>NC_045628.1:58292627-58986409 GCF_009829155.1 Mustela erminea
ATCTATATAAAAAAATGAGCCAGAATAGTGGGAACGAATTAATAATCAAAATTGTCCTATGAAGTAGTGGTGGTTGTTCTCTTGTCATTTTTTTTTTTCCCCTTTCCTGGTTGGTTTTCTGGGGGAGGGGCCTGCCACGTGGGTTTTCAGTCAATGATGTTCTCTGAGTTAAGTCCTCCTGCCCCCCTCAAGGGGGTGGGCTCTGAGGAAACTAGTTTTTTCAGGCTTTTGTTCTCTGGAGGTTTTTATATTTGTTCACTTTTGTTTTTCTCTTGCACCTTGACTGCTTTTGATGGTTTTTGTAGTTTTAGAGGAAAGCAAACTGCACCCTGACCTCCTTCTCAGAGAGAAGCCTCAGTCTGGCTGCAGAGCCCAAATAAATCCCTTCTTGGCCGCTGGCAGAGCAGGTTCCCAGTTGTTGTCCCTGGGGACTCAGGATTTTTTGCTTGTACCATGGCAGCAGTGGCTGTCTGGGCAGCTCCAGACTGCCAGAGAGGTTCCAAGCAGTGATCGCACACTGAGATTTTCCCGCTGGCCCAGGCTGGTAGTGCCTGGTCTTTCAGGTCCGAGAGCACTGGGCTGGCCCCTGTGCGCACCTCTCTCAGGGAAGGGCGCAGGGCACGACTCGGACTCTGGTGGCTCCCTCCCCCTTTTGTTTGTCTTCTGATATCAGTCCGACTTTCCCACTCTGCTTTACCTGCCCACTGGCGTCTTCTGCTCCAGTAGAGATCCAGACATGTATAATTCTGATCTCAGGCTGATTTCGTGGGTGATCAGAGTTCTTTGGAAGGTAATCAGCTCACTTTAGGGTACAGGTTGAAAGGGCGCCTCCTACCACTTCCCTGCCATCTTGTCTCCCCTCCAAATCCCTATGATTTTACTAAGAATTCTTGAGGATTAATGTTAAACACAGTATTTCCTTTGTTGCTCAATACCATGATGAGTGAACTATTTTTTCCCTTATTGAGTGTCTTATAATTATTAGTTTAATATGATTCTGATTATCTTGAGTCTCTTCTGATATGGATCTGACCTGCGTTTGGTGTATGCTAAAACATAAAGTCCATTAATTTTATCTTTTTGTTTCTTTTTCTAAATTGTGTTTGGAATTTTATACTTGTATCTCTTATTTATTATTAAAATAAGAACACAAATAATCAAACCCTCAAAATAGATACTTTATCACACATTTAAGGATGCATACAAGATATTAAAATGTAGAGTACTTAGGTATAGTCTGGTAACTTTTTGATTAATTTTCCACTGTTCTTATCAATTACTGCTAAATTTAACTTTAGTCTTCCTTATGCTAATTTGAAGAGAACATTTACATTTCTCAAGTGATTAAAAATAAATGTTCATTGGAGTTCCCATTTGCTTGTTGCAGCCTAGTCAGCTCAAACGCACTTTATTTGAGAAAAGCTATACCCCCATTTTTAACTATCTGACAAATTATCAGAAAACATTAAGTTCTTCTTCAACATTCCCGATTAATTTGAGGTACTTGCTTCCCACTTTGCCTCCTTTGCATGTAATTCTCGATTCACCAAGATAGTCCCTGCTCTCTCTGCCTAGCTCTCCCCACTCCAGTCCTAGTGTGCTCTCTTTCTTGTAAGCAACACACAACGTGCATGCATGTGCATGTATACACACACACACGCAAAACTATGAAGACACAGATTATTTTTATATCTGAAATGAGACTCTGTTGTGATAACACCCTCCCAATTTGGCCTCTCTAGGAGTTCTAGGAACTAAAGTTACATATTTGTTGTTTAACCTGAATAAAATGATTTGATTGGTATGCACAAGAATCACATAGGGGGTGAGATTAGTGGGCTGAATCGCAGAGATGCTGAACTGGGAACTCTTGGGTGGGAACCAAGAGACACCATTGTAAATAGGCAGTCATCTAATTGTAATGCAGGTGTTTTGGAACCATCTTTCAGAAACTCTGCTTTATTTTTTCCACAATAATTTTCAACATTGATTCTCCTTAACTACTAAATAATTTCAAGTATATTTGAATTGGTAAGAACATATTTTAAACATCAAAATAGATTACTATGGTAGTACACTGTTTGAAAAGTTAAACAAAGTGCTATTTTAAGCTTAAAGATGTCTTCCTCATAATTTCTCCATAACTTTTGTACACACTTATCTGAAAACTACTTTTAGAAAGGATGGTTTCTAATTACTTTATAGTGATAAAAGCCATTTATTTGTTTGTTTATTTAAGAACAAGTGTCTGGAGATCATAGAATACTAGCATTTATTTTAGGTAAATCCATGTGCACCTGGGTCAAGTATTCCTTGAATCCAATTAAACAAGGGATTTTTACACAGGTTAAAATTTGTGGTGATTTTTCTGATGTTTGTAATCCATAAAGTATGTATTTTTCCTATACTTAAAGTATTCATTGAAAGTTTTCCTATAAAATTTTTATGTAGGCAGATTTATCATTATTAGTCAAACAGAGAAATGGAACTCAGAGGAATAGGAATTGGAAACAGAAGACAATGCCGAATAAAATAATCTATCCTGTAATCCACATAGAAGCAAGAGCAAATTTATACTATAATCGTTACCCCATCAATGCATATCCTTAGGATTGTCACAGTTCCTTTTAATATTTGCCTGTGCCACCTCTAGAATAAAGTTCCAAAAGGATGTTGGCTTCAGAGCAGGGTTATTTTAATGACAGTGTGAGAAGGTTTTCAACTTTTCTGAAGAAATATGTTCTTTAGCCATTCTCTTCAAGACCTTACTGTGAGCTTTGCCTTACATTGATGAATAGGCCAGTGATCATCAACCACAGCGTCAGGACAAGCTATGTGTTGTGATCAATTCTGTTGTATTTCACAACACACAGCTGGTATATAGCATGTAACTTATTATCAGAAGTAAAAAGTCAAAGTTGGAAATAATTTTCATTTTTAAAACAATTAGAATGGAGTCAAGACTTTTCTTCAGGTAATAACGTGTCTTCCAAAGCTTATTACTTGCTTTGTGACATACTTTCTAAGTAGACATGAAGGACTTGAGTTTAAAGACACTATGGGAACTGATTATAATACATACTCTCTAATGCAGGCTATAGCCTAAAATGAATTACCTTTCTTTTTTTAATTTAAATTCAATTAGCCAGCATATAGTACCTCATTAGTTTCAGATGTAGAGTTCATTTATTCATCAACTGCATATCGCACCCAGAGCTCATCGCGTGACATGCCCTCCTTAATGCTTATCGCTCAGTTATCCCTTCCCCCACCCACCTCCCTTCGAGCAGCCCTCTGTTTCCTGTAGTAAGAGTTTCTCATGGTTTATCTTCTCTCTTTTTTCTTCACAATCAGTTTTTCCTGCCTTCCCGTATGATACTCCTTGCTGTTTCTTATATTCCACAGATGAATGAAACCATATGATAATTGTCTTTCTCTTAGTGACTTATTTCACTGAACATAATACCCTCCAGTTCCATCCATGCCTATGTAATGCTGCTATAAACATTGGAGTGCAAGTGCCCCTTTGGATCACAACATTTATCTCACTCTTTGCAGATGATATGATACTTTATGTGGAAAACCCAAAAGACTCCACCCCAAAATTGCTATGTGGCAATATATAAAATCAACACACAGAAATCAGCAACGTGGTAGTATATAAAATCAACACACAGAAATCAGTTTTATTTGTATGCATTAATAATAAGACAGAAGAAAGAGAAATTAAGGAATCAATCCCCTTTACAGTTATACCAAAAATCATAAGATATTGGTGTGATTGTACACCTAGAGATCCAATAGATATCTAGGAATAAACCTAAACAAAGAGGTAAAGGACCTATACACTAGAAACTACAGAACACTTATGAAAGAAATGGGGGAAGCCACAAAGAAAGAGAAAAACATTTCATGCTCATGGATTGGAAGAATAAATATTGTTACAATATTTCTGCTACTGAGAGTAATCTACACATTCAGTGCAATCTTTTATCAAAATACCATTAACATTTTTCACAGAACTGGAACAAATAATCCTAAAATTTGTATGGAACCAGGAAGGACCCTGTATAGCCAGAGGAATATTGAGAAGGATCACAATGCTGGACTTAAAACTATATTACAAAGTAGTAATCATCAAGACAGTATGGTACTGGCACAAAAACAGACACCTGTGCCAATGGAACAGAGTAGAGAACCCAGAAATGGACCCTAACTAATCTTCGACAAAGCAGGAAAGAATATCCAGTAGAAAAAAGAAGATGTGGTCCATATACACTATGGAGTATTATGCCTCCATCAGAAAGGATGAATACCCAACTTTTGTAGCAACATGGACGGGACTGGAAGAGATTATGCTGAGTGAAATAAGTCAAGCAGAGAGAGTCAATTCTCATATGGTTTCACTTATTTGTGAAGCATAACAAATAGCATGGAGGACAAGGGGAGTTAGAGAGGAGAAGGGAGTTGGGGGAAATTGGAAGGGGAGGTGAACCATGAGAGACTATGAACTCTGAAAAACAATCTGAGGGGTTTGAAGCAGTGGAGGGTGGGAGGTTGGGGGAACCAGGTGGTGGGTATTAGAGAGGGCACAGATTGCATGGAGCACTGGGTGTGGTGCAAAAATAATGAATACTGTTATGCTGGAAAAAAAATAAACAGAAAAACAAAAACAAAAAATATAGTTTCTTCAATAAATGGTGCTGGAAAAATTGGATAGCCCCACGTAGAAGAATGAAACTGGACCATTTTCTTACACCATACAAAAAATAAACTCAAGGGGTGCCTGGGTGGCTCAGTGCGTTAAGCCTCTGCCTTCAGTTCCGGTCATGATCTCGGGGTTCATGATCTTGAGCCCCACATCGGGCTATCTTCTCAGCAGGGACCCTGCTTCCACCTCTCTCTCTGCCTGCCTCTCTGCCTACATATGATCTCTCTGTCAAATAAATAAATAAAATCTTAAAAAAAAAAACTCAAAATGGATGAGAGACCTAATGTGAGATAGAAATCCATCAAAATCCTAGAGGAAAACATAAGCAGCAACATCTTTGACCTTAGCCACAACTTCTTGCTAGACACATCTCCAAAGGCAAGGGAAACAAAAACAAAAATGAACTATTGAGATTTAATTAAGGTAGAAATCTTCTGCACAGCAAAGGAAACAGTCAACAAAACTAAACTAAGGAATGGGAGAAGATTCTTACAAATGACATACCAGATAAAGGGCTAGTATCCAAAATCTATAAAGAACTTATCAAACTCAACACCCCAAACCCAATAATCCAATCAAGAAATAGGCAGAAGACACGAGCAGACATTTCTCCAAAGAAGACATCCAAATGGCCAACAGACACATACAAAACTGCTCTATATCATGTGACATCAAAAACACAAATCAAAACCACAATGAGATACCACTTCACACTAGTCAGAATGGCTAAAATTAACAAGTCAGGAAACAAAAAATGTTGGCAGTGATGTGGAGAAAGGGGAACCCTCTTCCTCTATTGGTGGGAATGCTAGCTGGTATAGTCACTCTGGAAAATGGTATGGAGATTCCTCAAGAAGTTAAAAATAGAGCTACCCTATGACCAGCAATTGCACTACTAGGTATTTACCCCAAAGATAGAAATGAATTACCTTTCTTAATAGTTCTCTTATTTAAAAATTATTGTGATATTTTTATATTGGGGATTTATGCCTTTGTAATCTAAGTATTCTGTTTTAATTACAGATTTCTGTGTTTTTATTTCTCTGTTTTTTGTTTTATATATTTTGAAGTTAGAGTATTAGGTATATAACAAATAAAAATTTTAATTAGTTTTACTAAGTCAAACATGCATATTATACAGATATATGTGTGCTTCTTGTGTAACCACAGAAAGAATTCATAGCTCACAATCTACTAAGGGCAAAATAGACTAATGCAAATAATTTATAAACAGACAAGAAAAGAGGGAAGAAAAGGTAAAAAAAAAGAGCAGGAAAAATGGTATGCAAGTTGTAAAAGGATAAATAAGAACACAAATATATTGCTACTTAGATTAAATGCTTATAGCAGCATTAACTACAATAGCCAAATTATGGAAGCAGCCCAAGTGTATAAAGAAAATGTGGTATATATATGTATGACAGAATATTATTCACTGATAAGAAAGAGTGAAATCTTGCCATTTGCAATGACATGGATAGAGCTGGAGAGTATTATGCTAACAAAATAAATCAGGGAAAAACAAAAACCAAATGATTTCAGCCATATGTGGAGTTTAAGAGACAAAACAAACGAACAAATAGGGAAAAAAGAGGCAAACCAAAAAACAGCCAGGTGGTGGGTATTATGGAGGGCACATATGGCATGGAGCATTGGGTGTGGTGCATTAACAATGAATTGTTACGCTGAAAAGAAATTAATTAAAAAAAAAAGGACTCTTAACTATAGAGAACAATCTGATTGTTACCAGAAGGGAGGTAGGTTGGGGGATGTAAATAGGTGATGGGGATTAAGGAAGACACTTATTGTGATGAGCACATGGCATTGCATGGAAGTATTAAAACACTATGTTGTATACCTGACACTGATATTACACTGCTTGTTAACTACATGGAATTTAAATTAAAACTTTAAAAAACTAAATGGACTAAATAATCTAATAAAAACACAAAGATATTCAGAGCTTTTTATGTTTTACAAGAGGTATAACAAATACAAGACACAATATACAAAAATCCTGTTTTATCTAGGACTATAGTCATTAAACTTTATTTTTTGGTTTTTGTTTGCATGACATATAATTTTACATTATTTTACTTATAATATTTTTATGCCCACTAATGATTTATTGTTGTTTCTTTGAGGCTTGCATTTATTACTTATGACTTATCTATTTAATTGCCAAGGTGATGAATGTGGGTAGGAGGGAAATAAAGATTATAACATAAATGTTTCCAATTCATCAAAATGAAAGTAAACATTTTAAGTCAAAATAGGTTTTTTTTGGTGCTTTATCTTTTTATTTTTATTTATTTATTTTCAGCATAACAGTATTCATTATTTTTGCACCACACCCAGTGCTCCATGCAATCCACGCCCTCTCTAATACCCACCACCTGGTTCCCCCAACCTCCCACCCCCACCGCTTCAAACCCCTCAGGTTGTTTTTCAGAGTCCATAGTCTCTCATGGTTCACCTCCCCTTCCAATTTCCTCCAACTCCCTTGTCCTTTTTAACTCCCCTTGTCCTCAATGCTATTTGTTATGCTCCACAAATAAGTGAAACCATATGAGAATTGACTCTCTCTGCTTGACTTATTTCACTCAGCATAATCTCTTCCAGTCCCATCCATGTTGCTACAAAAGTTGGGTATTCATCTTTTCTTTTGGAGGCATAATACTTCATAGTGTATATGGACCACATCTTCTTTATCCATTCGTCCGTTGAAGGGCATCTTGGTTCTTTCCACAGTTTGGCGACCGTGGCCATTGCTGTTATAAACGTTGGGGTACAGATGGCCCTTCTTGTCACTACATCTGTATCTTTGGGGTAAATACCCAGTAGTCACAATAGTTTTTTGAGAATAAAACTTAGAGGGGAAGAATTTTGATTATATGAGTACTATAAATTTTTAAAATGTTATTACTGATTAGCTTTTTTTTAGGATTTGGAAATGTGTTGCAATGAAATCAAATGTAATAAATATGGCAATAAAAACCAAATACAAGGAAATCCCAATTGTGTTGATAGATGAAGTATCAATAATGTGATAAGATCAGTTTTTTCCAATTAGATCTATAGTTTCTTTTAAAAAAATTTTTATTGTGTTGTGTTAGTTATTGTAAAATACATCATTAGTTTTTGATGTAGTTTTCCAAGCTTTTTCCGAAAGATAAGGAAAATAATGCATAGACTATTAACAAATTGGGACCACAGGTGATCAATAAACATAGAACACTGTGGGAGCTATATGGAGGAAAGTTCTCATTTAAATCTTGTCATGCTCTGACTCTTATTTACTGAGAGAGGGCAAATTTCCAAAAATATTTAATCTCCCAGAAATTTAAACTTGCATTTTGATTGGGATGCCCATGGAGTACATATTATTAATGTATTCTATTAATATATTCATGATAAAAATATGGATTTTTTTACTTGCAAATGCAAGTAAAATCACAAGTCTTGTATTAGTTGATCCAACACTATGTGAATAATGTGGACCTTTTGATACTCAGAAAGCTGAGTCACTAGGATTCTTCTTGCAGTCTTGCCCCAAATAAAATGAACTGTAGCAGATTCCAATCCAAATGTAATAAGAAGCATGGTATCTTCCATAGGAAAAAAGAAGAGGGCTAAGATATGAGATCAGAGAACATCTAATAGAGCCCAGGAGCAAGAAATGAACCCATTAAAGGCAATTGAAATTAGAAGTCAGAGAGAAGGGAAAGAAAAATTTGGTGAGTTTGATGTGTTAGAAACCAAATAAAGAAATTTCTTCAATAAGGAATGAATGATTATTCCTGTTAAATGCTGCTGAGGGCTCAAATAAAATGAAAAATAAAAGTTGACTATTGGATTTGGCAAGTTGGTAACATCATTAAATGTAATCTCATTGAACTTTGGGGGCACCATTGTGCCTTGTATAGGTTGATGAGTGAATGAGTGCAAGGAAGTAGAGATATTGAAACTAAACAACTCTCTGCAAGAGGTTTGCTATAAAAGAAAGAGGCTAGGAAGTGGCAGGAAAGAGACAGGGAGCCCAGGGAAGGTTAATGACTATAGGTCAGTTGTACTCTGTTGTGAATGATGAAGAGAAAAGAGATGATGTGATGAAGAGATGAGTGATGAAGAAGAGAAGAGGGAGTATAATGGTATAAAAGACTGAAAGGCAATTTTGCATAAGACTGATGAATCATAGACCAGTACCCCTGAAACAGTACATTATATGTTAAAAATAAAAATGCAGGAAGAGGGGCGCCTGGGTGGCTCAGTGGGCTAAGCCGCTGCCTTCGGCTCAGGTCATGATCTTAGGGTCCTGGGATCGAGTGCCGCATCGGGCTCTCTGCTCAGCTGGGAGCCTGTTTCCTTCTCTCTCTCTCTGCCTGCCTCTCAGTGTACTTGTAATTTCTCTCTGTCAAATAAATAAATAAAATCTTTAAAAAAATGTAGGAAGAGTAATTTTAGGCATCGTATCTTTTATAGGCAAAGGGACATGGATTCAGTGTATAAATGAAAGGGTTGCCATTAGAGTAAGGCTGGAACAGTTTGCTCATTTTGTTAGAAAGAAGGGAGACTCTGTGGGTATTATACAGACTGATAGATTCTGTGGTAGAGAAGTGAAGCAGTTTTCTTTTGATTACTTAAGTTATCAGTAGAAGATAATTAAGATCTGAGAGTAAGGGGAAGTGATCTGGGAATAGAAGGCTTGAGGAAAGAAAAGGAGAGAATAACCTGGAAAATAGAATTAATTAACCAGGACACTCAATAATGTTGAGAGGCAGTGCCCACAGATATTAGGCATGTTTCATTAAACAGGAGAAAGAACCTTCAGGGAACAAGAAAATTTTCAGACCCAGTAAAAGATTGAAGATGAGAGCAGATTAGAACTCCAGATGATGATGGTATCCTGAGGACCCTAGGACTCATGCTCACTGATATCTATACCAATATAAGACTTGATGGGATTAGTTCTGATAGTCTAAAAATGTATCCAAGTGTTTGTGAAGGGTGATACAAAGTTAATATCGTAAATAGTGTGAGAATACTTTCCTTATACTCTCTACTTTGAAAACAGTCAAACAGGAACCATATCTTTTATCAAAGACAAAAGCAAATTCTAGATTGCATGAACACCTAAATTAGAAAAATGTTAAAATATAACAAAGAAATGTAGGAAAAGCCTTTGTGGCTTTGGAGTTGGAAGATACCATTTAATCAGGTCACTAAAAAGCACAACACATAAAGGAAAAGATTAATTAATTTGATGCTATTAAAGATGTGATTTTAGCTTGACAGTAGCATCATAAATAAAGTTAAAAGACAAAGGAAAGACTGGAAGTCAACGTCTAAATAAAGTTAAAAAACAAAGGAAAAACTGGAAGTCAACGTCTATCATATACAAAAGGTAAGATTGATTTTTAGAACAAGATAGTGTGGGCGCCTGGGTGGCTCAGTGGGTTAAGCTGCTGCCTTCGGCTCAGGTCATGATCTCGAGGTCCTGGGATCGAGTCCCGCATCGGGCTCTCTGCTTGGCAGAGGGCCTGCTTCCCTCTCTCTCTCTGCCTGCCTCTCTGTCTACTTGTGATCTCCCTCTGTCAAACAAATAAATAAAATCTTTAAAAAAAAAAAAAAGAAAAAGATAGTGTAAGTGGACAGAGGAAATGAAGATGTAATCCACAGTGAAGGAAACAACATGGCTAATAAACATCTGAAAAGACACCTACTTCAATTATCAGGAAATTAAAAATTGAAACAATATTTTTAAATCCTATTACACCCATTTAAGTGACTGAAAAAAAATATTTACAGTGCATTCAATAGTGACCATGAGAAAAACACAAACTTGCATATAGTATTGATGAGAGTAAATTTGGTATAATTATTACTGACCATTTCTACTTGTGGTTACTCCCCTGGGACAAATTAGACCCATATCACAAAGAAAGTTATGCAGTAGCGTTTAGTGAGCATTACTCATAATAATGAAAAAATTGTAACAATTTAAATTGCTTGGGGGAATGGATACATGAAAAATGGTATATTCAAATTAGATAATGAAGCAATTGAAGAGAATGAGATATACTGTATGCCATATATGTGGTGGATATATACTATTCCAACATGCACAGGTCTGGAAAATATTTTGAATGAAAAAAGTTTGCATATAAAATTTTATGTATGCTAAAAATGACTATGGGTATCTATTTTCTGAAAATATGAAACAATGAACAGGGAAAGAATCACATTGAATTTACCATAGTGGATGTCTCTGTGGGAGGTGGCAGGTGCAGGAGAAAGTGCCCTTAAATTCATTTTTTTCATTTATAAAATTGAAGAACATATATAATAATCATACACATATAGGTGTTGATTGCATGTGTCTTTGACATATTACTTTGGTAAATTTCTAATTTTTTTAAATTCTCAAGATCAAGGAAAAGAGAAATAAGGATAGATAAGGATAAAAACTTAAGAGCGCACCCAAACACAAATGCACGTGTCTATTAGTAACACACAACACCTATAATTGTTTAGGAAAACTTAAAGAAGACTATTAATATTGAGCTATTTGGGACCCTAACCTTAAAGAGCAGGGTTTTTAAAGTCACGCTTTTTCAACTTTCTATTCCTATATAATTCAAGTCACCTCTTATATCCAGAATGTTATTTACTGAAAGGGTCTCCAATTAAAAAGATTCCCTTTTCTTTTAAGGCATTTAGTGTTTACCTTTTACCTGTATGGATTATTGCAGAATAACAAGTCCAAATGATATCTGATCCCCCACTCAAGTTTCTAGTTCAGAAAAGACTGTGCTTCAGCCTGGCCCATGCCTGCTGCTCCTCTCTGGAAGTGTAGATAGATCACATTGATACCGACACTGTCTACCAAACAGCTACTTGGCCCTTATCAGGGAATTATCCTCTTCAATCCAGAAGGAGAGAGAGGAAGAAAGAGAGGGAGGGATAGAGGTAGGTAGAAGGAGAGGGTGTGGAGAGATAGAAGGATAGACGTAGAGAATAAGGAGGCAGAAATCATCACATTTCTGATCTCTGCCATCTGGGATGTCTTACTTGACCATGCTTGCATGACTGAGAACTCTTGGGAGTTTTAGTCAAGGGAGTTGTGTATTTCCAACTGCAAGACCAGCTTTGTATAGAATTTGTTTTTTGCACATGCAAAAAGAATTGATAGTTTCTCGATTCTAACTCAGGATAATATTAAGGAGAGGATGACTCACTCAAGATGTACAGTTTCCTTCTATTGAAATGTTTTGAAGATGGGAAAAAAAACCCTGAGATCCCCAGTAAAAGCACAAATTTCAAGGAGCACAGTATGCATATGGCTTCTTTACTTACTGATTCAGAACCTGTGTGTATGAGTGGTGTTAGATCACTCAAAAGTTTTTTCCAAGAGGAAAAGAACCATACTGGATGAACAATATGTGCTTTTTCTTTCTCTCCCTGTTGCATACTGATACAGTCCCCCAGTACTGTAAAATCACAGCTTTCTGGAGTGTGCACCTGTGTAAAATGACTCTCAGTACAAAGAGCTCTGAATTCCTTTTGTTTCCAAAACCAGTGAAAGAAGGAAGGGTGAAATACCCTGAGATCAGGTCCTGAAATTTACCATTGCAGAGCCAGAATCTCAATCACTTCTAGCTTTAATTTTCTTTAATTTGCAAATGGAGGGCAAATTACCTAGACAAACTCTCTCATCCCCATGTTTTCTCATTAAACTAATGAGAAGCCAGAGCTGTGATTCACTTTCTCCTTTCCCTGATAACCTGGCAGCAGTGTGAGTATGTGTGTATGTGTTTGTGTATGCATGTACGTGGACTCTAGTGTTCATGTGCTTTCAAGGCTGGGGGTGGTTGCTAATTTGGGAGTGCTTAGTTGCAAAAATCTTCCCTTTCTACTTTTCAGACATTGTGAGATGCAGGCTCTCACCAGGGGCCTTCTTGGTAAATGCTAGTTACGGCTGTCCTTCCGATCACTGCAGAGGCCTGCTGGGTAGGACATCTTTTACTGCACTGTGCTTACTGAGGTGTTCGTAGCCAAAGGAAATTCGTTTGTGTGCTAGGAAATGTAAAGGAGCTATATCTCAGGGTAAATACCCCTGAAATCAGAAGTAACTTTTGTCTAATGCTTTACTGTTTGCTAAAGTACTGCCACATGGGTTAACTTATTTAATAAAGACCTGCCATAGAAGTATGTTTTTCCCAAACTTTTCCTCTACCTTTTTTTTATCACTTGCATTTATTTACATAGTGTTATTTTTGAGGACCTGAAGAATAGATGAAAAATCAAGAGATAAAGAGAATCCATCCATTTGTCCCCAGGTGGAGCTTTCTTTTAGATGAACCATCAACCAAGCAATAGCCTGCTTAGTATGGGGCCCTCCAAAGGAGTGAACATCCCAAAATTGTTTTTGGACTGAGCCTAGAAGGAGGCCTTGTCACTAGTTTTATTTGAGGGCTCCGACTGGAGTCTAATGCCTCTGCCTTATCAACCACCCACAACAATGCAGAGAGACTGAAGCTAATATTCATGGCAGCCCACTGTATTTCACTACTCTTATATTTATTTCATTTACTTTTTACAGTAGCCAATAAATATAGCTCCTACAATACTTTTTCATAGTCAAGAATTTTATGTAACTTATTTAAGACCACAGAGCAGTAAGTGTTAGAGCTAACATTTGAACCTCTATCTACCAGAATCAAAAGCCATGCTTTCTACATCACACTGTATTGTAATCAGTACAGAACATTATTATATAATAGATTTTTCCCTTTGATTAATGGTGTCAGAATAAGGAACATGTAGATTTTTGGAGTGAGACTTCTACCTATACACCCAAGATTTTTTCTTGTCTCATCTAAAATATGACCCTTTTCTATTCCTCCAACTTTAACAGAAATGAAGCACATCTCCTTATAGCATTTCATACAATCCTCTGAAAAGGGAGTCTCTGAAAATGGAGGTTCTCTAAACATATAATAGAGGAACATGTTTAAGGGCACAGTCAGTGGCCAGAGCTTGCTTAAAAGCAGTAGAGAGATACCTAAAAGCTACTCCATGGTTCTCTTAGTCAAGGACAAAATTCATTTTCCAACCCTCTAAGCAAAATACTTTATTACATAGTCTTTCTAGCATTAACCATTGCCAGGGGGCCAAATACAGTAAATGGATCAATAACCCGATGCTATTAAGCAGCTCCCATGAAGAAAAGAAATAACCTGCTGAGTCTCCTTGGCAATGAGACATCAATACTAGAACTCTCCAAGAAAGCGTCCCGAGCAGAGTGCCTACACACTTTCCTGATCAATAAAGAATTAAACAAGGATAAGTGTACTGTCTTGGCAAACAATAAACAGTCCTAAATCATCTACATCCCCTCAAAATGAACCAGAGTTTAGATCATGTGAAATAGAAGTTTGAATCATTGTACCCAAATCTTGACATACCCTCCTGAGTGACTGACTAGTAAGTTGTGCTCCTTGGTCAGTGCAGGAGTTCAAGTAGGCACTCATGCAGTACCTAACTGAGTAGCAGCTGTGGTAACATTTATATAGTAATAATAATGAGTAATAGGTAAAAACAGTGATAAATAATAATTTCTAAATGTTGCACATCTATTAACTTGTTTAATATAGGTACCTTTATAGGTACCATTACTGTGATCTCCATTTTAAAGAAAGAAATGGAGATATCACCAAGATGGTGACATAGGAGGCTCCTGAATTTCCTTCCTCCCACAGACACAGAATAGATAGATAGATAGATAGATAGATAGATAGATCTAGATCTAGATCTAGATATGTACATGTATGTATATATATGTGTGTATGTATTTCTATATATGTATGTGTGTATATGAATATATACACACATGTATATGACTGTGCATAATCAATTACCTCTGAAAAAAAGCCAGAAACTAAATTGGTGGCTCCTACACATCAGGCAACTGAGAAAATACCTATATTGAAGGTAGGAAAGTCTGAGACACATTCTCACCATAAATCCCACACCCCCACAAGCACCTTACATTCAGGAAGGAACTCCCAGCTTCTCTCAGAGGAGTGAAGGGTTTACATTTCATATTTAGGACCCCATTTCTAAGGCTGCCACCTGAGATACAGCCCTCCAGTCACCTAGATTGGAAAGCCAAGGGGGTTTTGTTTTCATGAGTTCCACAGGACTTTAGCAAACACAAAAGTGGATTTTTTTTATTTTTTATTTTCAGCATAACAGTATTCATTATTTTTGCACCACACCCAGTGCTCCATGCAATCCATGCCTTCTCTAATACCCACCACCTGGTACCCCAACCTCCCACCCCCGCCCCTGCCACTTCAAACCCCTCAGATTGTTTTTCAGAGTCCATAGTCTCTCAAGGTTCACCTCCTCTTCCAATTTCCCCCAACTGCCTTCTCCTCTCTAACTCCCCATGTCCTCCATGCCATATGCTCCACAAATAAGCGAAACCATATGATAATTGACTCTCTCTGCTTGACTTATTTCACTCAGCATAATCTCTTCCAGTCCCGTCCATGTTGCTACACAAAAGTTGGGTATTCATCCTTTCTGATGGAGGCATAATACTCCATAGTGTATATGGACCACATCTTCCTTATCCATTCGTCCGTTGAAGGGCATCTTGGTTCTTTCCACAGTTTGGCAACCGTGGCCATTGCTACTATAAACATTGGGGTACAGATGGCCCTTCTTTTCACTACATCTGTATCTTTGGGGTAAATACCCAGTAGTGCAATGGTATGGTCATAGGGAAGTTCTATTTTTAATTTCTTGAGGAATCTCCACACTGTTCTCCAGAGAGGCTCCACCAACTTGCATAGATTTTAAATGGATGTGGCATCACTCTAGTGGCTATACCCTTGAGCTCAGTACAGCTGGAATAAACAAAAAGACCTCCTAGTTTCTCTCTGGAAGGGGTTTGACAGCATGCTTTCCCAGCTACTGCTTAAGGGTCCAAGCTTCTGATCAGCCTGCCTCAAGTTGCTGACTGCAACTCCCCATAAATCCCAAAAGAGCCAGTGGCACTCCCCCAACATTCTCCTTCTGGCTCACTCCAATGCTAAAGCCTTATCTCTAACTTTTCCCTGGAAGAAGCTTGTACACACATCTTTTATGTCAGCTTTTGTGGCTACTATCTGAAGGCCTCAAATCACACAGACACGATATCCAGTGGGGCATTCAGGAGTCCCTCAGGACTGTATTAAACAAACAAAACACCAGTTTCAAATGGGCATGCAAACACACCCTGCACCTATCTTTTTGGCCTCAGTAGAGGAAGCAGACAAAAACACCTATTTCGTAGTTTTTTCCTGGAAAAGATTTGAATTCATACTTTCCCAGCTGCTGCCTGAGGTTGTGGTCTTAATCAGGCTGCAAGTGGAAGTTGACAGGGATCCTACTGGTTGTCTGATAGAGCTGATGGTCACATTCCCCGCTGTCTCCCCATGGCTCCATCCAGTAGTAACAAGTCTCCAGATTGTCTAAAGTAGGAGCTTGTTCACACATCTAGTACCCTAGTTGTTATGGCTGCCACCTTAAGTACTCTCAGTTCACCTAGGACCTAAGAGGCTTCAATAGTCATGAGTCTCCTAGGACCGCATAATGGTCACAGAATTTAGGTGAGGTAAGAAGTGTGCGACATCATTTCATGCCAAAATCTTCCAATGGTATACCTCAATTACATTTTTTAGACAGTAAATAATATCATGCCCTTATATATTTATATTTTAAAATAGATGTTGCTGTGATTATTAAAATGCAAATTCATTGCATTAAAGTAATAGTTTATCTATTAACCTCTTGAGAGGAAAGACTATGTTTATTCAGTATCATGCCTATCACATAATATGTACTTAATACAAGGTTTTAAATATAAATCTTTGATATGGATTATATATATATATTTTTTTTTAAATGGGAGTTACTAAAAACAAAATTTTCAGGATATCAATTTTTTTTAAAAGATTTTATTTGTTTATTTGACAGACAGAGATCACAAGTAGACAGAGAGGCAGGCAGAGAGAGAGAGGGAAGCAGGCTCCCCGCTGAGCAGAGAGCCCAATGTGGGACTCGAACCCAGGACCCTGAGATCATGACCTGAGCCGAAGGCAGTGGCTTAACCCACTGAGCCACCCAGGCGCCCCAGAGAAATCAATTTTAAAAAGGTTCTCATAGCTTAAAGTTTGGAAACAGCTGGCTAAGACATATAACTTTTGTTTGGTTTAATCTTTCTTAACCATATATAGTTAGATGATACACACACACACACACACACACACACACACACACACACACGCTAATAATATGGGTCCCAGTACTGAATGCAAAATGTCAACAGAACTACTCTTCATACCTCTGCAAGACAGAAGCTGCCTTTTTTCCTTGTATAAAAACCGTTAAGTTTATGATAAAATTTTAGACACCCAGTGAGAATTAGAAAATGTTAATTGGGTGGTGACATTGACTTTGCTGCTCTTGTGCACCCCTGACATCTTTCTCTGTGTTAGAGCTTCCTTTCATGAAAAATAGAGATGCTAACCTAGAGTTGAGTATAAATTTAAGTCATTTTTATAGGATAGAGTTACATAATGAGCCATGAGTGGTGTGTGCACCTTTGGAATGAAGCATGACTTTCTAGATATATTTAACCAAACAATATCAGTCACTAATATGTTGGCTTAGAACAGACTCCTTATCGACTCCTCAACCTAACATTTACAGAGATTCCCCCCCCTGCTGCCGCCTATATCTATTTTTCCTAAGAACAGTTATCTCAGGTGGCAATGGCATCACTATGAACTTGACATTCTAGTCTTAAGTCAGCAAAGTGCTTTGAGAGAAAACCGCATACACATTATCAGTAAATAGATGAAAGAGGAGGCATTTCAGGAATCTCCTTGTCAAGCAGTAAGTTATTATTTGACTCAGAATTAGTTAACACTACTGTGTTAACTAATATGCATTTGGTCATCTTCAGCTCTCAGTCCAGATGTTCTAATACTCAGCACAGAAACAAACGGACATGTTTGAGTCCTGTGAATTGACACTGAGTCTGTCATGTGAAAGTACTTCCTTAAGCAAGGAACTTGAACACTAAACCTTAATTTAGAGTTCCTTCAGTTTTCAGGCAAAACAGAAAAAATTAAATACAAGTCAACTGCTTTATTCCTTAGTTTTATTTTTTAAAGTACTACCACATCCAGAGAAATGTTAAGATGTATACTATATATTTACCACTAATCCTATTTAGCATTTTGGGGGTTAAAGATTTTAATATCTCGAAAGGAAGGTGCTTATAAACACAAATAAATTATGGGTATCACAAAGTTTGTAGGGTACAATTTTTTCTTTCATCTTTAATGTTATGCTTATTTCAAAGAAGCCCAGATGAATTCATGATGAGAATCTACAGGCACCAACTGTTTTTTCAGCTGGTGTTACTTCATTTTTTTTTTTTTTTTCTAAGAGAAGACTATGTAATTTCATTTTAAATTAAGAGAAGGTCATTGTGGTAGTCTTACCTTTAATACACATATAAGGAACAAACCTACTATATTCATATTAAATAGATTATTTTGGATAATTCTAAAAGTGAAGTGAATGTGGAAGGGAACTTAACTCATTTACTACCTCTAAGGATGGCAGCAATACCCTCCCAAGGCAGAGAGAATCTCCTGCCAAGAAGTTATATTGATGCTTCTAAAGATATAAGTAATAACACTGTCCTAGAAGAGTTCCTTCTGGCTCTAAGATACTTCCAATTCACAGATCTCAAATAGCTTCTCTCAGGTGAGTAAACTACATCAAAATGCTAGTACATTGTTTGGTAGGCACCTTAACTTAATGGGAATAGTTGGAAGAAGTTAATGAGTATAATTAGGGCACAATTTAATAAATGAGTCTGTAGTTCAGGTACTTCTAAATGCTATCTTAATCTTAGGAAATAGCTACTTTACCTAAAAAGATTTAAGATATATCAAGACTTGTTTGGACAAATCCATTTATACTTGTCCTTTTCTTGGTAATTGTGGTAACTGTGGCAGAGGTGATAAAGAAGGGGGGTAAGGGGGAGGGGGGAAGAGAGGAGGAGAGAGGGAAAGAGGGAGCAAGAAGCTTCCTTCAAGTTGACTAGAACTAACATATAAATTTGACTCTGAACAGCAACCACTGTGCCATTAAGACTGGGAAACAGGGTGATCTTTGCTTAGAAAATGGCAGCAGATCTGCAGAGAGGAGCTGGGCTGATAAAATGGTTCAGAAGTCTTCGAATTATTTCCCATAGTGCTCCAGGCAGTGGGTTTTTTGTTTGTTTGTTTGTTTGTTTGTTTTTATGAAACCCAGTTGGAATACCCAGCATCATCCCCCAAAGTTTCCTTTTTCGCTTAGTTTAGTTTGGGTTTAAATTACTTGGAATCAAGGAGTCTTTTTTTTTCTTTTTAATTAACATATAATGTATTATTAGCCCCAGGGGTACAGGTCTGTGAGTTGCCAGGTTAATGCTTCACAGCACTCACCATAGCACATACCTTCCCTAATGTCCGTAACCCAACCACCCTCTCCCTACCCACCCTTCCGTCCCCACAACCCTCAGTTTGTTTTGTGAGATTATAATTCTCTTATGGTTTGTCTCCCTCCTGATCCTTCTGGAATCAAGAGGGTCTTAATGAACATCATCATCAGAAATGGAAGCAGGAGAGGAAAGTACTTTGTTCAGAAATACACCGATGACCAGAGCATATTCCTGTCTTCTTGTCTATTACTACTTAACTGTATAAAGAAAAGTTATTTTATTGGTATTATTATCAATATTTCTCCACTATTTAAAATACTCTGTTTTATAATTCTTTATCAAAAACACTTTAAAACTCTACTCTACTGTATTTACCATTAAATAAAATGTGTAAAATCTGCTGTTGTTTCAGTATAGATGGGTGTTAGAAGGATGGAGTTCAATGTTTGGGTCTGAATATCAGAACAAAAAAAATCAAATTTTTGAAGCTAATTCTTTTTTTTTTTAAGATTTTATTTATTTATTTGACAGGTAGAGATCACAAGTAGGCAGAGAGGCAGGCAGAGAGAGAGGAGGAAGCAGGTTCCCCGCTGAGCAGAAAGCCTGATGTGGGGCTCGATTCCAGGACCCTGGGATCATGACCTGACCTGAAGGCAGAGGCTTAACCCACTGAGCCACCCAGGTGCCCCTGAAGCTAATTCTTAAACCAGGAGAGCACAAAGATATAACTTGGGCATCAACTCCTTTATTTCCTAATTAAGCTTCCTCATGCACCATTTCCCTCAATTATCATACACACCACCACAAACTGTCTCTTCTCCCTCTGGGTAGATCATTGTCTTCTACCAATCATCTGACCTTTGAAGAAGCATATAGAAGAATAAGTGAAGAGGTCACCTTAATGACCCGTAGGATAATCTTTAGTAGCTGAGATGATACCTGTTAGAGCCACATAATTCTTACCTCCAACACTTCACTTTACTCCTATTTTATAGGAGATAGTCAAGAAAAGGCAGAACAACAAAATAGAAAAGGTAGTGATTCAGCAGTCTCCTTAGTATGATCAAGATAGACATTTTTGAAATCAAGATGGAATATAGCAGATAAAAAAGAGAAATCAGTCTAAATATTATGAATATATGTAAGCAGCAAATGGTATCTCACCCCTTGCTTCAAACGCCACTGAATGTCCAGCCACATGAAGCAAGGAGGAAAGTAAACCAAACCTACTGACTTGCACCACATTTGGTACATGGCAACTGAGAGAAAAGACATACTTCCCCTTTCTCCTTTCCTATTGCCTGACTCCCAGATTAAGTCATTTGGGAAAGTTTGAGTAATGTCTAGAGTCCACAAGTTAGTTGTTCTTTGTTGCTGTTACTACAACCACACCAAAATTCTCAAAATACTATCCCTTGTTTGTCTATATTCAATACTCATTCCCTGGCAAAATGGTAGTTTAAGTCAGGCATGAGATTATATTTATCAGTACCTAACTTAGCTCCACTAATGATTCTTAATTCTAGTATAATCTGAATTATACTATAGTACTATATATACTACATATATTATATATATATATGATACTATAATACTATACTGTATAACATTCAGATATATGACCTATATTAAAGAGCTATCCAATAGTTGAAATTTGGATATTATAGACCATTTTCACAGGTATGTTTCAAGTATGGCAGCATTTCTCAATGTTCTTAGACTTAATGAAATTCATTTTAAATATTCATGAGTCATTGAGCTGTCTCCTGGCCTCTTGATTAAATTTTTCCTTAACTGGTCTAAACACCAGGATGTCTGTTAAGTATGTTTATCTTGTCCTTATTTAAGCCAGTGTGTCTCACAGTAAAGTATTGCATTTGGAATGTTTCTTTTGACCCTCCAGTGCCTTTTCTCTAAATTACAAACAAGTTCCTGATGTTGGCTGGAAAAAATTAATTGGAGGGTGAAAGAGACACTCAAACTAAATAAAGTGAGGGCTCTACATTGTTTATACATCTTTAGAAAAAGGAATTCCATTAAAATAAGACCAGCTGAAAATTTAATCTCAGAATTTTTATTCTATAGACTTCAAGACTTGTGCATAAAACTGTGATCAACAATTGATTAGAATCAACTAATTGTTCTCTGTTCAGTAAAGGTACTGGGCTATGCAACAGGATACCAACATCAATAAACCAGTATTTTTGTGCACAAAGATTATAATTTAATGGGAAAAACAAGAATATAGAACATTATCACACAGTAAATTGGGATAAATATTAAAGAAGGGCATAAGAACCAAGCCATGTATACTCAAAGGGAACAGAAAACAATTTTTGACTGGGAGAATCAGGAGTTACGGAAGTCTTTCCGAGAGTGTAAAATTTAATTGAGTGCTGAAGACTAGGATTACTGAACAGGTGTATAATAAAGGTGGAAAGTACATTCTATATTGAAGAAACTGCAGGGACAAAGTCTTTGATGTATGAATTATGTGGAATGTTTGGGAAATGGCATAGTTTGTGACAAATAGAAGATGTTATTGAGGAAGAAATTAGAAAATTAGTTTGTATATAGGCCATAAAAGATCTTGACTCCCCATGTGAGTCAAATGGCCTTTCAACAGATAGCCTTTTGGTCTTTTTTCAGAATTGTGCTTTTATTTTTTATTTTTCATTATGTTCAGTTAGCCAGCATATAGTACATCATTAGTTTTTGATGTAGTGTTCAACAACAGAATTATGCTTTTAAAAATAGCCAGGGGCAATGTGGAGAGCATGCTGGAAAGGGAGGAGGCAATTTTGGTCTTTGCTAAAATAGGATATCTTTGTGAGATTATTTTTTATTAAAAATCATGTATTTAAAAGTGGTCTTAAAATAAGAAAGAAACTCATATGTACAAATACAAAAAGTCCCATCTGAGGATAGATATTTCAGTGTTCCTGTTAAACAAAGGATATAGTGTTATTTCCTGGTACATGATCATAATCCTGGGAATCAGGTGCTTTGGCACATCCCTTAGGTCATAGGCCTAATTTCTATGAAGCTGGTGAAGGGAGAGATAAAAAATTGTTTTACTTGTCAGTTCAAAGCATAATATAGGATGATATGAACTAGACTGGAACTACTGTAAAAAGAGTAGAGGCTGGTGGTGAAAACTGTAAGCTTTGGAGTTAACCACACCTAGGTGCATACCCTGAGGTTTACTGTTCACTGGTCTCAGCTCCCTAAACTGTAGAATGGAAATAATAGGATTTACTCATTAGATTGTTTTGAGAATTACCTAAGATAATGCTTGTTAAATTCCTGACATATCAAAGCATTTAGTAGATTTAATTGTTACTATTCATTATATCACTGCCTGCCTCATGATACATATTTCCATTAAAGATCAATTCTGTTTCTTAAGTGATAAGTATTTGTGCTAAATATTTTTTCATGACATTTTTGTCCATTCATTAATTTATTCATTCATTCATTCTTGAATCTACTGTATGCTTGGCACCAGGTATTTTCACTTTGATTATCTGCGTCATAGCCTTTACATAGAATGTTTAAGATGGAAGGGCATTCCTCTTTGAGGAATCATTGATATTTTTCATCCACATAAGCAAAATCTTCAATGACTTCCTCAGGCTTCTCTCTCCACTGGCTTCCCAATTATCTACCCATCTAGCTATCTATCTCCACACACTCATATACATACATACATACATACATACATACATACATACATACATTCATACATTAATTTATTAGGTTGTTCCTCTTCCTTTCTTAGGAACCCAAACTTCATAGCCCAGAGGATATTCTGGGCCCTTCTGTAATGAAGTATGAGAAGTCAACATCCTTGGCATTAAAAACTTTGTTTAGTTTTATTTATTTAGACCTTTATTTATTTTACATGAATTAAAATGATAAATTTCCAGTCTAATTTGTCTTGTGAATGGCCAAAATTATTTACATTGACATGGAAGGCCTATGTGACTTTCTCAACCTGTGTTCTTCATTTTGCATCCTGTGCTCAACAATTATTCATTTCTTATTTGCACGTATAATTCATCGACCTCTTCAAGTCCTTGATGAGAAGGTCTTCTATTTGCAACACCTGCTCCCCAATATCATCTTCTCTCTACAGTGTATTCACCCATTAAGTCTTAGCTCCTCTCTACTTCTTTTGTGAAATCTGTTCTGACCATCTGAATCCAGGAGATCCTTCTGTAGCTCTCCTTCTTAAACAAGATGATACTTATGGTCTCCACCAAACAATTAAGCATTTTATCACATCTTTATTTGTTGAGTATCTCCTCTAATTTTTATTTCCTAAGAGTTCTATCAGCTTCTTGGAGCAGAAGCTATGCCTTATAACTTAACTGTATTGCCCTCAGTATTGAACACAGACTATGGCAGAAGCTGTTGAATTAATTTTTTAGCAGATTGACCAAATTTTATATCAAAAATCACTATTCCCATTTTATATTACAACATAATTTCTTCACAAAATAATAGAAGTTGTGTATGCAAAATCTAGATTATTTTTAGTCAAAGATCAAAAAAATGTGTTCAAGCTGGGTCAACAGGGAATAAAAATGACTTATAGTTTTACTACTCTTCTACAATAGATTGGCCAGAAGTTTTGCACGAGACCAAAAATATGAATAAGTCTGCAAAGAAAAATGTAATGTGGGAGGTTAGTGACTGACATATGTGCTGCATTTGTGCTGCATTTGTGCTTTTTTTTTAATTCTGAAAGCATGAAGTCATTTTTCTTTTCCACCTACATCTTTTGAATTAAATAAAATGTTTTCTTATATTTGTAAATGTTAACAAGAATATTTTCCATCAGCTCCAGGTGTGTGTATATGAGCTACACTTAGTATCTAAACTTAGGTTGTATTCTATGAGTACATCTTGGAAAATCACACCATGGAGAGGAGGAACAGTGATACATATGGTTGAGGGAGCCAAGAAGGTAGAAACTGATTTTTCCTTTTGAGACCATACCATATCAGTGACACAGAGATACTGACAGGCTTATCAGCTTTTCTAACTCATTCCCAGGGACTGTTCTCTGTACTTGATACAAAGGAAAAGAAAAACCATAATTGACATGTAATAATAGAATCAATAGTAGAATAAGCCTTACTACCTATCATTTAATCTTTAACTTCAGAAGGCAGACACTCTAATCTTATTTAACAGATGAAGAAACTGAGGCAAAAAGAGGTTAAGTGATCTGTTCAGGGTCACATAAACAGTGACAAAGGTGGATTTCAGACACTGGGTCCGGGGGCACCTGGGTGGCTCAGTGGGTTAAAGCCTCTGCCTTCGGCTCAGGTCATGATTCCAGGGTCCTGGGATTGAGCTCCGAGTCGGGCTCTCTGTTCAGCAGGGAGCCTGCTTTCCCCTCTCTCTCTGCCTGCCTTTCTGTCTACTTGTGATCTCTGTCTGTCAAATAAATAAGTGAATCTTTAAAAAAAAAAAAAATACTAGGTCCGGAGCCCACAATTTAACGGCTATGCGATAAGTGTTTCTTTGTCCATTATACTAATGTTATTATGTTATTATTATGAAATATATTATTACTTGGAGAAATATAATTTCTGTAACATACCATGACAGAATATTAGAGTTTTATTCTCTTAAAATATACAAACACACATAAGATCTATCATACCCTTCTGTCCTAAGTGATTAGCTACAATTTTATTTTTTAAAAAAAGAATGCTTTGGGAATGCCTGGGTGGCTCAGTGGGTTAAAGCCTCTGCCTTCGACTGGGGTCATGATCTCAGGGTCTTGGGATCGAGCCCAGTGTCTGGCTCTCTGCTCAGCAGGGTGCCTGCTTCCCTCCCCACCCCCCACCGCCTGCCTCTCTGACACTTGTGATCTCTGTCTGTCAAATAAATAAATACAATCTTTAACAACAACAACAACAAAAGAATGATTTGTAAGTTATGTGTCTATCACTAAACAGGAAACCGTATTTTTAAGTTCTGTATTAGTTTAGTAGAACTGCCATAAAAAATCACCCCAGGGATGCTTGGGTGGCTCTGTTGGTTAAGAATCCAACTCTTGATTTTGGCCCAGGTCATGATGTCAGGGTTGTAAGATGGAGCCTAACTTCAGGTTTATGCTCAGTGCTGAATCTGCTTCTCTTCCTCGCCTTCTAAACCTCCCCACATTTGTGCATGCTTGCTCTCTCTCTCAAACAAACCTTAAAATCACACACTGGGTGGCATAAAACAAAAGAAATTCTATTTCTTCACAGTTCTGAAGGTAAGAATCCCAAATCAAGATGTTGGCAGGAGTGGTTCATTCTAGAGGTTGTGAGGCAGAATCTGTTCCATCTCTCTGTCATAGCTTCTGAAGGTTAACAGCAATCTATCGTGTTCCTCTGTGGTAGTTAAATCACTCCAGTTATTGCCTCTGTCTTCATATGTGTTCTTTCTGTGTGTTCCTCTATGTCCAGATTTCTTTCTTCTTATTAAGTGTACCCATCTTTAGACTAGGCCTTACTCTGATCCAGTATGATTTCATCTTAATCTGATTATATCTGGGGAGACTGTATTTTCAAATAAGGTCATGTTCAAAGATATGGGGGTTAGGATTTTAATGTGTCTTTTGGGGGAACACAGTTCAACTCCAAATAAGCACCTTTGACCAATGTAAGAGTTTCCAAGCAGTAAGCTTATAGTGAGGCTTAGTCTAGGAGCTTAGTGCTACTACTTTTAAAAAGCAGCCTATTTAAGACCAGACTGTGAAGGAGTAAAAGGTTTCCTTTTTAGTTTGTGGCTTAGTTAATGTGTTTCTGTCTCAGATTTTAAAAGTATCACCTGTTAAGGAGGGCACTTGTATAGATGAATGCTCTGTATTATATGTAAGTGATGAATCACTGCATTCTGCTCAAGAAAAATAAATGAATGAAGGAAGGAAGGAACAAGCTAAACCCAAAAGGAGTACTTAACCACTCTTTTCTTTGTGCTAGCAAATGTCTACTGTGTGCAAACAGTGTTTGTGAAGAATGTACACGTTCTTCAGTCCTCGCTTTAGCATAACATATATCTAATATTAACTTAGTCCTTACCTAGTGGTTTGCTGAGCACATTTCCATCCATGACTGCTTTTGCCCCCAAAATGTAACATATCGCATGAAAAGGAAACCATCCCACTTCACTGTATCTTTAATTACATTAGGTTTTCACAGCATCTATTATTTTACTCTGTTCTCTTCCCCAGTTTTCACGTCTATTCATTTTTTACCCATTTTTACTTTTTTTCTATCAAATATTTATTCTCACAATTGTCATAGTAAAAAAAATAGTAATTTACAAAAATATAGAAAGGACATGACAATACTAAAGATAGTGTCTTGATATATTGCTATATCTTCTGTGAATATGTATTTTTACATAACTGCAATTCAACTGAAGGTAGATGTCTGTATCATGTACTTATTTAATTTTATCATCATATCATAACTTGCCACATTATTAAAAACTCTTAAAAATAATTTTAAGAGCTGAATAGTGTTTTTTCATGTAGCTTCACTATTACTAAGCATTCCTCCTCTGTTGATGATTTGGAGGGTTTCCAGTTTTTCTTTATTATAAACACTATTGTGATTACCAGTTTTGAACATAAATAATTGGCTATAATTGTGATTATTTCCTTAATACTTATGCTTAAATGGGGAAATAATCAAAAGGCATGAAAATTTTAGAAGCTCTTGATATATACAGTAACTTAGTAAAAGATAGATTTCACCAATTTATATAACCTCAACAATGAATCAGAGCATCTCTTTACTACAGCTTCACCTTCATTTAAACCAATTGTGCAGATGAACAATGCTTTTCATTAACTTTGAGTTAGGATATTGGAAGATGCAAAACATCTTTGCTCCTAAGGGAAAAACAAGGGGGAAAAAAGTAAAATAAACATCATGATTTGTATTAGATTGTCAAAGAACTGAGGTCTCAAGGAAACGCTGGTGAACTGAATTCTTGAGAAGGAAGAGCACATCATAGCTGAGCAGAGAGCTATGTGAGCACCTGGTGCTCACATGGGATCAGTCACCTGGTCTGAGTAGGTAAAGAAACAAACCCACAATAGGTGCCATTGCAAGAAAAAAATAAAACATACTGAACTTTGAGAATAAGGGTAAGATGGAAGAATAGATTGACATCTAGAAGACCCCAAATGCAAAAACTAAATCACTTAGCTTAATAATTCTTTTTCATCTACAAAATTTTACTGAGAAGACAACAATAAAAAAGATGGCCAAAAGCAGAGAGAATGAATGGCTCTAATGTGCTTAGGTTCTAGAATTCTCCTGGGCTTGAATCCAAAAATTGATCCAACCTATCTGAAACTGCAGCACAATCCCCTTATAGCTCAAATATTCTAGAGAATAAAAAGATCAAAACTTGATATAGTGGTGTGAGAGGTTGGAAACTGTGTTAACCAGAGTTGAATCAAATATATTAAAGCTGTGGACTAGTACCAGCTAAACTTGATCCTTTTTGGAATCTTAATAAGCCCTAGTAGTCAGAGAACACAGGTGTACTCTCTAGGAAAAACAAAGCAAAATGAGAACAAACAATTAAAAGTCTAAACTATTCCTTAAAACACAATATCCAGAACAAAACCTAAAAACTGTTGATACACATTTAAAGAAAAAACAGGAAAATGTAATCCATTACCAAGAGAAAAAAAAAAAAAGCAAAAAACAAAAAAACAAAACCAGGAAGGAGACATGAACATAATCCAGATACTGACATTGGCAGATAAATATTTTGAACTATTATGTTTAGGGGTGCCTTGATGGCTCATTCAGTTGAGCTTCTGACCCTTGGTTTTGGCTCAGATCATAATTTCAGGATCTTAAGATTGATCCCTGCATCAGGCTCTGCACTCAGCATGGAGTCTGCTGTCCCTCTCCCTGTACCTCTGTTCATCCCCTTGATCACACATGTATGTGTACATACTCTCTCTCAAATAAATAAATAAGGAAAATCTTGAAAAAAATGAAAAAAACCTATTATGTCTACCAAATTAAAGGAAAATGGAAGTAAAGTGTAAAAGATGGTGATTTTCAAGAGAGAAATAAAAACTTGTAAAAATGGAAATCACTACTCAACCATAGGAAAGAATGACACCTTGCCATTTGCAACAACATGGTCTGACCTAGAAGGTATTGTGATAAGTTAAATATGTTAGAAAAAGACAAATACGTGATTTCATTCATGTGGAATTTATGAAACAAAATGAGTGAACAAAGAACAAAAGAGATTTTTAAAAATCAGGGGTGCCTGTGTCACTCAGTTGTTAAGCATCTGCCTTTGGCTCAGATCATGATTCCAAGGTCCTGAGATTGAGCCCCACATCAGGCTCCCTGCTCAGCAGGAAGCCTGCTTTTCCTTCTCCCACTCCCATGCCTATGTTCCCTCTCTTGCTGTGTCTCTGTCAAATAAATAAATAAAATCTTTAAAAAAAAAATCAGACTCTTAAATACAGAGAATAAACTGATGGTTGCCAGAGGGGAGGTGAGTGAGGGATGGGTGAAACAGATAAGTGAGATTAAGAGTACACTTATCTGGTTGACACTGAGAAATGTATAGAATTATTGAATCATCATGTTGAACACCTTGAACTAATATAAAACTGTATGTTAATTGTACTCTGATAAAAAAAGAAACAGGAAATTTGGAAGTTCGAGAACTGAAAATACAATATCTAAAACAAGTGTGCTAAGAGAATAAAATAAAAAATAAAACCAATGTGCTAGATGTCTGCAATGATTATAAAACATGACTGAGACAAACTCAGCAAGATATAAATAAATGAAGACATAAAGTATGTTTATGGATCAGATTATTTTTAAGATATCAATTTTTTTTCAAATTGCTGAATGAGAATGGATAAAAATTGCTTAATAAATAGATGAACAACTCAATTTCTTATAAAAAGATTTTATTTGACAAAGGACAAGTAGGCAAAATATCAGTCACAACAGTGGCCAGAGGGAGAAGGAGAAGCAGGTTCCTTGCTGAGCAGAGAACAAAAGTGGGGCTCAATCCCAAGACCCTGAGCCAAATGCAGATGCTTAACCACATGAGCCACCTAGGTGCCTCTTAACAACTCGATTTTTAAAATGAAATCTGATTCTGTTTTAGAACAGAGATAATAAATGAATTCCTCTTATTTCTCCCACTAAGTTCCACTGAAAAACCTGGACATTACATATAGGGAAATGTGACAGTACTCTAAAAGACACCAAGAAGGAGGCACATTGACCAGGGACTTCAGACCTTGAGTAACAACATAGCTGTGAATTCCCAGGGTTTTCTTTTTGCTTCATATATCACAGAATGTGTACTTAAATACTGGAAATGTCAATAGATTCCATCAGAAAAGACTTAAGAAAAGTGTACTCTTTGGGGTGCCTAGCGTTATGGGGGCGCCTGGGTGGCTCAGTGGGTTAAGCCTCTGCCTTTGGCTCAGGTCATGATCTCAGGGTCCTGGGATCAAGCCTCGCATCGGGCTCTCAACTCAGCGGGGAGCCTGCAGCTCCCCCCTCTCTCTCTGCCTGCTTCTCTGCCTACTTGTGATCTCTGTCTGTCAAATAAATAAATAAATAAAATATTTTTTAAGAAAAGTGTACTCTTAAATCAAAGGATCAAGAGAAATTCAGTGTAGCAAGAGAGAAAACTTTCAGACAATAACTGTCCTATTTTAAGCAAACACTACAGAAAAAACTGTGACCTCAACTAATCACAATCAACAAAGACCAAGTGAGAAGAACTGGACTTCTACTCTTGTTTGACTATAATGAGGCACCAGAGTTGAGTCAGAGAAGTTTGAATGGGGGGGTGGGACGGAGGTTGGACAGGACTTTCGTGCCTACTATGCAGTAACAAGTACTGTCCTCTCCTTTCCATATCAGTGAAGGCAATGTGGAGAGAAGTTGTAAGTTGTAATCACTTTCAGGATATAAACAGAGACCATGTGAGGAACCTGGATTCTTCTCCAAGCCTGACAGTAATGAGACAGCAAGGAAAAAAATTGAAGGCAGCAAGAGAAACAATGCCATAACTGTAGAGAAAAAATGATTTGAATAACAGGCTCTCTCATAAGAAATTATTGAGGCCAAAAGAAAGTGACATAAGACCTTTTTTTTAGGATTTATTTATTTATTTGAAAGAGAGAACAAATAAGTGGGGGGAGGGGTAAAGGGTGAGGGAGAGAATTTTTTTTTTTATTATCATGTTCAGTTAACCACTTATTGTACATGGCTAGTTTTTGATGTAGAGAGAGAGAATCTAAGGCAGACTCCCCATTGAGCAGAGAGCCTGATGTGGGGCTCAATCCCATGACCCTGAGATCATGACCTGAACCAGAATCAGGAGTTGGATACTTAACTGACTGAGCCCCGCAGGCACCTGACACAAGATTTTTAAAGGGCTGAAAGCAAGGAACTATCAACCCAGAATTCTGTACCCAATGAAAATATCCTTCAGAAATGAAGAATAAATCAAGATAATCTCAGATGAAAGTAAATTAAGACAATTTGCATCCAGCACAACTGTCCTAATATAATTGCTAAAGGAAATTCTTGAATATTTATTTATTTATTTATTTATTTTTGAGAGAGAAAGAGAGAATGAGTGGGGAGGAGGGGTAGAAAGAGAAGCAGGCTCCCCAATGAGCAGGGAGCCTGATGAGGGACTTGATCCCAGGACTCTGGACTCTTGACCTAATCAGATGTTCAACCAACTGAGCCACCCAGGCACCCCAAGAAAATTCTTGAGACAGATAAAATGATGAAAGAATCTTAGAATATCATTTAAAAAGAGGGGAAAGAAGAAAAGAGGAAAAATATGGGTGAATATGATGTAATTTTATTGTCTTCTTGTATTTCTAAATTATCTTTGGTAGTTAAAAATGATAACACTGAAATATTTTCAGTGTATGTAGAGAAAATATTTAAGATCATATAAATGGGGAAGAGTAAAAAGACTTTAAAAGGAAATATGACCTCTAAATTCCATTTAAATTGGTAAAGTATCAATACTAATAGACTGTAATAAGTTACATATGTATAACATAACACCTATAGCAACCACTAAAAATGTGTATACAAAAAGATCCAGATATTACAGAAAAAAGTCTACAGAAAAGTAAAAATGAAATTCTAAAAATATTCAAGTAACCTGCAGGAAGGTAGGAAAAAGAAAAGAGAAGGAAAAATGGAACAAACAGGAAAACCACATAATGTTAGATATGTTATTACATTAAATGTAAATGATTTAAATACAATAATTAAAAGACAAAGATTGTCAGAGTGGGGGGGGAATTATGTCAACAAGAAACTCAACTCAAATATAACAATATAGGTTAGTTGAAAGTAAAATGATGTAAATATAATGTAAACAGTAAGCAAAAGGAAGCTGAAGCCTCTACAATAATACCAGGTAAAGTGGAATTCACAGCAAAACAAATTATCAGGAAGGGAAAAGACATTACCTAGTAAGATCAATCTGTAAAGAAATGGAGTTGTAAAATATGTAAAACAAAAACAAAAAACTAAAAGGAGAAATTGATGTTTATAACTGTAGTTGGAAAAGAGACTTTATCAACATTAATAGAATACAGAAAAATCAAAGATTTAGAAGAATTCAACATTATCAGCAACCAATCAATTTTATAGACCACTACACCAAACAATATAAGATTCTCTTCAGGCACTTATAGAACGTTTACTATTTGCAATTTACAATAGACCATCAGGCAAATTTAATAAATTTGGAAGAACTAAGTCATACAGAATGTGTTCCTTTACCACAATGTAATCAAACTAGAAATCAATAGCAAGAAAATCTCTAACACTTAGAAACAAAACTGGATACTTCCTATTCATCCATAGGTCAAAGGGGAATCCTCAAGAGAAATTTAAAAAAATTAAAGTGTATTAAAAACACATATCAAAATTTGTAGATGCAGCTAACGTGGTGTTGAAGGCAAGATTATAGTACTAATTGTTTACATTGGAAAAGGGGAAACGTCTCAAGTCAATAATACCAACATACTAAAAAAAAGAACAAAATTAATCCAAAGCAAACAGAAGGAACTAATCAAAGATAATTGCAGTTTTCAATGAAATAGAATATAGTAAAACAGTAGAGAAAATCAATTAAGGAAAATCTGGTCCTTTGAAAAGATCAAAAGATCAATAAAATTGGAAAACTTTTATCAAGACAAAAAAAAAGCCACAAATTACCAATATCAGAAATGAAACAAGATTACAACAGGCAAGAGATAAGATTATAGACATCAAGGGATAATAAAGGAATAATAAGAACCAACTCCGGGGGCGCCTGGATGGCTCAGTGGGTTAGGCCGCTGCCTTCGGCTCAGGTCATGATCTCAGGGTCCTGGGATCGAGTCCTGTGTCGGGCTCTCTGCTCAGCAGGGAGCCTGCTTCCTTCTCTCTCTCTCTCTCTGCCTGCCTCTCAGTGTACTTGTGATTTCTCTCTGTCAAATAAATAAATAAAATCTTTAAAAAAAAAAAAATAAGAACCAACTCCATACACATAAATTCAACAACCTACATCTTTCTGTGAATCTACATCTATTTCAAAATAAATAAATAAATGGGAACAATCTTTGAACACTTTACAGCAATAGATATTCAGATGACCATGAAGTACATGAATAGAGGCTCAAAATCATTAGGCATAAGCAAAATGGAAATTGAAATCACTGTTAATCCAAATGATCCCAAATATGTTTACATTATTTATTTATATTGTTATTGAAATGACTTTGAGATTTAAGTAAACTTGTAAATTTTTGTGGATTACTGATAATAGGAAGCTTTGAGGAATATTATTCTTCTCTGTCCAAACACTCCCTCAGCCTTTAATTTCCTAGCTCCGCTCAGCTCCCATTTTTACATACCCTTTTGGAATGATAGGGTCATTATGGATGTCTTACCTAAACTTCTAACTTAACAACTCTCTATGAGTCTGTCTTCAGAATCTGATTTAAGGCCTTATGCATGGGGACTCTTGAGGAAGAAGACTCTGCCTCAAGTCCTGCCTCAACCTCCTGGCAGTCACTCTTAAAATGTGGCCACTCTCCACCACTGAAGCCTTCCTTCCATCATTCCTCATGGCCAGCACATCCACAACGGCTAGCATGCACAAGCTGTTAACATATTAAACACAAGGGACATGCTAGTAATTAGTCTGAACCTTCTTATATCTTAAACCAAGAGAAGGAAACAGAAGCAAGAGAGAAAAAAAAAAAGCCTGGAAGGTAGTTTATGCTTACATCAGATAACATATGAATATGATACTAAAATGTCTGTCATACTCTTAGAAAGTGGGGGACAATGGATTTGTTTTGGAGAATATTATGATTTGGCTTATATTTTAGGAATATAACTATATGGACAATTCCACCATGAATAGGCAAGTAATGTTATTTATGATAACTAAAATGCATAACCAGATATATTCTGAACTTGATTCAGATTGCTATTCCTAGAGAAGTTTTCCATAAAGAAGTAACTATTCCAATCCAGATGTCTGTATCATAAGCACATCCATCCTTGATATTTATATCACTGGAAATTATAAATAAATGATATACACTTTAAAAGTATCAAGTTTGAAGATTGTTAGGAATGATAAAAATTAGGATAGATTTGAAGGAGATATTGTCACAAGGAAGGACACATTGGTTTCATTTATAAAATGAATGAAGGGTGAGAGAATTCTCTCTTCTAGCATTTTCCAAAGCCATTAAGAGCTGAATTAATTAGCTCGGCTTGGGTGGCATATTCTTGCTTTAACAGTATAACTTGAACAGCAAGATTTAAAATATCCTTACTCTGTGATGTCTCTTGAAAGCAAATGATGGTAAAAATGACATGAAGTTTAGTTTGTAAGTATTTGCTTTGCATTTGCTTTATTATGGAAGAAAGATTTCAATAGTTGATAAATATATTCACAAGCATTTTTCAGGTTCAGAAAAATAAACTCTTCTCTTTTCTGTTTGAACTTGGCTTTGAATATTTCCAGCATTAATATATCACTAACATTGCTACAAAATTTGGGGGCCTGTTGGGCGAGGGTTTTTCAATCTCAGGACTATTGTCATCTTGAATCTAATGCTTTTTTGTTGTGGCACCTCCTTGTTCATTTTAAGATAGCTAGCAGCCTCCTTAGTCTCTAACCTTTAGAAACCACCATCACCCCCTCCCAGTTATGACAACCAAAATTATCTTGAAATATTGCTCCATGTCTCCCAAGGGACAAAATTTCTCCTAGTTGAGGACCTCTGTGCCTGACCAATCTACCTGAGAGTAAGAGAGCCCCAACCAAGACTGAAGTACAGAGAATTGGGTCAGAAGGATATTAGACCAGAAGAGCTCCTTTCATGAGAACAGGGATCTTTCTGCCTTCCGCATTGCTTTACACACAGTCTTTTCGTAGTGCTCGGTAGCCCATAAGTGCTCAATAATTATTTGTTGGTGAATTAATGACCCCTCTCAGAGAGGATGTTGAAAGAGAGGACTGGGTAAAAAATAAAGTAGTTTTTGTTCATAAATTGATATAAAAATTCTAAGTAGATAAGTACTTACAAGAAAATTAGAGACAATCTAATTTTAAGGTCAAATTGATGAAGAGATTATCAGATGAAATTTTCAGAGGGGAAGTTGAAGTATTTTAACAACTGACCTTTAAAAGTTGGGAATCTTCTTTGCAGACATCCACAGACTTCCATGAATAGAATATGTTCTTAGTTATTCACACTTTGAAGGGTTCTGGGATTGTAATCAACTTTCACTGCCCAAAAAGTTGGGGGATAATGTGGGCCATCTAATGAGCCTACTTTGTTAGAAATACTGCCGTGGAAGATCTTCATTCTAGTCAATATGTCATGATAAATTAAGAAAGACAAGATGTCCAAAACATAAAGATAGTAATTTCAAAAATCTGCCATGATATGAGGTACATCTGTGCATTCATGTTTTTTCTAGAAACAGGGAACTTCTGTAATTCTTTCCTTAAACAAAAACAAAAACAAAACCTTAATTGCCTTTTAAAATTAATTCCTTGTACCGTGTAAATTATTTCCAACCATAGATTTCTCAATGGCACTTTCTTTTTTTTTTTGAAAAATGCCTTTTTTGTGACTTGAAATGAATGTTATTCAGAAATGATCTAATTCAAAATTCTGGACATTAACAATCATAATGTTATACTCTTCTAAGTCAGTCTACTGAATCCAATTAACTGTATGAAATGTGGAGTCCAATATTTAGCATAAAATATATGCTAGACCAAAGTTCATTAGTTCATCCAACCGTTTTGATTGCTGCCCAGTCTGTGTTAGGCACTATTCTAGGTGTTTGGAATTCATCGTTGAACAAAGAAGACAAAGAATCTAGCCTTGCTTATACTCTTAAAGGAAAGCAAACAATAAAAAAAATCAAAATAAATAATTTATATCAAGTTTTAATTAATAATAAATTTTGAGGAAAAAAAGGAAAAATCAATGAATGAACTGGACACAGAAAACAGTAGAGAAAACTAATGATATCAAATTCTTGTTCTTTGAAAAGATGAATAAAATTGATGAAATTCTTGTCAGAAACAGCAAGAAAAAAAGATATAAGTTACCAATATCAGGAATGAAAGAAGAAATATCACCCAGATCCTCAGTCATGTAAAAGCATAGAGAATATGACAAAAAACTTTACATTTATAAATTCAACAACTTAGAGGAAATGGACAAATTTCTTGAAAAATGCAAGATTCGCAATCTGTTCCAAGAAATAGAATAAGGAAACCCTTCCCAGCATATTTTATGAAGCCAGTATTACCTCACTACCAAAACTGGACAAAGATATTTTAAGAAGAGACTACAGATCAATATTCTTCTTGAACATTGATACAAAAAAACTTTAACTTTTATTAACTTTTTATTTAACTTTTATTAGCAAATTGAATCTGGAAATCCATTAAAAATGATATTATCACATCAGACCAAGTAGGATTTATTCCAAGATGCAAATTGGTTCAGTGTTCAAAAATTGATTAATGTATTTTACAGGTTAACAGACTAGAAATAAATCTGATCAACTCGAAGTAAAAGCATTTAATAAAATTCAGTATCCATTCATGCTTTAAAAATATATCTCAGCAAACTAGGAATAGGGTGAAACTCCTCCAATACTTGATAAATAGTATTTATGAAAACCGGTAGGTAATATACTTAATCATAAAAAGTTGAATATTTTCCCCATGATATTAGGGAGAAAAAGCAAGGATGCCTCTTCCCTCCGCTGAGCTGGATATTCTCTATCTAGTACAATAAGGCAAGAAACAGAAATTTAAAAAGACATGCAGACTGGAAAGGCAGATGTAAACTGTCTTTCTTGTAGACAGTATGATCTCATACATGAAAAAGCCGCCCCCCCCAAAAAAAAAACTACTTAAAATGGTAAGTGATTTTGACAAGGTTGTAGGATTCAAGCTCAATACACAAGACCAATGGTATTTATATAGTCTATCAAATAGCAAGAGGAAATAGAAAATTTCAAAATAATCACATTTATCAGAGTATCTGAACCATAGCATGCTTAGAGATAAATCTGACAAGAGATTGCCAAGATTTATATGCTGAGAGCCACAAAACATTGATGAGAGAAATATAAAAAACCTATTCAATGCAGATTTATTTACGGATCAGAAGACATAATATTGTTAATATGTCTATTTTCCTCAAATTGATCTACCGAACCAACAATGAATCCCAATCAAAATCTCAGAAGACTTTTTTTTTAGCTGACAAGCTTATTCTAAATTTTGTAAAGAAAATGCAAAATGCTAGAATAGCCAAAGCGACTTTGAAAAGGAAAAGAAAAGCTAGAGGACTTACCGTAAAGCTACAGTAATCAGTGCAGCATTGATATAGAAATATACAAATGGATCAATGGAACAAAGTAGGAAGTCCAGAAAAAGATGAACGAATGTATGGTCAATTGATTTTTGACAAATATGCCAAAACAACTCAATGGTGAAAGGAAAAGTCCTCCAACAAATTGTGCTGAACGACCGGGATATCCATATGCAAAAATAGAAATCCTTACCTCTAACAACATACAAAATGCAAGTCAAATCATAGGTCTAAATCTAAGAATGAAAGCCATAAAATTTCAGAAGAAAATATAGGATAAAAACATAGTGACCTTGTGCTTGGCAATGATATTTTTTAAGAGTTTGTTTTATGTATTTGAGAGAGAGACAGAGAGAGAGAACTAGAGAGCATGAGCTGTGGGGAAGGGCAAACGGAGAGGAAGAAGAAGGCTCCCTGCTCAAATGGTTGGCTTAATCCCAGGACCCTGGGATCATGACCTGAGCTGAAGGCAGATGCTTAACCTACTGAGCCACACAGGCACCTGTGAAATGACTTGTTAAATATGACATAAAAAACAAACTATAAAACAAAAAAAATCAACAAATTGGATTTTATCAAAATTAAAAATATTTGTTCTTTGGAAGACAAGGTTAAGAAAAGGAAAAGACAATCATAGAATTTGAAAAGTATTTGCAAAACATTTATCTGGCAAAGGACTTACACTTTAAATATACAAGGAACTCATAACTCCAAACAAACAACCCAGTACAAAATAGGCACAAGGTTTGAGTACATTGTCACCAGGAATTGATTTGGGGGTAGAATAGGAGGTAGAAGTCAAGAAATCTTTATGACTTTGGATTGGGGAAGATTTTGTATCAGAATAGAAAAGAGCACTAATACTAAAAGAAAAGTTTGACAAATTACATTCAGATTAAGAACTTTTTATCAAAAGACACTATTAATGAACTTAAAGGTCAGAGCATGGAATAAGAGAAAATATTTTTGGTACATATACATGTTTAGTAGCAGAGAACATGTTTCCAGAACATGTGAGGAATTCCTGTACCTCAGTAAAAAAAAGACAGCCCTGAGCACCTGGTAGCTCAGTGGGTTAAAGCCTCTGCCTTCGGCTCAGGTCCTGATCACAGGGTCCTGGGATGAAGCCCCACATTGGGCTCTCTGCTCAGCAGGGAGCCTGTTCCCCACCCCCTCTCTGTGTGCCACTCTCCCTACTTGTGATCTCTATCAAAAAATTAAAATAAATCTTAAAAATAAAAAAGAAAAAGACAACCCAATAGAAAAATTTTCAGTAGAGTTGAACAGGCACTTTCAAAACAGAATATCCAAATGGTCAACAAGCATATAAAAAGGTATTTAAGCTAATTAGTGATTCTGGAACTAGAACTTAAAATCACAATAATTCACTAAACAGTAAAATGGCTAAAATTAAACATGAACAATACCAAATATTGCCAAAAAAAATTGGAATTTAAGCCAGTGAGCATGTTAATATTTGACAGTATCCATTAAAGCCCCTGTCACCCAATGATTCCATTCCTAGACAGATTTGCATGTGTTCCTTAAAATATGTTCATATGTTTGTTAAACAACATAATGGTCATAACAGCACTATTCCTAGTAACACTAATCTGAAAGCAACTTAATTGTAACAGTAAAAACATGATAATGTAATCATATAACAGTATCTTATGACAATAGGAATGAATGATTAGTGTATGGATGGATAATTTCCTGCTATAATGTTGAGCAAAAGAAGATAGACACAGAGTAGTAAGGACTGTATAATTCCATCTATAAGTTTAAAAGAAGTAAAAAATAATCAATGCTAGTAAAAGACAAGGCACTATTTATTTTTGTAGGGGGAGTGAGATAATGACCAACCAAGAACACACAGAGGGTATCTGGTGCTGCCAAAATTCTGTTTCTTGTGATAATAGGTGGCAGTTAAATGGGTATATTCACTTCTTGAATATTCATCAAGCTGAACCGGTTTACAATTTGTTCACTTCTCTATACAGAACCTTTCTAAGAAAGACTGACCTTTCTTTGGAAGATGGCAGGGGAACAGGGGAAACACAGGTATCAACCAGACTTATTGTTTCCATTTTAGTATCATAGACATCATATTGTTAATCTAGGTCCACTGTACCCCGATCCTTGAAAAGTTTTCAGAATTTCTTTTCCTTGTAGTTTCAATATATTCTGGCAAATTTGTCTCACTCTGTTTTTTTTTTTTTTAAAGATTTTATTTATTTATTTGACAGACAGAGATCACAAGTAGGCAGAGAGGCAGGCAGAGAGAGAAGGAGGGGAAGCAGGCTCCCTGCTGAGCAGAGAGCCCTATGTGGGGCTCGATCCCAGGACACTGAGATCATGACCCCAGCTGAAGGCAGAGGCTTTGACCCACTGAGCCACCCAGGTGCCCCCTCACTCTGTTTTTAATAATACATACTACCAAGTTCTACTTGAATATGATCCTCTATGCCATCCCCAGTTCCCAAGTTCCAGGTCCTTGCCTGTGGAGTCTTGCATTAACAGTCTCCTCTGGCAGGTTCTTTTCCCTCTCAAGTTCCATCCACCCTAGAACAGTGTCTATAGTGCACTTGTAAGAACCTTATTTTCCTTCTCCTCTCTCTTCCTACATCCATCTGAGTGTTCTTCAGGGAGAACAAGAAACCTTTATTCTTTCCTGCTTCCTGCTTTATTCTTTTGGGAGAAATTCCTTCTTTTTCTAAAACATTTCCCATAGGAATCAGAAATGAATCCTAATTCTTAAACATTGATTACTTATTGAAGTTGCTAGAAGAGTGGACATGGACATTTCTCCTGAGGGGAATTTTTTATTGGAGTGAAATTGCTATATGACTCAAAAATGTTTTTGTTTTATTTGGTTTTTCAGGAAAAAGGGATGGGGAGGTGGAGAAATACTTATTTGTTCAAATATATAATATAAAGATTTTGTTCCTGCTTGCTGTTTATATAAATGTAGAGTGATTTGTATTAATGTAATATTGCTCTCAAACCTGAAGGGGAACATGATCTTCTAGGCAAAGTATATTGGTAAATAAATACTGCTACATCCTACAACTCAATTTAAATGGTGCTCAGATAAGCTCAGAATGTAAAGGTGCTTTCTTTTTTCTTTCTTTTCCCTGTACCTCTTTTCTTTACTTTTTATTTTTCCTGTTTATTTTTATTTATTTTTATTTTTTATATACTTTTAAAAAATTTTTATTTTTAATTTATTTTCAGCATATCAGTATTCATTATTTTTTCACCACCCCCAGTGCTCCATGCAATCCATGCCCTCTATAATACCCACCACCTGGTACCCCAACCTCCCACGCCCCCCCCCGCCACTTCAAACTCCTCAGATTGTTTTTCAGAGTCCACAGTCTCTCATGGTTCACCACCCCTTCCAATTTCCCCCAACTCGCTTCTCCTCTCTAACTCCCCATGTCCTCCATGCCATTATGCTCCACAAATAAGCGAAACCATATGATAATTGACTCTCTCTGCTTGACTTATTTCACTCACCATAATCTCTTCCAGTCCCATCCATGTTGCTACAGAAGTTGGGTACTCATCCTTTCTGATGGAGGCATAATACTCCATAGTGTATATGGACCGCATCTTCCTTATCCATTCGTCCGTTGAAGGGCATCTTGGTTCTTTCCACAGTTTGGCGACCGTGGCCATTGCTGCTATAAACATTGGGGTACAGATGGCCCTTCTTTTCACTACATCTGTATCTTTGGGGTAAATACCCAGGAGTGCAATGGCAGGGTCATAGGGAAGTTCTATTTTTAATTTCTTGAGGAATCTCCACACTATTCTCCAAAGAGGCTGCACCAACTTGCATTCCCACCAACAGTGTAAGAGGGTTCCCCTTTCTCCACATCCCCTCTGACACATGTTGTTTCCTGTCTTGCTAATTTTGGCCATTCTAACCGGTGTAAGGTGCTATCTCAATGCGGTTTTAATTTGAATCTCCCTGAGGGCTAGTGATGAACATTTTTTCATGTGTCTGATAGCCATTTGTATGTCTTCATTGGAGAAGTGTCTGTTCATGTCTTCTGCCCATTTTTTGATATGATTGTCTGTTTTGTGTGTTTTGAGTTTGAGGAGTTCAGTATAGATCCTGGATATCAGCCTTTTGTCTGTACTGTCATTTGTAAATATCTTCTCCCATTCCGTGGGTTGCTTCTTTGTTTCGTTGACTGTTTCCTTTGCTGTACAGAAACTTTTGATTTTGATGAAGTCCCAAAAGTTTATTTTCGCTTTTGTTTCCTTTGCCTTTGGAGACATATCTTGAAAGAAGTTGCTGTGGCTGATATCGAAGAGATTACTGCCTATGTTCTCCTCTAGGAGTCTGATGGATTCCTGTCTCACGTTGAGGTCTTTTATCCATTTTGAGTTTATCTTTGTGTATGGTGTAAGAGAATGGTCGAGTTTCATTCTTCTACATATAGCTGTCCAGTTTTCCCAGCCCCATTTATTGAAGAGACTGTCTTTTTTCCACTGTATATTTTTTCCTGTTTTGTCGAAGATTAATTGACCATAGAGTTGAGGGTCCATATCTGGGCTCTCTATTCTGTTCCACTGGTCTATGTGTCTGTTTTTATGCCAGTACCATGCTGTCTTGGTGATCACAGCTTTGTAATAAAGCTTGAAATCAGGTAATGTGATGCCCCCAGTTTTATTTATTTTCAGCATAACAGTATTTATTGTTTTTGCACCATACCCAGTGCTCCATGCAATTATGCCCTCTCTAATACCCACCACCTGGTTCCCCCAACCTCCCACCCCCCAACTGCTTCAAACCCCTCAGATTGTTTCCCTTTTTTCTACTTCTACCTTTTCTTTTTCTTTATTTCTCTCCTTTCCTTCTCTCCCTTCCTCCTTTCCTAATATCCAAGCAGACCAATATCTAATGTAGACTCATATATATTTCTGATGAATCAAAGAACCAGATGGACACAGATCAATTTGAGCAACAACCATGTCTACAGGCAGTTTATTATTTCATTTTGAGTTGAGACCCAAGATCCTGGAATAAAAATGTGAAAAAAAAATTCTGTTTAGTATTTGGATTGGAGAAGAAGAAATTCAATTTAATTATCTTAAGAATCCATTAGCTAATGCATAGTTTTATCAATGTTCCCAGAAAAGTTTGGCTCCAGTGCCCTGGTGGGCAACTGCTCAGTTTCTAAGAGACAAAAGATGGGGTGTACCAGGAAACATATGACCTGTAGAGACTTACATTGTGAGTCAGAATATATAATTTGGTGGGGATCAAACATCTGAGAGTTGAGCTGAAGAAACCATAAATTCTACCTGAGCGCAAGGCTTCTGAATTTGTAACTCTTAGCTTGGAAAAATGAATGAGTGATTTCATTCATTGAGAAACTGTACAAATTGCATGCTTGTGCATAAGAAAATTGATTGATAAGAATGGTCTATTTATTGAATCTATAAATGCCTGCTTCTCTAATTTATGGCCTAAGGCTGAGTCATTTGCCTCATAAATTCAGAAGGGTAAATTCACAAGTACATAAAATTGAAAGTTCAACTATTTCTTCCTCAAAGATGCCTTCCTTGACTTTCTAGGCAATGTAACCCCTTCCTGGCTGCCATTATACCTTAATAACCTATTTTTTGTTAATCTTTCTTCCTCCGCCAGAATGCAGGTTTATTCTGCTTTGGGAGCAGGAACTCAGTTTGTCTTGTATCTCCACAACCTATACCAGGTTTCACATTAATCATTAGTATTTTTTTTAAAGATTTTATTTATTTATTTGACAGAGAGAAATCACAAGTAGATGGAGAGGCAGGCAGAGAGAGAGAGAGAAGGAAGCAGGCTCCCTGCTGAGCAGAGAGCCCGATGCGGGACTCGATCCCAGGACCCTGAGATCATGACCTGAGCCAAAGGCAGCGGCTTAACCCACTGAGCCACCCAGGTGCCCTAACTGGATGTATAATGCACTAACTGCCAAGCATGCTGAAGGATGGCACAGTAGGAAACAATGTTCAACAAATGAGCATGATGTGAGGCCTCACCTCAAGAAACTTACAAGACAGTTGATTCTTGACTTTCTACATAATTGTCTACGCTGACATATCACTGTATGCCCCCATTATAAAATCTAATTATCACAGCGCTTACATTCTCACCCAGGACTTCACCTTCATTCCCAATTCAATGCATCAGCAAAACATCAGCCTTGCTTGGAAATGTTTAGTTCCTCCACATTCCTACCATACACAGTCTTCTTAGACTGGCATGCTAGTAAAGCTTTTTGTTACATTAACTCTACATTTTAGTTATATGTCTCTTTCCTTATTCTCCAAATCTGAACCAAATGCTCTAGAACACCCTATATCTTCATATTTCTGCACTTTCCATGCCACCTCTGTTGCCTAAAATCTTCTTTTCACAGTATCTATTAGAAGTTTATCTTTCCCTCAAAGCACAGGCTAAAAACAATTGTCCTCCAGAAGGGGAACCTACCATCACATTAAGTCAATCAGTCTTTCTCTCTTTCTCTCTCTACCTTTTTTGAATTCAGCTATTTATCCATCAATTCATTCAACAAATATTTACATAGAACTTTTGTGTGCCAGCTATCAGACCGAAAGAAATGATATCTCTCTCACAGAGCTTACCATTCAATGAGGGAGGCAGAATCACATAATTAATCTTGAAATGACAACTGTGCTAAAATTCTCAAAGGAGATACACATAATACTGTTACAGCACATGGCTCAGTGAACTAACCTGCTTAAAAAGACCAGGGGAGGCTTTCCTGACTGATCTGTCGGTGTTGATGAGAGCTTGGTGAGGGTGAAGATAGGGAATATTTTAAGGAGAGGCTACAGCCTGTGCATAGCTTCAGTAGCAGCAGTGAGCATGGGGTGTTTGAGGGAATGGAAGAAAGTAGGCATGGCCAGTGAGTGAGGAGCCGACTGGGTCTAGATAAAACAGGCAAAAACTATTTTGTCAGTGGGGCGTCACAGACCATAATGTGAGTTTGAATGTTTATCCTAAGATGAGTTACTAAAGTATTTTAAGCAGGAAGGTGAGATGATCAGATTTGCAATTCACAAAGATCACTCTATGCAGGGTGGAAATTAATTGTAAATGATAATGACATGAGTGGATGCAACAGCTCAATTGAAGTAGTCTAGGTAGGAGCTGATGGTAGCTTGGATTTGAGGGGTGATTGTGATGGTAGGAGTGAAGAAAGATGAGTAGATTTGAGACCAGTTTAGGAGGTAACATCAATAGGACATAATGCAAGATTACATATGGAGGCTAATGGGGAGAAAGAAGATAAGGAGCCTCCTGGCTTTCTGACTTGAATAATAGAATAGAAAATGGCAGAAACATTCACTGGATGAGGACCAGGTTTGGTATTCTGAGGAGTGTAAGACACTAATTACTGTAATTACTTTATGTGGTATCTTTCAGAGTCAACCTTGTGTTGTCATTTCAGTATATGCAGCATCCCTGCTTTCTAGTTTTCACTGCACAAGAACTAACTCATAACTCACACATGGTCACTACTCCATAAAATATTGCTTAAATGACTGGATTCACAAAAACAATGGTAAACCCTTGCCATACTTACAAAACAGATGACATCAATGCTATAGGGATTTGTAAATAGTGTAAGTACAATAAACAAATCATAAACCTATATCCTTAATCTTTGTGCAAAATTAAAATGGTTGAAATAAAATAAATAAAAGCTCAAATTGTAGGTGTTTATTCCATTTTTTAAAGATTTTATTTATTTGAAGAGAGAACTGAGAGAGTGAGTGCATGAACAGGGTGGAGGGGCAAAGGCAGGGAGAGAATCAGGCTCCCTGCTGAGCAGAGAGCCAGACATGGGGCTGGATGCCAGAACCCTGGGACCATGACCTCAGCTGAAGGCAGACACTTAACCAACTGAGCCACCCAGGCGCCCTTGTATTTATTTCAATAATTAAAGTGGTTAATCTGTTTATTTAGCATCTTTAGGGGTTATAATCACTGACAGCTTTTATTTAAATAGGTCGTCTCAGCTGTCAAACTGTGGTATAAATCCTTAGAGCTGAAGTTTTATAGTAAGGAGAGCATCTGGCTCCTAGAACTTTTGCTCTAGGCCAGACATCGTTTCTAGAAAGTTTATGTCCCAAAGGACTATATTCCACTCTTGGTTTGGGGACATGTCATGTCTTCATGACACGATACCTTCCTGGGTGTCTGCCTCATGAAATTAGAGAGGCAGTTTGGTTAAGTGAAGAAAGCTCTGGTTTAAGAGCAGGGAATCATTGTCCTGGCTTTACCACTACTGAATTATCTAACCTATTAAGTCAATTAACTTCTTAGATTTTCAGTTTTCTCATATATGAATTGGGATCACTCCCAATTTAAAGAGATGAATACGTGAAAAAAACCTACAAAGAACAAAAGAAATAGGTTCTTGCAAACGATGTGTTTGGTGGCTCTACATGTTAGAAATCTTTGTGTTCATGTTTGGGGGTTGGTTTAGTGGAATGAATTTAGATTTGCAAATAATGATTCCATTACAACTGCATGATACTTGGTATTATCACAGTGAAGATGGGGCTGACCTTAGGAGGTGCTGACCCTAAGAGGTAGCAAGTAAAAATTTTACTAGCAGCTCTGTATGATATGGTGTGAGGACACACACACACACACACACACACATTCAGAAACAAAAACAAAACCTGTCCTCAAAAGCCTTGCCGTCCGAATAGGTAATGGATCTCCAACGGAGAAAGACACAAAGAATATTCTGCAACAAACAAACTAAATGATACCCTATGACAACAACAAACATGACATTTACCATGGAGTAGGAACTACTGAAGCACTTTGCATTCATGATTGTATTCATCCCCCATTAACAACCTTATGGGATAAATGCTATTATTTTTATTTTAAATTAGGGAAGTAAGGCACAGAGAGGGTAACCTGTCCAAGGTCACAGAGTTAGTGTGGAGTTCCATGCTGTCAACCCCTCAATGCCTCTTAATGGGAGGCAGGCCATCTCATCTCATCTGAAAATAGTTTTGTCCTATTTCCTGCTACAATTCTGAAACTAGAATTTTTTTTATGTGAATTAGAATTCTTACTTCCTATAACTTGATACTACAGAGTTCTTATTTGCCAGACAATTTTTCTAATGATGAATTTATTTCTTATTGGAAGAAATTTATATAAAACTTGACACTAACCATCTTGGTTTTTATTTATTTTTTTATAATTTTTTTTAAGATTTTATTTATTTATTTGACAGAGAGAAATCACAAGTAGACGGAGAGGCAGGCAGAGAGAGAGAGAGGGAAGCAGGCTCTCTGCTGAGCAGATAGCCCGATGTGGGACTCGATCCCAGGACCCTGAGATCATGACCTGAGCCGAAGGCAGTGACTTAACCCACTGAGCCACCCAGGTGCCCCTTTTTTATAATTTTTTAAAAGATTTTATTTATTTATTTGACAGAGAGACAGAGAGAATGAGAGAGAGAGAGAGAACATGAGTGGAGAAAGGTCAGTGGGAGAAGCAGACTCCCTGCTGAGCAAGGAGCCCAATGTGGGACTCGATTCTGGGACTCCAGGATCATGACCTGAGCCGAAGGCAGTTGCTTAACCAACTGAGCCACCCAGGTACCCTTGGTTTGTATTTTGAAAAACAACAACAACAACAACAACAACAACAACAAAATAATTGGGTTGATCCAGAAGATTCAGAAATGTAACTTTCAACAATACTATTTAAAAAAAAAAAGGATAGAAATGAAATCTGAAAAATATTACAAATATTACAAATTCCAAAATTCCACTTGTATAAGCCATTCCATTAACCTAGAATACTTTCTTTCTGCCTTTCCTCCTGGTCCTTATTCCCATGAAGATTCATCTAAAACCTCACTTCCTACCAGGATGCCCTACTTGGCCATCACTATTCTCTTTCCACTTTAGGTATACATAGAGTTCCTCCTCTATGTTCTATGCAGTCATGGTACCTATGTGTCCCTGTCATGATACTTGAACCCTTCTACATGGGTATGTTTTCTGTCTCATCATCTACATTTTAAACCTTTTGAAGAAAAATGCCCTTTATCTTTATAACCTCAGCTTTTAGCATAGAACTGGGATTTTAGCATATGTGTGTAGAATGAATGCTCCCAAACATTTTTACTGTTTTTCATGGCAGATTTTATATAAGTGCCACCGGTCTCTTTGATGGAAGATAGTTAATGCAAGGGATCAATGGTAACATGGTAACTGGTCAATTCTGTGGTTATTATAGTTGTGTATTGTCAGAGAAGAGAGAAAGGGAGAGTAACAGAAGACTAGCGAGGTGAAATATATTTTGCTTTCTCAATTGTTGTGAGTCATCCATGAAGACAAGAGAGGCAAACCCCTGTCCTTGAACCCTCGCAGCTCTCTCTTCTTGCTGCTGTTTTGGCAGCAGTCACCACCAGCCCCCACCCCTACTGGACTCATTAGCCAGAAAATACAGTGCAGCTAGATTACTTTCAGTAAGTGTCTTTGTCACCACTAGCAAGTGTTTTGCATGAACAAAAACCACTCTTTACGAAGAGAAATCATAATCCCTCTGGATTTTATGAGAAAAATGTGAGAGATTCAAGGCTGAGTGAGATGGACATATACTCTAACTTTCTTAGGACCACAGTTTGGAGGCTGAGGAAGCTCTTTGAAGTTTAAGATGGCAACTTAATTTTAAGATGGCAAGAGATTACTCTGTTCCAAGAAGGGTAGTGAATAGCAGGGGTTTACAGTTAACAATTCAATAATAATCAGTTTGTAAATTATAAAGTGGGCAGATGGGTGATGGGTATTAAGGAGAAAACTTGTTATGATGAGTCCTAGATGTTATATGTAAGGGATGAATCACTGAATTCTACTCCAGGATCCAGTATTACACTGTATGTTAACTACCTAGAATTTAAATTTTTTAAAAAATGACAATGAACAATAACAAAACAAAGTGCTCTGCAGATTTTAATATATTTTTAGTGCCCTCTACAGTTCCGTGTGGCATAAACACATATGTGTGAGGAAGGATGAATGAAAACTTAATTCTTTTGGAAGAAAAGAGAAAAGGAAGGGAATGTCCAGGGGCCAACTCAATTCAACAAGTACAGAGTGCAGATCAGGCTCCCTGTAGGATTTGAGGCATGTAAAGATGAGTCAGGAAGCTCTTCTGACCAGTCTGTTGGAGGAGGAAATGGGAATTGAGGCCAGACATGCAGAACTCTGGAGAATACATCTATCAGGATATGAAGACAGGACAAGGAAAAGCTTGGGAGAGTTTACTGGGAGTTTACTGAGTTTACTTGGGAGAGTTTATATGGTGACATACACGTAGACTGCAGTGAAATCTTCAAAATTAAGGTTTAATTACTGTAATGATTTAAACCCAAGTAGATCTAGATTCTAATATTTAGATTAGAAGATTAGAACCAATGTCTTGCTATAGCTTTCTCCTCTGTCTCCTTCTATAAACTTTTGTTCCTAAGGAACAAGGAAATACAGCAAAGAAATGTTAATTTTTGGCTTTTTGAAAATTATGCTGTTTTTGGTGAGGTGGGGGAATGAATCTTTCACTATAGACCCCTCATGTGGAGCTTTAATGTGACTCCCTCTAAGTTACAAACTTCAGTTTTTGTATGCTTATTTTCAAGACCCATATACCAGTGTTTACTCACAAGACACTAGACTGTCTTTTCTTTAATTTTTATTTTTTATATTTTTTACTTTAAATTCAATTAATATATAACATATTATTGGTTTCAGAAGTAGAGGTCAGTGATTCATCAGTCTTACCTAACACCAGTGCTCATTACATCAGATGCCCTCCTTATTGTCCATCACCCAGTTACCCCATCCCCCCAAACCCCTCACTCCAGCAACCCTCAGTTTGTTTCCTATGATTAAGAGTCTCTTAATGGTTTTTCTCCCTCTCTAGTTTCATCTTGTTTTATTTTTTCCTCTCTTCCCCTATGGTCCTCTGTTTTGTTTCTTAAATACCACATATCAGTGGGATCATATAATTGTCTTTCTTTGATTAACATTTCATTTAGCATAATATCTTCTAGTTCCATCCACAACATTGCAAATGGAAAGATTTCATTTTTGATGGTTGAGTAATATTCCATTATATATATGCCACATATTTATCCATTCATCTGTTGATGGGCAACTGGGCTCTTTCCATAGTTTGGACATTGTGGACCTTGCTTCTATAAACATTAGGGTGCAGGTGCCCCTTCAAATCACTACATTTGTATCTTTGGGGTAAATACCCAGTAGTGCAATTGCTAGGTTGTGTTAGGTAGCTCTATTTTCAACTTTTCAAGGAGTCTCTGTACAGTTTTACAGAGTAGCTGTACCAGCTTGCATTCCCACCAACAGTGTAGGAGGGTTCCCCTTTCTCTGCATCCTCGCCAAATCTGTCATTTCCTTACTAGTTAATTTTAGCCACTCTGACTGGTGTGAAGTGGTATCTCATTGAAGATACCAGACTGTCTTAAGATGTTAACTGAAAGGAAATGCCTCTTTCTGTCTGTCTCTGTGTCCTTATGTCTTTGTCTCTGAGTGTGTCTCATTCTCTCTCTCCCACATACAAATACACTCACACATATGCATGTGCTCACAAGAGATACATGTCCAAATTTTTATTTCTAAGTACTTTATAGATTTTCATTATTTTAACTAAAATATTTATGGAATACCTTCTTTGTTCCTCATAATATGTTAGATGCCACAGAAATATATTTATATAATCTAGTTGAGGAGAAATTTATATATATATATATATATATATAGGTTTTAAATGCTTAAGGAAATACTATCTTAGGGTATCTTTTGCTGCTTTTAATGAACTTCTCCAATATGTTATCTACTTTGACTTTCAAGCAACTATTAATATCCTTTTTATAAGGATAAGAAAGCCAGTGTAGGGAGTTTAAACCATCCTGCGATCACACAGGTGGTATATGACATGGTCAGGAAGATAAGCCACATATTCTGAAATCCGATCCAGTGTTCCACAATTGCTTCATTTGTCCTCTGGACAAGACCAAGTAGAGGTAAATGCTCATATTTCAGAATGAGACTCTGGATCACAGGACTGAGAACCAAACCATTCTCCTAGGAGAGGCAAGCAGAGAATCTAAAAATGAATGGGGCACAGGGCCAAAGTGGAAGAATGGTTTAGTGGGAATGAAGCCAAAACAAGAATGAACAATGCTGAGTGGACATGGGAAAGGAACCAACTGTGTGGGGGGGGGGGGGGTGCAAAATGGATAGCCATATCTGCCAAATTGTTATATGATTGTAACAGGGTGATCAGTAATTGAAAGATGAAATTTTCTTCCAGGAAAAGACTTCACATCTCTGGCCTACCGATAATAAGACACAATAGAGGCCAAATACTAATTAGATGACTGGGTACATGTTGATCTATTTAAACCTTGGGCAAGCCAAGTTTAAGAAAGGAGCCATTTCTCCCCTAAATTAATTGAACATAAAAATCTATGAAAATGCCAGCAGAAATCAAGAAACTAATTCAAACATTTGTATGGAAATATGGAGAACCCAGATTAGGCAAACAAATTTGAAAAGAGAATAAAGTTGGATTTTCACTTTCAAATTTTAAAAATAACTATAAAACTACAGTAATCAAAACAGTATGGTGCTGGCATAAGGATAGACAAATAGATCAATAGAACAAAATTGAGAGTCCAGAAATAAACCCTTATATTTAAAATAAATTGCCACAACAATTTATTAGGAGAATGAATAATCCTTTCAACAAATGGCATGGGAACAATTAAATAGCCACATATAAAAACATTAATTTAGATCCTTACCTCACACCATACACAGAACACGAAAGTGATCATAGACCTAAATGTGAGAGATAAATTTATAAACATTTTAGGTGAAAAAAGTGGGAGGAGTTAAGATGGAGGAAGAGTAGGAGGACCCTGAGCTTGTCATGTCCCTCTAACACAGTTGGATAGTCATGAAATTATTCTGAACACCCAAGAAGTCAATCAGAGGTGTGAGGAAACAAAAATTGCAAGTCTACAAGTAGAAAAGCAAACATCTTTTGGAAGGTAGGAGTTGTGGAAGTTCACTTGCAGGGAGACATAGCTGTGGATGCAGTGGTGGGGAAGGAGCCTGCTTATGGAGTCTACTGCAAAGTATTAGAAGCAGCAGAGCACAAATCTGAACTTCTAAGTTTGCTATCATAGAGGATGTACCTGGATTAAAGGTGCTCAGGTTGGCAGAGAGGGACAGAATCCCAGTAGTGGCAGGGTGGTCTGATGATCCCCTGGGTCATAGGAAGAATGGGTGGTGCCAAAGTGTCTCGCTGTTTCTAAGCATTGGAGCTGAGAATCCAGCAGAGAGTATTGGGTGTTGGTTACAGCTTTCTGCTGTAAACTGTGAACCTCTTTGTGGTCACGCAACCACTTTCCTGGGACAGGATGGCAAACATGGTGAGAACCTCTCCTGGAGGAATAGCATGGGTCCAAGCTTCTGGCATCCCTAAAATTTGGAGTTTTGAAACTCATTCAAGCACCTTAGATAAAAAGTTGGTCACAGGCAGGGTGAACAGGATTCAGATGGAACTGGAAAACAAATAGGGTGATTGATTGCTTTTCTCTGAGGACTCAATGAAGAGTAAGGGGCATAAACTTACAGCTCTGAGGCTAGAGAGCAGGGCACAGCCATTTTCATCTTGCTAATCCCTGAAAGCCTTGGGGAGCAAAACAGTGCCACCTAGTGGAGGCCGTTGCCATGTACACCAACCCCCCTACCCCCCCAACCCCATGCCCTGTAGAAGCATTGCACTGAAACAAGTTAGCCTGAGAATCAACCCAACAGACCCCTTCCCCAGAAGACCCGCACAATCAATGCACTAACACCAAGTTTATTAGTCACAGAGGGCCACAGAGCTTCAGCTCTAGGGGAAATAGGATTGAGTTTCCACTTTACTTTCATCCTTTATTTCTTTTATTTTTTAAAATTATTCATTTATTTTCTTATATTTTCCAATTCCTTTTTAAAATTTTTATTTTTTTAAAAGATTTATTTATTATTTATTTTATTATTTTATTAATTTTTATTTTATTATTTTATTTATTATTTATTGTTTTATTTATTATTTATTTATTTGACAGACAGAGATCACAAGTAGGTAGAGAGGCAGGCAGAGAGAGAGAGAAGGAAGCAGACTCCCCGCTGAGCATAGAGCCCAATGCAGGGCTTGATCCCAGGACCCTGAAATCATGACCTGAGCAGAAGGCAGAGGCTTAACCCACTCAGCCACCCACGTGCCCCTTTTATTGTTATTTTTTTTAATATTTATTTATGTATTTGACTGAGATCACAAGTAACTTATATATGTATATACAGACTTTTCATATTTATTTATTTATCTGTCTTTTGTCTACTTTTATTTTGGGATCTAGATTTTTTTACAAAGCAGACCAAAACATACCCAGGACCTAATTTTTTTTGGAGGGGGATAGAGTCTTGTTTTATGTTTTTTTCTTATTAAAAAATAAGAATTGTTGTTTTTGCTCTTCTTTTATCTCCTCTTTTCTCTTCTGGGCAAAATAACAAGATGGAGGAATTCATCCCAAAAGAAAAAAATATGAAGTAGAGCTCATGGTCATGGAATTAATCAATACAGATATAAGTAAGATGTCTGAATTATATTTTAAGGCAACAATTATAAGGATACTAGCTGGGCTTTAAAAAAGCATAGAAGACAATAGAGAATCCCTTACTACAGAGATAACTAGAGTTATCTAGAATCTAGTCTAGAGTAACTAGAATCTAGTCAGGCAAAAATTAGAATTCTATAACCAAGATGCAAATCCAAATGGAGTCCACAAAAATGAAGATGGAAGAAACAGAGGAGTGAATCAGTGATATAGAAGATAAAACTATGAAACTGAGAAAGAAGGGAAGAAAATTAATGGACCATGAAGATAGACTTAGAGAACTCAGCAATTTAGTAAAATATAATAACATTTGTGTCATAGTAATAACATTTGTGCCGGATGATGAAGAGAGAGATAAAGGAGCAGAAGACTTATTCAAACAAATTGTAGCTGAAAACTTCTCTAACATGGGGAAAGGACACAAACACCAAAATCCAAGAAGCCCAGAGAACTCCCATTAAATCCAACAAAAGCTGGCTATTGCCAATGCATATCATAGTCAAATTCACAAAATACACAGACAAGGAAAGAATCCTGAAAGCAGCAAGGGAAAAAAAGTCCCCTACCTACAAGGGAAGACAGATCAGGTTCACAGGGGATCTGTCCATGGAGACTTGGCAGGCCAGAAATGAGTAGAAGGAAATACTCAACATGCTGAATGAGAAAAATATGCAGCCAAAAATTCTTTATCTAGTAAGGCTGTCATTCAAAATAGGAGAGATAAAGGGGTTTCCCAGACAAACAAAAACTAAAGGAGTTCATGACCACTAAACCAAGAAATTTTAAGTGGGACTCTGAGTGGAGAAAAAAAAAAAAAAAAGACCAAAAGCAACAAAGACAAGAAAGAACCAGAGAACATCACCAGAAACACCAACTCTGCAGGTAACACAATGGCACTAATTCATATCTCTCTTTAATTACTCTTAATGTAAATTGACTAAATTCAGCAATCAAAACATAGGAGGGGCATCTCAGTGGCTCAGTGGGGTAAGCCTTTGGCTCAGGTCATGATCTCAGCGTCCTGGGATTGAGCTCTGCATTGGGCTTTCTGCTCAGTGGGAGCCTGCTTTCCCCTCCCTTTGCTTGCCTCTCTGCCTACTTGTGATCTCTCTCTCTCTCTGTCAAATAAATAAATAAAATCTTTTTAAAAAAAGACATAGGAATCAGAATGCATAAAAAAAGAAAAAACAAGATCTATTTATATGCTGCCTACAAGAATTTATTTTAGACCTAAAGTCATATGCTTATTGAAAGTGAGGGGATAGAGAATTATCTATCATCCAAATAGACATCAAAAGAAAACCTGAATAGCCGTATTTATATCAGTCAAACTAGATTTTAAACCAAAGACTGTAACAAGAGATGAAGAAGGGCATTATATCATAACCAAGGAGTCTGTTCATTAAGAAGATCTAATATTGTAAATATTTATGACCCCAACTTGGGAGCACTCAAATATATAAATCAATTAATAACAAACATAAATTCATTGATTATAATAAAATAATAGTAGGGTACTTCTATACCCCACTTACAACAATGGACAGATCATCTAAGGAGAAAATCAACAAGGAAATAAAGGCTTGGAATGACACAGTGGACCAGATGGACTTAATAGATATATAGTCAGAACATTTCATCCTAAAGCAGCAGAGTACACATTCTTCTCCAGTGCACATGGAACATTCTTCAGAATGACTCAGATCACATACTGAGTCACAAATAAGCCCTCAACAAGTATAAAATGAGATCATACTATGCATGTTTTCTGATCATGATGCTATGAAACTGGAAGACAACCATAAGAAAAAATTTGGTAAGACCTCAAGTACATAGAGGTTGAAGAACATTCTACTAAAGAATGAAGGGATTAACCAGGAAATTAAAGAAGAATTTAAAAATAATACATGGAAGCAAATGAAAATGAAAGCATGACAGCCCCAAATCTTTGGGGTACAGCAAAAGCAATCCTAAGAGGGAAGTATATTGTACAGGCCTACCTCAAGAAGCAAGAAAAGTCTCATATACACAAGTTTACCTTACACCTAAAGGAACTATAAGAGAAATAGCAAATAAAGCCTAAAGTCACCAAAAAAGGGAAATAATAAAGATTAGAGCAGAAATCAATGATATAGAAACAATAACCCGCCCCAAAAGTAGACAGATTAATGAAACTAAGCTGGTTTTCTGAAAGAATTAATAAAATTGATAAACTCCAGCCAGACTTTTCAGAGGAAAAGAGAAAGGAACCAAATAGATAAAATCATGAATGGTAGAGGAGAGATCACAACCAATACCACAGAGATAGAAACAATTATAAGAGAGTGCTATGAAAAATTTATATGCCAACAAACTAGGCAACCTCAAAGAAATGGACAAATTCCTAGAAACTTACAAACTACCAAAACCAAGACAGGAAGAAATAGAAAATTTGAACAGACCCGTAATCAACAAAGAAAATGAATTAGTAATCAAAAATTTCCCAACAGGGGAGCCTTGGTGGCACAGTTGGTTAAGCGTCTGACTGTTGGTTTTGGCTCAGGTTGTGATCTCGAGGTCATGAGATTGAGCCCCATGCCAGGCTCCACACTCAGTGCAGAGTTTGCTTAAGTTTCTCTCTCCCCTCCACCCTGCTGTCTTTCTCTCAAATAAATAAATCTTTAAAAAACAAAACAAACAAACAAACAACAACAAAAAAAAACCTCTCCCAACAAAAAAAGTCCTGAGTCAGATAGCTTCCCAGGGAAATGCTGCCATCTTTATAGCTTCTATATAGAAAAATAGCTAAATAGTTATTCTTCTCAAACTTTTCCAAAACTTAAAAATGGTAGGAGAACTTCCAAACTCATTCTATAAAGCCAGCATCACCGTAATTTCAAAACCAAACCAAGATCCCACTAGCAAGGAGAATAACAGGCCAATATCTGTGATGAAAACAGATGCAAAAATTCTCAATAAAATACTAGAAAATTGAATTCAACATTATATTAAAGGAGTGATTCACCACAATCAGGTGGGATTTATTCCTGGATTGCTGGGATGGTTCAGTATTCACAAATCGATCAACATGATATACCGTATTAATGAAAGAAAGAATAAGAACCATATGATCCTGTCAGTAGATGAAGAAAAAGCATGTGACAAAATAATGCATCCTTTCCTGAAAAAAACCAAAAACCAAAAAACAAACTAACAAAAAACCTCAACAAAATAGGGATAGATGAAACCTAACTCAACATCATAAAGGCCACATGCAAAAGACCCACAGCTAATATGATCCTCAGTGAGGAGGAACTGAGAGCATTTCCCTTACAGTCAAGAACAAGACAAGGATGTCCACTCTCCCCATTACTATTTAACATAGTACTGGAAGTCTTAGCCTCAGCAATCAGATAATACAAAGAAATAAAAAGGCAACCAGGGGTGCCTGGGTGGCTCAGTCTTTTAAGATCTGCCATCAGCTCAGGTCATGATCTCAGGGTCCTGGGATTGAGCCCTGCATCAGGGTCCCTGCCCAGTGAGGAGGCTGTTTCTCCTTCTCCCCCACACTCTGCTCATTCTTTCTCTCTCTGTCTCTCTCTCAAATGAATAAATAAAATCTTAAAAAAAAAAAAAAAAGAAAAAGCATCCAAATCAGCAAGGAAGAAGTAAAACTTTCACTATTTACAGATGTAGAAAACCTGGAAGACTCAACCAAAAAATTGCTAGAACTAGTACATGAATTCAGAAAAATTGCAGGATATATATTCAATGTGCAGAAATCTGTTGCATTTCTGTACACAAGTAATGAAGCAGCAGAAAAAGAAGTCAAGGAATTGATCCCATTTGCAATTTCACCAAAAACAATAAGACACCTAGAAATAATTCTAACTAAAGAAGTAAAAGATGAAAGTATTGCATGGAGCACTGGGTGTTGTGCATAAACAATGACTCTTAGAACACTGATAAAATGAAAACAAAAATAAAAAAGATGTATGCTCTGAAAAAAATAGAACACTTAACAAAATAAAATTAAGGAGGACACACAAAAAAAGAAAAGCATTCCATCCTCATGAATTGGAAGAACAAACTTTGTTAAAATGTCTATACTACCCAAAGTAATCTACACATTTAAAAGGCGAAAGATTTATGCGATCTGAAGAGAAACCAGAGTAATCTACACATTTAATGCAATCCCCAATCCCCATGAAAGTACCACCAGCATTTTTTTATAGAGATAGAACAAACAGTTCTAAAATTCTAAAATTTGTATGGAACCACAAAAGATACCAAATATGCAAAGCAATTCTGAAAAGGAATATGTATATGTACACACACACACACACACACACACACACACAGGAATATGTATATACTTGATGAAGTATCAGTAGTTTTGGTTGCATTTGTTTCCCTTGCCTGTGGTAAGATGCCTTATAGAAAGTTTCTATGGCAGGAATGCAGGTGGTCTGTAGAAGCTGGAAGAGACCTAGAGCCTCCAGAAGGAACCAGCCCTTCTGACACCTTGCCATTAGACCAGTGAGGCTGATTTTGGACTTTTGACTTCTAGAGTTATAAGATAATACATTTTCCTAATTTTAAGCCACATTTTGTGATCATTTGTTATAGCAGCCATAAGAAACTACTACAATTACCATTGTCAGTAATTGTAATTACTGGGTATAATTAATGGTAATTACTGGTCCAGATCAGAGGATGAACAAAAGGATTACTGACACAAAAAGGTTCCCATTCATTCAATGTACACCAGTTCTCTCTTCTGTCTTTATAGCACTGCTTAAATAGAATCCAAAAGTATGAGATGAAGCTCATTCTGTATCCTTCCTGGTTCATGTTTTTAGTGTCATATCAAGAATATTTTGCCTAACCCAATGTCATAAAAACTTTAGGGAATTAACATACAATGCAATATTGGTTTCTGGTGTAGAATTCAATGATTCATCACTTGCATACAACACCCAGTGCTCATCACACTCGTGCCCTCCTTAATACCCATCACCCTTTTTAACCCATCCCCACCCACCTCCCTTCCAACAACCCTCAGTTTGTTCTCTATTGTTAAGAGTCCCTTATGGCTTGTTCTATCTCTCCTTCTTTTCTTTTCCCTCTCCCCATGTTTTCATCTGTTTTCTTTCTTAAATTCCACATATGAGTGAGATAATATGGTATTTGTCTTTCTCTGACTAATTTCACTTAGTATAATATACTCTAACTGCATTTTCATGTCATTGCAAATGGCAAGAATTCATTCTTTTTGAAGCCTGAGTAATATTCCATTGTATGTGTGTACATATATATGAGCATGTGTGTGTGTGTGAGTGTGTTTGCATGTGTGCGTGTGTATGTTCATCAAGATAAAAAGCTACTGTGCAGCAAAAGAAACAATCAACAAACCTAAAAGGCAGCCTACAGAATTGGAGAAGATATTTGCAAGTGATATATTTGATAAAGTGTTAGCATCCAAAATCTACAAAGAACTTACCAAACTCAACACCCAAAAACCAAATAACCCAGTTAAGAGATGGGCAAAAGATGTGAATAGACATTTTTCCAAAGAAGACATGCAGATGGCCAACAGACACAGAAAGAGACACTCCACATCACTCATCATCAGGGAAATAGAAATCAAAACCAAGGTGAGATACCATCTCACACTTGTCAGGATAGCTAAATTTAACAACACAAGAAACAACAGGTATTGGCAAGAATGTGGAGAAAGAGAACCCTCTTACACTGTTGGTGGGAATGCAAACTGGGCGGCCCCTCTGGGGAACAGTATGGAATTTCCTCAAAATGTTAAAAATAGAAATACACTATAATCCAGCAATTGCACTACTAGGTATTTACCCAAAGGATATAAAAATATAGATTTGAAGGGGGTACATGTACTCTGATGTTTTGGGTAGCATTATCAACAATAGCCAAACTCTGATGAGAGCCCAAATGTCCATCAATTAATAAATGGATCAAGAAGATGTGGTACACACACACACACACACACACACACACATGCACACATTTACAAGGTCCTTTTTGTCATGTAAAGTAATATTTTACAGGTTCAGGGGTTAGGAATGGACATCTCTAGGGGATTACTGTCCATCCTACTACAGTAATTAACAGTGTCATCAAAAGGGTGAGTGCTGTGAAGTGTGTAAACCTGGTGATTCACAGACCTGTACCCCTGGGGATAAAAATAGATGTTTATAAAAAATAAAAAATTTAAAAAAATATATTAATGTTGAAATTTTGTAGTATATTGATTCTTTTGGAAGATACAATGAAACCAAATATAATATTTTAATCCAAATAAAATTTTCTGTTTTGAAGCAATAGTGTATGTGTGTGTATGAAGGCATCTGTCAGATTTCAAAGTTGACTCTGCACTTCACTTTGATACTAAAAATACCACCAAATGCAAAATAAAGATATAGGGATCATAGTATGAGCAGACCATCACATTCCCAGTCTTCAGTGTGTTCAGGAAAGGGTATACTTTAGGATAACTGAAGGACATGAGCTGGTAGACTGTTTAGAAGGGCGTCTTTAATTTTTATGGTTTCCTTAAACACCTGGTCTCTTCTAGTAGATTTACAGTCAAAGCACTTTAATTTTCTTTTTAGTTCTTAAAATAATTACTCTTGTCATACTTTTGCAGTTTCTACTTGATTTCTCAGCTAAGTGTTGAGATTATTTTAAATCCAAGTGTTAGATTTTGTGACTATCTCTAATGTAGTTGTATCCAACAGTATTGACATTTCCCCACATTAATAATTTCACAGTTTCTTATTGAACAGAATAGGATTTACCCTAGAAAGATGACATTTATCCTGATTTGAGAAATTTGATATTTTATCCTCTGCATCCTGGCATTCTACTCTATAGTTCTTACTCTCCAGGGGAAGATATACTCATCTATTCATTTTTATTTGTGTTTTGCTTTGTTCTATAAAGGCTTTAAGAAATTTTGTTCATTTGAAAATAATATGTCTGCAAAAACTTAATATATAAATCTCAATGGCATTTGAAAGTTTCCCCTTGAAACTCTCCAACTCAGTGGTGGGAAAAGCTTCCAGGATTCTTTAGAGCTCTATTTTTAATTCAGGGGTCTATACTCCATCTCAGATGGTGGACTGGAGTTGGCACACCAATAGCTAATACCATGGAGTGCTCTCCTGGATACATGCCTAGGACAGTGTAAACTCCCTCCACTGTCCCTAAAATCTGATTTGTGTCCTAATATGCTTAGTGTCCCGGGTAAGTCTCTGGTTAGGGTGGGTTCATGTGCCCCTAGTTGGGTAAACTTGTTCAGCCGGGTGCTGAAAGGATGATACATACTCCATTATTGGGGATCCCACGTGGCCCAGGTATGAACTTCATTCTCGTGTTGAAGTAGTTTACTTAAAGTATTGTCTTGGTTAATCTCATAACATTCATACAAATCATAGTTATCCCAATTTTATAGGTGAAAATGCTGAGATCAGAAAAATAATTCTTCCATCCTCTCTGTTCCTTTGGCACTTGATCTGTATATAATTTAAGATAGTGTTTAAAAGGTATTGCTTAAAAGCCTCGGCTTGGGGGGTCAATCAGAATTTAAATCCTAGGCTTAGTACTTATTAGCTTAGTAACCTTGACCAAGATAGTTAACTTTTCTGTTCCTGAGTTTCCCTACCTGTGAAACAAAAGGAGTATCAGTGCCTTTCTCAAGGGGTGACCACAAGATCACCTGATACAGGACCTATAAATTATTTGCAACAACGCCTGCCATGAGTAGATATTAACTAAATCTCAGTTCTTTTTTTTTTTTTAATGTTTTTGTTTCATTCTTTGTATTACAGCATTTTGTATGTAATTTTTTTCCCTGTTAGAAAGTAAGCTCTTTGGGGGCACCTGGGTGGCTCAGTCACTTAAGCTTCTGATTCTTGGTTTCAGCTCAGGTCATGATCGCATGATCTCATGGTCCTGGGTTTGTGCCCCACATTGAGCTCTGTACTTGGTGCAGGGTCTGCTTCAAATTCTCTCTCCCTCTCCCTCCAGCTCACTCACTCTTTCTCTCAAATAAATAAATAAAATATTTTAAAATAAGGAAGCTCTTTCCAGAAAAGCTTACTTCCCTGCTTTATCTTTTTAAAAATTTTATTTTTTAAAATTTTAGTATATTTTTTGAGTTTCAAGATTCAAGTTTCAAGATTCATTGTTTATGCACCACACTCAGTGCTACAAGCAATATGGGCCCTCCTTAAAACCCACCACCAGGCTCACCCAACCCTCCCCACCCCTCCTCTCTGAATCCCTCATTTTGTTTCTCAGAGTTCATGGTCTCTCATGGTTCATCTCCCCCTCTGATTTCCCCCAACTCACTTCTCCTCTCCTTTATTCATGTTGATTCCCTTGGAGTACCTAACAGAACAGTCCCTCAATAGTTATTAAATTTGTGATTTACTTAAACACAGTTGCTGTCTATATTTATTGTGATCAGAAGAGGTCCAAACTTGTTTTCATACAGCAGGGAGACCAAATTAAATGATGTGGTAACTGTTAGACAAATAGACATAGAGTGCTAGTACTGATGGCTAGTGTGAACAGTTTCCACAGGAAGAAGGAACTATTTCTCTTGCGACTTGCTTTTATTCGCTCCTGCCATTGCTGGTTACACTTCTCTTGCATAATGAATGCTCACTAATTATATCCAAAGAACATTTCTTTTTCTCCTTAGCTGCCATTTCATTAATTTGTGTGGAATTCCTTTTTCAAAATCTGTCTTAGGCAAAAGAAAATAAGATTTGAGGAAAATTGCAAAGTAATTAAGGCCTTGTTGAAACATCTTGGTGTTAGAGGCAGAATACATTGAAAATGCTTAGATATACGGATTGCCACATCTGAAGAGTGTATATATATACAAAGAACCCATGCCAATTCAACTAGTTAATCAAGTTACAGCTAGTTGTTTTCTAAGGTCAACAAACAATTAGAAAAGTGATAAGTGTTTTTAGCATTTGAAAGGACTCAAATCCAGCGCATAGCTGTACCCAAGAAAAGGTTGATTCAAGTAACTTGTTCAATAAGTTTTAGCATGAGTGTTTTTGGAACCTCCCATTTGGTTTGTACACTGGAATAAGATTTCATCCTTCATATGCAAAATATTATTATTAATGGAAGAAATCAGCTCATAAACCCTAATAATTATAAAACTGATATTATGGACATGTTTAAGTTCATCAAGATTAAGTGGGCAACTTACAGAAGTTCTTATAACCAGTGAATCTAATAATGATGACTATAGTCATCATTTGTTGAATGCTTACTATGTACTGATTTCTATATTTCATATCTGACTTAATATTTACTGCATTTATAAGAATTCTGATTTCCATTTCATAGGTTAAGAGAGATTAATTGGCTTGTTCAAGATCACACAGCTCATTAAGAGGTCTGTGTCTCTTAGACTTTCAGCCCATCTCTACTTGACTCTGGAACTTGCTTTTGACTTTAAACCACAGTCTGCCCTGTTTTCTGTACTGCCTCCCACAGAGATTCTTACTTTCCTGAAATCCCGGTGCCATCCTTAGCCTTCTGTATTTCTTGTACACTCTCAGTACTTTACAGTGTGTTTAGGGGAATAAAAATGATCTGAAGAATATGACTCTTTTAAGTACATGATAAGGCATAATGATGAGAGTTCTTCAAAACTCAGTAATTCTGGTATCATTACACAAAAGGATGATATGAGCAATAACCATACTCTGGTCTCATGGTAGTGGATCCTCAAGGGTTGATGGGAAAGCGATATTTGATGTGCTCTGATACCCTCGGGCCACCTCCTTATTCTCTGAAAATAAACATCCCATTCTTCTTCTCAAAAGAAATCAATAACTATTGCCATATTTGTTATTTTTCATAAGACACAGATGTCTTACTTGAGTACTTAAAAGAATCTTAAAGATCAGGATAACCTTGTTCATTTTAAAGACAAGGCCCAGAAGAGTTTAACAATACAGGTGTATTCACGTGCACCTGCATCGAGCAAGCACAGCTACAGTATGATTCCTATTCATGCACACATTCCTTTATTCATTGGTTCCATAAATACTTACTAATCACTGACAGAGTGTCATGCACTGGGTGAATTCCTGAGGAGTCATTGTCTCAGTCTTAAAATACCTAGAATCCAAGGAATGGATGCTGACAAGAAAACAGACAATATCAAATCTGGGCAGAAGTCGTAAGCAGGGAAGTATAGGGTCCTTGGGGAGTACACTGGAGGAGCATCCTACCCACCTAGAGGAGGTGATGTCAAAGCTGAACTTGAAGAATAAGTGGAAGGTAGTCAGGGATGATGAGAGTAAATTCATGTGTCCCAATTCCCATGATGATAACTCATGAGAAGTACTCATTTCAGGCTTCCAACCTTGAGAGATGTGCAGAAAGGAATGCTTGTCTGCTGAGAATGTGGATTTTGGTAAATAGATATTTCTTGAAAGGCATAGTAGAAGTTACATCATTAATTTTGAGATGGAAGGAATCCAGGTGAGAAAAGCTTCATGGACTTAAGCCGATACTTCTAGCAGGTGGGTAACTGATGAGAGTAGATGTTTTTCACAGGAAGGATTACTTCTGAGACAGGGAGCAGCATCCTCGTTTTTGCTGATGGTGGTAAGATCTTGTGGTAAGACTGACTCCTCAGGATTCACAACAGTCAAAAGTACCAGTGAGACCCTCACAATGGGCGGCAAAAGTTATCTTCACTAGGAGATAGTCTCCCATCCTTGGTACATTTTTCCGTGGTGAATGTGCTGGTTACTTGCACATTTGGCCCACCTTCAGATGCATTTTCTTCCCCTAGCAGGCTTATTCTTACTAGCTGTTCCATCTGAACTCCCTTTCTTTCTGTCTTCTGATCTAATTCAGTGAAAGAAAATATTGCTAGGTGATTGCTAGGTGATTGCTAGAGTGAGAAGAGAAGAGTGTTTGGAGTATCCCCCTCCCCACCCCCACCACTCTCTCCCAGCCTTAGCTCTTTTGTGTTCCTCTGTGGGCAACATCTGCTGGGGAACACTTCCTCTATCGCTCTGGCTCCCACTGGGCTTCTGGAACACTGTTCTTCCCACTACCCCATCAGTCTCAAGTTGGCAATGCTTTCCTAGGGTTATTAGTCTTTGGTTCTTCCACATCTGCTGTTTTCCCCTTATGACTGTCCATATCTCTATAGCTAGTCCATCATTAAAGTCTCTATTTTCTGCCAGGCCCCTCATTGATACAATGACTCAACAGTGTTAACTATGCTTTCTATTTTATTTTGAGGAGTGGGAACATGTAATTCTCAGCACAAAATACCCAATGGCTGTGAAGATTTTACACAGCAATATGCCTGTAATCTGAATCACAATTCAGTTTTGATCTTCTAGAAGAAAAGAGAAACAGACTGGGTCCCTAGTACCAGGCACTGTAATAGGTATAAAGAGTTAGCTTTTGCCACAATACCATGCTGTCCCTTGCACCCATTGTATAGATTATTATAGGATTGGAGAAAATTAGAAAATTTGCTTAATATCACAGATAACTGATAAACGACACAGCTGGGTTTTAAATTGGTTCTGTCTGACTCCAAAGCCTGTGTTCTTTTATATGAACTCTTCCCACTTAATTTACAGACAGACTTTTCTGACTTGAAATACTCCTTGCTTTCAATTCATGTAATTACCTGTATCTGAATACTTCTCTGTCACCTCAAGGTCAAATCTCTTGCTCTCACTCTCATCTTTTTTCTCTACCCAAGTGTCCCAATCCAGGGTTTCAGGTCATTTGTTCCATGACCTCAGAAGCTCAGAGAGCCACTCATCTCTCCCTTTAACGAAACTCTCCATACACAATGAATCACAAAATGTAGTGTGGTTTCAGCATGCTGTGAAATCTGAAATGAGACTGGAGAGCTAGGGAGCCAGGATGAAGACAATAAAAAAGGTTTTCAGGCAAATAAAACCTAAGGAAATTTATTGCCAACAGGTCTACACTATAAGAAAGACAAAAGCAGGTTCTTCAAGTGGATGATGCCAAATGGAAACTCAAAGCTGTGAGAAGGGATGATAAGCATTACTTTTAGTCAATAAATGGGTAGTTTTTTCTTTTTTAATTTCTACATAATTTATTTAAAAGTCTTTAAGTGCTTAAAACAAAATTTACAAAAATAGTTTGGGAATTTATAACAGAAGTAGAAATACAGAATAACAATACAAAGTATAGGATAAAGGGGGTTATATTTTTGGATAGTTCTTATAAACCATGATAAGTTACAAGTGTTTATTATAATGTCTATACCTATATAATACCTATACCTAGCTACCATAAAAGAAGCCAGTAAAAAGATTGATCAAAGGGTTATAACTAGCTTGTAGAAAAGAGTAACGAGGTGGCTCTGTGGCGCAATGAATAGCGCATTGGACTTCTAGAAAAGAGTAACGTAGTGGACCTGAGACTATTTGGTACCCTGTTAGAAGGTGGAGGAGGGCCAGTAAAATATCCTCCAGACTGAGAAGTTTGTTAAGTACAGAAAATGAAGCAAGCCACTCCATACTCTCTTTACACAGAGATTTATTTAGGGTAAATTACTAATGGGGGGATCTGGCAGACAGATGATCCAGACAGTGCATAGCTATTCTCTGGCCCCCTTTCTCTGCTGCATTAGAAGCTTAATCTCCAGCTCTTAGAGAGTGAGAGGCATGATCATGTCATCACAAGGTAGTTATCTAAAGTGGGGCCATCTGTGCACCAGAGAACCTCTATTGGTTATTTAAAGTGACACCTTTTGTCTGCCACTTTAGGGAAAATCAGAACAAGCCTTCCCTCATTCCAGTAAGAGCATACATTAACCTCCGTGGGACTGAGAACATGTAGCCCAGAGGGAGATCATTGTGTGAAAATGAACAGGATGGAAGTCCAAAGATAGAGACAGTCTTGTCAACATTCCTACATACTCTTAGAAAGTCCTGCTTGCAAGTTTGGCCCTTGGCTTGTCTTGGAATTTGGACTTTGTTGGCATTCTCACTGTTCCCTGAGTGTGAAAAACAAAGTTTATGCTGAACAGTTGCCTTTCTTCTGGAAATCTAGAGTTTTGGAACACATCAGGCAGAAGGTGCCTACACAACCTGATCCCAGTAAAATGCTTTGGTACTGAGACTCTAAAGAACTTCCATGGTAGACAACATTTCAGAAGTGCTGTTACATTTCATTGCTGAAATAATTAAATGCCTTTTATGTGACTCTACTGAGAGAGAACTTGCCCTATCCAAACATCACTCCATATGTCTTTTGCCTTTGCTGACTTTATATTGTATCCCTTCACTTCAGTAAATCATAGCTATGAATATGACTAATGACTATATGTAAGTCTTATGAGTTTTCCTAGCAAATTGTCAGACATATGGTAGTTTTGGGGGCCCCTAACACAACCAGTAAGGCAATAGTGAAATAAAAAAAAATAAAATGCTTGATTAATATAAAAGAAAACATAAGGGAAGAACAATTGACTAAAATTCCATAGGTGAGATATTAAAGAGTAAGATTATTGACTTAAACCCAATATCCATAATTTTATGAAATGTAAATGGAATAAACACTTCATTAAAAACAGATTCAAAATTTCTGGGACTATATTTTTTCTCATTCTGAATTTTTCAATGTGGCACAAAAGATGTTTACTGATGTCTTAAGTTTCTCTGTAGTAAGAAAGCAAAAGTGGATAAGCCTGTGTTCAATGATGTTTCATTATTCCCTCTTATTTAGAATTGATCTAGATATTCAATGGCAATCCATAATTTTACTTAGCAAAACTCTCCAGCTTCTGTTTCTAGTATCACTCATTTTACTCTCTATAGTATAGGGATAGAGGGAACATACTTCAATATCATAAAAGCAATTTACAGGGGCACCTGTGTGGCTCAGTGGGTTAAGCCTCTGTCTTTGGCTCGGGTCATGATATTAGGGTCCTGGGATTGAGCCCCACATCGGGCTCTCTGCTCAGTGGGGAGCCTGCTTCCCCCTCTCTCTCTACCTGCCTCTGCCTACTTGTGATCTCTCTGTCAAATAAATAAATAAGTGAAATCTTTTTTTAAAAAGTGATTTACAAAAAGTCTACAGCAAATAGCATTCTCAATTTCCCCATTCTCAATGAGGAAAAACTGAGAGCTTTTCCCTTAAGGTCAGAAACATGAAAGGGATGCCCACTCTCACCACTGTTATTCAACACAGTACTAGAAGTCCTAGCCTCAGCAATCAGACAACAAAAAGAAATACAAGGCATTCAAATTGACAAAGAAGAAGTCAAACTATCATTCTTCACAGTGACATGATACTTTATGTGGAAAACCCAAAAGGCTCCACCCCTAAATTTCTAGAACTCATACAGAAATTCAGAAATGTGACAGTCTACAAGATCAGTGCACAGAAATCAGTTGCATTTCTATACACCAACAGGATAGAAGAAAGAGAAATTAAGGAGTAGATTTCATTTATAGTTGCACCCAAAACCATAAGACACCTAGGAATAAATCTAACCAAAGGGCAAAGAATTTGTACTCAGAAAACTATAGAATACTCATGAAAGAAATTAAGGAAGACACAAAGAAATGGAAAAACGTTCTATGCTCATGGACTGGAAGAACAAATATTGTGAAAATGTCTATGTTACCTTGAGCAATCTACACATTTAATGCAATCCCTAGCAAAATACCATCAACTTTTTCAAAAAAATGGAAAAAATAATCCTAAAATTTATATGGAACCAGAAAAGACCCCAAATAGCCAGAGGAAATGTTGAAAAAGAAAACCAAAGCTGGTGGCATTACACCACTATATTTCAATTATCAGGATATTATGGTACTGGCACAGAAACACACACATAGATCAATGGAACAGAAAACAGAACCCAGAAATGGACCCTCAACTCTATGGTCAACTAATCTTTGACAAAGCAGGAAAGAATATCCAGTAGAAAAAAGAGACACTCTTTTTAATAAACAGTGTTGTGAAAATTGGACAGCCACAGGTAGAAGAATGAAACTGGACCTTTCTTTACACCATACACAAAGATAAACAAATGAGTGAAAGACCTAAATGTAAGACAAGAATCCATCAAAATCCAAGAGGAGAACATAGGCTCTCTCTCAGCCACAACAACTTCCTGCTTTCTTGCTAGACAGTTCTCCAGAGGCAAGGGAAACAAAAGCAAAAATGAAATATTGTGACATCATCAAGACAAAAAGCTTCTGCACAGCAAAGGAAAGAGTCAACAAAACTAAAAGGCAACCTATGGACTGGGAGAAGATATTTGCAAATGACATATCAGATAAAGGGCTAGTATCCAAAACCTATAAAGAACTTACCAAACTCAACATCCAAGAAATGGACAGAAGACGTGAACAGACATTTCTCCAGAGAAGACATCCAAATGGCCAACAGACACATGAAAAAATGCTCTATATCATGTGACATCAGAGAAATACAAATCAAAGCCACTATGAGCTACCACCTCACACCAGTCAGAATGGCTAAAATTAACAAGTCAGGAAACAACATATGTTGGCAATGGTGTGGAGAAAGGGGAACACTCATCCATTGTTGGTGGGAATGTAAGCTGGCACAGCCACTCTGGAAAACAGTATGGAGGTTGCTCAATAAGTTAAAAATAGAGCTATTCTATGGCCCAGCAATTGTACTACTAGGTATTTACCCCAAAGATATAAATATAGTGATCCAAAGGTACACCTGCACCCCATTGTTCATAGCAGCAATGTCAATACCCAAACTGTGGAAAGAGCTGAGCTGTCCATCAACAGATGAATGGATAAAGAAGATGTGGTATATATATATATAAATATATATATATATATAATATATATATAATATATATATACATACACACACACACACACACACACACACACACTGGAATGTTACTCACCCATCAGAAAGGATGAATACTTACCAGTTACATTCATGTGGATGGAAGTAAAGGGTATTATGCTGTGTGAAATAAGTCAAACAGAGAAAGATAATTATCATATGGTTTCACTCATATGTGGATTATAAGAAACAGCACAGAGGATCATAGGGAAAGGTAGAGAAAACTGAATGGGAAGTCATCAGAGAGGGAGAAAAAACGTGAGAAAAACCATTCTTAACTTTAGGAAACAAATTGGGGGAGGTGGGTGGAGAGATGGGGTATTTGTGTGATGGGCATTAAGTAGGGCATGTGATGTGATGAGCACTGGATATTATACACAACTGATAAATTGTTGAGCACTACATCTGAACTAATGATGTAGATATGTTGGCTAATTGAATTTAAATAAAAAATAAAAATAAGAATAAAATTAAATCATATGTTTTAAACGTATTTAGATTACTCATGAAGTAAGTCATGCTGAAAAAGAAATATTTTATGATCTCACTCATGTGTGAAATAAAAAATAAAAAATCCACGTTCATAGAAATAGAATGGTACTTGCCAGGGTCTGAGGGGTGGAGAAATGAGAAGATGTTGGCCAAAGGGTATAAACTTCCAGTTACAAGAGGAATAAATTCTGGGAACATAATGTACAGCATGGTAATTATACTTAACAATACTCTACTATATATGTGAACTTTAAGAGAGTAGATCTTAAATATTGTGCCCCCATACAAAACATTGTAATTATGTGAAGTGATAGATTGTTGACTATTTTGGAATTGTATCTCAATAAATCAATTATATCTCAATAAGGCTGAGGGAGAAAATTTAAAAATACCTAAACATATACTTTTGTGAGGGAGAATATACATTAACTAATATAGCAGAATTCGTTTTCATTTTATTGTTAACTATTTCCAATTCATCTGCTATAAAATTTTCAGTATTTTAGTTTTCTAGTCATCCAGTGTAGTTGATCCACCAAATATTTAGATTAAGTCTCTGTTTTATGAACCTGAATTTTGAATAGTTGTTATTGAAAATGATTTGTATAGGAAGGAGAAACACTATAAGCCTCCAAAGTAACATAAGTGGAGATACAACAAACCCCTAGATTTGTGTGCTCCTGTGTTTATCATGAAAACCTACATTCAAGAAAGCTACCCAGATTCCTATTTTTTCACACTTTGTTAGTATTTAAATAGTCCATATGTTAATAAAGAAGCAAAATTTTACCCATTTTTAATTGACAATCATCAAATATTAATGGAACACATATTCCAGACCCTGTATAAGCCTGTACACCAAGTGTTGAAGAAACAATTTCTTAAATCTTTTTCAAAGTCATCAGCTCTGAAAACTTTGGAATAAAAAAAATTATAATATCTATTATTTGGTGACCTAATGCTCTACACTGTGCATCATTTTCTGTAACAGAAGGGAATCTAGGTATATTGTCAATAGCAAACAATACAACAAAAACAACATCCTGGCTAGCAGGCTGGAGTCATGCCTGAAGAGACGACTTAATGATTAAGAGCAAACAAATCCTAGACTGTATTGTTAAGATTGTTCATTTGAAGAGGAGGGGTGGCAAGAAGATCATAAAGGCAATTCTAGAATACAAATCTATATAGAATGAGGGGAGGTTGGGGGAAGGGAAGGGAAGTTAATTAGGGAAATGCCATTGAAACAGAACTTGAAATCCTAAAATACAGCTGTCAGTCATCACTTACAAGACAGGAAGGCACAGTTGTTACAGGTTTCAATAATTCTGTTTATGTGAAGCCTTACAGCATTTTAACACTGAGTCACCAGGGCCCCAATACTAAGTTAGACACATATTTAAGTTACAGTCATTGTCCTTTAGACAGTGCAACCAGGAGTGGTGAACTCCTCTGAAGCAGCCAGTTGTCTCTTCAGGCATGACTCCAGCCTGCTAGCCAGGATGTTGTTTTTGTTGTATTGTTTGCTATTGACAATATACCTAGATTCCCTTCTGTTACAGAAAATGATGCACAGTGTAGAGCATTAGGTCACCAAATAATAGATATTATAAGTTTTTTTATTCCAAAGTTTTCAGTACTCCAGGTCTGGTGGCAGCTCCTGCTTAAAGACCCCTTGAATTTAGGAAAGTCGTAGCTGGGATTTTAAGTACATCTTCACCATTTGACAGAGTGGGAGTCCAACAACACAACTCCCACTCAGAATGCACCCTGGGGTGGAGTCTATGTTTATTGTAAGTGGAAGCTCAACTCTTAGCACAGAATTATAAAACGTTCTGGGGATGTGGTTAATAAGACTAGATCTATATATAAAGTCAAATCCTATTTTAATATTATGCCTGTGGGTAAAATTCACTTTAAGAACGTCAAATGATTGTCCTCCAAGCAGGCAAATGAAAATTATGTTCTATTCTTCATAAAGCTGACAAGAGGAGAATGTGTCTCTGAGCCATAGAATATGAACAAAAGCAGGATTGGCTATGATTGCCAATCTGCCTGTCTTTTGAGAGACTGACAGTGCTGATGCTCAGAGTTTAAAAATCAAATCTGAGAGATGGCATACACATGAATAAATCAGCATACCTTAATATCTCTTTAATTCAGCACCCTGAACCCCATTTCCTCTTGAAAAAAATAAAACCTAGATCATTTACTTGGGTAGGCTCTAAGTGTTGTAATTATTCATTTAAAATCTCAAAGAGGTTTCTTGTTAAATATTAATATTTGGTGATAATGGAGAGAATTATGCCAGTTTAACAAGCTCGAAGCAGTGCTATAAGCAAGAAGGTATTCAATAGATGGTTTTGATTAGGGTTATAATAATGAGCTACTTATTTTGTAGATGAAAATGAAGAGCCAAACAACTTAGCCAATATGATGGTTATTATTTCTACAGTGGTAAACATTCTGATTTTTCTATATTATCATTAAGATGTAGATAATTACCAGCTCTTTCTATGTTTGTGAATTTTGTCTTAGAAATCTTCTCACAAAGTTTAATATTACTATGGACAACCAACTTATCTCCTAGAGAAAATAAACAGATTAATAAAGTTTCTGAAAGTGTTCAGAGCCCTTCAGAAATATTTGCTCTGAGTATGTAAATGCTATGAGTTTATATAAGTGATTTCAAAAATGAGAAGGTAAATTAATAGGCAAGGCTCACTTTCCTATGACCAATTTGTAATTCTTAAAGTCAGATTCCATTATAATTCAAGTCCTCAGAGTTACTCATTTGACTCTGTTGTTGGTAGAGCTAGGAGATTCATTCAAGTGTGAAAATTGCTGGTAGATTATAATGGGCTGAAGAACTCAGAGTAAACTGTTCATTAACTTAGCATCATATCATCACAGACAACCCAGGACATTAAACTCATGTGTTTTACCAGGATTCATATCCCTTACAGAGGACTGTATGCTAATAGCACATGTAAACTGATCCTGGTATCTTAGAATGTATGCCATTAGCCTGGTTCTACCCACTGAGAAGACCAAATGATTGACTCACTGGGCACAAAAATTCAAGGAGAATAGGCCCCAAATCATGGAATCAGTGCATAAATAGCTTTTTTATTTTCTTTTCACTTGCCCAGTCTACATTCAGTAAGAGGAGCACTTTTTCTTTCCTTTGAAAAAAATACTTTCCCATTGCATTCAATCTTGATGGGATTGATAATTACAGAATCTTGATGGGATTGATAATTACAGAGCTTCTTCCCCTACCTACCCTGGACATGTGACCTAAGCTCACAAACTCAGCCTCTCCTTCTTGGTAATGAAATATTTGAGGAAAGTGTTCTTCCTAAAATCTGATTATACAGCCTTTCAGGTTGTCTCGGTTATTCAATTTCTTCCCAATAAAGCTCTATTTTGTTTAAATTAAGGGGGGCAGGGACCTCAATGGAAACAACCAAACAACTAAACAAATGTAGAAAGCCAAAGGAAATATGGAAACATGAAAGAGATGATGTGAGAGAAATCCACAAGCCACATTAGGCTGGATACACAGTCCTTAGAAATAACAAAGGAGAGCCTGAGATTGGTGTAGTGACATGCACTTTGGAGCAAGAGGCAAGAAACCCAAGATAAATTCACTTATTTCACAGAAAAAGTCATGGAAACTCAGAACTTACTGGAGTTATTTACTGTAGAACCAGCACTTCAGTTGACATGTCCTGAATTCCAATTCCAATTTGCTATATTTATTTTTGCTATATTTATGTCATATTCTAACTTCCTCTAAATTTTGCTTACTCACTTTTTAGGCTTTTGATGTATACTAAATCTACGGCTGCTTCCAGAATTAGACTATATACTCTGAGAAATCAAATATATTTTCCAAAAGCTGAACTTAAACTGAACATAAGAAACTGGAATACACTTTTCTCTGACTTGCACTTCCATCCCTCTGAGCTAGACACCTTTGCATCCCATTCATTTTCAGTTTCATTCTCACATTTCAGTTTTTTCTTACTTCAGACTTTTCTACTTTATCTCTGTCCCAAAGGAAATGATTGATCCTGGAAAAAGTAACATGGCCTTCTGGCAGATGCAGTTAAGCCTATGACTCATGAAGTCAGACCTGCTGGCAAAAAAGATAGGAATAAAGCAGATTAGACAAGATAATGGGCATTTATTTTAGTTTGGTAGTTGAATTGAAAATCAAATTTAACCAGAGTCAGTAGGTACTTATAGAATATCTCATATGTTTCCAGCACTGTTCTAGACTTTCTGAGAACTAGAAAAACAAAAACTATTCTTCAAAGAAGTGAAGAATAGTTTTTTATATTTTATATTTATATAAATATATTTATATATTATAAATTATATATAATAAATTATATATTTATATATTATATATTTTATATATAAATGAAGAAAGCTTTTTATAAGAAAAACTTGACTGTATGCTAACAACAAAAGGCACCATGTAAGTAAGAGGTAGGTTGTATTTGGCATGCCATAGTTTTATATTCTCTCTGAGAAAGTACTTCTCTAATCCATTGGTCATGAAACCTGTCACAAAATGAAAACCATTAAAAATTAAAGTTGGCCATGCTCCAGTGCTTGTGAATATCCACCATGGAATTTAAAACAAAACAAAAATTGAGGGTGCCTGGGTGTCTCAGTGGGTTAAGCCGCTGCCTTTGGCTTAGGTCATGGTCTCAGGGTTCTGGGATCGAGCCCGCATCAGGTTCTCTCTTCAGCAGGGAGTCTGCTTCCCTTCCTCTCTCTCTCTCTGTCTGCCTCTCTGCCTACTTGTGATCTCTGTCTGTCAAATTAAAAAACAAAACAAAACAAAACAAAAACTTAAAAAAATTGAAGGAAAACAAAACCAACCAACAAACAAACAAATAAAAACTAAAGCCAAAAAGAAATCATGAAAGCTCCACATCTAATTTCCTTTCAAGAAACTTGAAGTCATTTAGAAATAATCTTTTACTTTTCTAATCCATTTCTCTGAGAGAGAATTGAGGTAAAATTCTGAATTCATACTTTACCCCACTTCCAGACTATAAATGGGAGAGGTTAATTGTGAGTTGAAAAATGTTTGAGACATTATATATAATATATATATATTGAAATATATATAGCATAATAAAATATAGTTTTATGGACCCTTGTGAGGCCATGGAGGAATTTAAGTACAAAAGTTGGAACATTAATACTTTCTTCTAGTCTGGCTGAGAACCCATTGTTCTCCAAGAAGAGTAGTATAACTGAAGGAAGACCACTCCCATAGCAAATTCATCCACTTTGTCTAATCGCAGACATAATTTTAGCAGAAATAAAAGCCAGTACATCAGTAGGCTGTATCTTGAAATCAGGAAGTGTGATCACCTCAGCTTCTTCTTGCTCAAATTTTTTTGTTTATACAGTGGTTTTTTTGTGGTTCCATACAACTTTTTTTAAATTTCTTTTCTATTTCTATAAAAATGCCATTGGAGTTGATAGGAATTGTATGGGATCAGATAACTTTGGGTAGTATGAACATTGCAACGATATTAATTTTTCCAATTATTGAACATGGATTATCTTTTTACTAATTTGTGTCTTCTTCAATTTCTTCCAACAATGTTTTATACTTACCAGTGTACAGATCTTTATAACTGTGGCTAAATTTATTGTGAAGTATTTTGTCCTTTTTTGATGCTATCATAAATAAGATTGTTTTTTTTAAATTCCTCTTTGAATATTTTGTTGTGGGTGCATAGAAACAACATAGAAACTGGTATCTACGTTGATTTTGTTATCCTGCAACTTTTCTGCATTTGTTTATTTTAACAGTTTTTGGTCAAATATCATGTCATCTACAAACAGATTTTACTTTTTTCTCTCCATTCGAAATGCTTTTTGATCCTTTCATGCCTAATTGCTCTAGCTACAACTTCTGCTCCTGTTGAATAGAAGTGGTGAGACTGGCATTCTGATCTTAGATGAGGACTTTTGAGCTTTTCAGCACTGAGTGTAATGTTGCCTGTGAGCTTGTCATATATGCCTTACATGTAAGCTTGTTGTATATGACCTTTATTATATACAGGTGCATTCCTTCTATGCCTACTTTTTTTTAGTTTTTATCATAAAAGGATATTGAATTTTGTCACTTCTCTTCATCTGTTGATATGATCATGTGATGTAATGTGTATGCTTCATTCATTAATGTGGTATATCACACTTACTGATTTGTTTATGTTGAATCATCTTTGTATCCCAGGAATAAATCCCATTGATCATGGTGTATGATTCTTTTAATGTATTGTTAAATTTGGTTTACTAGTACTTTGTTGAGTTTCTACATCTTTGTTCATCAGGGATATTGGCCTGTAATTTTATTCTTGTGGAATCTTGTCTGGCTTTGGTGTCAGGGTAATGGTGGTCTTAAAAGATGATCTTGGAAGCATTCCCTCTTTTTCAATTTTTCAAATGAGTTTGAGAAGGACTGGTATTAATTCTTCTTTAAATGTTTGATAGAATCACCAGTGCAACCATCTACTCCCATGTTTGTTTTTTCTTTTGGGGGAAGTTTTTGATTACTAATTCAATCTCCTTACTAGTAATAGGTCTGTTCACATTTTCTAATTTTTCATGAATTTGTTTTAGTAAGTCATAAGGCCTTAGGAATTTATCCATTTCTTCTAGGATATCATATCCATTTGTTGATATATAATTATTTATAGTACCTTCACATTATCCTTTGTATTTCTGCAATATAAATTGTTATATCTCCCCTTTCATTTATAATCTTATTTGAGTGATTATTCTTTTCTTTAAAGATTTTGTTTATTTATTTATCTGAGAGTGAGAGAATGCATACTAGTGGGGGAAGGGGCAGAGGGAAGAGGGAGAACTGGGCTTCACTAAGCAGGGAGCCCAATGTGGGGCTCAATCCCATGACCTGAACTGAAGGCAGCTGCTTACCCTACTATGCCACCCAGGTGTCCCTTGGGTGATTATTCTTTTTGTAGTGATTACTCTTATTAAAGGTTTGTCAAATCTGTTTGTATAAAAAATTAGCTCCTAATAATAATAATAATTTTAATAATAATAATAATCTTTTTAATAATCTTTTCTATTGTTTTCTAGTCTACTTCATTTATTTCTGCTATAATACTTACTGCTTCTTTTTTCCCCTGACTTTGGGCTTAGTTTGTTTTCTTTCTCAAGTTTCTTAAGTGCAAAGTTGGATTATTCCTTTGAGATCTTTCTTAATGCATTTATCACAAAACCTTCCGTCTCAGAATTACTTTTGCTGCATTCCATAAGTTTTGGTATGTTGTACTTCCATTTTCTTTTGTTTCAAGATATATTTTTATTTTCCTTTTTTTATATGTATATAATTCTTTTTTTTAACCAAGATATCATTAACATACAACATCATATTAGTTTCAGACATACAACATAATGATTTGATATTTGTATGTAACCAAATAATCCCCACCATAAGTCTAGTTAACATTTATTACCATACATAGTTAGGAAAAATTATTTTTTCCTTGGGATGAGAACTTTTAACATTTGTTCTCTTATATTTTCCTTTTGATTCCTTCTTTTACTCATTAGTTATTCAAGAGTATGTGTTTTTAATTTTGTATTTAATAATTTTGTATTATTCCTCCATTAATGACTTCTAGTTTTATACCATTCTGGTTGGGAAAGGTATATGAACTTATTTCAATTTTCTTAAATTTATTAAGACTTGCTTTTTTCCTAACTATGATCCATTCCATGATTGGTTGAGAAGAATGTGTATTCTACTACATACACTCTGTATACCCCTCATATATCCATAGCCTCCTCCATTACTAACATTACTCACCAGAATGGTACTCATGTGCTCAAGGATAAAACTACATTAAGACCTCTTAATCATTGAAAGACCATAGTTTGCCTTAGGGTTTTGTATGCTTTATGGATTTGAACAAATGTATAGTGATATAACTATTATTAAAATATCATACAAGATAATTTTACTAACCCAAATTGCTCTGTGCTCTCCCTATTTATTCTTTCCCCATCCCCATACCTGGTTACCACTGATTTTATTGTTTCCATGATTTTGGCTTTTCTATAATGTCATAGTTAATATCATACAGTATGTAGCCTTTTCAGATTGACTTCTTTTATTAGTAATATGTATTTTACGTTCCTCCTTGTCTTCTCATGGCTTAAGAGCTCATTTTTTGAGCTCTTAATAATATTTTATACCTGTATACACTACAATTTACTTATTCATTCACCTACTGAAGGACATTTTGGTTGCTTCTAAGTTTTGGAAAAGATCAATAAGATGTTATAAATGTTTACATGTTAAGTTTTTGTGTAGATACAAGTTTTCAACATCTTTGACAAACAGCAAGAAACATGATTGCTAGATTGCTTGGTAAGAGTATATTTAGTTTTATAAGAAATCACCAAACTGTCTTCCAAAGTGGCTGTATCAGTTTTCATTCCCAGCAGCAATGTATGAGTGTCCCCATTTCTTCACATCCTCACCAACTTTTGTGTCTTTTATTTTTGACATTGTGACCATATCTTGGTGAAAATCTTTTAATATTCAGATTAGTCTGGGTACTTCAGGTATCGTGAGTCTGTATATTTATTTCCCTCTCAGCTTTGGAAATCTTCTGTCATTATTTCTTTGAATAAACTTTCTGCCCCTTCATGCTCCTTCTGGGACCCCCATAATACATATACTATTTTTTTCAATGTGCCAAAAGCCTCATAGGCTCCCTTCAGTCTGTTTCATTCTTGTTTGTTTGGTTTTTTTTTTTTTCCTTCTTCTGACTGGATAATTTCAAAAGATCCCTTTGAGTTTGCTATTTCTTCTGCTTGATCAAGTCTGTTGTTGAAGCTCTCTGTTGATTTTTTCAGTTAAGTAATTGTGTCGTTTAGCTCCAGAATTTCTCGAGTTCCTTTTTACGGTTTCTATCTCTTTGTTGAAGTTTTCATTTTGTTTATGTATCATTTTCCTGATTTGTTTTTAGTTTTCTTTGTTCCTTGTAGCTGAGTTTAAGACAATTATTTTTATTTTTTTGCAGAGCAATTGGTAGATCTCCTTTTCATTGGGTCAGATAGTGGAGCTTAATTTTTTTCCTTTGTGGTGTTATGTTCCTTGATTCCTCATATTCCTTGAAGCCTTGTGTTACTTCTTCACATTTGAAGAAGTAATATATTCCATTGGTCTGCTGATTGGCTTGAAGAGAGAAGGAGCTTCAGCAGCCAACTTAACTAAAGATTTTATGGTCTTTCTTATGGATATTCCCACCCTACTTTTCCTCTTTTCTATCAGGTAAGAAGTCCTAGGATTGCACACCATCTCTTGATCCCACAGAATCAGGCCTATACACAGAGCCTCTCATTTATATTCCCCATGGCATTGTTCAAGGTGCCTTCTCTCCTATTCTTCAGGGTCAAGCCAGCTACTGATGTCCATGTGATATCTCTGCAGGCTTTGATGTGCCTTTTCTGGAGGTTCATTCTCACCATCTGTTGAGGATCACACTATGTTATCTACAAGAAAACAGGAAGACTCTCTATGGAGATTCATATGTATGATCCTGGGTACATTCAGGAGCTATAGGTATGTGTCTGCCAGTTGTGGGTGGGGAGCTATAAGTGAGGTTTCCCATGGGTTAATGGGTGGACCTCTTGATGAAGTCTGTAAGCTGTCAGGGGGATCAGTGGCCAGTTTTTTATATATGTACATGATTGGTCTGAGTTCCTGCTACTTTTACTGCACCCAGCTCCCCCAGACTACTGAGACATGCTGATCCCCTCCATGATTTGGGTGAGGCAAGACAGGAATGGGCCTCTTAGGCAATGTTCCACAAGCCTGGAAAAGCTGGTCACTCAATATACTCTCGCTTTCCTCTGTGGGAGAAATCATGGGCTGAAAGGGGTCTTTCTCACTGATTATAGGGTGGGGATGACATGGGTAAGGTGAAACCATTTTTTTCACCCTCTTCAGTGCATCTATTTTCAGTTTTTTTTTGCTGATACAGAGTGCTAGAACCACCACTGAATTTCCAGATTGTCACAGAGGTATTCCCATCTATGTTCTGAATACTAGATGTGCTCATTATTACTGGCATATTATTACTTCTAGGCACTCTCACTCTCTCACTGACATAACAAAGAAATGTATGTATTTATATTAACTTCTGTATACACATACATACATTGTTTTGTTTTGTTTTGGTTTTGGTTTTTTGAGAGAGAGAAAATGCATGAGCAGAGAGAGAAGGAGAGAGAATCTGAAGCAGGCTACTTGCTCATTGCAGAGCTTGATGTGGGGCTTCTTCTCACAGCCCTGAAATCATGACCTGAGCTGAAATCAAGAGTTGGACACTTAACTGACTGACCACCCAAGTGCCCCTACACACATGTATTTCTGTATGTGGTGATCTGTATCTCTATTAAGCTAAACAAGAGTTCATACTGTCTGAAACTCTAATCCATTACCGTATTGATCTTTTCAACTTCTCCCTCTCTATATATATAATCTTTCACTTCAACAGTGAGAAATATATGGCTTCTGCCATAACTATACATTTGCTTAATTTTTCAGTTTCACTGTACGTATATAATAGTTTCAAAATTGTTAACCCATACCACCATGAGAAACAACTTTAAAGAGGACAGTGATTATGTGAAGTTCCTTTTGCCTTTAGTTATGCAGAATACATTTATTTCCAGAGCTTCCAGATCAGCTTCTTTTTTTTCCACCCCATTCAGTGAAGTTTTTTCGTACATGCATTAGAGTTCGATTCTTTGCTTACATTCTATGTTCCATTCCAAGATCCCTGAACCACCTCAGTGAGTTTTTAAAATTTCTATAGATTTTTTATTCTTAGTGCTATAGAGCTCTTGGGTTTTAACAAACATATGATGCCATATATCCATCATTATGGTATCACAGGGAATAGTTTTGCCCATTAAAAAAAAAAAGAAAGAAAAAAATCCCCTATGCTTCACCTATTCAATCCTCCCTCCCAACCCTTGACTCCTGGCAAGTACTTCTCTGTTTACTATCTCTCTAGTTTTTCCTTTTTACAGAATATCATATAATTAGACTCTTTCAGCATATAGCCTTTACAGATAGGTTTCTTTCACTTAACAAAATTCATTTAGAATTAACCCATGTCCTCATGTAGTATGAGAGCTCTTTTTTCTTTTATCATCAAATAGTATTCTGTGTATGACCACAGGTCCACACATCTATTAAGGCACATTTTGGTTGCTTCTTGTTTTTAAGGATATGAATAAAACTGTTATAAACATGTATGTGCAGGTTTTTGTGTGGAAATAAATTTTTAAATCACTTGGGTACTAGGAGCTCAATTATCAGATTATATGGGAAGATACTAGAGATCTCCATATAAAACTAAATTACAAACCTTCAAGGAGCTGATTGTCTGGTAGTAGAGAAAAGCATGTAAAGCAACACTTAAGAAATACTGCAGGGAGAACTAAATAAAGCATGCTGAAACCTTGAAGAAGGGTAAAGGTATTTATTCCATTAAAATCATAACCTGTCTTGGTATGAAAAGGAGGAATGAAAGGCCAAACTTATTTGAGAAAATTGTTAAATTTCATTTGGTTCTTGAGTTCCACAGAGGGCTAAAAATCTAAATATAAATGATATTAATAATGTTCAACAAGGACAGGATAAACTGGAAAATACAATTTTTACATACACAATTTTTTTTATTTTACATTTTCTTTTCTATAATATACATTCAGATTAGCTACTTGAATAATAAAATATTTAAAACTACATTCTAAAAATATCATTTTCAATTCCTATAGTATCATTTTCATTTTCTTTATTTTGTAAGGAGTATTATTTCCCCATAATATGAACAATAATTTTTATATTCAAGATTTCTAAATGTGTGTGTTTTTTTAAAGCTTAAACAATTGCACATAGCATGCAATTTTCAAATACACACAGGTCCACTGCTGATGCATCTGGCTTACTGTTTGACAGTAATGGACAGATGGTCTATAAGTGCAATACAGTACTCTGAAGAAAGAATGGAAGAGCAAACAGAAAAGTGGGGGAGCCTAGTGAAATTTCAACAGTGAAATAAATTGTCAAACACATATTCTGCAGCTAATCAGAATATTTAAGTTAGCAGTGTAATGTCATAAAACTAACTCAGTTTTAGGGTTAGATCTCAGTTCAGAATCTGCTCTGCTACTGTAGGCTTAGGCAAGTTACCCTGAGCTTCACCTGTAAATTGGAATAGTAGCTGAAATATGTAGAGTACTTATGGGCCAGACACATACCAAGCATTTTACTTGGATTAGCTTTTATTAACCTTAATATCAGCTCTGCAAAATACATGCTAATATTTTCCTCACTATGTAGATGAGAACCATGCCCTGCAGAAAAAGATCAAGAGATTCCGCCAAGATACAGAACTGGTAGGTGGTTGCATCATGGCCATCTGGACAGTGGTCACGTGATTCTAGTTCTAACCTGCTTCAGTGTTTTCTCAATAATGGGAACTCTTCTCATGCCTTCAAGAATTCCAAAGGCTTTTGATGAGGTCCCAAAAATTCATCTTCGCTTTTGTTTCCTTTGCCTTTGGAGACATATCTTGAAAGAAGTTGCTGTGGCTGATATTGAAGAGATTACTGCCTATGTTCTCCTCTAGGATTCTGATGGATTCCTGTCTCACATTGAGGTCTTTTATCCATTTTGAGTTTATCTTTGTGTACGGTGTAAGAGAATGGTTGAGCTTCATTCTTCTACATATAGCTGCCCAGTTTTCCCAGCACCATTTATTGAAGAGACCGTCTTTTTTTCCACTGTATATTGTTTCCTGTTTTGTCGAAGATTATTTGGCCATAGAGTTGAGGGTCCATATCTGGGCTCTCTACTCTGTTCCACTGGTCTATGTGTCTGTTTTTATGCCAGTACCATGCTGCCTGGTGATCACAGCTTTGTAGTAAAGCTTGAAATCAGGTAACGTGATGCCCCCAGTTTTATTTTTGTTTTTCAACATTTCCTTAGCTTCTGCACAGCCAAGGAAACAGTCAAGAAAACAAAGAGGCAACCCACGGAATGGGAGAAGATATTTGCAAATGACAGTACAGACAAAAGGCTGATATCCAGGATCTATAATGAACTCCTCAAACTCAACACACACAAAACAGACAATCATATCAAAAAACGGGCAGAAGATATGGACAGACACTTCTCCAATAAAGACATACAAATGGCTATGAGACACATGAAAATATGTTCATCATCAGTAGCCATCAGGGAGATTCAAATTAAAACTACATTGAGATATCACCTTACACCAGTTAGAATGGCCAAAATTAGCAAGATAGGAAACAACATGTGTTGGAAAGGATGTGGAGAAAGGGAACCCTCTTACACTGTTGGTGGGAATGTAAGTTGGTGCAGCCTCTTTGGAGAACAGTGTGGAGATTCCTCAAGAAATTAAAAATAGAACTTCCCTATCTACCATTGCACTCCTGGGTATTTACCCCAAAGATACAGATGTAGTGAAAAGAAGGGCCATCTGTACCCCAATGTTTATAGCAGCAATGGCCACAGTCGCCAAACTGTGGAAAGAACCAAGATGCCCTTCAACGGATGAATGGATAAGGAAGATGCGGTCCATATACACTATGGAGTATTATGCCTCCATCAGAAAGGACGAATACCCAACTTTTGTAGCAACATGGACGGGACTGGAAGAGATTATGCTGAGTGAAATAAGTCAAGCAAAGAGAGTCAATTATCATATGGTTTCACTTATTTGTGGAGCATGACAAATAGCATAGAGGACATGGGGAGTTAGAGAGGAGAAGGGAGTTGGGGGAAATTGGAAGGGGAGGTGAACCATGAGAAACTATGGACTCTGAAAAACAATCTGAGGGTTTTGAAGGGGCGGGGGGTGGGAGGTCGGGGTACCAGGTGGTGGGTATTAGAGAGGGCACGGATTGCATGGAGCACTGGGTGTGGTGCAAAAATAATGAATACTGTTATGCTGAAAATAAATAATAAATAATAAATAAATAGATAAATAAATAAATAAATAAAATCTTAAAAAAAAAAAAAAAACATAGAGAACCACTGCTTTATCTGTTTCTCCTCTCTTCATTCCCTGTCTCTTCCCATGACACTTTGCTTCAGTAAAGCACTTATTTTTCCTACCAGCAAGAGGATTACCCTTAATATCCTTCCCACAGCAGCCACTTTTTCAGCCAGAAAACAGCATTAAATCCAGGAAGAAATGAAGAGAGATGAGGACACATTAAAAAACCAGGACACCATTGAACTTGGAGAGAAATTTATGATCAGCAATAGGTATTTTGTAAACCAGATTGGAGAGGCACAAATTCCCTGCAATAATGCAGATGAAGAAATAATGCAGATGCAGATGCAATAATTACAGATGAAGTAATCAAAAATATTCTTGAAACAGTTTGACTCAATCACTGAAGTGGCCATCCCAGTGCAACTATATGTTCTAAGAGAACAACATGTGGCTTAGATAAGATCAGTAGGCTCTGAAGTACTCCAGATGAGAGCTACAGACCAGACCACTACAGAAATATGTGCTTGGCTAACGTTTTTACACAGTTCTGGAAAAGAGGAATCGGAAGCTTATACCACAGCACATAATTTTACACAGTTGTTGCAACTCCTCAAAATAAGCCTTATTATGGAAATGTATAGATAGAAAATAAAAAAATTGGGATTTGAACTCAGAAGTGCTCTACATCAAATATATGTTTTTTCTTTTTTAATACAAGCCCTTGTTGTGGCTCTTAATTTACTCTTTTAGTAGTCTTTTTTAAAAATTTTATTTAAATTCAGTTAGCCAACATAGAGTATATCATTAGTTTTTGATGTAGTGTTCCATGATTCATTAGTTGCATCTAAGAGCCAGTGCTCATCACAACTTTGTAAAGTGTTGGGTTAAGAATTCCCCAGGTACTGTTATAAATATCTAGGCTGTATGTACTCTAATTAACTATTACAATAAAAATGCTAGTGTCCAGAGTAGGCAATGCAGATAAGAAATGCTTCTTATAAAAGATAAATTCCAGAATTAGTTCTCATTGCAAAGGCCTCTGTCTCTCTAAATTTATCCTTCACTTGCTATATATAAATATTCTGCAGCAGTTAGGCAGTCTCTGTAACATGTTTAAAATACTGTTAGCTATAATTTTGGTCATGCTTTCCCCCTTATCCATAATGTTCATTTTCCTGCATTCTTTTTGTTCATATCTTACAGAGGAGTCCTCCTCTGCCAATGAGAGACATAGTTGTCGCGTATCTTTGGCACTGTTTACCTGCATTGTCCACATGACAGAAAACATAAATCCTTTTTCATTGGTATTTGCCCTTTTTAAAATATGTATGCCCTGGCTCCTCAGTGAGATTGTCTATATCTGAAGAGCCATTTTATACATGTTTCTTTTCCAGTATATTCCCCATGTCTGGTTCTCAATAAGCCTTCAATTAATGTCAGAGGTTGGGGATAGTGAAGGATGATGCTACTAGAGAGAGTGACTATGATATTTATGTTGACTAATGTCTTCAAAACCCACCTGTCCACATAATTGGATGATAGAATGAAAATAAAAATATAAGGATAACATTGAATATTTGTTAGATGTTGAGCACCATTCCATTCTTATTTAATTCTTTCTCAAATCTTATAGGTACTATTAATCTTCCCATTTTAATGAGCGTAGAAGGACTAAAAAACTTTTCCAAGGTCACACACAATAAGTAGCAGTGCAAAATTCTGGTCCATCTGGGTCCCAAATCTCTGTTCTTCCATAGCAAGCTGAAGTATCATCAGAGCTGAAAAGCCTCCATGAGAAAACCAGCTGGGGGCATCAGGGCCCAGCCAGTATGCTGGGCCAATAACTGCCATCTGGCAGTACAAATTTGCTTTTGAGAGCCTGTAGTCATTGACATTCAAACTGGTATTTTGAAGGCATTGTAACTTTTCAACCAATCCTTTGTTAACACCTCAGTGTATATGCCACTTAAGATCTGGAAGTATATGCAGGCACAACTAAATTTCATAAAATACCTTGGTTCTGGTAAGTATAGCCCTTTGCAGGATAATGAGTCCCATCAGGAGGGTAGGAAAGGATATCACATCCTCAGAATTTTGGGATTTTTACAAAACAAAGAAAATGCAATTAACAAATATAAAACATTGTTTTAAAAAAATGTTCTTCTCTTGATTCCAAATTATTTTTTCTTACAAGATGATGGAAATTTTGCCCTTTCTCTTTTGTCACCAGAAGTCTCCAGCAACCTTTTTGACCAGAAGAAATGTCAGCTTGGGATATAATAAACCCCAGGCACTTGGCTTCTCTGTATTGCCACAAGTTCCTTGGGACATGGTTTGCTTTTCCTTGGCTTGTTTTTTCTCAATTTTGATGAAAACAAGTTAAACATACTACTATAGAAATAAATTTTTATTCTGTATTTTTCACTGTGATAGGTCATTACTGTTAATTGGAAACTCTGAACATCTGAAGACTACATCTTTTGCAATGAAAATAATAAAAGAAGTGAGTACATTCAGTGGTCTCTGGGCCATTTAGGAGTTACACCCTCAGCTGAAATAGAATGAAGGTAACTTTGAGGAAAAAAAAAAACAACAGTATTTTCTATATAGCAGAAACATGCAAAATGGTTACTCAAGAACTAAGGAGGTTTGATCCACCAGATAATGATTTACCTATATTTTATTTGATTTCTTAGTTGTTGAATAGAACACCCCCAAATCTAATTGAAACCCTCCTTGTCTCTACCTGTGTAATTACTGTAGCAAATTAGGTACCCACGCCAACCAAAACTTTTAAAACAATAGCCTGCAGTTGTCTCTACTTTCTAAAGACCTATTCATCTCACAGGCCACTCCAATGAAACTGCTCTTGCTGAGGTCATTAATGATCTAATAATTGTATAACTTGATGAGCGTGTTTTAGTCTTATTCTCACTGGACAACTATGATATCACTGTGATTTTGGGGGGCATAGGTTACCTTTTTCACATCTTAAAATCCTCTCTTCCTTGGATGTCTCTTGTTCATCTTATACCTCTTTTTCTTTCCTATCTTCTTTGTGTGTTTCTCTTATTTTTCCTATGTTTACTAGTTGGTGTTGCTTAAATTTAATCTTTGGCCCATAGCTCTTTGATGCCGTGTGTGTGTGTGTGTGTGTGTGTGTGTGTGTGTGTACTCTTGCTTCATCCTGTGTGATCCATGTAATTTTTTTTTCTCTCCCTCTTTTTAGGATTTATTTATTTGAGAGAGTGTGGGTGCAAGCACATATGTGAGAGATCAAAAGTGAGAGAGCATGCACGAGAGAGAAAGAGAGAGAAAGAGTGAGCAAGAGAGAGCCAGCACGTAATCACGGGGAGGGGCAGAGGTAGAGGGAGAAGGAGACTCTCTGCTGAGCAGGGAGCCCTATCCTGGGCTGGCTCCCAGGATCCTGGGATCATGACTTGAGCAGAAGGCAGATGATTAATCGACTGGGGCCACCTAGGCACTCCAGTGATGTAGCTTTTTATGGTTAGAATTGCTACCAATATCCTGATGGCTCCAGGACCTACATTTTCAGCTAAAATAAAACCCTATCCAAGAGCTTCAGACTCATAAATCCAAATACATTTTAACTGTTCCATAAAAATATTGAACTCATCATGGCCAAACTAAATTTGTCATACTCTCCTCTAACCCTGCTCTTCTGTCTCCATATTTATTTTACTGTCACTAGTGCTTATCTAGTCACTCAAGCTAGAAACCCAAAAAGTAATCTGTGATTCTTCCCTTTCACATCTTAGACTCAATAGATATTTGGCCAGTTTTACCACACAATCCATTTCCTCACCTTTTACTTGACCCATTTACCATGCCATATTTCAGACCCTTGTTGTTTCTGGTCTAAACTATGATAACAAACTCCCAACTCATATCTCCAAATTTGTTGCTTTTCCCAAGCTTTGTAGTGACCCACTTAAAAGGGACAAAGATGTCCCTTCCATGGCTCCTCTTTCTCTCTAAGATAAACCAGAAGTTCCATTATGTTACCTATGAGGCAACATAGGTTGCCTATTAGGTTCATGATTTGAACCTTTTTATACCTGTCCAACTTCACCTCTTGTGTCTCCCTCTACCTTCCTCTTTAAATGAACTGTCTGTTCCTTCAATATTAAGTTTTCTGGAAGTCACAGGCTTTACTGTTCTTGATCTTTTCTTGGAAGGGGACAATTGAGAAAAATAATTCTTTCTTTTGTGCTAAATACATAAAGTATGTATTTTAAAAAGTAAGGATTAGTTTTCCAGGGAAAAATTAGCCATAATTTGGGATTATTGCAACTTTAAAAATATATGTGGGGTGTCTGGGTGGCTCAGTCAGTTTGGTGTCTACCTGCAGGTCAGGTCATGATCTTGGGGTCCTGGGATCCAGCCCTGTGTCAGGCTCCCTGCTCAGTGGGGAGTGTGCTTCTCCCTCCTCCTCTGCCCCTCTCCCCATGCATGAGCACTCTCACTCTCTCTCTGCCTCTCAAATAAATTTTATATAATATTATAATATGTATAATTTATATGTGATATATATATATAAATTATGTCTATTTTGTGGTGTGTGTATGTGTGTTTGTGTATAGGGTGGCTGTGTTGTCTTCAAGATGATCAGGAAGGTAGCTTTTATCTTTTATTTCTAATTCCTCTGCAGGGTGGTCTTTTAAAGGTATCTATTGTATTCACTGCCCTTTTAATAAGAAATAGAATATGCACATGTATATTTACATGCATGTGTACAGGCATTATGACACATGAGTAACAGTGGGCTCGAAGGCTTTTGTGTAGGGTGATGACAAACATTGACTGAATTTCATGGACTATGATGTGTAAGCTACTTCACTGTTTTTGAAATTGGTTATAAAACAAGAGCTTTTAATGCTTAGTTCTGTTATTATTATGATGTTCCTTCTACTAGGTACATTTTCTATGTGTATTTTTAGCAGGAGTGCTTATAAAAGCAGAACTACGTGTCCTTCTGCCCAAAGCCCTCTTCACCTGTATCTCTGAATTTTCCTGTCTTAGTCACCCAATAAACAGTCATCCCACTTATCTCGTAGTGAAATGTTGATTTTAAGGAAATTTATTTTAGATGGCTGGATATACTTGCCTTTTCATACTAAAACCACTTCTGGACAAGTGTTGCATGGATATTTGAATTTTAATGGATATTCAATGTGATGGATATATTTAGGATTATATTGCTAGGAGACATCCGATGACACCAAGTTTTCTTAAGGGCCTTCACTTCATCCTTGCCAACCTAGTCCCACTTACTCATTCATCGAGCATTTATAAGATACCCATTATGCATAAGAAATAAAGTCATGAGTCATTCCCTCACTGTGATACAGTGTTGTATAGTATAGTGGGGAAGGCAGAAAGCCCACTGAAATTGTAAGATAATATGTGGTGAATACCACTGGGTAGTTGTAGAGTACTAAGGGAGCCAAAAGGAAGGTACTTAATGCCCATGGAAGAAGGGTCAGAGGAAGCTACCTGAAAGAGGAACCATATGGGTAGAGTGTTTTGAAATCATCACTGTTCTTATCACCTGATGATCCATCCAACCCATCCTTTCTAAAGTTAGTTCCACGTGTTTCCATAACTCCCAAATGATTGCTTAATTCTGTCATATTGAGTTCTGTATTAATTTTGTTTTGTCATGTTTTACTTTAAAAGAAAAGTTAATAATAGTTATCCAATAAGCATTTACTGAGCACCTGTTGTATGCCAAGTATCATGCTAAGTGTTTGGGATATAAAAATAAGTAGGACAAAGTTCCTGTACTGTGAAACTAAAACAAAACAAAACAAAATATAAATGCTTCAAATAATTAGTAATTAGTCATTTCCATTCTGGAATGTCCTCTATACTGCTCCTTCTACCAGGAACTCTCTTAGCTTCTCTCTTCATCTAGTTCGCTTATACTCATTTCCCAAGCCTCAGATCAAATGATACTTTATCCAGAAATTATTCCTGACCACTTCATCCATATTAATGTCTTCCTGTTGTTTTTTTTTTAATAGAAAACCGTTCTTTTACTTCATTGCCCTTATACAATTTCTACCTATGCAGTTTTTTCCTATTTGTCTCCACCACTAGTGCCCCGAACTTGTGTCTGTTTTACCCATTCTCATGTGTCTAGGGTCTAGCATAGTTCTAAGTAGAAAGCACTCTACAAATATTTGTTGAATTGGAAGATTTTTTAAAATTTAAATTCATTTAGCTCACATCATTAGATTTTGTTATAGTGTTCAATGATTCATTAGTTGTGTATAACAACCAGTGCTCATCACATCACGTGCCCTCCTTAATGCCCATTATGTATGAGGAAACTTGTTCTCTGAGAATTTATATGATTTTGCTTATGCATTAAAACTTTGAGGTAATCATACAGCGTTTTAACTATAGTTGAATGGTATAAGGATTTTGAGAAATTTTCATTACACAAGTCAATAAAGTCAAAGATTTACATTACTCCACAAGAACCAGCTGGATCCTGGCTGTTAAAAATTACACATTTTAGCTCTTGTTCTATGGGTTTCCATCCCTACAAGGAAGCGACACTCAGACTAGGCAGGTTTGGCCAGTCCTTCCCCAAGACTTTGGGTCATTTAGGCCTTAGAGCACAAGACATACTTGGAGGAGATCTATTACTATCCCCACTAACAACACCATTAGATTCCACTGGGTTTTTTTTTAAGTTATTAATTAAATTCTAGTTTGTTAACATATAGTGTAGTGTTAGTTTCATGTGTACAGTATAGTGATTCAACATTTCCACATGTCGTGGAAATCACACCATCTCATGCTCATCACAAGTACACTCCTTAATCCCTACCACCTACATCACCCATCCCTCCACTTACCTGCCTTCTGATAACCATCACTTTGTTCTCTCTAGTTCAGTGTCTGCTTCTTAGTTTGCCTTCCCTCTCTTTTTTTGTCCCCTTTGCTCATTTGTTTTGTTTCTTAAATTTCACATAAGTGAAATCATATGATATTTGTCTTTCTTTGACTGAATTATTTCACTTAGCAGAATATTCTGTAGTTCCATCCATGGTGCAAATGGCAAGATTTCATTTTTATGGCTGAATAATATTCCATTCATCAGTTAATGGACACTTGGGTGGCTTACATAATTTGCCTGTTGAAAATAATGCCTGGGTGTACATATCCACTTGAATTAATGTTGTTGTATTCTTTGGGTAAATAGACAATAGTGTGACTGCTGGATCATGGGGTCATTCTATTTTTATCTTTTTGAGGACCCTCCATACTTTTTTCCACAGTGGCTGTACCAGTTTGTATTTCCCCCAATATTGCAAGAGGGTTCCCCTTTCTCCACATCCTTACCAACACCTGTTATTTCTTGTGCTGTTAATCTTAGCTGTTCTGAAAGGTGTGAGGTGTTATCTTACTATAGTTTTGATTTGCATTTCCCTGACAAAACTGATGTTGAGCATTTTTTATATGTCTATTGGCCATCTGTATGTCTTCCTTGGAAAAATGTCTCTTCATATTTTCTGCCCATTTTAATTGGATTATTTGGTTTTGGAGTGTTGAGTTTTTAAGTTCTTTATATATTTTGGATACTATCCTTTTATCAGGTACGTGATTTGCAAATATCTTCTTCCATCCTGTGGGTTGCCTTTTAGTTTGTTGATGATTTCCTTTGCTATGCAGAACCTTTTAATTTTGATGAGGCCCAATTATATTTGCTTTTGTTTCCCTTGCCTCAGGAGGCATAACTAGAAAGAAATAACTATGGCTGATGTCAAATAATTTACTGTTTTTTCTTCTCTTTTTTATTTTAATTTTTTATTTAAATTCAATTTAGTTAACATATAGTATATTATTAGTTTCAGGGGTAGAATTTAGTGATTCATCAGTTGCATGTAACATCCAGGGCTTATTGCATCAAGTGGTCTTCTTAATGTCCATCACCCTGTTTCCCCATCTACCCCTACACCCCTCCAGCAACCCTCAATTTGTTTCCTAGTGTTAAGAGTCTTTTATGGTTTACCTTCCTCTCTATTTTCATCTTAATTTATTTTCTCTTCCCTTCCCTTATATTCACTGTTTTGTTTCTTAAATTCCACATATGAGTAAAATATGGTATTTGTCTCTCTCTGACTTAATTTTGCTCAGCATGATATGTTCCAGTTCCATCCACATCATTGCAACTGGCAAGAGTTCATTCTTTTTGATGGCTGAGTAATATTCCATTATATATGTATATAAATATATTAAATTAATTACTTAACTATTAATGAATAAGTACATTTGGTAAAGATTGCATAAATGTAGACACTACCTCTTCTTTATCCATCCATCTGTCAATGGATATCTGGACTCTATCCATATTTTGGCTATTTTGGACATTGCTGCTATAAACATTGGGGTGCATGGGCCCCTTTGAATCACTATGTTTGTATCCTTTGGATAAATACCTAGTAGTGCAATTGCTGGGTCATAGGGTAGTTCTATTTTTAACCTTTTGAGGAACCTCAGTTGCATGTAACAGTTGCATGTAATGAGGAACCTCCATATGATTTTCCAGAGTAGCTGCACCAGTTTACTTTCCCACCAACAGTATAGGAGGATTCCTTTTTCTCCACATCCTCACCAGCATCCGTTGTTTCCCAAGTTCTTTATGATTTGGGATCTCACAGGTAGGTCTTTAATCCATTTTGAATTTTTTTTGTGTGTATGGCATAAGAAAGTGGTACATACAGTTTTATTATTTTACATGCCGTTGTCCAGTTTTCCCAACACCATTTGTTAAAGAGGTATTCTTTTTCCTATTGGATATTCTTTTCTGCTTTGTTGAAGATTAATTGACCATATAATTATAAGTTTATTTCTGGGTTTTCTATTTTATTCCATTAATATTTTTGTACCGGTACCATACTGTTTTGATTACCATAGTTTTGTCATATAACTTGAAGTTGGAATTGTGATGCCTCCAGATTTGCCTTCCTTTTTCAAGATTGCTTTGCCTATTCAGGGTCTTTCATGGCTCCATACAAATTTTAGGATTCTAGCTCTGTGAAAGATGCTCTTGGTATTTTGATAGAGATTGCATTAAATATGTAGATTGCTTGGGTATTTTTGGGTAACAGTATTTGTTCTTTCAGTCCATGTACATGGCATGTCTTTCCATTTCATGGCATCATTTTTAATTTCTTTCATTAGTGTTTTATTGTTTTCAGAGTGCAGTCTTTTACATTTTTGGTTAGGTTTATTGTTGGTTATCTTATTGTTTTAGGGGCAATTGTAAATGGGATTGATATCTTAATTTCTCTTCTAATGCTTCATTACTGGTGTATAGAAATGCAACCTGAGGGGTACAGTCAGTTGAGTGCCCAACTCTTGGTTTCAGCTCAGGTTATGATCTTGGGGTCATGACATTGAGCCCTGTGTCCAGCTCCATGCTCAGCATGGAGACTGCTTGAGAATTTATCTACCTCTCCCTATTTCTCACCCTCAGTTCCCTCCACTCATTCTTCCCCAACTCTACAAATAAATAAATAAATCTTAAAAAAAAAAAAAAGGAAAGAAATGCAACAGATTTCTGTATGTTGATTTTGTATCCTGTGACTTTACTGAACTCATTCATCAGTTCTAGCAGATTTTTGTGGAGTCTTTCAGGGTTTTCTACATAGAAAATCTTGTCAAATGCAAAGAGTGAAAATGTTCCTTCTTCCTTGCTGATTTGGATGGCCTTTATTTCTTTTTGTTGTCTGGTTTGCTGTGGGTAGGACTTCTAGTACAATGTTGAATAAAAGGGGCGAGAGTGGATGTTGCTGTCTTGTCCTTGACTTTGGAGGAAAAGCTCTCAGCTTTTCCCCATCTAGGATGACATTAGATGTAGGTTTTTTACACGTGGTCTTTATTATGTTGAGGTATATTCCCTCTAAACCTACTTTGTTGAGGGTTTTCATCATGAATGGTGTTGTACTTTGTCAAATGCTTTGTCTGCAAATTAGATTCCATCTTTGAGTCAGAACGTACTGATTCTAAGAAGGAAAACTCTTAGGAAAACTCTTCTATACTACAAAACTTAAAAGACATTAACATGAACAATACCACTGTTATTTTACTATGGCATTCTCTTACAGGGAGAAAGAGACACTTAAGAAGCTAAAACAAAAACCAGCATTTAAAAATCTACTTTTTTTTTTTTTTGCACAGGAAGTAGGACAGAAGAAAACTGTAAAAGAAGTTAAAAGAGCAGACTTTCAAATTATTTTTTATCTTGGCGGGAAAGAAAAAAAAAATCCCTGGGAGCTTTCTCAATATAGGAAGTGTGGATATTCTTGGCCTAATTCCTGTCTAGCACTTGTCTGTACTGTTCCTCTCTCTGACACACCTCCCCCAGCCCCTCTGCTAAGGAGTGCTCATTTGCATAATTAAAGTGCTTGACAGGGATGCTGAGAAAGTTGAACAGCCAAGCACAGAGCCAAGTATTCTTCAAATACCATCCTTACCCACGTCCCCACTCTTCAAAGGAAACTGTTAAACTATTTGAAGAGAAAGTGGAAGCTGTATACTGATATTCAAAATGTCAAAAACAAAACAAAACAAGATAAAAACAAAATGTCCATGACATATATTTTATGAAATAAAGAATTTTATGAAATGAAGAATTTTATCATCGGCCTCCTGGCCCAAGGGCAGAAAAAAATGGTGTTCCACCAAGGAGGAAATAAATGTGTGAAAATCGAAATGGAAAATTTAAATCTATTTTGCAGCTCTTGGAGATGGTCAAGGCTAACCTCATATATGTGAAGGGTGAATGCTGTCCATGGTAGGCATGGCACACCCCACAAAATTTCAGTCACCAGAGTCAAGAGTTTGCTTAAATTACCTTCAGGATTCTAAGATGCACGTAGGTTTTCTGATGGTTGATGACTACTAACAAGCATACATGGCTACAAGAATTGAAGAATTTTTTTTTTTTCCAAGAACAATGATGAATAATACTAAGGGCTATTTCTGAGTAGGGAAGAATATTGGAGAATAAAAAAGGAAAGCCTCAAACTGGTTAAGTTTGACTTGAAGTGATACTGTTACCTGATGACTCTGCCATGATGTTTAGATATAAGGAAGCAAGAATTTTGCCTTTCTTTGAGTTTTGCCTAAGTCTATCTCTGCTGTTGCTTTTGATGTTTTTTAAATTTTTATTTCCCTATTATTAATAATGTTAACTGGGAAAATAAATTAAAATACTTGTGAGTTAAAGCATATGTGGGTTTTGGTATATCTTAGCTAAAGACTGAATGAAGGTGTTGGCCAGAATCCAGGACACCAGATTTCTTGCTGAAAGTTGCTAGAACTTCCACTACAACAGGAACTCAACTCTAGCCATGGCTTGCATCTCTCTTGAGCAACACCTGCTGGCCAGAGATATTTTAGCCCACCGCCTCCTGGGGTTTAATGTCAGTCATACTATGTAGAGTGAAACTCAGTATCCAAGGGCCATTATTAGTCAAGGCTAAGGGCCCGCTGAGGAATATAACTTTATCTGACTTATTTATTGCTATGTTACCAGTATCTTAGCCAGTGCCTGTTATATGATAGGTGCTAAATAAATATTGATCAACAAACGAATGAACGATAAAACAAGAAGCTAAACCAGAAGTTTAGTAGCATGACTAACCTGAGTGTTTTATAACCAAGGATTCTTCTCTGTCCCAGGCAACCAGGATGGTTGCTTATTCTAATGTCCAACCATATGGGTGAGAACCACAGTGTGGGCATGAGAGCTTATTCAGCCAACACATGTTTTTTGAGCATGTAATCTGTGCCAGACACTGTTCCAGGAGCTAGAATTAGGGCAGTGAACAGGATACAAAATGCCTGCTCAAATGGAACTTAACATTCTGATGTGGGAGTCCTTAAATAGACAGACCAACAACAGATACACAGATAATATAAGGTCAGGGGGAGAGATGTTCTATGAAGAATGTAAGACATCATAAAGAGAGACATACTAGGGGCACTGTGTGAGATATGGTGATTAGCAAGATCTGTGTGAGATATCATGACTGGAGAACTATCCTGAATGAAGTAAGGAAGTGATCTTTGAGGATGTGTGGGGGATGTGGTCTAAGAAGAGGAAAAGCAAAGGCAGGTATAGGCCCTGACATAGGAGGATGGTAGGCCTGCTGGAGAAATCAAACTGCTGTTGTTTGAACCACCCTCTGGAGTTTAAAGCTGGAGGAAAACAAGTCTGTATGGCCACTTCTCTTCATTGGTGCATTCATTTATTCATTCATTTATTTCAAAAACATTTCTCTAGGTGCCTGCCGTATACCAGGGGCTACACCATATACAAAGATGACATTGCCCATTCTTTTTGTTTTTATTGAAATGTAATTGATAACACAATGCTACATTAGTTTCAGGTGTGCAAAATCACTATTGGACAACCCTATACGTTGTGTTATGCTCACCACAGCATAGCATCTATGACCATCTGTCACCATACAGTATGAGGGAGTATGATTGACTATAAATACCTATGCTCTGCCTTTTATCCCCATGACTTATTCACTCCATAACTGAAGGCCTGTTCTCTACTCTCCTTTGCCCATATTTCCCATGACTCTACTGTCCTCCCCTCTAGCAACATTCAGTTTATTCTCTATAGTTAGGGGTTGGCTTCTGCTTTTTGTTTCATTTGTTCATTTGTTTAGATTTTTTAATTCCACACAAGTGAAACCACTTGGTATTTGTCTTTCTTTATCAGACTTATTTCTCTTATCATAATACCCTCTATGTCCATCCATGTTGTCACAGATGGGAAGATCTCATTCCTTTTTTATGGCCAAGTAATGTTCCATTTTACATATATATCATACCTTCTGCATCCATCCATCTATTGATAGAAATTTTGGTGGCTTCCATATCTTAGCTATAGTAAACATTGAAGTGCATTTTTTTTTTCAAATTATTTACCTTTGGGTAAATACTAGTAGTGGAATTAATGCATCAGATGGTATTTCTACTTTTATTTTTTGAGGAAATGCCAACTGGCTGCACCAGTTTGTATTCCCACCAACAGTGCACAAGTTTCCTTTTTCTATATATCCTCACCAACACTTACCATTTCTTGTTGTGGTGTTTTTTTTTTTTTTGATGTTTTTTAATTTTTATTTCCCTGATTAGTGATATTGAGCATCTCTTCATGTGTCTACCGGTCATCTGTATGTCTTCTTTGGAAAAATGTTTATTCATGTCATCTGCCCATTTTTACATCAGATTTTTTGTGTTTGAGGTATATAAATTCCTTTTTTTAAAGATTTTTTATTTATCTATTTGACAGACAGAGATCACAAGTAGGCAGAGAGGCAGGCAGAGAGAGAGGAAGAGAAGCAGGCTGAGCAAAGAGCCCAGACATGGGGCTCGATCCCAGGACCCTGGGATCATGACTTGAGCTGAAGGCAGAGGCTTTAACCCACTGAGCCACCCCGGGGTCCCAGAGGTGTATAAATTCTTGATATGTTTTAGCTATTAACCCTTTGGAGATATACAATTTGTGAATATTTTCTCTCATTCAGTAGGCTGCCTTTTTATTTTGTCTACAGTTTTCTTCACTGTGAAAAAGTTTTTTTTTTTTTCTTTTTTGGTGTACTCCCTATCATTTACTTTTGCTTTTTTCTCTTTTCCCTGAGGAAACATATCTAGAAAAATGTTGCTATGCCCAGTGTTAAAGATATTACTGTTTATGTTTTCTTCAGAATTTTGATGGTTTCAGGTCTCACATTTATGACTTTAACCCATTTAAGTTTATTTTTGTGTATGGTATCAAAAAAAGTGGTCCATTTCTATTCTTTTGCTGTCCAGTTTTCCCAGCACCATTTAACAAAGATATTATCTTTTCCCAATTATATATTCTTGCCACCTTTGTTGTAGATTAATTGACCATATAATCAGGAGTTTATTTCTGGGCTCTCTATTCTATTTTATTGACTTATGTATCGCTTTTTGTGCCAGTACCATTATGTTTTGGTTACTACTGATTTGTATTATACCTTGAAATATGAAATTGTGATACCTCTAGCTTTGTTATTGTTCCTCAAGATTGCTTTTGGTTATTTGAAGTCTTTTGTGATTCCATATAAATTTTAGAATTATTTGTTCTAGTTCTGTGAAAATTGCAGTTGGTATTTTGATAAGAATTGTATTGAATTTATTTAGCAATTTGGGTAGTATGGACATTTTAACAATAACAATTCTTCTAGTTCATGAGCATGCAATATTCCATTCATTTGTGTCATCTTCAGCTTCTTTCATCAGTATTTAGTTTTCAGAGTACAGTTCTTTCACCTCCTTGGTTAAGTTTATTCTGATGTATATTATTCTCTTTGGTGCAGTTTTAAATGGAATTGTTTTTTTTTTTAATTCTCTTTATGCTATTTTGATTTTAGTGTCGCAACACAATTGATTTCTGTGTATTCATGTTGCATCTGGCAGCCTTACTGAATTCATTTATTCTAGTAGTTCTTGGTGGAGTCTTTAGCATTTTCTATGAAAGGTATCATGTCACCTGTAAATAGTGACCATTTAACATCTTCTTTAACAATATGGATATCTCTTACTTCTAATTCTTATCTGACTGCCATGGCTACAACTTCCAGTACTATGTTGAATTGAATAAAAATGGCTAGAGTAGACATCTTGTCTTGATCTTAGGAAAAAAAGCTCTGTTTTTCACCATTGACTATGATGTTAGCCATGGGTTTTTCATATTGCACCTTTATTATGTTGTAGTATGTTCCCTCCAACCCCACATTGTTTAAAGTGGGGTTTAATGTGATTTTTATCATTTGTTTTGTTAATGTGTTTTATCACGTTGATTGATTAGTGAATATTGAACCATACTTGCATCCCTGACAGAAATTCCACATGATTGAGGTGAAAGATCTCTTTAATGTATTGTAAAATGTAGATTGTTAATATTTTGTTGAGGAATTTTCCATCTATGTTCTTCAGGGGTATTTTCCACAGTTTTGTTGTTATGGTTGTTGTTGCTGTTGTTGTTTTTTAGCATCTTTGTCTGGTTTTCGTATCAGCATAATGCAGACCTGTTAGAATATATTTGGAAGCTCTCTTTCCTTTTTTATCTTTTGGAATAGTTTGAGGAAAATTGGTGTCAGGTTTTCTTTAGATGTTTGGTAGAATTAACCTGTGATTCCATTTGGTTCTAGGCTTTTATTTGCTGGGGGTTTTTTGGTTACCAATTCATTTTCGTTACTAATAATTCATCTGTTCAGATTTTCTATTTCTTCCTGATTTCATTTTTAAAGATTTTGTGTTTCTAGGAATAATCCATTTCTTCCTCGTTGTCGAGTTTGTTGGCATTTAATTTTTCATAGTAGTCTCCTATAATTTTTTTGTATTTTTGTCATGTTGTTATTTCTCCTCTTTTATTACTGATTTTATTTATTTGGGTCATCTTTTTATTTGAAGAGTCTGGCAAAAGAATTTTCAAATTTTGTTAATATTTTCAAAGAATAAGCTCTTGATTTCATTGATCTTTTCTATTGTTTTCTCAGTCTTTATTTCATTTATTTTTGTTCTGATCTTTATTATTTCCTCCCTTCTACTCACCTGGGGCTTTGTTTGTTCTAGTTCTGTTAGGTGTATGATATTAACATTGCCCCATTCCTGCCCATCCTTTCCTCTGAACAAGAGGGCCACTTCCCAGTATTGTCAGGAAATGTCTGAACAGACTAAAGATTTTGAGCAATGCTGCAGTCAGCCTAACTTCTACCATTGCCATAGCCTGGGATATCCTGCTTTTAGGTCTCATCCAGGAGGTTGATCACTGCAGCAATTACACAGAGTTGGATAATTGAAAGGACTCATGCATCTTCATACGGTATACTCTTTCCAGTGCTTCAGTAAAAGTAAGTATACAGTTCATCAGGAAAAGGAAAATGCAGGCAAACATCTAAGAGTTCTGAGACTTCCATATAGAGTTCCCAGGATCCTCTCTCAGTGGCACAGTCTGTGCTTCATCTTTGGATTATTGGCCTCTAATCTAATTTTAGAGATTTGATTAATCTCTAATCTAATCCTGAGATGCCTTGCTCTCAGGAGAGTCAACAGACATGTTTACTGAGGGTCTTTTATATCACACTGGTTTTGTGGCTAAAACCAAGCTGCATAACCAGTTAAGTCAGGGAAAACCATCAAGCCATATATTTTCAGTTATCAGTACAGAGAAAGTTCTAACAAGGGGCATGCAGTGGAGTCTTGGTTCTTCTCAGCATGTTATAGATCACCAGCTATTTCTTTTGATCCTTATCTTGGCTGAAGGTCAGTACAGGCTTCCAGGTGCCTCTACCACTGTGACTGCCACTGCCCCCAGCACTAAACTGCCATAGTTCGGCTATTGTGGACATTGGGCTATAAACATTAGGGTACCTGTGCCCCTTTGAATTGCTGTGTTTGTATCCTTTGGTTAAATACCTTGTAGTGCTATTGCTGGGTCATGAGGGTTGCTGAAGGGGAGGGGAGTCGGGGGATGGGGTAACCGAGTGATGGGCATTAATGAGGGCACTTGAAATAATGAGCTCTTGGTGTTGTATGCAACTGATCAATCACTAAATTCTACTTCTGAAACTAGTAATACAGTATATGTTAATTAAATTAAATTTAAATAAAGAACTTAAAAAAAGAACACTAGCTAATAACACTCACAGGAAAAACAGATGTTGAAATATGCCTTTAAGCCTTATAGGAAAAATAGCTCTGGAAGTTCTTATTTCCACTCTATATAAACAAAACTTTCACAATGGAAAATAGAATATACATTATCAAATATAAAGAAACAAAAATAAAATAAATTTAGGGCCCCTGGGTGGCTCAGTGGGTTAAAGCCTCTGCCTTCGGCTCAGGTCATGATCTCAAGGTCATGGGATTGAGTCCCGCATCAGGCTCTCTGCTCAGCAGGGAGTCTGCTGCTTCCCTTCCTCTCTCTCTGCCTACCTCTCTGCCTGCCTCTCTGCCTACTTGTGATCTCTCTCTGTCAAATAAATGAATAAAATCTTTTTTAAAAATTTAAAATAAAAAAATAAAATAAATTTAGAGATTGAGTGTATTGGCCTTAGAAGTTGAACTTACAAATGTGTGATTTACTAACTAGCTTAGTAGCTTAAAGTATTTTTAAAAGAGGGTAATACTGAAAAACTATAACTTGATTACATTTACATTTTAAAATGTTTAGAGTGAGATAAAATGCAAGCATTTTTAATATGTGAGTATTATATAAATGATAATAAATCCTCAACTATAACAAACTTCTATGTTCGTGGGTAGATAAGTGATGAAGGAAGAAAAAAAACTACCAAATAAAAAGAATCTGTGTTGTGATAAAAAAAAAATTAAGTTGCTATGTACTGTATTTGTATTACTGATTTGTGTGAAAGTAAATATTAATTGGTAAGGAAATCCCCGAAACCAGACCAATATGGTGAATCATAAAGGCTAAATTACATGGCATTTTAAAAGCAACTTTATTACACATTTCTTTTTCTCGGAGTTTAATTAAAAATATAATCTTTTATAGGTATGTGTAATTACTGTTGCTATAAAAGAGGCTTAAATCTATGATGATACCACAACTAAAAAGAAAAAAAAAAAAAAACGGTTTTCATGAGTCATGAGACAGCTTGATGGTGCTGTATTAAACCATTTCAGATCAATCCTGGAAAGCTTCTCTGCCCTAAGGAAGAACACTACAAGCAGATTAAGTTAGAAAAGGCAATAGCCAGCACAGTTTAAAGAATCTTTTCCATGATAGCTTTTCTAACTTTCCTACATTTTAACATTATGTGATCCTTCTGTCATGCAGAAAAATTTTCAAACCACCTTCAGCCTAAATAAAGGAACTAAAACAGGGCTGTTTAAAAATCACAAACAATCTAGGTTGGTGGTGATTGTGGTAGTGGTGATCTTTCTTTTTCATTTGAAACGGGTTGGAAGTTCTGTTGGATAAAGTGTACAGAGAAACCAAGAGAGAAAAAACCCACAATCACTAGTTTTATGTATTATACATTCAAATTCCTTAGTAGATCTGATGTTATTTCTTTATCTTTGAATTTCTGGTGCTTTTAAACATCTTCCAGAGAATGTATAGTCAACATTTCTCTATCCCACACTGAAAGCCTGCTTTTGAACTTCCAAAGCACAGCCAAGAAGCAAAGTAGATAATTCATCTGCATAATTCAAAGCCTCATTGGTTTAGCATTAAAATATCATTCTAAATAAGTCAAATGTGATTTTTTAAAAGATTTTATTTATTTATTTGTCAGAGAGAGCAGAAGCATGGAGAGCTGCAGGAAGAACAGGCAGAGCAGGCAGAGGGAGAAGCAGACTCCCCGCCAAGCAAGGAGCCCAATGTGGAACTTGATCCTAGGACTCTGGGATCATGACCTAAGCCAAAGGCAGATGTTTAACCAACTGAGCCACCCAGGCATCCCCAAATGTGATTTTTTGGGGTCACCCCTTCATTTTAAATGTGTTGACAAAGCTTTTTATAAGTTTTCTAAAGTGGACAATGGCAAAACTGATTTTGGCAGAATCTGGGAAGTATTATACTCTTTCCATCCTCTCAAAAAGAATTTCAAATCTTGGTAATCTATCTTTAAAGAACAGGATTACCTTGGATCTCTATCTAAAATGGCAAAATGCTGGCATATTGAAGTATTTCTCACATTTCCTTAAAATACTGACTCATTTTAGTCCTGTCTCTTTAACTTTGAGTCTTTAAGTTTTACTGAGGTATTTTCTTATATTAACTGTAATATCTCTTAATCAAAAATTTCCAAGGATACACAAACACTTCTATACAGTGGTTTATTGAGATGATTTTTAGAAGTGACCCTTTAGCTTTTCTGCTTTAAATATCTAGTTATTTATGTTTGCTTCTTTGTTAAAAGTTTCAGAGCCCATGCTTTTATTTAAGGAAGTCTTTGCTACTAAGAATTCAAACAAATGTAAGAAAGCTAAAATGTAATTTCAAAAAGTAGACAGGGAGGGAAACCCAAGCCTTCTCATCAGTTTTGTAATAATTACAGTTCCTGCCAGGAGGCCTAAACAAACAAACAAAAGTGCCTCCAATTTGAAGCCACAAGCTATTTTCTGAATCCAAAATGAGACTTGAATTTACATTTAAGGTAGAGGGTCCATATCATCTAGAAAAATATTTCAAAACAGAGTTTTGTAGCTAAAAAAAAAAAAGTTCAAAAAGTTACCCAATAAATATTTCTGAGGAGGAATACAAATTCTTCATTTGTCTAATGTCCTTATATTATCATGTTTTATTTAAAAGTATATTTTTAAATAATCTCTGTACCCAAAGTGGGCCTCAAACTCACAACACTGAGATCAAAAGTTGCATGCTTCACCAACTGAGCCACCAGGTACTACAACCTAATGTCTGTATTTTAGAATGAGAAGTTCTGAAACTAGAGTTCTGTATTCCTCAGAGAGATTTAGAGGGAGAACAATGCATCTTGACTATATGAATTTGGAGTGGCTGTGCTAAAAATTATTGCTTGTTCTTAGGGACGAATTTGAGAGCCTCCTTGTGCATGCACATGTTTGCAGTAGAGCTAGCACACATGGAAAACACTCGTGCCAAGTATTCATCTCATGCTGGCAAATAAACTAGAAATGAAACTCGTTTAGGCTTGACCTGTCCTGGACAGTTATTCTGAACATGTCATTGTTTGAGATTGCTCATTGCAGAGTGCTAGATATTGACCTATCTCTTCTGAAGTTACCATCCTCCTTGAAGCCTTAGAGAGAGATGATGTTCAGCCTCAGGAGGTTCATGGATCTCAGGAAGCCTTCATCCACAGACCTCCAAAGCTGAGAATGGATCATAATACTTGCAAGCACTTCAGACAGGTTCCGTTCTTGGTCTAGAGCTACCTAAACTGATTCTCTAAAGAGAAAGTAATGAGAAAGAAGCAGAACTAGGTTTCAGTCCAACATGGGATAAAGGATAATGTCCCAACATGAATTATCTAGAAAGCTTCATAAACAGAAAAATGAAACTAATTGTATTGGGGTCTGGTCACTCTCCTTCCTTCATGAAGTGAGCAGATCAATCTTTTTTTAATATCCTTGACAAATGTTTTTATGGGGTGTTTGAAGTCTTACAATTCAGGCTACATATATGTAACAAAAAGGTTGAGTGGGACTTTGCCTATATTGGTTTCCACTGTGATGCCCATTTGACTGAGATCAGAACACTAAAGTGAATGTAAGAGACTCTCCCATCCCATGTGCAAATTAATTGAAGAAAACTTCCCAAGAGCCTGCTCCATGACTCCTGGTTCTTCAGCCTGATCAGAAATAGAAAAAGCCTTCAGAGAGGATGGGCAGATTAGTGAAAGGATTTGTTTGGAAATAGCTATTGTCAAGCTGTGAGTTATCCCCACTCCTTTGCAGGAGAGGCTGGCACTTCTGTCTAACCACAAGTGAGAGGGGCTTCACTGGGACCTTTCAGAGGGGTTTGACATGGCTCCATCTGGGGAAATCGAGGGGCTGAAGGATGCTTGAGGGCAGAACCAGGAGAAGCTATGCTGTTGGCATCAGCCTCCATACTACTGATGATAAAAACAAGTGATACATGGGTATTTGCTTGGATCAGAAGTCAGCTTTATTGGAGAGACTCCCATGTGAAAAAGTTCTGAGATCTGCCTAAAAGAATCACTTAAAGAGAAGAGTAGTTCTTTGCAAAAAGAGACTGTAAGTCTGTACTGAATGCCCAGGGCTGTGGGTGGGGCATTCGGGACTGCCCAAAGTAGAGAAACATCTATTAAGGTCATAAGAGCTACAGCAGGGAGGGTCCTTCAGGGAAACTTTCAAGAGCCCATGAAAATTTCACATTGATAAAGATGCAGAGCCACCATCCAGACCCTTCTAGGTCTGACAGTTTTAATTAGCTGCCAGGATCAATGAGCGCAAAACCACCCAGCCAGATGGGAATTTGCCTTATCCCTCACCTCTACTCCCCACCTGAATTTGGAGAAGTCCTAAACAAAATAAGCATATAGGGGAGGGAAGAAGCAGACTAAGGGGAGAGATCTGGAGGGCAAGCCTACCTTCCCTATATGCAGGCTCACAGGTCCAGACTGCGGGGAGGGAGAAGATGTATCTCAAAGTTATGTTTAGAGCTTTGGTTATTATGTGCAGCTGGACATTCTACTTCCAAACCGAGGTCATGTTTGTCATTTAAAAAGTAACCACAGATCACATAAGAGATCAGAGAAGCCAATAGGAACTGCCAAAATTTTCATTAAAGACCGGGAAAAGTTATCCCTTTTGAAGAAAGAAAGTTTAAAGGGATAATAGGTTTTTTAAAAAATAAAGGTACATATTGGTAATTATCCATGCATTTTGTTCATTATATGTTTAAGTTATAACTACATAGGGAAAGTTTGAGGATGTGGTCCTTAATCAGAGCTTTGTGGCACAGTCACCTAAGGAGATGCTTCAGAACACACGTGCCCAGATTTAATCCTGGGTATTCTGATTTATCAGTTTGTGGTAGAGTACCAGGTATATGTGTGTTGGGGGGTGATCTCCAGAGGATTCTGATGCTCACCTCTGAGGCACAATTTACTTATATAAATTGTAGATAACAATTTACTTATATAGATCCATGGATTATATTTAATTAATAACAAGTCATTGAAACAAAATAGGTTAGGAGGAATGTGACTAAATTGTTGAATCAGAATTAATTTTGAGCTAGATGGGCCACGTTTTTTATATTGTGGAATATTTCTTCTATTCTACCAAGATTGGTACCTAATGCCAAAAGAGTAATTGTTGATGCTCTAAAGAACAATTTATATGTAATCATAGGAAGCAGGAGGCAGTTGACTTGAACACTTTATTGCTGAATGCAGAGTAGCCCAAGAAGCAATACTGAGGAAAAGAAGGCAGTGTTGCTCCTGCAGGAGGATTATGGCTGAGGGAGGCCCTCATACTGAGTTTCTCAATCTCCTATCTCATCTCTAGCTTCTCCAATTGGAATGAATGCTAAGCAACTGGAAGTGTCAAAAATCTTATGCAGTCTTCATTTCAAGTTCAATGATACAACAAATTATAGTTAAGTTTCAGAAGGGAAAAAATCAATGTTTCATATTTTAGATACTAGAATCATTTTGCTTCTTTTGAAACATTGTTTGGGTTCACACTTATTTTGCCAATGAATCAGCACAATCTGTAATATTCAATCGATCATGTATTTATGACAAAATCAGCCTCTAAAATTGGTGTGGTAAGAGAGACAGAAAATGAGCTATATGTAACTGAATATTCTTTTTTTTCCCTGTCTGAAAATATGTTTGAGAATTTAGTTTCAATTCCTTTAAAACAATCACAATAATTTGTTTGGTGCTTTACAATTTTCCAAGTGTTCTCACAAATAATATCTTCTTTTTTACTCATACTAATCCAAGGAAGAAGGTATGACAAGTTCTAAAATTCAACCAAATATCCTACCAACTGAAAGTAGACAAAACCACTAAATGATTAAGTACACTTTTGCTTTTCTCATAGACTCTGTAGACACACAGACAATGACTCTGAACAGTTTTACGGTTTACATGTACCATTCAGTAGAAAGCTTTTTAAGGTTTTAATTTAAATCCCAGCTAATTAGAATAAAGTATAATATTAGATACAATGTACAATATAGTGATTCGATGCTTCTGTACAAAACCCAGTGCTCATCATCACACATGCTCCTATTAATCCCCATTACTGATTTAAGCCATCCCCCTATCAACCTCCCAATGGGATATTGCTCAGCCACAAAAAAAGAATTAAATCTTGCCTATTTGCAATGACATGGATGGAGCTAGAGACTATTATACTAAGTGAAATAAGGCCAGCCAGAGAAAGATAAAAACCATTCGATTTCACTCATGTGTGGAATTTAAGAAACAAAACAAACAATGAAGCAGGTTCTTTAATGAGGTCATTTCTGCAGCATGGTTTTCATGATTGGTTTTGGAAGATTAGTGTAGAGTCTGTTTGTCTAGCCCTTTCCTGCAAACCAGGAAAGCTTTTGTACATGTCAAAAAATATGACTAATTTGGTGCCTTCACAGAGGCTGACTTTATCCAAACAGTAGCTTTGTGAGAGACATTGAAGGTTAATATTGGAAGGGGACTGTCATGAAGTGGCTCCTGACCTCCAAACCATCCCAGACCTGTAAGAGTTAATTTTCTGAATCTGTGTGTCATTTAGAAAAAGTCAACCTAGTGTGTAAGGTCTCTCTCTCTCTCTCAAGACTTGTCATTTGTTTTCAGCTTAGCAGCTGAGTCATAAAGGAAGGAAATATTTCTGAGGGTTTAAAGAAGTTGGTCTTTCTTATAATTAGCAAGCACCTGCTCTCATAGGTGAAGATGGTGTGGAAAGGGCTAAATAGAGCAAAGTCTGAAACAAAACATCCCAAAAATCATTTAAAGTGCAAATCCTAAGTTCCATGATTCTGGAGTTTTCAATCAGAACCCTAGAGAAAATATTCATGAGATCAAATTTAAAATATCTCCATGTAAGCCTATGTAAAGCCAAATTAGTAAAACTCCCCCAATACATGTCTAGGATCTTTTTTCATTGTGTTATGTTAGTCACCATATAGTACATCATTAGTTTTTGAAGTATTATTCCATGATTCATTGTTTATAACACCCAGTGCTCCATGCAATACATGCTCTCCTTAATACCCATCACCAGACTCACCCATCTCCCCATACCCTCCTCTCTGAAACCCTCTATTTGTTTCCTGGAGTCCATACTCTCTCATGGTTTGTCTCCCCTTTCGATTTCCTCTCCTTCATTTTTCTCTTCCTTCTCCTAATATCCTCCATATTATTTCTTATGTTCCACAAACAAGTGAAACCGTACGATAATTGACTTTCTCTGCTTGACTTATTTCACTTAGCGTAATCTCCTCCAGTCCCATCCATGGTGATGAGGAAATTGGTTATTCATCTTTTCTGATGGCTTAGTGATATTCCATTGTATATATGGACCACATCTTCTTCTATCTACTCATCTGTTGAAGGGTCTTTTGGCTCTTTCCACAGTTTGGCTATTGTGGACATTGCTTCTATGAACATTGGGGTACATATGGCCCTTCGAGCAAACTACACACTGTTTTTCAAAGTGGCTATACCAACTTGCATTCCCATCAATAGTGTAAGAGGGTTCCCCTTTCTCCAGAACCTCTTTAACATTTGTTGTTTCTTGCCTTGTCAATTTTTGCCATTCTAACTGGTATAAGGTGGTATCTCAATGTGGTTTTGTTGTTGTTGTTATTGTTGTCTTTAAAAGATCACTAAATTTTTTCTAAATTTTATTTTATTATTTATTATTAATATTATTATTATTTATTATTTATTTATTATTTTATTTTATTTATTTCAGTGTTCCAAGATTCATTGTTTATGCACCACACTGTTTTGATTTGAATTTCCCTGATGGCTAATGATTTTGAATATTTTTTCATGTGTCTGGTATCCATGTATTGTCTTCTTTTGAGAAGTGTCTGTTCATGTCTTCTGCTCATTTTTGACTTGATTATTTTTTGGTGGGGGGTGTTAAGTTTGAGAAGTCCTTTATAGATCTTGAATATTAGGTCTTTATCTTTATGAAAATGTTTTGTTGACTGCTAGCCACAGCTCAAATTCCTAAATAAAAATGAACCTCTAGCTGGAGTCCTGATTCCACAGAGTAACCATGTAGCCTTGGCCAAAGCCACTACACTTCTACTCACCATCCTTTGACATCTGTAAAAGTAGGATATTACCAGTTGCCTTACCTTCATATTATATTGTATAAAATGTGAAAATATTTTACTAACTCCAGACCACTGTATGAATGGACTATTATTTCTATAGGATGTCCCGTCAACCTGGGCAGCCCATAATAGAACACACTTTGGCCTTCAGAGTTACTCTTTTGAGCTCCTTATTTCTATCATCATAGCCCATGGCTTTCTACTTTTTTACATCAACTTGGCCCTCATCCTTCTAGGTAGTGTCTCATGTTCTGGCCTTTCCTTGATAACAGAGTTGATTTATCTGTCTTGATCCTAGGCAAACCACCTACTTGACCAAGCTTTGATCCCCAGGATTCCATCCTAGTGTCATAAGTCTGGGTAGTGCCTCTCTTAGGATATACGCCTGAAGGAGGAAAGGAAAATAGTCATCTCTCTTATCTCGTTCCCATTTCCTTGGTGCTAGCAAAGTGACTCTGCATGAGGACAAAGAATTATCTTGTGGCACAGATAAGAGGGAAAGAGAACTTGTGCATTCTCTACCTGCCTTACATTTTTTTAATTCCCCATGTCATCACTTCTGCTTTCCAACAGCAGAATTGATTCAGGAGAATTGGCCATTCCAGCCTCCCTTCTCACTATTATGCTTATAAGAGACCTCAATCAGGTCCACCAATCAGATACATCCACATGAGATTTCTATTCAGAAGTGAGCAATGTAGGTGTAAAAGTTGCCAAGGCATTTATTATTGATATAGGTGATCATGAAGAGTCCAGTTTTGAAAGTAGTAATAACAGTTATATGAAGGTCATGTTCCTGGAATAGGCAGCAGTTGAAGTTAGATTGGGTTCTTGCAGCATGTGGAGGCAGTAGCAGCAGGTTCTTCATGAGGTCACTTCTGCAGCATGGTTTTTATGATTGGTTTTGGAAGATTAGTGTAGAGTCTGTTTGTCTAGCCCTGTCAGCAATTCTGAGCCACCTAGTGCACTTTAATAAATTCCCTTTGTATGAGAAAACTGACTCACAGAAGTGGAGCTGCTTTCCAAGGGTCACACAGTTAGTTAGAGCTGAGGTGAAAAGGGAAACACTGCCATCTCCACAAGACATCAAACTGTTTAGTGAAACTTGTTGATCTCAACTTACTCATCATCTCTTAATACTCTCTAATATTTACCTATTGATTTAGGCTTCTTTGGTTCTGGCTAGAGCCTACAGACTGAGAATGTGACCATCAAAACATCATGATCTTTGGAGTAGAGAGGACATTTTGCAGAGAATTACAGTGACTTCCTTTGACACAAGCATTTAAGTGCTATGACATGCTCTCAACCGAAATGACCCTCAGTGACTCAGATGTGTTTCTCTAGTGGAGGTTATGCACTCAGTGACTCTCTCTGAGTCATTTCAAGGCAACAGAACCCACAGCTCTTTATCAGATAGAGACACAATGTTGAGGATGATCAGGGACTGCAAGTGCCAGTGGGCTTATTTGTGACTCAGAAGGGAGCCAGAAGGGTGGAAGTGAGACCTTATACCATGATTTGTTTTACTGCTCCTATGTGGTTTTCATATATGCCTTTTGGTACTCTGACCCAGACATCCCAGTGATGACAAAGCAGGTGATCCTTTTTGGAACATGCATTGGGAGATATAAAAGGAGATGTTTGCAATAGATGGGCTGGCAGAAATAAGCAGTCCCCAAGCTGAAATATGTTCATTGTGGCACTTTTGAGTTATATAGAGGAAATATTCAATTCTGGTCTCATTTCCCACTCATTTGCTGGTATGTTCAGGGAATGAAATTGGCTTTGATATTCTTCTAAGGAATACTACTGAGAAGCAAATCTGCTGGGAAAAAAATGATCACCAAAGAGTAAACATTTCAAATTACTGGCTTCTCCTCTTTATCTGTGAATTCCATTATACATGTTGCATAGATCCTAGCACATTGTGGTTTAACCTTAGGTCTGAAATAATAATATCTACTAACTTCCCTCCTCACCTGCCTCATTAGAATATCCCTGACACAGAATTACATTTACATTTTACTTTGGTTCTAAGCTACTGCAATTGATAGTAGATTTTAGCCTGATCCCAAGTCTTTTACTATAGGAAATAAATAAAGTTGTCTATTATTGGAAATTTCAAGGTATAAATTCTATATATATGTTCAAAACCATGAGGCTAAAATTAGGATGGGTGCAAACCACTGAGTCAGATTTTTTAGTACCAGATATTTAGTAGCAAAATTCTTAGCTCAAAGGAAGTTTCTCTCAAAATTCCAATATATAAGATAGAAGGGATATTGGATTACAAAGTTTATGTTTAAAATATGCAAAACATCCTTGTTTTAACATCTTTCAGTGAGAACACTGGAATCATTTTGACAAACAAAAATTTTAAATCAGAGAAGTGATTGACAGTTATAGTCTTATATTAAAATCCACATCCAATATATTCCTGTATACTTTGGGTTGCATAGTAATGAAAAAAATGTAATTCACACAGATAAGCATTATAAAAGTGAAAACTTAACAGCTTGCTTTGAAAACTCAAGATATTATTTGGCAATCATGATTCTAAAGTACTGTGAAATTATGTTCCAAAGGTTGAATCTTATGAACATGAAAGTTAGACAAGCACCCAAAACTTTAAAGTCACTAAAATATCTGTAATTCAATTTCACTGGGATGCAACTGATCATATATTCATTTGTTATTATAAAATTCATGATTATTCAATGGTAGGGGCACCCACTGAGAAGATATGTCTAAGTATTCCATGACACTTAATTTATTGAGGCTTGTTCATAACATAGATATGTACTTCCCTATACATTTACCTATACATTCCCTATACATTTACCTATAAAAAGACATGCACAGACTTGAATTTGCATGAAAATACTACAATTTCCCTGATTTTACTTTTACAGAAAGATCACCTATCTGTAGAAATGGTAGAAGACTTAGTCCTAGTCTTAAGTGTGAAAACATACACACATATATACACATTCAAACACACAGAATTTTCTAGCACCACACATTAACAAATTAGAGGTTCTTCTGTTAAAAATGCAATATATCACCTATGAGTGGATGATGTTTTTAAATTGTAATTTTAGGATAATAAATATAATCAAACACTTATAATCCCTTCAAAACTTCTGGAAAACCGAGTCTCTGCACTCTGAACATCACTGTTTTATCCTTTCTCCTCATAAATTACAACCCATAGCCTGAAATAAAGGCTTAAAAAGAGAAACCAAACTCTTCATCCTCATTGCCATGACTAGAACAAAGTGATACTAATAGATGCATCTGTCCAGCCCGCCAGGACTATTCAAATACAATTGAGACTCGTGTGTCCAGTGGATCCATGTAACCCACCGTGGGAGATCTGCCGTGGCAGAAACCACTGGATCCTGAGTTTCAAGTTACACACGTTCATGTACAGATATCCAAAAGATGCAATTACATGAGTAGAAATTCTTACCCATAAAATAGGAAAAATTAGTATTTGGCCCAGAATCTTGGTCCCAATCTGTAGATTATTCATTTTGCTTCTAAAGAAGTCTAAGAAGGGGCCATACATTTTGAGAGCTCTCAAGGAGGGAGAATAAATCCACTCTGCACATGGAACACAAACTCTTCTTCCTTTGCCACCCAAGAGCAATTTCTTGACTCAAGTTATCTTTAGAAGAGATTTTCTTAATAAGGTCTTTTTTTCCCTTTGAAATTGGATATAAGTTATCAGTTTGTCTAGTAGGCACATATATATAAGAGACTGAAATAATGTATTTCAGATGTATTTGTCCTAGCAATGAGTACTGAATATATGAGACTGATCAGAGGCGAGGACGTGGACAGGAATATGTAGCCCTATGTAGCCCACCAAATGTTTGCTGTCTAGCAACCAGGGCAGTATTTTGCTATTGGTAGAGGATCTTTGTGGTGGAGGGTACATAAGTCATTCGGTACCCTGACCATGTACAGTGTGCAAACAACACTGACTTTTATTTTGACATTTTTAGTGGCTGCAAAGATAATGTCACAGTACCCTTAAAAGGGTTCATTTCTCCTGGAATTCGGCTTGTTTTCAGTACATGCAGTGTTTAAATGAATTCCTGACTCCATATCCTTGCCGCACTTACTTTTGGCAGCCTTAAATATGATTTTACCATGTTAGAACCTGTAAATCATTAAATCGATGGTTCTACCAAGGGATATGAAAGTTGCTGCTTCAAAGTTTTCCTGAGGAACCAGGCAGAATGCAATTCCTACAAAATTTGCAATGTTGGACATATCTGCTAAAGGAGTTTATGATTTCTAAAGATGGGGTGGGATTTCTCTGGGAACATGACCATGCATTTTTGGTCCAATCACCATGACTGTAGGAGGACTTAATCCAGGCTCAGATTTGCAGGCCAGGACCAAAATCGGCCTATGAAGGAGAATGGAGTTTTTGCTAGATTGAAGTAACTAGAAGATTTCTACTCTGGGGACTTCCCATTTCAGAAGAAAACTCCTGAAAGCATGAGGAGAAAGGATAAAACTCTAGTTAGAGATTTGTGACTTTCAGGTAGGCCTGATTAACCTAGAATAACCTCCGAAACTCTCAGGATAGCTTGGCAAATTCCCTCGAAATTCTAGGAGCAACTCTGATCTTAAACATAATACTATAGTATACTTTCAACTGACAGTAACTCACAAGGCACAATATACAGAGAGCCCTTGATGGATCCTATTGAGAACAAGGAAAGTGGACTTAGTTTTTTCTTCAATCGTCTCATGCATGAGTAAAAAATATATAGAGAGATAGAACACAAATTTTTCATGGGGCTCATAACTAAATACCAAATCCAGATTTATTTCACTCTTAATGGAACAAGGAATTGGGGATCTTTTAGCAACCCAAGTCTTTCTAATGAATGTAAGTCCATTATCTCAACAAAAGCATCTTACAATCTTAAATATTCTTAGGAAATGCTAATTGCTGAGAGATGTCAACCAGAATACTCAAGTCCTATGATGCACAAGCCAATCTGTGTTTGTCTCAGTTGAATTTGAACCTTCTTTTTTTTACTGTATCTTTCCTTATAGGCTTGTCCTGGTAATGCTCTCAAGAAGTAACTTTGAGTTACTCAATATCCCTATAGCAAATTATCTTTTTAAGTTTTTATTTAAATTCCAGTTAGTTAACATACAGTGTAAAATTAGCTTCAGGTGTACAATACAGTGATTCAGTACTTCCATACAACACCTGGTGCTCATCACAATAAGTCAAATTAAATTTTTTAACAACAAGGAGAACTTGGTTAGTGATGGCATTCTGATGCAGAAGGAGCACTGACCCACTTTGGTCACTTACCTGAGTGGCCTTGGACAGATTCCTTAATTTCTCTGATGCTTGATTTTCTTACCTGAATAATGAGAAGATTGAACAAGATGGGGTTTTAGGTTTTCTTTAAGTTTAAAGTTCTATGCCTCTTTGACTTACACTAAGTCTATTTCCTCATTTGAAAAATGTAGAAAAAAATGGGGCAATCCTGATTGTCTCATAGAATGTTTTGAAAAAAATAAAATGCAAAGGGTAGTATAGCCTGCTTACATTCTGGAACAGTTATGTAAGCCAAACATTATGTTATGCATTTTATATACAGTATGTCAAAGAGCCTGGCCAGTATTAAGTGGAATATGTTCTTTACCTACCATCTTGATCTACTCTCCAACCTACAGTGTTTCTTTAGAAGTCACTGCCTCTTTCTTATGTTGGAGTAAGGAATGGAAGTCCAAAGGCATTTATGAATGTGAAATACAGTCTGTTGAATGTAAAATTGCCAGAGTACAAAATGTAATTAGGATGTGTTTAAAAAGACAATAAGAAATTTGCATATCATGGATCCAGTAGTAGGGAAATTTCTTTAAATTAGAATTGTAATCTTTCTTCATGAATAAATCTTTAGCCTTAGCACGTATTAAATTACCATAAGGTCAGTTCTTCCCCTACCTCAACATAGGATGGATTTAAGCTAAAAGAAGTCAGGGAAATAATTTAATTCAATGCTCTCATTTTGGAAATAAGTGAATTGAGATTTGGAATGCATAACACCACATGCACAAGATCATAGGACTGCAGTAGTGGTGCTGAGACTCCTACGCCACTCTTCTGATACCCGGTCTATTACTCATTCTGCTATACTGTAGCAGTCACCAGCAAAGAATATGGAGTATGGAGAGGTAGGGGAGAATACTAATTTTATAATATACCACAGTTTTGGTTCCCTGTGATCCAATCCTCTTTGAAAACTTAGCTAATACTAGCTCTTTTTGAAGCTTAGCTAATACCAACTCTTTTCCCTCTTTGTCTTTAGCTGTCCCTTAGAGCACTCGAGAAGGGGCACTGTGGTTCCCAGTGTTCCCTCATTCCTGTATTAATGGGTCCTTTGGGATAGAACCCAACCTTATCACAGCCTGACATTTAGATGAGCCCAGAATTCTCCCTATTCTAGCATTAAAATCATTGAGAAATGTCTAAATTTGCATTGAAAAGACTGTCGGTAAAGTCCAATGCTGGGATGAGCTAGAGGTAGCCCAAGGCCTCCCTTTTCCCTTGATTTCACTGTTTTAAAAATAAAAAGAAACCATTAGAGGATGGATCTATATCCTAGGCTTTTTAGAAAAAAGTACAGACTATTTACCAAAATACTTCTATTAGGCAGATTCTTCTGGTTGTATCCATAGGCTATTCAAGCATGTATTTAAATGAAAAACTGATCAAAATTTTTAGTGACTATACTTCAGTCTGCTCTTGCAACCAAAGTACACCTGGCAAGTCTTAGGAAAATTCTGTTTTAGGGTAACATTTTATAATGGTTGGGAAGAGAATTTTCCAAATGAAGAATATTAATATCTTATTCACTGAAAAGAAAGAGGAGGAAACAGTATCTGGTAAGCTTCAAACGGTGACTGTAGTTTTCAGATGACAAGAAAGAAGCTGAGATGGCTAATTATTATCCAGGAGGTGTCATTAAAATATTAGCTCATGAAGTGTGATTACAGAGTGCAAGCCTACGCAAAACTGCCTATTTTTTCTACACACTGAGACTTGAAAAGTTACTTTTCTTTATCATTAGTGTTATTATCATTGTTAGAATGATCAGAGGATATTACATAACCATGTCAAGTGAGTCTCAGCACTTCCACAATTGATTGAGTGCTGCCTTTCATGGAAAAATTCTAGAACACCAGGTCATTAGAGCAAATTTCTCATATTAGAGCATATTCCTCAAATTTATGAGTAATGCAATCATTATCTTAAGCTTTCACAATTACCAGAACATTAGCATTTTTTAAAATTTGACTTTAAGCTCTTTCCTACTGATGCAAATTTTTCTTATAAAGCCCATATTAGAAATGATTATACAAGTTATCAAAATCTGGTGAGGAGTAAAAAAGGTGGATTTGACACCCAGATAAACATTTGTTTATCAAATGTTAAACATTTGAAAATACAGTAAAGAGGATTTTCATGTGTGGGGACAAAATAGTTATAGAGAGATAAGCAAAGATGATTTTTCACTGAAATGTGGATCAGCTCACAAAGCTCTAAGTCACACTTGAAATCTTATGCCTACTATTTTTAAAAATCATGTTTATTGAAATATATTTCATAGTTAATAAAAATAACTCTTTTTTAGTATACAGTTCTGATTACAGTATATAACCACCACCACAATCAAGACATAGAACATATCCACCACCCCAAAAAGTTCTCTTATGCTCTTTTATAGTTAGATCTTCTTTTAATACTCACAATTTTTAGTTCCTTCTGATCCAACTTTCTTCTCAGTTTAGCTAAGCTAACATTAACTACTTTGCCTTTTGTGTCCTTTGGTTGGCCCTTCCAAGCACCGCAGAATTAGAAACTGTAGTTTTCAGTACACGTTTTGGTTCTAATCTTTTTATGGGTTCTTAGTTTTGATGATGTCCACTATATAATTTTTTCCACAAATTGAATTTTTTAGGCCTTGTCTAAGAAACAGTATCTAAGATCACAAAGATTTTCTCCTGTATATTCTTCTAGGAGTTTTATGATTAAAATTCTTCCATTTAGATTAATGTTGAGGAGCTAATTTTTGTACCTGGTACAAGGTATGAGTTATGGGTCATTTATTTTTTGCATATTGATATTCAATTACATGTATACCACTTTTTAAAAAGACTGTGCTAACATGTTTCCATTTGAAACTCACTATCAGCTGGGACCTCAGCTGGTGTTTCTGCCCTGTCAACTGTATGTGGTCTCTCCACTTGGTGTGAGCATCCTCAGAAGCCCAGATGCCTATGACAAGGTGGCCAGACTTCTTCCATGGCACTTCAGGGCTCTAAGTGTCCCAGCCGACAAGGCAGAAGCTGCACCCCAATTATGACTTAGTTGCAGCATCTCTTCTGCCATGCTCTACTGGGTCACGTGGTTACGAGCCCACCAAATTTCAAGAGAAAGGGACAAGAGGAATAGGCTACATACAATGGCCACACTGAATAAATGTATGCAGGATGAGTACTATCATTGAGGCCTTCTTTTAAAAAATACAGTCTGCCAAAGCAAACTTTCTTTATTTTACTCTGCCTAATGCAAGGAACTCATTGCAAATTGTCTTCTTTCAAAAAAAAAAAAAAAGTCAGAAAAGAGACTTTTTGGATTCCTGGATAGCCATGAACTTCCATGCCCCAAGAATGGCCATGTAGGCTCATCTACATGACCGAATCATGACAGAAGAATGAGGTATCTCAGGAAAGTTCACCTTAATTGTTTTCCTTAGGGTAGCTTTACATGGCTACAGAATTTTATATTTCCTCCCACTCTGGGCACATTAGAGATGTGGCAACTGGGAAAGGAAGAGGAGAAGTGTATCTAAGTGATCCCACCCATTTCTCCCTTGACAACTCTCCCTTAGTGTTGCACGGTTGAGAAAAGCTCTCTGACCCTGAGGCTTTTGGTCTAAGACTCACTTGGATATGCAACCTGGCCAGAAGACCACTGACCCAAATCTGGCAAGGTGCCCTTGCTCAAGAGGAAAACGTTTCATGACTTTATATACTGAGATGCTGTGTCACCTGAGTCTGAGAATAAGACTAGCTGGTTAATGGAGTAGCAGAGGATGTTAGGATTAGGGCTAGGAAAGGTGGAGTCCCAGGATATCTGAGTGAGTAAATTTTATGTTATATATATTTTGCCACAATTTTAAAACAGATGTATGCAAGAGTTAAAAAAAAAAAAGCCGAAGTATCTAAATTAATATCATAAGTACATTTGAAAGTAAAGTTATTCAGGATATAGACTACAAATGTGCTAAAATCTACTCCTTTGTAATGGTACTAAGAAAAGACAAACTAACTGCTCACCTTTGAAGATTGTTAGGACACCAGGTTATTATCCTGAAAACTTAGAAAAATCAAATCTTTAATATCTACTTTCCTGTCCAAACTATTTCAAAATAACCACCCATTTATTTAGAGAATATTTGTGTCTAAATATGAGAAATTTAGTAAACCAAAGCAGAAGACATAGAATTAGGAAGTCACTATTTTGAAACCTCTAATGAAAGAATAGATCTAAGCAATTACCATCAATAACGGTTTAAACCATTAAGCCTATGAGGAAGCTTTATGATGAATGGATTAGGCTGGCATTGTCTGAGCTCTCTGCAATGTTCTATCATCACTAGAAGGCCAGATGTCATGGGCCTCCTGCTGTAACGCAGTGGGAACTATATAATGCCATCGATGAAAGATTCTTGCCCATAAACAAAACAAAAATCTGAATTTAACCAAGTGTCTCCATATATGGAGGATATAGATGAGTGTGTTAAAAGGTACCACAAGGGTGCAAAGAGCCAAATTCAGAATTTGAGATAATCAACAAGATAAAAGATTTAGTTCCACCAATAAATGACATGAAAAAATATTAAAAGGCCTACCAACCAAAAGCAATATGTGGGCCTTGCTTGGATCCTAATTCAAGCAAAACAACTATAAAGGGATATTTTCACACTGGGGAAAAATAAGCAGGGACTAGTTATTAGATAACATTAAAGAATTAATATTAATAGTTTTCAGAGTGATAATGGATGTTTAAGGTGTCAGTATCTGTTAGAGATACATACTGGACATACTGGTGAAATTATACAACATCTGGTGTTTTAAATATTCATCAGGGAAAAATAGTATGATATGACTGAAACTAGACTGGCAAAATATTGATAATTATTGAAGCCAGGTGCTGAGTAAATAGGAGCTGATGATACTATTCTCTTAGCTTTTAAATGTTTTTAATTTTTATAGTAAAAGTACTTTAAAAATATTGCTTTAATTATTATGCGCTATGAGACCTGTAAGTAATGATGAGAGTTATGTAATTAGTGGGAAAAAAAGTCTGAGTGAAACACTGAGAGCTATCTTTTTCTTTGTGTCCTGATTTTTTCTGGTTTATTTAAAAAAAAATAAGAGTGGCCATCCTTTGAAAAATGGGTTGGGTATTATTAAATTTGCTATCACCCAAATGAAATTTTCTTGGCTATGTTACTAGTTAATAGAGAATCTATTAGCCCATAGGTTTTGTGCACATATCCAGTTCCTTGGAGAAGCAAAATGAGTCTAGAATTTGAGACATGGAGACCTCATCTCATGCCCATGCCATGCTATTAACTGTTATTTTTCTGATTATAATTATTTTCCCTTATATGTGTATATGAGAATCAGGGGAAGTACAATATGTAAAGCATTCAGCCATGGTATAATACCAAATACACTTAAGTTTTCCTGTATTTGTCTCTGTATTCCCCACACCATTTTTCATTCTATGAATATTTGGTTATAAATGCATTTTTTTAAAAAATTGGCCATGTCTGCTGAGACAAATACAAAAAGGCCAAAAAAGACACCTTTCTGTAGCTGAAACACACAATTTAAAACATTCTTATAGTCTTCATTTTCCTCTTCAGTCCCTTATGCATTTCTCCTAAAATACATAATGAGGTATCCGCCCGCAAAATGCTTTTGAAAATGTCATTCTTCTTAATTTTACTTGGTGAAAGAAATCCCGATTTAACTATATGAAGTCTGTTGTTTGTTTGTTTGTTTGTTTGGGTTTTTTTTGTTTTTGTTTTTGTTTTTTTACCTCACCGGCTTCAATCACTTGCACTATGTGTAATGGGGGTATAATGCATATAAGTGTATAGTTACCAACTTTCGGATGCTAAGAGAATTTGAAAAACCATGGTGCCTTTTTTTGTTGTTGTTGTTAGATGAAGATCAATTCATTTAGGACATTATATGAGACACTTATATAAACAGTTAAGACAAATAACAATTCAGTATCACCACCAAATACTTCAAAGTAGCATTGAGGGTTGTTTTTTTTGTTTTGTTTTGTTTTTTATTTTTTATTTCTTATAAACATATATTTTTATCCCCAGGGGTACAGGTCTGTGAATCACCAGGTTTACACACTTCACAGCACTCACCAAAGCATATACCCTCCCCAATGACCATAATCCTACCCCCTTCTCCCAACCTCCCTCCCCCCAGCAACCCTCAGTTTGTTTTGTGAGATTAAGAGTCACTTATGGTTTATCTCCCTCCCAATTCCATCTTGTTTCATTGATTCCTCTCCTACTCACTTAAGCCCCCATGTTGCATCACCACTTCCTCATATCAGGGAGATCATATGATAGTTGTCTTTCTCTGCTTGACTTATTTCACTAAGCATGATACGCTCTAGTTCCATCCACGTTGTCGCAAATGGCAAGATTTCATTTCTTTTGATGGCTGCATAGTATTCCATTGTGTATATATACCACCTCTTCTTGATCCATTCATCTGTTGATGGACATCTAGGTTCTTTCCATAGTTTGGCTATTGTGAACATTGCTGCTATAAACATTCGGGTGCACGTGCCCCTTTGGATCACTACGTTTGTATATTTAGGGTAAATATCCAGTAGTGCAATTGCTGGGTCATAGGGCAGTTCTATTTTCAACATTTTGAGGAACCTCCATGCTGTTTTCCAGAGTGGCTGCACCAGCTTGCATTCCCACCAACAGTGTAGGAGGGTTCCCCTTTCTCTGCATCCTCGCCAGCATCTGTCATTTCCTGACTTGTTGATTTTAGCCATTCTGACTGGTGTGAGGAGATACCTCATTGTGGTTTTGATTTGTATTTCCCTGATGCCGAGTGATATGGAGCACTTTTTCATGTGTCTGTTGGCCATCTGGATGTCTTCCTTGCAGAAATGTCTGTTCATGTCCTCTGCCCATTTCTTGATTGGATTATTTGTTCTTTGGGTGTTGAGTTTGCTAAGTTCTTTATAGATTCTGGACACTAGTCCTTTATCTGATATGTCGTTTGCAAATATCTTCTCCCATTCTGTCAGTTGTCTTTTGATTTTGTTAACTGTTTCCTTTGCTGTGCAAAAGCTTTTGATCTTGATGAAATCCCAATAGTTCATTTTTGCCCTTGCTTCCCTTGCCTTTTGCGTTGTTCCTAGGAAGATGTTGCTGCGGCAGAGGTCAAAGAGGTTGCTGCCTGTGTTCTCCTCAAGGGTTTTGATGGATTCCTTTCTCACATTGAGGTCCTTCATCCATTTTGAGTCTATTTTTGTGTGTGGTGTAAGGAAATGGTCCAATTTCATTTTTCTGCATGTGGCTGTCCAATTTTCCCAGCACCATTTATTGAAGAGGCTGTCTTTTTTCCATTGGACATTCTTTCCTGCTTTGTCGAAGATTAGTTGACTGTAGAGTTGAGGGTCTATTTCTGGGCTCTCTATTCTGTTCCATTGATCTATGTGTCTGTTTTTGTGCCAGTACCATGCTGTCTTGATGATGACAGCTTTGTAAGAGAGCTGGAAGTCCGGAATTGTGATGCCACCAACGTTGGCTTTCTTTTTCAATATCCCTTTGGCTATTCGAGGTCTTTTCTGGTTCCATATAAATTTTAGAATTATTTGTTCCATTTCTTTGAAAAAGATGGATGGTACTTTGATAGGAATTGCATTAAATGTGTAGATTGCTTTAGGTAGCATAGACATTTTCACAATATTTATTCTTCCAATCCAGGAGCATGGAACATTTTTCCATTTCTTTGTGTCTTCCTCAATTTCTTTCATGAGTACTTTATAGTTTTCTGAGTATAGATTCTGTGCCTCTTTGGTTAGGTTTATTCCTAGGTATCTTATGGTTTGGGGTGCAATTGTAAATGGGATAGACTCCTTAATTTCTCTTTCTTCTCTCTTGTTGTTGGTGTAGAGAAATGCAACTGATTTCTGTGCATTGATTTTATATCCTGATACTTTACTGAATTCCTGTACAAGTTCTAGCAGTTTTGGAGTGGAGTCTTTTGGGTTTTCCACATATAGTATTATATCATCTGCAAAGAATGATAATTTGACCTCTTCTTTGCCGATTTGGATGCCTTTAATTTCCTTTTGGTGTCTGATTGCTGAGGCTAGGTGATAATGGACATCCCTGCTGTGTTCCTGACCTTAGCGGAAAAGCTTTCAGTTTTTCTCCATTGAGAATGATATTTGCGGTGGGTTTTTCATAGATGGCTTTGATGATATTGAGGTATGTGCCCTCTATCCCTACACTTTGAAGAGTTTTGATCAGGAAGGGATGCTGTACTTTGTCAAATGCTTTTTCAGCATCTATTGAGGGTATCATATAGTTCTTGTTCTTTCTTTTATTGATGTGTTGTATCACATTGACTGATTTGCGGATGTTGAACCAACCTTGCAGCCCTGGAATAAATCCCACTTGGTCGTGGTGAATAATCCTTTTAATGTACTGTTGAATCCTATTGGCTAGTATTTTGGTGAGCATTTTTGCATCTGTGTTCATCAACGATATTGGTCTATAGCTCTCTTTTTTGATGGGATCCTTGTCTGGTTTTAGGATCAAGGTGATGCTGGCCTCATAAAATGAGTTTGGAAGTTTACCTTCCATTTCTATTTTTTGGAACAGTTTCAGGAGAATAGGAATTAGTTCTTCTTTAAATATTTGGTAGAATTCTCCTGGGAAGCCATCTGGCCCTGGGCTTTTGTTTGTTTGGAGATTTTAAATGACTGTTTCAATCTCCTTACTGGTTATGGGTCTGTTCAGGCTTTCTATTTCTTCCTGGTTCAGTTGTGGTAGTTTATATGTTTCTAGGAATGCATCCATTTCTTCCAGATTGTCAAATTTGTTGGCGTAAAGTTGCTCATAGTATGTTCTTATAATAGTTTGTATTTCTTTGATGTTAGTTGTGATCTCTCCTCTTTCATTCATGATTTTATTTATTTGGGTCCTTTCTCTTTTCTTTTTGATAAGTCTGGCCAGGGGTTTATCAATCTTATTAATTCTTTCAAAGAACCAGCTCCTAGTTTCGTTGATTTGTTCTATTGTTTTTTTGGTTTCTATTTCATTGATTTCTGCTCTGATCTTTATGATTTCTCTTCTCCTGCTGAGCTCAGGGTTTCTTTCTTGTTCTTTCTCCAGCTCCTTTAGGTGTAGGGTTAGGTTGTGTACCTGAGACCTTTCTTGTTTCTTGAGAAAGGCTTGTACTGCTATATATTTTCCTCTCAGGACTGCCTTTGTTGTGTCCCACAGATTTTGAACCGTTGTATTTTTATTATCATTTGTTTCCATGATTTTTTTCAATTCTTCTTTAATTTCCCGGTTGACCCATTCATTCTTTAGAAGGATGCTGTTTAGTCTCCATGTATTTGGGTTCTTTCCAAACTTCCTAATGTGGTTGAGTTCTAGCTTTAGAGCATTGTGGTCTGAAAATATGCAGGGAATGATCCCAGTCTTCTGATACTGATTGAGTCCTGATTTAGGACCCAGGATGTGATCTATTCTGGAGAATGTTCCATGTGCACTAGAGAAGAATTTGTATTCTGTTGCTTTGGGATGAAATGTTCTGAATATATCTGTTATGTCCATCTGGTCCACTGTGTCGTTTAAGGCCTTTATTTCCTTGCTGATCTTTTGCTTGGATGATCTGTCCATTTCAGTGAGGGGAGTGTTAAAGTCCCCTACTATTATTGTATTATTGTTGATGTGTTTCTTTGATTTTGTTATTAATTGGTTTATATAGTTGGCTGCTCCCACGTTGGGGGCATAGATATTTAAAATTGTTAGATCTTCTTGTTGGACAGACCCTTTGGGTATGATATAATGTCCTTCCTCATCTCTTATTATAGTCTTTGGCTTAAAATCTAATTGATCTGATATAAGGATTGCCACTCCTGCTTTCTTCTGATGTCCTTTAGCATGGTAAATTCTTTTCCACCCCCTCACTTTAAATCTGGAGGTGTCTTCGGGCTTAAAATGAGTTTCTTGGAGGCAACATATAGATGGGTTTTGTTTTTTTATCCATTCTGATACCCTGTGTCTTTTGACAGGGGCATTTAGGCCATTAACATTCAGGGTAACTATTGAGAGATATGAATTTAGTGCCATTGTATTGCCTGTAAGGGGACTGTTACTGTATATTGTCTCTGTTCCTTTCTGATCTACCACTTGTAGGCTCTCTCTTTGCTTAGAGGACCCCTTTCAATATTTCCTGTAGAGCTGGTTTGGTATTTGCAAATTCTTTCAGTTTTTGTTTGTCCTGGAAGCTTTTAATCTCTCCTTCTATTTTCAATGATAGCCTAGCTGGATATAGTATTCTTGGCTGCATTTTTTTCTTGTTTATTGCTCTGAAAATATCATGCCAGCTCTTTCTGGCCTGCCAGGTCTCTGTGGATGAGTCAGATGCCAATCTAATATTTTTACCATTGTATGTTACAGACTTCTTTTCCCGGGCTGCTTTCAGGATTTTCTCTTTGTCACTAAGACTTGTGAATTTTACTATTAGGTGACGGGGTGTGGGCCTATTCTTATTGATTTTGAGGGGCATTCTCTAAACCTCCTGAATTTTGCTGCTCGTTCCCTTTGCCATATTGGGGAAATTATCCCCAATAATTCTCTCCAGTATACCTTCTGCTCCCCTCTCTCTTTCTTCTTCTTCTGGAATCCCAATTATTCTAATGTTGTTTCGTCTTATAGTGTCACTTATCTCTCGAATTCTCCCCTCGTGGTCCAGTAGCTGTTTGTCCCTCTTTTGCTCAGCTTCTTTATTCTCTGTCATTTGGTCTTCTATATCACTAATTCTTTCTTCTGCCTCATTTTTCCTAGCAGTGAGAGCCTCCATTTTTGATTGCACCTCATTAATAGCTTTTTTGATTTCAACTTGGTTAGATTTTAGTTCTTTTATTTCTCCAGAAAGGGCTTTTATATCTCCCGAGAGGGTTTCTCTAATATCTTCCATGCCTTTTTCGAGCCCGGCTAGAACCTTGAGAATTGTCATTCTGAACTCTAGATCTGACGTATTAACCAATGTCTGTATTGATTAGGTCCCTAGCCTTCGGTACTGCCTCTTGTTCTTTTTTTTGTGGTGAATTTTTCCGTCTTGTCATTTTGCCCAGATAAGGGTATATGAAGGAGCAAGTAAAATACTAAAAGGGTGGCAACAACCCCAGGAAAATATGCTTTAACCAAATCAGAAGAGATCCCAAATCGTGAGGGGGGATAAAGGGGATAAAAAGAGGTTCAAAAAGGAAGAAAGAAAAAAAAGAGAAAAACAAAGAATTAAAAAAAAAGAAAACAAATAAAAATGTAAAAAAGAAAAAAATATATATATTAGATAAACTAGTTAAAAAACGTTAAAATAGAAAAGGGTAAAAATTAAAAAAAAAAAATTTACCAGAAGGCGAGAAAAAAGAAAAAAAAGAAAAAGAAAAAAATTAAATTAACTGCAAGATTAAAAAAAAATCACAGGGAGAAAGCCATGAGTTCCGTGCTTTGCTTTCTCCTCCTCTGGAATTCTGCTGCTCTCCTTGGTATTGAAACTGTACTCCTTGGTAGGTGAACTTGGTCTTGGCTGGATTTCTTGTTGATCTTCTGGGGGAGGGGCCTGGTGTAGTGATTCTCAAGTGTCTTTGCCCCAGGCGAAATTGCACCGCCCTCACCAGGGGCCGGGCTGAGTAATCTACTCGGGTTTGCTTTCAGGAGCTTTTGTTCCCTGAGCGCTTTCTGTAGAGTTCCGGAAAACGGTAATACAAACGGCGGCCTCCTGGTCTCCGGCCTGGAGGAGCCGAGAGCCCGGGGCCCCACTCCTCAGTGCGCCCTCAGAGAACAGCGCCCAGTTACTCCCGTCTGCCTGACCTCCGGCCGTGCTCCGAGCTCACTGAGCCTGCGACCGGTTCAAGGTAACACCGAGCTGCGAGCTTACTGTCGGCTCTGTCTCTGTAGCTGGTTTTCCCGTTCCAATACCCGCAAGCTCTGCGACACTCAGACACCCCCGATCCTTCTGTAACCCTGCGGGACCTGAGGCCACGCTGACACCTCGTGGGCTTCGCCCCGGTTTAGCCTCTGGAGCGATGTCCCTCAGCAGAACAGACTTTTAAAAGTCCTGATTTTGTGCTCCGTTGCTCCGCCGCTTGCCGGAAGCCAGCCCCTCCCCCCGGGGTCTATCTTCCCGTCGCTTTGGATTCACATCTCTGCCAGTCCTACCTTTCAGAAAGTGGTTGTTTTTCTGTTTCCAGAATTGCTGTTCTTCTCTTCGATCTGCCGATGGATTTGTAGGTGTTTGCAATCTTTAGATAAGCTATCTAGCTGATCTCCGGCTAGCTGATGTAGTCTCAGCCTGCTACTTCTCCGCCATCTTGACTCCTCGAGGGTTGTTTTTTTTTAATCATTATTTGACTATAGTTGACACACAATGTTGCATTTTTTCAGGTAGACAACATAGAGATGCAACTTCTCTATCCTTTAAATTGTACTTACCACAAGTGTAGCTACCATCTGTCACCACAGAGCACTATTACAATATCTTTGATTATATTCCTTTTGCTGTGCCTTTTATTCCTAGACATCTATTCCATAACTGGAAGACTGTCTCTCCCACTCCACTTCACCCATTTCACACTCCTCCCTGTGGCAACCTTCAGCTTTTTTTCTGTATTTATAGGTCTGTTTCTGATTTTTGCTTTTTGTTCATATGACTTTTTTTAGATTCTATATATGAGTGAAATTATATGACATTAGTGTTTCTCAGGCTGACTTATTTTAGTTAGGTAATACGTTCTAGGTCCATCCATGTTGTCACAAATGGCAAAACATCAACCTTTTATGGTTGCATGATATTCCAGTGTGTGTCTTGGAGAGGTTGTACCCCATCTTCTTTATCCATTTGTCAAAGAATGGATGTTTAAGTTGCTTCCATATCTTAGCTATTGTAAATAATGCTGCAGTTAACATAAGGGTGCATATATCTTTTAGAATTAGTGTTTCAGTGGTGGAATTATTGGTTCGTGTGGTATTTATATTTTTTAATTTTTCAAAGAACATTCCATTTTCCACAATGGTTGTACCAATTTACATGCTAACAGTGCACAAGTGTTCCTTTTTCTTCTCATGCTTGCCAACATTTGTGGCTCCTGAAATTCCCAAAACTCAGTTTTGTAGGTACAGTTATTCCATTTTCTAACTAAGTATACTGAGATACAGAAACAAAGCTATTTTCCCAAAATGATAAGCCAAAATTCAGAAAAGTCAGTCTCAAATCCCAGTCTACTATTGCAAAATCTTCCTAATGTGTATTGGGCAGTATAATTGCATTAACTAGGGTGAGTCTACACTGGGGAAAAAACACTCAGCTACAATAATAAAAAATTCAGTAATGTCTAATTTTTTAAATATCCCAGGATTACTACTATAAAAATATGCATCAGATTCTATGATATTGAATAGGGAGTAGTAGCAAACACACTATAGCCATTTGAGGTAATTATGTCACCATTGTGTCTGGTCTGTCAAAGCTAATTGGGTTCCCTAGTTGCTCTTATCATTCTCATTGATGCAGGGTATATGAACAACTCATGTATTTCAACAAAGTCCAGCCTAATTTTTTTTTAAATATGCAAGTTAAGCTAGGCAAGCTTGAAATCTTTGTCATTTTGAACATTTGGTTGGAAATATTTTGTTTATCATTTAAAAGCATGGCTATACAAGGAGTCTATTGTTATCCCTCCCAATCTCAGGTAGTAGCAAAACAGACTGAAGGTACCCTTGATAAGTGATTACCCTTCCCAAGTAGGTACACCAGTGGGTTGCAGTTGGTATAAGTCATCAGTATTCTAATGCCTCATGAGGAACATGACAAATACAAAGCTCACCAATACCAAGTTCTTAATTAAACAAGACAATAAAGAAATACTACAAATTTACACACAGATTTTAGTTTCTGAAGTAAGGCAGCTAGGCACAAGTATTTTAGACATACGTGGTCTCTGATTTATATATCCCCCTCTGAAAGAAACTTGAAAGAAAAATCAATGGAACTCCTTCCTTGTTTTCCCCTTCATTTCTCTCTTTCGTTCTTCTTCTGAATACTTAATAGGAATCTGGCCTTAAGTTTGTGGAAAAGTACACTTGAAGTCCCTACCATCTCTGGAGAGTATACAGGGGAGGCATAATTGCCCATTTATCCCATATCAGCAAAGGCTGTCAAGGACCCTTGCACCAGCTCCACATAGTGTTTCTTCTCCCTTCACCAAATAGTCATCACAATTACAGACCTAATGATTTTTTAAGACCGCACTGAAATCATAATCATGTCTTTCCATAAGGCTTTTCCAGATTCCCCACCAAAACGAACATCTCCTTAAATTACTATCTAATGTTCTTTCTGTATTACAGCCTTGTAGTAACAAGAATCTGTATCTATAGCAATGGCTAGATCTTCATCTCTTCTACATCTGCATCTGTGTTTCCTATTTCACTTGACTATAAGTCCCTAAGAATTCCTATACCTCTAATTGTATGCAGCATAGTGCTTGGCACATAGTGTTTGTCAAAGTGGACTGAAAGTCAAATAGGCTGAAATTGTGGGCTGTCTCCCTACTTCTTCCTTTCAGTAGTCAAATATATTGGGTTCTGTGAACGTAATGATTGACAGCTAGACTTACTGAATCAAGCTGGATATATTCCAAATTCAATCAGTGATGTCATACCGTTAGATTTCACATTGCAAAGTTATTTATACCAAATAATCTTAAGTATATAGAGTATTTTTTATATAGACTGCCCCAAGTTACTTGGAGATCCCAAATCTCTAGGTGGGATTTTAGAAGCTCTTGTAATGGGGTTTTCCTCCTTCTTCTGCCATTTTTCTATGTGAATACAAGCAAGTTACTTAGAATCCCTGTGCAAAATGGAAACAATCACATAGTACTTGTAGCCTAGCAACTACTCAAAATTATTATGTGGTAATGTCTATAGAGTGCTTTCTGCTTGTGAGATGGAGAGAAGTTTTGTAAAAACAAGTCATTACTGGTATCATTAAAGCAGTACCTACTGGAGCAGGACTGTATTATCCAACATTTGCCACTAGTTCTATAATTCTCTGAGGAGCTAAACTATCCATGATTGAAAGTAATTTTAATAACAGGTATATAGAGCAGCCTTAGTTAACCAAAACAGAACTGTAGCCCTCAAGCAACCAGCACTTCTCCAAACTGAGAAGGCCCACATCCTTTAAGCAACAATAATAACAATTAAAACAATAATTATTATTTAGAGCTTACTATGCACCAAGACTATATCTAAATGTTTAACATGCAATGATTTGATTCTCACAGCAGTCCTGTGAAATAGGCAATATTATTATTCCCATCTGATATATGAGAAATATGGCACCTGAAGAGATTAAGTAAACTGACAATAGCAACTGAGAAATTACAGATGAAGGTTATAGACACAGGCAATCTGATTCAAGGCCCAGATCTTAACCACAATCTTTATCCAGTTAAAAGGGAAAAGTGTGAGGACTACAAGAAGAAGAAAATCTGTTCCTCTTCACCTTGTGACATCAGCAGAAATGTTTTCATGTAATTTATGGTTTTAAGGTGCATAGTACACAAGTTATAGGAGGGAAGAAAGTAGATGCCACAGCTGTGGCATCTGGTTCTGGAATAATATGAATTCCAGGAAGATCTGCTGTGGCCATGAGAAGCCTAGGTGGAAAAGTAGACACATCTCCAGTCACCCTCTGTAAGATGATGACCGTGTGCTTCCCAGAGTTTAACTAAACACTGCTAATATAACACTTAGCACAATCATGGGATCAGCGTAATCTCTGACTCACCAACAGTTTTAGCTCAGTCTATTATTAACTAGGAAAAGATATGACAACAGAATACACTCATGTGTTCACAAGTTATCTAGACCAATCTCATTTATTTTTTAGGAAGACTTCCTGAATTGGTAGGTGAAGAGAATGACATAAGGTGAGAATACCTGGAATTAAGCAAAGGTTTTGGACAAGACACTCAAATGTAGGCTGACAATATAGGTAGATGGACTTGGATCTCGTTGAAGGACAAGTCAGGGCTCATGAATGAAAAGCAATGCCAATGTAATGGAATTATCTAGTTACAGGCTGCAGAGGTTTTTCCTGTCATCATCAATGTTTCTGACAGCAATTTGGATGAGGATACAAAAAGGAGCCCATTTAATTTGCAGATTTCAAGAAGCTGGAGAATTTCCTGGTAGGTACATGAAAGAATCAGAAACCAAAGACTTTAGCCAGCAAGGATGAGGGATTTCAATTAACAAGGTATAACATAAAGACGTGACTGACTCTACATTTCTGTGGAAAGCAGCCCAAAATTAGCCAGTAGAAACTATTTAAATGCAAATTTCAGTTTAATGAGGAAAATGCCTTTATAAGAATTAGTACTTTTTAAGGATATTATTTTTTAAATTTTATTTGTTTATTTGACAGAGAGAGAGAAAAAGCCTAAGCAGGGGGAGTTGCAGAGGGAAAGGGAGAAGCTGGCACCTCATCAAGCAGGGAACTCCCAGGACCCTGGGATCATGACCCAAGCTGAAGGTAGACACATAACCAACTGAGCCACCAGGTGTCCTAATGATATTCTTAAGTATCTTAAGACACAAGTTAAATAAAATACCTAGCCTAAAATACCTAGAAAATTTTAGATAAGATATTTAGTTGCCTAAATGGTTCTATTTTTTTTTTATTATCAATGTATGTCTATCTGAGTATGGTTGAGACACAATGTTATAATAGTTTCAGGTACATAACAGAGTGATTTCATAAGTTTATGCTGTGCCCACCACAAGTGTAGCTGTCATCACTCACTGTACAACTCTGTTACAGTATCATTGGCTCTATTCTTTATTCTGTGTCTCTTACTCCTATGACTCTTCATTTTGATAGCTGAAGTCTATATCTCTCATTCTCCATGAGTTTTGCCCACCTCTCCCCTCTAAGAACAATCAGATTATCATTCTCTGTATTTATATGTCTGATTTGGATTTAAGTTTGCTTATTCATTGGTTCTTCTGGATTCCACATTTGAGTGAAATCACATATTTGTCTTTCTCAGTTTGACTTATGTCACTTAGCATGATACTCTCTAGGTCATCTGTGTTGCAGCAAGTGGCATGTTCTTACCCTTTTTAGTGGCTGCATAATATTCCTGTGTGTGTGTGTGTGTGTGTGTGTGTGTGTGTGTGTGTGTGTGTGTATGCATATCTTCAATATCCATTCATCTATCAATGGACACTTTGGTTGCTTCCATATCTTGGCTTTTACAAATAATGCTATAATAAACCTAGATGTGAATATATCTTCAAATTAGTGTTTTCCTTTTCTTTGGTTAGGTACCCAGTAGTGGAATCATTGGTTCATATAATATTTGCACTTTTAATTTCTTAAGGAAACTTCATACTGTTTTCCACAGTGGCTGTGCCAATTTACATTCCCATCAACAGTGTACAAGTGTTCCTTTTTCTCCACATTCTTGCCAACAGTTGTTATTTCTTTTTTTTTTTTAATTTATTTATTTTTTTTTATTTCCAGCATAACAGTATTCATTATTTTTGCACCACACCCCATGCTCCATGCAATCTGTGCCCTCTATAATACCCACCACCTGGTACCCCAACCTCCCACCCCCCGTCCCTTCAAAACCCTCAGATTATTTTTCAGAGTCCATAGTCTCTCATGCTTCACCTCCCCTTCCAATTTCCCCCAACTCCCTTCTCCACTCTAAGTCCCCATGTCCTCCATGCTATTTGTTATGCTCCACAAATAAGTGAAACCATATGATAATTGACTCTCTCTGCTGGACTTATTTCACTCAGCATAATCTCTTCCAGTCCCGTCCATGTTGCTACAAAAGTTGGGTATTCATCCTTTCTGATGGAGGCATAATACTCTATCCCCAGGGGTACAGGTCTGTGAATCACCAGGTTTACACACTTCACAGCACTCACCAAAGCACATACCCTCCCCAATGTCCATAATCCCACCCCCTTCTCCCAAACCCCCTCCACCCAGCAACCCTCAGTTTGTTTTGTGAGATTAAGAGTCACTTATGGTTTGTCTCCCTCCCAATCCCATCTTGTTTCCTTTATTCTTCTCCTACCCACTTAAGCCCCCATGTTGCATCACCACTTCCTCATATCAGGGAGATCATATGATAGTTGTCTTTCTCTGCTTGACTTATTTCGCTAAGCATGATACGCTCTAGTTCCATCCATGTTGTTGCAAATGGCAAGATTTCATTTCTTTGGAAGGCTGCATAGTATTCCATTGTGTATATATACCACATCTTCTTGATCCATTCATCTGTTGATGGACATCTAGGTTCTTTCCATAGTTTGGCTATTGTGGACATTGCCGCTATAAACATTCGGGTGCATGTGCCCCTTTGGATCACTACGTTTGTATCCTTAGGGTAAATACCCAATAGTGCAATTGCTGGGTCATAGGGCAGTTCTATTTTCAACATTTTGAGGAACCTCCATGCTGTTTTCCAGAGTGGCTGCACAAGCTTGCATTCCCACCAACAGTGTAGGAGGGTTCCCCTTTCTCCGCATCCTCGCCAGCATCTGTCATTTCCTGACTTGTTGATTTTAGCCATTCTGACTGGTGGGAGGTGATATCTCATTGTGGTTTTGATTTGTATTTCCCTGATGCCGAGTGATATGGAGCACTTTTTCATGTGTCTGTTGGCCATCTGGATGTCTTCTTTGCAGAAATGTCTGTTCATGTCCTCTGCCCATTTCTTGATTGGATTATTTGTTCTTTGGGTGTTGAGTTTGCTAAGTTCTTTATAGATTCTGGACACTAGTCCTTTATCTGATATGTCGTTTGCAAATATCTTCTCCCATTCTGTCAGTTGTCTTTTGATTTTGTTAACTGTTTCCTTTGCTGTGCAAAAGCTTTTGATCTTGATGAAATCCCAATAGTTCATTTTTGCCCTTGCTTCCCTTGCCTTTTGCGTTGTTCCTAGAAAGATGTTGCTGTGGCAGAGGTCAAAGAGGTTGCTGCCTGTGTTCTCCTCAAGGGTTTTGATGGATTCCTTTCGCACATTGAGGTCCTTCATCCATTTTGAGTCTATTTTCGTGTGTGGTGTAAGGAAATGGTCCAATTTCATTTTTCTGCATGTGGCTGTCAAATTTTCCCAGCACCATTTATTGAAGAGGCTGTCTTTTTTCCATTGGACATTCTTTCCTGCTTTGTCGAAGATTAGTTGACCATAGAGTTGAGAGTCTATTTATGGGCTCTCTATTCTGTTCCATTGATCTATGTGTCTGTTTTTGTGCCAGTACCATGCTGTCTTGATGACGACAGCTTTGTAATAGAGCTTGAAGTCCGGAATTGTGATGCCACCAACGTTGGCGTTCTTTTTCAATATCCCTTTGGCTATTCGAGGTCTTTTCTGGTTCCATATAAATTTTAGCATTATTTGTTCCATTTCTTTGAAAAATATGGATGGTACTTTGATAGGAATTGCATTAAATGTGTAGATTGCTTTAGGTAGCATAGACATTTTCACAATATTTATTCTTCCAATCCAGGAGCATGGAACATTTTTCCATTTCTTTGTGTCTTCCTCAATTTCTTTCATGAGTACTTTATAGTTTTCTGAGTATAGATTCTGTGTCTCTTTGGTTCGGTTTATTCCTAGGTATCTTATGGTTTTGGGTGCAATTGTAAATGGGATGGACTCCTTAATTTCTCTTTCTTCTGTCTTGCTGTTGGTGTAGAGAAATGCAACTGATTTCTGTGCATTGATTTTATATCCTGACACTTTACTGAATTCCTGTATAAGTTCTAGCAGTTTTGGAGTGGAGTCTTTTGGGTTTTCCACATATAGTATCATATCATCTGCGAAGAGTGATAATTTGACTTCTTCTTTGCCGATTTGGATGCCTTTAATTTCCTTTTGTTGTCTGATTGCTGAGGCTAGGACCTCTAGTACTATGTTGAATAGCAGTGGTGATAATGGACATCCCTGCCGTGTTCCTGACCTTAGCGGAAAAGCTTTCAGTTTTTCTCCATTGAGAATGATATTTGCAGGGTCGGGCCTGGTTAGTACTTGGATGGGAGAATGATATTTGCGGTGGGTTTTTCATAGATGGCTTTGATGATATTGAGGTATGTGCCCTCTATCCCTACACTTTGAAGAGTTTTGATCAGGAAGGGATGCTGTACTTTGTCAAATGCTTTTTCAGCATCTATTGAGAGTATCATATGGTTCTTGTTCTTTCTTTTATTGATGTGTTGTATCACATTGACTGATTTGCGGATGTTGAACCAACCTTGCAGCCCTGGAATAAATACCACTTGGTCGTGGTGAATAATCTTTTTAATGTACTGTTGAATCCTATTGGCTAGTATTTTGTTGAGTATTTTCGCATCTGTGTTCATCAAGGATATCGGTCTATAGCTCTCTTTTTTGGTGGGATCCTTGTCTGGTTTTAGGATCAAGGTGATGCTGGCCTCATAAAATGAGTTTGGAAGTTTTCCTTCCATTTCTATTTTTTGGAACAGTTTCAGGAGAATAGGAATTAGTTCTTCTTTAAATGTTTGGTAGAATTCCCCCGGGAAGCCGTCTGGCCCTGGGCTTTTGTTTGTTTGGAGATTTTTAATGACTGTTTCAATCTCCTTACTGGTTATGGGTCTGTTCAGGCTTTCTATTTCTTCCTGGTTCAGTTGTGGTAGTTTATATGTTTCTAGGAATGCATCCATTTCTTCCAGATTGTCAAATTTATTGGCGTAGAGTTGCTCATAGTATGTTCTTATAATAGTTTGTATTTCTTTGATGTTAGTTGTGATCTCTCCTCTTTCACTCGTGATTTTATTTATTTGGGTCCTTTCTCTTTTCTTTTTGATAAGTCGGGCCAGGGGTTCATCAATTTTATTAATTCTTTCAAAGAACCAGCTCCTAGTTTCGTTGATTTGTTCTATTGTTTTTTTGGTTTCTATTTCATTGATTTCTGCTCTGATCTTTATGATTTCTCTTCTCCTGCTGGGCTTAGGGTTTCTTTCTTGTTCTTTCTCCAGCTCCTTTAGGTGTAGGGTTAGGTTGTGTACCTGAGACCTTTCTTGTTTCTTGAGAAAGGCTTGTACCGCTATATATTTTCCTCTCAGGACTGCCTTTGTTGTGTCCCACAGATTTTGAACCGTTGTATTTTCATTATCATTTGTTTCCATGATTTTTTTCAATTCTTCTTTAATTTCCCGGTTGACCCATTCATTCTTTAGAAGGATGCTGTTTAGTTTCCATGTATTTGGGTTCTTTCCAAACTTCCTTTTGTGGTTGAGTTCTAGTTTTAGAGCATTGTGGTCTGAACATATGCAGGGAATGATCCCAATCTTTTGATACCAGTTGAGTCCTGATTTAGGACCGAGGATGTGATCTATTCTGGAGAATGTTCCATGTGCACTAGAGAAGAATGTGTATTCTGTTGCTTTGGGATGAAATATTCTGAATATATCTGTGATGTCCATCTGGTCCAGTGTGTTGTTTAAGGCCTTTATTTCCTTGCTGATCTTTTGCTTGGATGATCTGTCCATTTCAGTGAGGGGAGTGTTAAAGTCCCCTACTATTATTGTATTATTGTTGATGTGTTTCTTTGATTTTGTTATTAATTGGTTTATATAGTTGGCTGCTCCCACGTTGGGGGCATAGATATTTAAAATTGTTAAATCTTCTTGTTGGACAGACCCTTTGAGTATGATATAATGTCCTTCCTCATCTCTTATTATAGTCTTTGGCTTAAAGTCTAATTGATCTGATATAAGGATTGCCACTCCTGCTTTCTTCTGATGTCCATTAGCATGGTAAATTCTTTTTCACCCCCTCACTTTAAATCTGGAGGTGTCTTCGGGCTTAAAATGAGTTTCTTGGAGGCAACATATAGATGGGTTTTGTTTTTTTATCCATTCTGATACCCTGTGTCTTTTGATTGGGGCATTTAGCCCATTCACATTCAGGGTAACTATTGAGAGATATGAATTTAGTGCCATTGTATTGCCTGTAAGGTGACTGTTAGTGTATATGGTCTCTGTTCCTTACTGATCTACCACTTGTAGGCTCTCTCTTTGCTTAGAGGACCCCTTTCAATATTTCCTGTAGAGCTGGTTTGGTATTTGCAAATTCTTTCAGTTTTTGTTTGTCCTGGAAGCTTTTAATCTCTCCTTCTATTTTCAATGATAGCCTAGCTGGATATAGTATTCTTGGCTGCATTTTTTTCTTGTTTATTGCTCTGAAAATATCATGCCAGCTCTTTCTGGCCTGCCAGGTCTCTGTGGATAAGTCAGCTGCCAATCTAATATTTTTACCATTGAATGTTACAGACTTCTTTTCCCGGGCTGCTTTCAGGATTTTCTCTTTGTCACTGAGACTTGTAAATTTTACTATTAGGTGACGGGGTGTGGGCCTATTCTTATTGATTTTGAGGGGCATTCTCTGAACCTCCTGAATTTTGATGCTCGTTCCCTTTGCCATATTGGGGAAATTCTCCCCAATAATTCTCTCCAGTATACCTTCTGCTCCCCTCTCTCTTTCTTCTTCTTCTGGAATCCCAATTATTCTAATGTTGTTTCGTCTTATGGTGTCACTTATCTCTCGAATTCTCCCCTCGTGGTCCAGTAGCTGTTTGTCCCTCTTTTGCTCAGCTTCTTTATTCTCTGTCATTTGGTCTTCTATATCACTAATTCTTTCTTCTGCCTCATTTTTCCTAGCAGTGAGAGCCTCCATTTTTTATTGCACTTCATTAATAGCTTTTTTGATTTCAACTTGGTTAGATTTTAGTTCTTTTATTTCTCCAGAAAGGGCTTTTATATCTCTCGAGAGGGTTTCTCTAATATCTTCCATGCCTTTTTCGAGCCCGGCTAGAACCTTGAGAATTGTCATTCTGAACTCTAGATCTGACATATTACCAATGTCTGTATTGATTAGGTCCCTAGCCTTCGGTACTGCCTCTTGTTCTTTTTTTTGTGTTGAATTTTTCCGTCTTGTCATTTTGTCCAGATAAGAGTATATGAAGGGGCAAGTAAAATACTAAAAGGGTGGCAACAACCCCAGGAAAAAATGCTTTAACCAAATTAGAAGAGATCCAAAATCGTGATGGGGGAGAAAGGGGATAAAAAGAGGTTCAAAAAGGAAGAAAGAAAAAAAAAGAAAAAAGAAAAAAAAAAAAGAAAAGAATTAAAAAAAAGGAAAACACCTAAGAAAAATGTAAAAAAGAAAAAATATATATATTAGATAAACTAGTAAAAAATCGTTAAAAAAGAAAAAGGTAACAGTTAAAAAAAAAAAAATTTTACCCGAAGGCGAGAAAAAAAACAAAAAAACAAAAAATGAAAAAGAAAAAAATTAAATTAACTGCAAGACTAAAAAAAAAATCACAGGGAACAAGCCATGAGTTCCGTGCTTGGCTTTCTCCTCCTTTGGAATTCTGCTGCTCTCCTTGGTATTGAAACCACACTCCTTGGTAGGTGAACTTGGTCTCGGCTGGATTTCTTGTTGATCTTCTGGGGGAGGGGCCTGCTGTAGTGATTCTCAAGTGTCTTTGCCCCAGGCGGAATTACACCACCCTTACCCGGGGCCGGGGTGAGTAATCCGCTCGGGTTTGCTTTCAGGAGCTTTTGTTCCCTGAGCGCTTTCTGTAGAGTTCTGGAGGATGGGAATACAAATGGCGGCCTCCTGGTCTCCGGCCCGGAGGAGCCGAGAGCCCAGGGCCGCACTCCTCAGTGCGCCCTCAGAGAACAGCGCCCAGTTACTCCCGTCTGCCTGACCTCCGGCCGCGCTCCGAGCTCACTGAGCCTGCGACCAGCTCAAGGTAACACCGAGCTGCGAGCTTACTGTCGGCTCTGTCTCTGTAGCCGGTTTTCCCGTTCCAATACCCGCAAGGTCTGCGACACTCAGACACCCCTGATCCTTCTGTGACCCTGCGGGACCTGAGGCCACGCTGAACCCACGTGGGCTTCGCCCCGGTTTAGCCTTGGAGCGATGTCCCTCAGCGGAACAGACTTTTAAAAGTCCTGATTTTGTGCTCCGTTGCTCCGCCGCTTGCCGGGAGCCGGCCCCTCCCCCCGGGGTCTATCTTCCCGTCGCTTTGGATTCACTTCTCCGCCGGTCCTACCTTTCAGAAAGTGGTTGTTTTTCTGTTTCCAGAATTGCTGTTCTTCTTCTCTTCGATCTGCCGATGGATTTTCTGGTGTTTGCAATCTTTAGATAAGCTATCTAGCTGATCTCCGGCTAGCTGAAGCAGTCTCAGCCTGCTACTTCTCCGCCATCTTGACTCCTCCCCCAACACTTGTTATTTCTTGTCTTTTTTATATTTGTCATTCTGACATGTGCAAAGTGACTTCTCTTTGTGGTTTTGATTTGCATTTCCCTGATGATTAGTGATGCTGAGCATCTTTTCCTGTGTCTGTGCACTGAATGGTATATAGTTTTATAGGAATGTATCATGTATTTTTATATGTCTAAGTATGTCATTGGAAAAAAGAATATGACCCTCCCTCAATTCAGTGAGTTTCTTTGAAGGATCATCTCAAATAAAAGAACCGACCTGTACCATTTTCAGAACACATGAAGACAAACTAGTTATACAACCCATAGCAAATATTCTACATAATAGAATTGCTTGTGTATGACTGTTGAATCATGCTTTTTTTTTATTAATTTTTTATTTTTTATAAACATATATATTTTTTCTTTTTTTATATAGAGATATAACACTGAATGAGGAGGAGGATCCAGAGGAACCCTAAGGTCAAAAGGACCCTGGCTGTCCTTTGTTTGAGTTTCACTTAATGTGGTATTCCTTCAATTGCATATAAGACCCATAATTTTTTTAGCTATGTTTAAATCTGTTTATATCACTAGAAAAAACAACAACAAGAAAAGATAGAACACTTCAGTGTTAAAATTTAGCTTTATTTTTTCTAAGATTTTATTTATTTATTTGAGAGGCAGAGATCACAAGTAAGCGGAGAGGCAGGCAGAGAGAGAGGAGGAAGCAGGCTCCCTACCGAGCAGAGAGCCTGAGGCCAGGGCTCGATCCCAGGACCCTGGGATCATGACCTGAGCCAAAGGCAGAGGCTTTAACCCACTGAGCCACCCAGGCACCCCTAGTCTTTATTTTAAAAAGAAAAGCATTGTCTAGGAAGTTTTCCTTGGAAACATAGTGAGTACAGTCACAATAAAATTTAGCTTTTTGAGTCCACTTTATCATTGCCAACAGATTTGTTTTCTGTTTATTTTTAACTTTAGGCCATGTAACTTCTCAAGAGATTTTTCTTTTTCTTTGTTTTTTTAATTTTTTAAAATTTTTATTGTGTTATGTTAGTCACCATGTAATACATCATTAGTTTTTTTTTCATTTATTTATTTTCAGCATAATAGTATCATTATTTTTTCACCACACCCAGTGCTCCATGCAATCCATGCCCTCTATAATACCCACTACCTGGTACCCCGACCTCCCACCCCCTGCCACTTCAAACCCCTCAGATTGTTTTTCAGAGTCCATACATAGTCTCTCATGATTCACCTCCCCTTCCAATTTACCCCAATCCCCTTCTCTCTAACTCCCCATGTCCTCCATGCTTTTTCTTATGCTCCACAAATAAGTGAAACCATATCATAATTGACTCTCTCTGCTTGACTTATTTCACTCAGCATAATCTCTTCCAGTCCTGTCCATGTTGCTACAAAAGTTGGGTATTCGCCCTTTCTGATGGAGGCATAATACTCCATAGTGTATATGGACTGCATCTTCCTTATCCATTCATCCATTGAAGGGCATCTTGGTTCTTTCCACAGTTTGGCGACCGTGGCCATTGCTGCTATAAACATTGGGGTACAGATGGCCCTTCTTTTCACTACATCTGTATCTTTGGGGTAAATACCCAGGAGTACAATGGCAGGGTCATAGGGAAGCTCTATTTTTAATTTCTTGAGGAATCTCCACACTGTTCTCCAAAGAGGCTGTACCAATTTGCATTCCCACCAACAGTGTAAGAGGGTTCCCCTTTCTCCACATCCTCTCCAACACATGTTGTTTCCTGTCTTGCTAATTTTGGCCATTCTAACTGGTGTAAGGTGATATCTCAATGTAGTTTTAATTTGAATCTCCCTCATGGATAGTGATGATGAACATTTTTTCATGTGTCTGATAGCCATTTGTATGTCTTTATTGGAGAAGTGTCCGTCCATATCTTCTGCCCATTTTTTGATATGATTGTCTGTTTTGTGTGTGTTGAGTTTGAGGAGTTCATTATAGATCCTGGATATCAACCTAACCAAAGAGATAAAGGATCTGTACTCAAGGAACTACAGAACACTCATGAAAGAAATTGAAGAAGACACAAAAAGATGGAAGACCATTCCATGCTCTTGGATCGGAAGAATAAACATTGTTAAAATGTCTATACTGCCTAGAGCAATCTATACTTTTAATGCTATTCCAATCAAAATTCCACCGGTATTGTTCAAAGAACTGGAGCAAATAATCCTAAAATTTGTATGGAATCAGAAGAGACCCCGAATTGCTAAGGAAATGTTGAAAAACAAAAATAAAACTGGGGGCTTGGTGAGTGCTGTGAACTGTGTAAACCTGGCGATTCACAGACCTGTACCCCTGAGGATAAAAATACATTATATGTTTATAAAAAATTTTTTTAAAAATGCTTAAAAAAAATAAATAAACAAATAAATAATAAAACTGGGGGCATCACGTTACCTGATTTCAGGCTTTACTACAAAGCTGTGATCACCAAGACAGCATGGTACTGTCATAAAAACAGACACATAGACCAGTGGAACAGAGTAGAGAGCCCAGATATGGATGCTCAACCTATGGTCAAATAATCTTCGACAAAACAGGAAAAAATATACAGTGGAAAAAAGACATGCTCTTCAATAAATGGTGCTGGGAAAACTGGGCAGCTATATGTAGAAAAATGAAACTCGACCGTTCTCTTACACCGTACACAAAGATAAACTCAAAATGGATAAAAGACCTCAATGTGAGACAGGAATCCATCAGAATCCTAGAGGAGAACATAGGCAGTAATCTCTTCGATATCAGCCACAGCAACTTCTTTCAAGATATGTCTCCAAAGGCAAAGGAAACAAAAGCGAAGATGAACTTTTGGGACTTCATCAAAATCAAAATCTTCTGTACAGCTAAGGAAACAGTCAAGAAAACATCATTAGTTTTTGATGCAGTGTTCCAAGATTCATTGTTTATGTACAACACCCAGTGCTCCATACAAGAGATTTTCCTTGTCTTGATTTGTTTTAATTTAAAAGCTGTTGAAGTTTTATTATTATTTTGTTGTTAGTAAAATTCTAATATTTTTACTATACTTGCTTTGTAAATCTAAATGGGCACTAGGGCTTAGAAAATACTAAGTTATATTTAAAATTGCGTAGGAGTAGATTTCTGCTAGTACATTAGAACTGATTTTTAAAGAAATACAATGAACATCTAGACATATCTAGGCATGGTGAATAATTACCATGAATTTTCAAAGACACAAAAATTCTAGTGTTCTCCAGTGGGAAAAAATACAAAAAGTTATTTTTTTAAATTATCATATAATGTATTATTTGTTTCATGGGTCTATGATTCATCACAAAAAATTATCTTAGAAAATGCACTCTAATGTATTGTTAGATTTGGTGTGCTAACATTTTTTTGAGGATATTGGCCTGTAGTTCTCTTTTTTAGTGGTATCTTTATCTTGTTTTGCTATCAGAATTATGCTGGCTTCATAGAATGAATTTGGAAGTTTTCCTTCCTTATATATTTTTTGAAAAGGTTTGAGAAGAATAGCTATTAACCCTTCTTCACATGGTTGGTAGAATTCACCTGTGAAACCATTTGGCCTTGGACTATTTTGGTTGGGAGTTTTTTGAGTACTGATTCCATTTCTTTGCTGGTTATAAATCTATTCAAGTTTTCTCTTTTTTCTGAAGTATAGTTGACACACAATGCTACATTTGTTACAGATATATAATATAGTGATTAGACAAGTCTGTATGGTAGGTTTTGCTAACAAGTGTACTTCTCATCTGTCACCGTGCAACACTACTATAATACCGTTGACTGTATTCTTTACCTTGTATGTTTTATCCCTATGATTTATTCATTCCATAACTGGAGGCCTGTATGTCTCACTCCCTTCACCCACTTTGCCTATCCTCCAACCCCTTTTCCTCTAGCAACCATCAGTTTGTTTTCTGTATTTACAGGCTCTTTCTGCTTTTTGTATGTTTATTCATTTGTTTTTTAAATTCCACATATAAATGAAACCATGTAGTATTTGTCTTTTTCAGTCCAGCTTATTTCACTTAGCATAACACCCCCTAGGTTCATCTATGTTGTCAGAGATGTCTAGATCTCATCTTTTTTACAGCTGAGTAATATGTCCCTGTATATACACCACTTCTGTATCCATTCATCTATTGATGGACACTTTGGTTGCTTCCCTATCTTGGCTATTGTGAAAAAGGTTCTAATAAACAAATGGGTATCTTTTCAAATTAGTGTTTTTGTTTTCTTGGGAAAATACCCAGTAGTGGAATTACTGGATCATGTGGTATTTCTACTTTTAATTTTTTGAGAACCTCCATACTGTTTTCCAATAGTGACTGCACCAATTTACATTTCCATTAACAGTGCGCAAGTATTTTTTTCTCCAAATCCTTGACAAAATTTGATATTTCTTGTCTGTCTGATTGTAACTATAAGGGGCTATGTCATTGTGGTTTTGATCTGCATCTCCCTGATGATTAGTGTTGTTGAACACCTTTTCATGTATCTGTTGGCCATCTGTATGTCCTCTTTGGAAATATGTCTGTTCATGTCTTTACCCATTTTTTTGATCAAACTGTTGTTTTGGTGTTGAGTTGTGTAAGTTCTTTATATATTTTGGATATTTAGTCCTTATAAGCTATATCATTTGCAAATATCTTCTCCCATTCAGGAGGTTGCCTCTTCATTTTGTTGATGGTTTCCTTCATTATGTAAATGCTCTTTTTGGGGATAGTCCCAATAGTTTTTGTTTTGTTTCCCTTGCCTGAGGAGATAGATCTAGAAAAATGTTGCTAAGGCCAATTTCAGTGATGTCAGTGTCTATGCTTTCTTCTATAAGTTTTATGGTGCTGGGGCTCGCATTGAGGTGTTTAATACATTTTGATTTTATTTTTGTGTATAGTCCAATTTCATTTTTTGAATATTGCTATCCAGTTTCCCTAACACTATTTGTTGAAGAGACCGGCTTCCCCATTGAATTGCCCCCTTTGTCATAGGTTAATTCACAATATAATTGCGGGTTCATTTCTGGTCTCCCTGTTCTCTTTTATTGATCTATGTGTCTATCTTTGTGCCAGCACTATGATATTTTGATTACTGTAGCTTTGCAGTGTATCTTGATATCTGAGATTGTGACACCTCCAACTTTGTTCTTGTTTTTCAAGATTGCTTCAGCTATTTGGAATCTTTTGTGGTTTCATACAAATTTTAGGATTATTCTAGTTCTGTGAAAATCGCTATTCATATTTTGATAGGGATCATATTAAATCAGTGATTTCTTTGGGTGGCCTGCATTTTAGCAATATTAATTCCTCTGAAAGATACTGAGCATGCAATATCTTTTCATTTGCTTGTGTTATCTTTAGTTTTTTAGTTTTCAGGGTATAAATTTTTTGCCTTTTTGGTTAAGTGTATTTCTAGGTATTTTATTCTTTTTTGGTACAATTGTAAATGGAATTGTTTTCTTCATTTCTCTTTTGCTAGTTTGTTATTAGTGTATAGAAATGCAGCACATTTCTGTGTGTATTAATTTTGTATCCTACAACATTACTGAATTCATTTATTCTAATGGTTTTTTGGTGGAGGCTTTAGGATTTCCTATGTATAGTATAATGTTTTTTGCAAATAGTGACCGTTTTACTTCTTCTTTACCAATTTGGATGCCTTTTATTTCTTGTCTGACTGCTATGACTAGAACTTTCAGGACATGTTGAATGAGAGTGACAAGAGTGTACATCCTTGTCTTTTTCCTGATTTTAGAAGAAAAACTATCAGGGGTGCCTGGGTGACTCAGTCCTTAAGTGTCTGCCTTCAACTCAAGGCATGATCCCAGGGTCCTGGAATCGAGCCCTGCTTTGTGCTCCCTGCTCAGTGGGAAGCCTGCTTTTTCCTCTTTCATTCCCCCCTGCTGTGTTCCCTCTCCTGCTGTCTACCTCTCTGTCAAATAAATAAAATCTTTTTTTTTTTAAAGAAAAGTTACCAGTTTTTCACCTTTAAGTATAATGTTGATTACAGGTTTCTCCCATATTGCCTTGCTTATATTGAGGTATTTTCTCTCTAAACCCATTTTTTGAGAGTTTTTTTAAAATCATGAATGGATATTGAATTTTTGTCACATTCCTTTTCTGCATCTCCTGACATATCATATGATTTTTATCCTTCCTTTTGTTAATGTTGTTTATATTATTGATTGATTTGCAGATATCAAATCATCCTTCCATTCCTGGAATAAATCTACTTGATCATGGTGAATGATTCTTTTAATTTATTGTTGAATGTGGAGTGTTAATATTTTCCTGAGGAATTTTGGATCTCCATTCATCAGGGATATAGATCTGTAATTTTGTTTGTTTTTTGTAGTGTCTCTCTGGTTTTGGAGTCGGGGCAATGTTGGCCATGTAAAACTTATTTGGAAGCTTTCCTTCCTCCTATTTTTTGGAATAATTTAAAGAGAATAAGTATTAACTCCTCTTTAAATGTTTGCTAGAATTCACTTGTGAATCCATCTGGTTCTGGACTTTTTTGGGGAGTTGATTCATTACTGATACAGTTTCATTACCAGTAATCAGTCTGTTCATATGAATGTTCTTAAACTATGACATACTTAAAACATTTAGTCTAATGCAAAGACCAATGCAATAAAAATGCCTATAGTCCATTATTTAGTCCATTGATATTCCAACACTTTGCCACCTCTGCTTCAGATCATTCTTTAAAAATTAAAAAAAAAAAAAAACACACACACACACACAGAAATGAAGCCCTTTGTACTGCCTTAATTTTTATTTTTTGGCTCTCTCTCACCATATAAGTGAACATTCAAACATAATTTGGTGTTGTTCATTCTAATTCATATTAGAATCTGTTCTAGAATTCTTTGGCAGGTATATTCCCTTACATATATGCTCAAATGAAACATGAAGTCTTTATAATGCTTTTCTACTCAGTAACATTTTTTGAGATTTAGCCACATTTATATGGGTACCACCAGCTTATTTATTTTCACTGCTGTAGAGCATCCCATCTTCTGAACATACTATAATTAATTCATCCATTCTCATCTCAGTGGACACATAGATTATCTCCATATTTTTATTATCACCAAAACTGCTGCTGTGAATATTCTTGTATTTGTCTTCTAGGACATATTCACTTGAGTTTTTCTAAGATATATTTCTAAGAGAATTATTGAGTCACAATATAAACACCCTCAACTTTAAGATATTTCTTCTACTAGAAAGATGTGGTAGTTTTTATATCTTGACATTCTTTCCAGCATTTAGTTAGGTCAGATTAATTTTTTCCCATTTTACTTGTATGAAATATTTCATTGTGGTTTTAATTTGCATTTCTCTGTTAATGAGCTTAAGCATCTTTTCCTGTGTTCATTGGCCATGCATGTTTTCTTCTCCATGAAGCTGTCTGATGATCTGTATTTTCAGGTTACTAGAATATAACACTTTAGAGAAAATATTTAATATTCATATTCCAAAGGGTTAAGGATGATAAATAGTTTCAGCTCCAGAATGTCCTTTCAGATGCCTTTGAAATATTGGGACCCTCTGCCTCATACTATTATCAAACTATATGATCTTAAGATATTATCTCAAATAAAACAAGAATAATAAGAACAAATGAGTTATTATTTGAAAGTACTTTAGAAGGTATAAAATGTATCAATGAACTAATTTTTAATTATTCTCTTGAGTGTGGGAAGCAGCGATAATACAAAAGGAATTAATAATTGGTTTAAAATACATTTCATGATTATCTTTATTAAACAGGAATAGTATCCATCATTAATAATCTGTTCTTTCTTGGAGTTAGGCAACATGGCAGACTTTGTATCTTTTATACTTATGCTAAAAATGACTCCTGCACTAGTAGCACCATCCAAGATCCAAGTTAGAAGATATGGAAAGCATAATGGGCAAAATCTGGGTGCCACTGAGAGTGTCCACTTGATAAAATAGCTTTCCAGGGTACGTGGGTATCTCAGTCAGTTGAGCATCCAACTCTTGATTTCAGTTCAGATCTTGATCTCAGGGTTGTAAGATCAGGCTCCACATGGATTTTGGGATTCTCTCTCTCTCTGCCCCTCCCCTCCCTGTTCATGGACTCTCTCTTTCTCTCTCTCTCTTAAAAAAAAAAAATCAATAATTTAAGAAATAGCTTTCCATACCTAAGAATGTTTCACTTAGACCTTATCAGCCAGAACTATGCCGCATGGGTTCCATAATAGTCAATAGTGGACATGTATTACCTCCCGTATCTACTGCATGCCAGGCTAGTTCATATAGATAGAAAATAACTAAGATATAGTTCCATCTTTCAAGTTACTTAGGACCAGTGAACTCTGTCTCAATAAATCCACTTTATTAATTTTATAAATGTTTTTATATAAGGAAATATCCATAGAATTATAATTGTAATAAAGTTATACAGTAGAACTGTTCATTTGTTGGACATTTAGCTTTTCTCTAGCTGTTCACTATTACAAATAGTGCTTCTATGAACATCTAATTTTTTAAGTAGAGGGCCATTTTTCCTTAAAGTATATAATCATTCACAGTAGTTCATGTTCTTTAAGGTGTCTCTGAACTGAATTAGCAAATTCTGAGCCATTGCTCTGGGTGGAGGGAGGGGCAATACAGGATTAGTTTGCTGCAATCCTCCATTCACATTTATTTGGTTGATAAATCAGTGCAAATTTTGTTTCATTTATGTTTCTGTTAAAAGTCACCTTATTTATTACATATTGTTGACTTATTAACGTTTTCATGGCCAAATTGCACTGTAACTCATGCCTGAATGAAGCTTATCTAATACATGTGTTTTTTCTGTAAGTCACATCACACCTCCTTTCATTTAAGAATGAGAAACAGCATTTTAGCACCACGCTTGGGGCCATTTTAAACAACAAAATGATGAACACAAAAACACAAAAGCACACACGAAAAAGTGGTAAAAAGAACGCTTGCTTACATTATGGGAGGCTCAAATTTTTCACCCCTTTTCACATGTCTGTAAATGATCATGAAATGTCCCAGGTATTCATTTGGGTGTTACAGGTAAGTTTTTTTTTTTAATTAATTTTTTATTTTTTATAAACATATATTTTTATCCCCAGGGGTACAGGTCTGTGAATCACCAGGTTTACACACTTCACAGCACTCACCAAAGCACATACCCTCCCCAATGTCCATAATCCCACCCCCTTCTCCCAAACCCCCTCCCCCCAGCAACCCTCAGTTTGTTTTGTGAGATTAAGAGTCACTTATGGTTTGTCTCCCTCCCAATCCCATCTTGTTTCATTGATTCTTCTCCTACCCACTTAAGCCCCCATGTTGCATCACCACTTCCTCATATCAGGGAGATCATATGATAGTTGTCTTTCTCTGCTTGACTTATTTCGCTAAGCATGATACGCTCTAGTTCCATCCATGTTGTCGCAAATGGCAAGATTTCATTTCTTTGGATGGCTGCATAGTATTCCATTGTGTATATATACCACATCTTCTTGATCCATTCATCTGTTGATGGACATCTAGGTTCTTTCCATAGTTTGGCTATTGTGGACATTGCTGCTATAAACATTCGGGTGCATGTGCCCCTTTGGATCACTACGTTTGTATCCTTAGGGTAAATACCCAATAGTGCAATTGCTGGGTCATAGGGCAGTTCTATTTTCAACATTTTGAGGAACCTCCATGCTGTTTTCCAGAGTGGCTGCACAAGCTTGCATTCCCACTAACAGTGTAGGAGGGTTCCTCTTTCTCCGCATCCTCGCCAGCATCTGTCATTTCCTGACTTGATGATTTTAGCCATTCTGACTGGTGTGAGGTGATATCTCATTGTGGTTTTGATTTGTATTTCCCTGATGCCGAGTGATATGGAGCACTTTTTCATGTGTCTGTTGGCCATCTGGATGTCTTCTTTGCAGAAATGTCTGTTCATGTCCTCTGCCCATTTCTTGATTGGATTATTTGTTCTTTGGGTGTTGAGTTTGCTAAGTTCTTTATAGATTCTGGACACTAGTCCTTTATCTGATATGTCGTTTGCAAATATCTTCTCCCATTCTGTCAGTTGTCTTTTGATTTTGTTAACTGTTTCCTTTGCTGTGCAAAAGCTTTTGATCTTGATGAAATCCCAATAGTTCATTTTTGCCCTTGCTTCCCTTGCCTTTTGCGTTGTTCCTAGGAAGATGTTGCTGCGGCAGAGGTCAAAGAGGTTGCTGCCTGTGTTCTCCTCAAGGGTTTTGATGGATTCCTTTCTCACATTGAGGTCCTTCATCCATTTTGAGTCTATTTTTGTGTGTGGTGTAAGGAAATGGTCCAATTTCATTTTTCTGCATGTGGCTGTCCAATTTTCCCAGCACCATTTATTGAAGAGGCTGTCTTTTTTCCATTGGACATTCTTTCCTGCTTTGTCGAAGATTAGTTGACCATAGAGTTGAGGGTCTATTTCTGGGCTACAGGTAAGTTTTAGTGAATAGTCTAATTCACAAGTACAGAATCTGCAGATAATGTAAATCAACTATATTTCTAAAAGTAAAATTATTGTATCTTTTGGTTTAAAGGGCCTTTTTAAATTCATACCTCCATTTAGAACACCAATGATGTGGGTTAGTCATACTGCTAATAGCAGAAACCAAACCTTGACCAAGCAGATTAATTGGCTCTGGAGTAACCAAACAATGAAGGAGCTAAGATGCCTATATTCAAAAGATAAGTTTGTTAGAATCCTCTCTGGGTATCTTATCTCTGCTTTGCTTTAGGATCGCTACTATCTCTGGGCACCTGTGTGGCTCAGTGAGTTGGGCCTCTGCCTTTGGCTCAGGTCACGATCTCAGGGTCCTGGGATCAAGCCCACATCAGGCTTTCTGCTCAGCAGCGAGCCTGCTTCCCCGTTTCCCTCTGCCTGCCTCTCTGCCTGCCTCTCTACCTACTTTTGATCTCTCTCTGTGTCAAATAAATAAGTGAAATCTTTAAAAAAAAAAAAAAAAAAAGATGGCTACTGTCCAACACCAGCTTTACTCCATATTGCAAGGCACACGGCTATACTCAGCTCTGGACTCACACTTTATCACCTAGTCCAGAAAAAAAAAGAAGTGTCTCTAACTTCTCTCAATTTGAAAAGTCCTAAAGAAGGTTTTAGGTAGACCTGGCCAGAGTCCTAAATTACCACAAACTGGGATACAGGAGGTGGAGTGTTTTACCAGAAGGATGGGTAGCCTAGTGAGGGCCTCTCCAGAGGTTCAGTTTGCTGTGCACGGCATCACATCTGTTCACCTAAGCTCCTTCCCTAGTAGACTCTGAGTTCTTTAAAAGCAGAAACCATGTCCACCTTAATATTCTCACCACCTAACAAACAGCCTAGAGCTGATGCTTAACATTTATTAAGTAAATATTTCCAAGTGAAAAATAAATAAAAATAAATGCATATTTCCAGATTGCTCTTCGGAAGGACGATTTCTTAATGTTTACCCAGAATCCTGCCAACAGTGAGTTTTATCAGTTTATTTTTTTATTAGTGTTTTATTTTGACTCCAGTATAGTTAACAGTGTTATATTAGTGTAAGGTATGCTATATAGTGATTCAACAATTCTGTACATTATTAGTCAATGGTGAGTGTAGTCTTTAATTCATTCCCATTATCTATTTCACTCATCCCCCCCACCCACCTTCCCTTTGGTATTTAAGACACAAATGAACAAAGGGAAAAAAAGAGTTTCATCATTTTAATCCAAATTTTCTAGGTACTAATAAAGAATGCCTTAGGATACATTTGAAAAAAAATTATATGTATGTGTGTGTATGTATGTATGTGTATGTGTGTGTGTGTTTATATGTGTATATATACACATATAAACATATATAATAGACATATCACAAAAGAATCATGCAGGAAGAAACAATAAACTTTAGAAAAGTTTTCCACCTGTGAAGGCTTAAGTTATTACTGACTTTGAAAAGCTTAAAATTCTTAGCACATGTGGAAGAAACAAACAAACAAAGAACAATACCAGTTTATTTCCCAGATGTTTCAGTGAAGTAAGAAAATATTCCAAAGAACTTTAAGTAAATCTAAAGCTTTACTGTTAAATGGACTTCCCATTTTGGCAACATTGTGTACATAATCAATCCTTAGATGTGTTTGCTCTATATGTAGCAAATTATATTAACAAACTACCCTCAAAATCATCAAGATTGGCCACTCATTGGTGAATACCCAGGGAGAGCAATTAATAATGAATGCTATTCTTGTCCAGCAAAGATAATCATGAAATGTATTGCAAACCAATTATTATTTTTGTGTTATCACTGTTCCCATATTAGAATAATTTGAAATTAGTATATTTATACAGCATTTGATGCTTTCCAAAGTACTTCAGATAGTATCTCATTTGTTCCTATTATCAAGGAGAAGCCTAGCTATTGTTCTAGTTTTGTTTGAGATATGTTAAGGCCACATGACTAGTTAATAGCATAAGGTAGAGGGTCCCCAAACCCCCCATAATGTACATTTCAAGGCCTGTAGCTGAAACTATCAGCCTTAAGCAGATGAGTGTCTTCAGTTTCTTGGTCATTGTTTTGTCAGCTTATCCCCTGGTCTTTATTTTATTTTATTTTTTACTTTATTTTTTTATTTGACAGAGATCACAACTAGGCAGAGAGGCAGGCAGAGAGAGAGGAGGAAGCAGGCTCCCTGCTGAGCAGAGAGCCCGATGTGGGGCTCCATCCCAGGACTCTGGGATCATGACCTGAGCCGAAGGCAGAGGCTTTAACCCACTGAGCCACCCAGGCGCCCCTAGTCTTTATTTTAAAAAGAAAAGCATTGTCTAGGAAGTTTTCCTTGGAAACATAGTGAGTACAGTCATTGCATGGTAGAATGAAAAGGTCACAGGGTTTGAATTAGAGGCCTTGGGTCCTTGTTCATGCTCAGGATTGTCAGCTGGGTGACCTTGACCAAGTTCCTCAGCTTCCCTGGGGTTACATTTTTCTTTATATATAAGTGGGGAAGTAGTGATATATATTTCAAATTTTAGTGAAATTAAATGAGATAATATACATGAAAGATGCTGCAAAAATGGTAAGTTATTCTATATAATTATATGACATAATTGCATTTGTTTACCTGACTGAACGCTGTGCAGAATGCTGCATGAGGGCTGAGTCTGCATCTCTTTTATTTTAGTGATTCCTGTTAAGAATATATATATTATACATTAGAAATATATATTATAAAGATTAAATGTATATTAAAATAATTATGTAAAAGGAAGTTATCTAGAGATATGAAAAACTATATTTTCTGGTATTTTACATTTATTTCCTGAGAAGGTAGAGAAAAAAAATTGGAGAAAGAAAAGGAGTTAAAATTTATTTTGCACACTTTGTGTTCCAAGCTTTCTAAGTCCTTGCAGAATATTTAAGGTAACCATCTGAATATCCCCAACAAATGAGAATTATTACGACTTTAATAGATAAAGAAATTTTTATAGATAGATAAAAGAAATGAAGGCACTGAGAGTTAATGAGTTTACTAATCTCACTCAGTTAGTACATAGTTCAAATCCAGATCTTACTCTCTTCTAAAGTCATTCTTTGGATTCTACTGCCCTTCCTAAATATATTTCACTGTCCTGAGTCTCTTGGTAATTTGTGATGAAATACAGGGAACCTACTTTCTACTGGCCAAAAATAGATACCTATCGTTTGTCATTATGATGGTAATTGCCACTGTTTGAAGTCCCTAGAGTAGTGTGTCCCAAATTGTGTTCCATGGAATGCTGGTCCCATGGAATGCTACAGAAGTGAAAGGTCACATATTCTATCCTTCCGCGGAGATTCTCAGAGTACTATAGAAAATAAGGACTCTGAGAAGTCATAAGCCAAGGAAATCTGTTAAGTTTTCTTTAGCTAAAAGTGTCCTTTGACCAAAATATCTTTCCCTTACACATCGTACCAATTAACATTCAGGAAAATGGTATTTTATATATTGGGAAATATTGTATAAAGACTGTCTAGGAGCAAGTGCTTTTTAATGAGATAAAACATTACCATTTTACAAGACCTAAAATAGGTCACTCTGCAATGGAGTTTGTTTCATTGTTCAAGCCCATTGGTATACCCCTTTTAGGAAGTAAACCAGAGAACAGAGATGAAAGCATGCAGTGTTTCTCAGCATGGCAAGTGGCTTAGAGAAAGGTTCTGCCCTACAGTGAGCCTTGGTTCCCTAGGAACGGTTTGCTGAAGCTGAGGGGCAGACAGGTTTTCCCTGAGGACAAATTTACTTTCTTCATGATTTTATATAAAGTCATTCCTATGTGACTAAAGAAGTATTTTAAAAACAGAAAATAAGTATGGTTCTACTATTATATATAAAGTTGGGTTAGCATTTGGGTATAATGGGATATATGGCTTGTTGAATGCTTATGAATGAGATTCCCTTATGGAGAAATTGCATGTAAGGCCTAGTTGGGTAGTAGACATTGGCCGATGGTACATTGTTTTGTATTTATACTAACTTCTCCCAGAGTGGGTGATGGGATAGTGTTGTAATTTTTTATAAAGTGTCATGGAAAAAGAAGGAAATTTATGAGCTAGGGATGAACCTGAAGAATGTAGCACAAACCTACATTCACTGATTCTGAAATTACAGAGTAGAAAGGGGAAACCCTCCATTCTTCAAGAGGGTCTGTCATAACACCTTGAAGAAGAATTTCTACCCCAAGCAACCCACCCTTGTCAGGGAGAACTGTGATGATACAGTTCTGCCTGAGCCTGAGGAGTAGCACTGTATTAGGAAGCTTGATTCTAGCTCTTAATATTCCTAACCTTCTTCAACGTAGCTTCACTAGTAATGAAGCTAATATTTCAATCTCTAGATATAGGGTTCCTGCATCTATCTCCTAACCAGTCATTAATTTGGGGGGAAGGGTAGATAGGCATTATTATTATCCCCCAAATTCATCACAGTAGTTTGCTTGCATTCCCTTGTAGCAGGGCTTGGGGAGTTAACAGGAAGGACTGCAGGTGTCACTGGGGTTTAATCTTCCTTCCCTCACAATCACTTCCTGCCAGCCCTTGAAATCCACTCAAGCTGGGGAAGCGATCTTTCTATCTCTTTTAGCAACTTGTTTTCTTTAACTGATTTTGGCAGTCTTAGTCTATGTTCTGGGAAATTAGACAAGTTAAATAAAGTTGCTCCACTAGAATGACATCGTGGTTCTGCATACTATTTTTAATGACATTATTGATTGTTGAGTCATAGGCACCAGAAAAGGCTAAATATCCAAAACAAACTCAGGGTGTGTTCATCTTCCCTAGAAGGACAGAGATCATACCTAATTTCTACACTCTACTTCTGATGCCACTACTTAGTAGGCACAAAGGTATTTTTTGAAAAAAATGAAATAAAGCAGTTTTATTAGGCACCCCAGGTCAGTTAGTAGTGAGAATTTACTACTAACTCCCGTCAGTTATATCTTATATGTAGATAAAATAAGTCTGTAAATTCTGCCTCGTTCTCTTCTATTTTTCCCTAAAGGGATATTCCCAAAGGATGAAGCCAGGAAAATGACATTGCCTATTATAGGGTTTGGCCTCAAATCCCATGATAGGCTCTTGCAGAGATGAGGTAGCTTCATTTAAACCATGAAGAACTATGTCTGCCTAGATGGAGGCTGGCCTGTTCACTCTGACTCATGCTACATTCACATTGATATGACCTGTATGCAACTTAGCACTCTAAAGGAATTCGTTTGGGAGTTTGGGGCACAGAAGTCAGGGGAAAGCTGGAGTATAGTATTAATATTTTCACAAATGTAAGTTAATTCATGAACTATCTTACAGTACCAACCCAAGGAGAGGAAAGTATTCAAAAGTAGGCTGTGATGATTAATTTTATGTGTCACTTGATTGGTCCATGGGATGCCCAGGTATTTGGTTAAACATTACTCTGTATATGTCTTTGAGGGTGTTTCTGGATGAAATTAACATTTGAATCAGTACACTGAGTAAAGCAGTTGGCTCTCTGCAGTCTTGGTGGGCCTCATCATACCAGTTGAAGGCCTGGATTTAAAAAAAGAAAGAAAGAAAGAAAGAAAATCGCAGAAAGAGAGAATATGCTTTCTCTGCCAGTCTTCAAACTGGAGCATTGGTTTTCTCCTGCCCCTGGACTGAGACTCAGACTGGAACTTAGACCATCAGTTTACTGGCTTTGCAGCTTGCAGATCTTAGGACTTCTCAGTGTCCATTATAACATGAGCCAGTTCCTTAGTAACTGTATCTATACCCCTCTAGATGGATAGATGATACACAGTTACACAAACGACACATTTATCTCCTTTGGTTCTATTTCTCCGAAGAACTCTAGGGATAGAAAGAACCCAAAGAGAACATGTCACAACAATGCAATATTTTTTTTTTATCCTTATAATGTATTACTAGTTTCGGGGTACAGGTCTGTGATTCATCAGTCTTACACAATTCACAGCACTCACCATAGCACATACCCTCTCCAGTGTCTATCACCCAGCCACCCCATCCTTCCTATCCCCTCCCCTCTGTTTCCTGAGATTAAGAGTCTCTTATGGTTTGTCTCCCTTCCTGGTCCCATCTTGTTTCATTTTTCCCTCTCTACCTCCCATGATCCCCTGCCCTGCCTCTCAAATTCCTCATATCGGAGAGATAATATAATTGTCTTTCTCTGATTGACTTATTTCACTCAGCATAATACCCTCTAGTTCCATACACATTGCAAATGGCAAGATTTGGGGTTTTGATGGTTGTGTAATATTCTGTAAATACACACACACACACACACACATATGTATTATATATATATATCACATTTTCTGCAAAGAAGATATCCAAATGGCTAGCAATGCAAATTTTTTAATCTATAATAATCACAAGAAAAACACCACTCTCAAACACCATGGCCAATTTATATTGATATTTTTGACCCAGACCATAGTTCCTTGTCTCTAAAAATGTTATGGGTGTTGGCCTAGCAACTGAAGAGTGAACTAAAATCTACCATTTAGCCAAATAAAATTTCAGAAACAAGCTAGGAAGTAATTCTATTAATTCTGTTCTGGAGAACAAAGCTTCTTCTTCAGATGACTGATTCGACCCCAAGTTTGCTTAGGAGTTTTGTCTAGAGTGAGGAGTTTCACTAGGAGAACTAATTGTCAAATTTTTTGCACTAAGTGGACTCGTAACACATATACTGCTTAGGAAAAGACAGGTTATTTGCTAAGGAACTTGCAATTCAAAGTGGACTCTGATCCTTAGGGGTTTCCAAAGCACATACAAGAGAAAACAGAAGGAAAACATCTGTCTACACAATGAAAGTTAAAATAAAAAGTGAGAAATATCATGGAAATGGGAGAGGCTGCCTAAGTTTAGTTTTGGTCTTACAGGAACACTGCCTGTCTTTATAGATAGAAATAAAGGGAGGGAAAAAAGTCTTTAAAAATACACTGAGACTTTAAAAATAATTAAAAGGTCTGAAGTGAAAGAGATGTGAAGCTTAAAAGGAAAGGAGCAATAGAAAGTCAATTAACAACTACCAAAAGATGACTTAAAGGTTGTTTTTTTTTCATCTAGAGAAAAATCTCAAACCTCTGACTACATTGTCGCTTTTGAAACACTTCACATTTTTTTTCATAAATGAAAATTTCTAGACCCCATCGTGCATCTACTGGGTCAAAATATGTGGGTAATACTCAGGAATTCACATTTTGAACAAGTGTTAGGTGGTGTTTATACATTCTAACTTTTGAGAACCCCTGGTATTCATGCATCTTGCGTTACTGTAATGTGTCCTTGCTCCTTATCCATTTGTACGGATGCCTTGAATCTAGAAGAACATCTTTGATTAATGGGAACTTAAAAAACGTAATGTTCCTATACAGAAAGACTGGAAAACCTTTCTAATCTACATTTGAAACAGTATGCTCATTACCAGAAAAGAAGGAGCATGTTGATTGTGGAGAAACAGATCCACCCTCTGAGGACTTTTTTTTTTTTAATTACAACTTTTGATATGTGTGGATCTATCTTTGTTAAGATCTCATACCCTCACACTGACTCAGCTTTCATTTTTAGCCTCCAAATGAGGCCCAGACGAGCTGGACTAAAAACTTGTCCTTGAAAAACTGAAAAGGTCTTTTCTAAACATATATTGTCTTCACTTCCATAAAATAAATATGCAGCACTGAGGGCTCATTTTCATGCTAAAAGGAAACATGGAACTGTGCAGAGGGTCTAGAGATTGGGCTCTATAGCGAGAGCATTCTGCAATCTCAGGCATTTCATTCTCGGACCTTTCATTCCTAATTTGTAGAAGTAGACAGTTGGACTTAAGGACTCTGAAGAGCCCTTCAAACATCAACAAAATGTGTGGTTTTTCTTGGTGACGTTTAAAATTGATTTATTTTGCAGCTGTTAGTTCTGGTAGAAAATTACTAATCCCCTTATATTTCGAAGCTCAAATTTAGCACAGAAAATATATATTGCAAAGTATTTAGCCCATATTTGCAGTATAGATGTTACAAAGCATTTTGATGCCTGAGAGGAAGTTTGGAGTTCTGAACACTTTGATAGTATAAATGTGGATCCATGTCTTTTGAGAGAGGTGAGGAATTGGCAAGATTTCACTGTGCAAAAAAACAAATCCGTAAAACAGCATTTGGGGAGTCATTTCATTTCAGTAAGAGAGTATTCTCTGAACTACTTTGATAAATAAAAGTCTTAAGGAATATCCATTTCAACATTACCACCTATATAAACCATTTGCTAATAATATCTTGACCCCTTAGTTCTTGCACTACATATTATTAAGGAACCTTGACTTTATATTCCACATTTTTTTTTTTTTGCTGACATCATTTTAGAAAATCTGTGATATGCTATCCTACAACCTGTATGTCTTCTAAATTATCTCTAACCTTTAACCTTTGAGAAGCATAATATACTTAGGAGACAAGGTTTATACCTCAGATACTAAAGCATCTGAAGTGCACTCTCAAGTATTAACTGTCTCTAGGATCTCAGGATGAAAAGACCCTAGTCAGATTGTCATTCATCCTCCTGCTAGAATCCTACTGAGCCATCATAAAACATGGGGATAAGGAAGATTTGTAATTATCCTATGTGGTAATTGTTAAAAATTTTATTCATTATGCAGAATTTTCCCCTAGATTTCACCCAAGTTCCATAAAAGGTGATTTAGGTCTTGAATTTCTTTTTTTTTTTTTTTAAAGATTTTATTTATTTATTTGACAGAGAGAAATTACAAGTACACTGAGAGGCAGGCAGAGAGAGAGAGAGAAGGAAGCAGGCTCCCTGCTGAGCAGAGAGCCCGACGCAGGACTCGATCCCAGGACGCTGAGATCATGACCTGAGCCGAAGGCAGCGGCTTAACCCACTGAGCCACCCAGGCGCCCCAAGTCTTGAATTTCTTTTACTGTTTGTTGAATTCCTTTTACTGTTGATTGAATAACTCTCTGTGGGCCAAAGATCAGGAATTCCTTCCATCCTGAAAGCAAGAACACACTGGCCTTGGGAAGTTAAGTCACACAGCCACTAGGCTGCAGAGCCCATCTCTTTCTTAACTTTATTTTTTTCCCTTTTTAAAAAAAAAAATTAATTATTTTTTTATTTTGTTGTTCATCACCATACAGTTCATCATTAGTTTTTGATGTAGTGTTTCACGATTCATTGTTGGTGTATAACACCCAGAGCTCCATGCAATACATGCCCTTCTTAATACCCAGGACTGGGCTGACCCATCCACCCACCACCTGCCCCCAAAACCCTCAGTTTGTTTCCTGCAGTCCCTAGTCTTTCATGGTTTATCTACCTCTCTGATTCCCTCCCCCTTCGTTTTTCCCTTCCTTCTCCTAATGTCCTCTGTGCTATCCTTGTCCACAAATAAACCGTATGATAATTGACTCTCTCTGCTTGACTTATTTCACTCAGCATCATCTCCTCCAGCTCCATCCATGCTGATACAAAAGGTGGGTATTCATCCTTTCTGATGACTGAGGAATAGTCCATTGTATATATGGACCACATCTTCTTTATCCATTCATCTACTGAAGGGCATCTCAGCTCTTTCCACAGATTGGCTATTCTGGACATCCCCCAGAGTTACAGATATAGTAAAAAGAAGGACCACATGCACCCCAATATTCATAGCAGCAATATCTTTGTTTTTTTTTGTTTTGTTTTTTTTTTTAAGATTTTATTTATTTATTTGACAGAGAGAAATCACAAGTAGATGGAGAGGCAGGCAGAGAGAGAGAGAGAGGGAAGCAGGCTCCCTGCCGAGCAGAGAGCCCGATGCGGGACTCGATCCCAGGACCCTGAGATCATGACCTGAGCCGAAGGCAGCGGCTTAACCCACTGAGCCACCCAGGCGCCCCGCAGCAATATCTTTGTTAGATTTTTTAAAAATGATAACTATATCTTATAGAATTCCAGCCTCACATAATTCTAAATTATTATTATACTTTCTATAAAATTAAAAATTTTTTAAAATCTTGGAACTTAACCTTTCCTTCTCTAAAACTGCCTAAAGTGGTAAAATTAGGGCTCTGTGAACATTTCTTCCCAGCTCGACTGATTACACCTACTCTTTCCTTTCTATAAAGCAGGAGCAGGAACAACAACTAAGCCCTTTGCAGCTGCATCATTAGCAGCACACGTCATTATCCAGCCCATACAGTGTTATCAGAAATCTTCCATCTTAGATTGTGAAGGGACTTCTTTAAATTTGCACCTGTGCATATTTCGGTAAAGCAATCAACTTCAAATTAAACAATGCCAAGGTTCCAATTGCAAAGTAGATGGGACTTCTAGCAGCCACTCTCTCTGGCAACTCTGCCCCCCTGTGGCCAATGTGCAGCAGGTATTAGGGCCAAAGAGAAAAATGTAAGGAAAACGGATTGGTTGTTGCAATATGATTAATGGTACACAGGTTTTCTGTTCTGCAGAAAGAAAGGTAGTTATAGGTTCAAATAAGCTGGATATTATACCAGATTTCAAAGGACGTCGTTTGAAATTCCTATTCTGCAACCTAGTTGCTGTGTGATTTTGAGTTGATCATTTAGCTTCCCTGAGAGGATTTCTTCATCTATTAAAATTGGGCAGAACCACAAAAGCATACACCCATAGATAATGAATCAGAATGGAGAACCCATAACTAGACCCACACAATTCTGGTCAACTGATTTCTGATAACGAGCAAAGGCAATTCAATGAAAAAAGGACAGTCTTTTTTCAGCAGATGTTGCAGGAACAATTGGACATCCACATGCAGAAAAATAAGCCCAAGCACAGCCTTTATACCTTACACGAGATTAAATAAAAATGAATCATATACCTAAATGTAAAATGCAAAACTGTAGAACTTCTGGAAGAAAATGCAGGAGGAAATCTACATAACCTGGGATCTGGCAATGGCTTTTGAAGATACAACATCAAGAGAACAATTTGTGGGAAAAAATAAATAAGTGTGACTATACTAAAAGTAAAGCTGTCCACTTGATTACAGACTTTTTTTTTTAAGATTTTATTTATTTATTTGACAGATAGAGATCACAAGTAGGCAGAGAGGCAGGCAGAGAGAGAGAGGAGGAAGCAGGCTCCCTGCTGAGCAAAATTGGATGGATGCGGGGCTCTATCCCAGGAACCTGAGACCATGACCTGAGCCGAAAGCAGAGGCTTTAACCCACTGAGCCACCCAGGCACTCCTCAATTACAGACTTTATTAAGAGACTGAAAAACCAAGCCACAGGCTTGTAAAAATTAAAAAAAAGAAAATCTCTGGTAAGACTTGTATTTAAAATATAAAATTAGACATGATGAAATTTATTTTTCATTGGTGTTAAATTAAATGAACTGGCAATTTTTGAAGTTCCTAACATACAGTTCAGTAGAGGGTTGCTTATTCTGTGGGCAAATGTGTAATAGGTTATAATGCAAATGGATATTTAATTTTCCAAATGCCTCATACACAAGCTCCTAAAAACCACTTCCTTATGATCATGTTGGTGAATTTTAACTCATTGTCTCACTCATGTAGCCCTTATTTCTGAAGAAAGGAAACAGCCCAAAAGAATGCTCAGTCTACTTCCATGTCTGTTCTGAGAGGAATAAATAACAATTCATGCTTTCTTGGAAGGACAAAAAATGACCTTCGTAAATGCTTATGAAAAAGATGTTTAAGATGACACACACAAAAAAAGTATTGGATCTAGACACATATCTTTGTTCCAAACTTGAAGAAAATCAAATTGTCCTATGTTTAAATGATATAAATGGTCTTATAAAAAAGATTTATTTATTTTGAGAGAGAGTGACAGGAAAGGGAGAGAGAGAGGGATAGCAAGATTCTCAAGCAGACTCCCTGCTGAGCGCAAAACAGACCAATGCAGGGCTCAGTCTCAAGATCCTGAGAGCATGACCTGAGCTGAAATCAAGAGTTGGACACTTGACCAACTGAGCCACCCGGGCACACCCACAGTGTGTCTTTCTCATGTTTTTATCCCACAGCACAAAGTTATGGGGAGCTTTTATTAATATTTTATTTTTGTAGTAAGATGGGCTTCAAAGTGTTGTGCTGTATTGATTCCAATCAACAGAGGCTAACTGATGGATACAAAGAAGCCTCATCTTCTCTGCTCCTCCCTTCTCTGAACACTCATCACTGACTCAGAGTCACACCAGATAGAACGGACCTTTACTCTTAAATGTGCTTCTTCTCCCTTGCTACAGTACAATTCCAATGACTGGAAGACCTTGTCTCACTTTTTGTCAAAATGTAGGCAGAGACCAGAAGACAGATCTAGAGAGAATACAAAAGAAGAAACTATGGAACCTATGGGAGGAAGTAACATGGGTCCCCAAAACAGTGAGGGCACAGCAGGAAACCACTTAGAGCAAAGCTAATGTATAGAATATACACTGTGTCCACTGAAGCTGCATAGATTCCAATGGATAATACGTTAAGGAAACCTTCTGGTGGGAGCTGCTGACACTGGTGTTGAGTCTTAAAGCAGGAGAGGACCCGGGAGGATAATTCAGTAGATGGTGTAGGGTGAGGCAGGAGGCGGCAAGGAAATGCGCAAGACAAATGGTAACGTGCTTGGTATACCACAGAGCTAGAATGGAAAGGCTGTTTGGGTAAATAAAAAGGGAAGAGAATGAAAAGAGAGAAGCAAGGGTACAGGGGAGTTTGCAGACAGCTTGTTCGTCTCAAGCAACATCCCTTGAACTTTCCTCACTTTTCTTGTCTGTAAGAAATCTCTAAGGTCCCTGTCAATGGCAATGATTGTTAAATCTAGAAACTTAGCTTAAAAAGACTTTAGAATTACCAGCTTCTCCTATCCAGCAGCGGTGAGGAAAGGCCTGAATTTTTTTTACCAGTTAAAACTGGGAAAAAGAGGAGTTGAGTGAGGCCTCTTAGGATGGAGGAGGCTAGAGGGGGCTGAAATTCACACGAAGGGCACATAACCGCTAATCCTTTACCCAAAATTGCCCCCACAGACTAAAAGTAAGAGAGTCTGTGCTGGAAAAGATCTCAGGTTTGAAAACAGGAAAAAAATAGATGTATCTCTTCAAAACTCTGATTAGCATTCTAGACCTATATCCAGGATGGGTTGATTCTCTTCTTCCACTAATAATTCCTCCTACTCATGATACTGTCCAGTGGAGGAGATGAAGTTTGAAGAGGGCTATCTTTCCTACCAGATGATTGTGGGAAGTTTATATGCTCTAAATATAATCAGCCTATTATCCAGCTCTAGGAGTAAAGTGTTCTTTTGAATCTGGCTATCATCCGCCCATCAGAAGAGCACCCTCCGTTGGCTCGAGTGCGGTAACCTGTGGGCTGCAGCTTGCTTTTGCACGGCAGATTTTTCAATGTAATTGCATGTAACACTTTATTTATAGTAATGAAAAAGTACTTAAAATCCAATTACATAGTTGGAAATTGCATATCTCTAAACAGATGTAGAATAATTAAAAAGAAATCCAGTGCATATCTATAGAAACTCTTTTTGAAATTACCAAACTGATTTATTTCAGTATCCTCCAAGCAGTTCCTCTGGTTAAATTGCTAGCCTATATTAGTTTCCTGAGCCTCATACACCTTTCATAGAGCTAAATGGGGAATTAAAATGTAGTTTCCATGCATTTGCTTTTCTTTTTATGACCCAAATAATTCATTTGAGAGCAATAGGTTTCTATAAATTTCCTTCGCCCAGAGGTTGTTTTGGTGAGTAAAATTCTTTGCTGGAACATCTCTGGAGGTGCTTACTGGTGAGCAGAGAGTAAAAGGATTGTGTTTCCAGTGGTGAGGAAAGTGTGGCTCTATGGCACTCTTCCGTCAATGATGGCCTCAAACCTCCTCTATTACGTAAATAGAAGAGACGTGACTGGAAACCCACCACAATGGAGAAATTCCTGCTTAATCTCCATTCGTTGTGAAAGCAAATAGGGATAGCAAAATCATGGAAATATATTCTTTATTATATATATTATACATTTTATACATATTATACATTTCCTTCTGAGCCATCCCCAAACAAATACATAGTTTTTCAGTATAGAAAAGATGATAAGATCTTTCTCTTTGGTAATAGAATGATTGTTACATCCTAAAAGCTAAATACAACATGAATCTAACAATTATAAATGAGGCTATTTTGCACAAAGGAAGATTCTAGTTTTACTTTGGACTTAAAAAAAAAATTACTCGAAGTTAGGACTCCTGGGCTTACAGAAAAATAATCTCTTTGAAAACACACGTAAATAAATTCAATATTACATTAATACAATTTTCAGTCTTTAATATATTAAGCATAATTGAAAATATTTTCAGTAATAAAAACACATACAGATTATTTATTCCTAGCATAAAGAGAGGTTGAAATTGTTCTGAACTTATTTGCTACAATTTTTTCCTTCATAATGGGAATAATAATCCTGACATTTCTTAAATCCCAACAATTCGTACATTGTTTGGAAGCTCTTCCTCTAGGGTAGCATGCCTCTTTTTCTCACTCTCATATTCTTTAGTAGCTTCAACAGAAACTTAGAAACCTTTTCTTCTCCAGCAGTTATTAAGGTGATTCTGGATCATTCTGTTCCTTCTGTCAGTCCTACCACTGGAGGCTCATTTTTTCCTTTAGTTTGGTGCCCTCTTTCTCTCTCTGCTGCCTTCTTCCTTATCAAAGCATGCTCTCAGAAAAAGACCTGATATCAGTCATTTTCCCATGAGTATGACTCTCAGTTGCTGTGCTGTCTTGTTTTTAGGCAAGGAAGTTGCAGGTATCAGGAAATGGACAAAAGAGGTGAATTGAGCAAGTAAGCACTTCGTAACACTTTCACCTTATTAGTCCCAATGTTTAGTCTGTAAAGGAGAAGGAAGTGTGGTCCTCTCAAATACCTGGGTCAAGTAAACCTGCTGATGGGCTCCATGATCTCCACAATCCTTGTTACCCCCCCATCCCACCCTCCATGTGTCTGGCAGGAGAACACACTGCTCTTTAGTTTTGTGACTGATTCAGATTTGTGACCTTTCAATTCACTTCTTACTGGTCTGCATTCCTTTTGTTACTTTCAATTCTTCGATTAAAAGCCTTCTCACACTTTGTTATACCCTTGTTCCTTTCCATTTTTTCCAACTGTATTCTTCTGATGTTTCATTTCAAAAGCAATAATGTTCCTGATGACCATGTAAGATAAAAGGTCATTTTTAAACAGTGGACTAACCATATGATTCGCATCACATTTCCCTAGCCCAGATGAGGAAGTCCAATCAGGGAAGGGGTGAGTGACTTAGGTAAGATCACACAGTAGGTGGCAAGTGGTCGGCAGCATTTCCCTTGACTTACCAGTCCATTACTTGATCAACTGGACTGTCATGCACCTGGGCATAGAAGGCATGAGAAGGATGGATGGCCAGGCCAAGGCAGACACTAAGTGCCGTGAAGAAAAAGGCATTCTTGTGCCAGAGGTTGTTGCCTGGGTCAGGCATTGCCATTCAGGGTCTTCTTCTTCCACAAGGAAACAGAAATGGAGGTGAAAGCAGAGAAGGACAAGAGTGGCAAATTCAAGAGTAAAAAGAAATTCATAAATGTCCATGCTGTCTGCTACCTGCTCTTTGACCCTATCTTTAAGGAGATATCGAAATCAGTAGGACCAGGACTCAGAGCGTAGACGCCAGAAGAAGAGATCTTTCACATCCAAACCTCAACCTCCCAACTGATGCTATGAATGGTGTGAATTCAGCCCTCGTCCTCTGAGCTTATGGAAAGGATGGGGACAGATCAAAGAGAGTAAAAAGAGACCATGCTTGCCCAAGGAGGTGAGTCTGGCTGAAGCAGCTGGTCATAGTCTAGGTTCCCACTCTCCAGCACCAGTGTGCACAGTGCCATTGCCTTGATTTCTTTTTAATACCATGATACTCAGAGTTGGAACATCTCTCCTAATAAGCCAAACCACCGCAGCCTACAGTTTCATCTTAGAAAGCAATTAATAACTTGCTGCACTGAATCTGAAGCTACTACTAGATTTGAGAGGCTTCTATAGTCCCTAAAGGAGGTCACTTCCATGAATCTGATTATAAAGGACTGAACCACAGACAAGCTCTTCCTGGTACTCACTATGTCATTGCTTTACTCCAATATACACACACATGTGGGGCTAAGGTAGTTTCAGAAGGAAAAAAGACACAAGAGAACAATAAGTCACTGAGAGTTATGAGACAGAGGGGGAAAATTAGAGGGAGAAGGTGCTATTGTCAAGCCTACACTTCCAGTCCTCAGTGACTCTTTTATTCAGAAGTGCCATCTCCTCCCCTCCCTCTCTGCTGCCTCCTACACTCGCTGCTCCCCCCCTTGGTCTCTATACCAATGTGGAGTCTTCGGAAATTGTCCTGATTTAGGAAACTCTGGGGTCAGCTTTAGTCATTGTATATTGTTTCATTTTTAAGGAATTGAGGAGAGACAGCAAGCCAGTTCGTTGGTGATCACCCGAAATCTATTCCGTGGAACTGACCAGGAGGAAGTTCATGTTCCCTTTGGTCTGAACTTGAGACACGCTTCTTCCCGACTATAAGCCCCTGACTTTCCTTTCCGTACAGCAGTTACTTTAGAACACTTGCAATTTCTCTGCTTCTTGGAGATGTCAATCTTATTCCCACTCTCTTGCTAGCTTCACAACCCAGGAACATCTTTGTCAGGCACTGGGTGTCATCCCTTTGAAATGTAATCATCAAGGATATTCCTGGCCCCTTTTTTCCAGTCTCTGAGGGAGCATAGGAACCTAACATAGGTAATCTACTATTAGCAAACACAGATGGCCTAATCACATTAAGGAATTCCCTTAATTAAAATTAAATTCCCTTAATTAAAACTCCCCCTTAATGTCCTCCAGTACTTTTCTATTACCTCATTTCAGACTTAAAAACTCTCTCACCTTTTATTTCAATGGAGGAGAGTTGAATCTCTCTCTTCTACTATAACTCTTTTGACCCCTATTGCAATAGTCTTCCGTAAAGTCTTCCTTGACTGTCTCACTTGCCTTGTGCTATTTTTCTTTCACCAAAGTTTCAAATCTGTGGACCTGTTCCTTTTTTTTAAAGATTTATTTATTTGATGGGGAAGAGGCAGAGGAAGAGAGAGAATCCTCAAACAGACTTCCTGCTGAGTGTGGAGACCCACATAGAGCTCAATCTCAGGACTCCCAAATCACGACCTGAGCCAAAAATCAAGAGTCAGACATCTAACCGACTTAGCCATCCAGGTGCATCTGTAGATTTGTTTCAAATTAATTTCCTGCATATTAGGACTAAAAAATTTAATTGCCAGATGCATGTCATTATCCATTTGTCAAAACCCATAGAATGTACCATAGCAAGAGGGAACTCTGATGTAAATTATGGACACTGGGTGATAATGATATGCCAGTGTAGATTCACAGATTGTAACAAATGTACCACTCTGGTGGGGAATGCTGATAGTGAGGGAAGCTGGGAAGGAGTAGAATATATGGGAGAATTTTGTGGGTTTTGCTCCTTCTTGCTGTGAATTTAAAATTGCTCTAACAGACTCTGTTATTTAAAAAAAAAAAAAATGGTGTTGGATTACCTTCAATAGATGCTTCATGGTTCTATGAAGAGATTGGAGCCGAATCCGCTAAACATCTCAGTGAGAATCCAGAGCCTGAATCTAGTTGCTTTCTCTTGAATAGTGTGTAACTATCAGCAACTTTATATAAAACCAAAAGTTGTTCAAAGATAAATTTTAATTCTATTTCCTGAGTATGTTTTACAAGCCTTGAAGGTGGGCTAAGATCTGGGTGTCTTATAACTTTCTAGAGACTGAGCTCCTGATCCTTGCAGTGCAGGGCAGGCAGGATCAACTTCCATTCCACTTCCTTTCAATATTTTAAATGTGAAAATACCGTAGACGTGAGGCTAAGCATAGACAGGCTTGCTTTAAATTTATGTGACCACACATCCTTGCAAAATGATGATTCTTTAAAACTTTTCAAATTTATACCTTACAACTTTTAATTTCTTGTCATAGAGCCTGATTTCTCTCACTTCCCAATTTAATTTTTTAATTAAATCTCTGATTGACATTTATTCTTCTACTCCAGGGTCCAGTTTATTATGGTTTCGTTTTCCTAATGTAAGTACTAGGAATTGAAGGCTCCTGTGCGGACCTAGACATACAGCCAAGTCCACGTAGAGTAAGACTGGTCACTCCTTAGTGAGCCCCCCGACCCCACCACATCACAGACCCCTATTGCCCTAGATAAAGAAGGAGAATTTCATAGGCAGTTTCCCTTTTTATGGCGCTCATTTAATTTACCACGTAAAGGGCATATAACTAAGCATTTTCTAAGGAAAAGGAGGTTATGTAACAAAAAACTAGATTCCTATGAATTATTAAATCCTTAGGGGTCGCTTTGCGTTCATCATTTCACCTTTAAAGAAAGGTTGTAACATTTACAGACTGCTGTGTGACTTACATGAGTCAGAACACTGCTTTGCTATTTACGTACCAAATTGCCTTGAGAGAGGGGAATAAGTCCCCTTCACATTAAAATTCTCAGAAGCAATTAGCTGTGCTGTATATGGTGTGATCTAAGGAAGGTTATAAAGGAAAGGAAGAATTATGTGCAAAGTGAATCAGATTGTGTCCTAAATAGAGGTAGGTTTATGTTTACACAAACAAAAATATTTTGGTAGATGAATTACTTGATTTCTAGGCTTTTAAAAAATTACATAGACTGCATTTGCTTAAAAATTCATGGAGAGTGTTGAAAACACCTTTTCTCAAATTCGTAAGGGCCCACTGAGGAGGAGTCATGATTCAGATTAGTTTTAATTTCCTTTTAGGCTAATCACAAAACAGAAATTCAGTTAATTAGCATAAAATACCTCTTTTCATATTCATGTTAAATATCTCAAAATTTTAACTTGTGTACAATTTTTAGACAGCATATAGTTTCTTCTGCAGTGCTAACACCCATGAGGATACAGTCTGATTAAACTCATTTTGACCATCAAGTTTGATCCATTGTACTGCATTGCTCACATGATGGGAAAGGCAGGGAAGACCAAACAGTTCTTCTCAAAATCCTGCCCGTGTTTCAGTGCTAAGCTGTCCTCTCCTCAAGTCTTACCTGATACCCACCCCCAATCCTATCCCCTGAGCTCTGTGGGAATAAACTATACTTAAATGATTATGCTTTGTATTATAGCTACATACACGGTTGTTTTTCTCCACACAGACCGTTGCATGTTTAAGTGTAAATTCTCAGAATCAGAATGTAGATCTAAATATTCTATTGTATCTAGTTCAGAACCTCATACATAGCAGGCTTTCAGGGAATTAATAAACTATTCCACATTTCAGGAACCTGTAAATACATGGAATTAATTTTATTACCACATAAGCACCCTATCTTCTACTTTCTCCTTTTCCTCTTCCACAAAACTCACATAACAAATTGGGATACTTTAAAAACCATTTTCCTGGGATGCCTGGATGGCTCAGTCGGTTAAGCCTCTACCTTTGGCTCAGGTCGTGATCTCAGGTTCCTGGGCTGGGACCCCGCATCAGACTCATTGCTCAGCAGGTAGTCTATATCTTGCTTTCCCTCTCCCTCTTTCTCTCTCTCTCAAATAAATAGAAAAATCTCTACAATATTTAAATAAAATAAAAACCATTTTCCTTTGTTCTTTTTCATTTTCTAAGTTTCATCAGCTACAAAAGATGAAATGTTGACCATAAAGATGTAGAAAACACCAACGTGCCCATGACACGGGTTATTCAGCCAAATCTACAGAGAACTGAACTCTCTCTCAGCAGTCCACGTAAATTCACTCTATCCCTACAGTATGCTGGGCACCCTGAGGTGGGAGTGGTGAGCAAAACAGACATGGCGCCTGCCTTGTGGCATGTGCAACCTACCTGGGGAGACAGACACAAAGTAAGCAACAACAACAACAAAAATGCCACCAGAACTGTAATTGTGGTGAATGATACAGAGGAAAAGAAAGTGACTCTGGTGGAAAGGATGCCGGGGAGGAATCGCTTCAGAATAAATGGTCCGGGGAAACTTCTCTGAGGAAGTAGTATTCAAGGTGACATTTGAAAAATTAGCAATAACTAACTGGGGAGACAACATCTCACACACACAGAACAGCTTGTACAGAGACCCACTGAAGAATGGGTTGTGTTTTAGGAACAGGAATTTAGTGAGAGATGGACAGAGAATATTCTTTAGACTGGAGAGAAAGGCAAGGACCTGATCCTGCTGAGCCATGCTGAGCTTGGCTGAGGTATTTGAGAAGGTGAGACTGGCTACTGTGTAGAGAATGGATTAGAATGGAAAGTCTAAGAGAGGAGTCACGTTAAGAGCCTGACAGAATAGGAAACCCTGGACCTCCCCCACCAAAAATATCAGTTTAGCAACAATGCATTCTTTTGGGGAGAAACCAGGAATGAACTGAAAGAATGCGGCACTCTGGGAGAAGGCAAAACCAGTGAGAAAGAGAACCCCAAGCTCACAGCTTCTCCTATCAACAAAGTTTTTTTTTTAATTAATTTATTTATTTTCAGCATAACAGTATTAATTATTTTTCACCACACCCAGTGCTCCATGCAATCTGTGCCCTCTATAATACCCACCACCTGGTTCCCCCAACCTCCCACCCCACCCCGCCACTTCAAACCCCTCAGATTGTTTTTCAGAGTCCATAGTCTCTCATGATTCACCTCCCCTTCCAATATACCCCAACTCCCTTCTCCTCTCTAACACCCCTTGTCCTCCATGATATTTGTTATGCTCCACAAATAGGTGAAACCATATGAGAATTGACTCTCTCTGCTTGACTTATTTCACTCAGCATAATCTCTTCCAGTCCCATCCATGTTGCTACAAAAGTTGGGTATTCGTCCTTTCTGATGGAGGCATAATACTCCATAGTGTATATGGATCACATCTTCCTTATCCATTCGTCCGTTAAAGGGCTTCTTGGTTCTTTCCATAGTTTGGCGACCATGGCCATTGCTGCTATAAACATTGGGGTACAGATGGTCCTTCTTTTCACGACATCTGTATCTTTGGGGTAAATACCCAGGAGTACAATGGCAGGGTCATAGGGAAGTTGTATTTTTAATTTCTTGAGGAATCTCCACACTGTTCTCCAAAGAGGCTGCACCAACTTGCATTCCCACCAACAGTGTAAGAGGGTTCCCCTTTCTCCACATCCTCTCCAACACATGTTGTTTCCTGTTTTGTTAATTTTGGCCATTCTAACTGGTGTAAGGTGATATCTCAATGTGGTTTTAATTTGAATCTCCCTGAGGGCTAGTGATGATAAACATTTTTTCATGTGTCTGATAGCCATTTGTATGTTTTCATTGGAGAAGTGTCTGTTCATATCTTCTGCCCATTTTTTGATATGTTTGCCTGTTTCATGTGTGTTGAGTTTAAGGAGTTCATTATAGATCCTGGATATCAACCTTTTGTCTGTACTGTCATTTGCAAATATCTTCTCCCATTCCGTGGGTTGCCTCTTTGTTTTTTAGACTCTTTCCTTTGCTGTGCAGAAGCTTTTGATTTTGATGAAGTCCCAAAAGTTTATTTTCGCTTTTGTTTCCTTTGCCTTTGGAGACATATCTTGAAAGAAGTTGCTGTGGCTGATATCGAAGAGATTACTGCCTATGTTCTCCTCTAGGAGTCTGATGGATTCCTGTCTCATGTTGAGGTCTTTTATCCATTTTGAGTTTATCTTTGTTTACGGTGTAAGAGAATGGTCGAGTTTCATTCTTTTACAAATAGCTGTCCAGTTTTCCAGCACCATTTATTGAAGAGACTGTCTTTTTTCCACTGTATATTTTTTCCTGTTTTGTCAAAGATTAATTGACCATAGAGTTGAGGGTCCATATCTGGGCTCTCTACTCTGAGTTCACTGGTCTATGTGTCTGTTTTTATGCCAGTACCATGCTGTCTTGGTGATCACAGCTTTGTAATAGAGCTCGAAATCAGGTAAAGTGATGCCCCCAGCTTTATTTTTGTTTTTCAACATTTCCTTAGTGATTCAGGGTCTCTTCTGATTTCTATGAAGCCAGAATTACCCTGATCCCCAAACCAGGCAAAGACCCTACCAAAAAGGAGAATTTTAGACCAATATCACTGATGAATATGGATGCTAAGATTCTCAACAGGATCCTAGCCAATAGGATCCAACAGCACATTAAAAAGATTATCCGCCATGACCAGGTGGGATTCATCCCTGGGCTACAAGGATGGTTCAACATTCGCAAATCAATCAATGTGATAGAACAAATTAATATGCGAAGAGAGAAGAACCACATGGTCCTCTCAATTGATGCAGAAAAAGCATTTGACAAAATCCAGCATCCGTTCCTGAGTAAAACGCTTCAAAGTATAGGGATAGAGGGAACATTCCTGAACTTCATCAAATCTATGAATGAAAGACCCACAGCAAATATCATCCTCAATGGGAAAAAGCTTGCAGCCTTCCCGTTGAGATCAGGAACACGACAAGGATGCCCACTTTCACCACTCTTGTTCAACATAGTATTAGATGTCCTAGCAACAGCAATCAGACAACAAAGAGAAATAAAAGGTATCCAAATTGGCAATGAAGAAGTCAAACTCTCTCTCTTCGCAGATGACATGATTCTTTATAAGGAAAACCCAAAAGACTCCACCCCCAAACTACTAGAACTCATACAGCAATTCAGCAACGTGGCAGGATACAAAGTCAATGTGCAGGAATCAGTGGCTTTCTTATACACTAACAATGAAAATACAGAAAGGAAAATTAGAGAATCGATTCCATTTACTATAGCACCAAGAACCACAAGATACCTGGGAATAAACCTAACCAAAGAGGTAAAGGATCTGTACTTGAAGAATTACAGAACACTCATGAAAGAAATTGAAGAAGACACAAAAAGATGGAAGACCATTCCATGCCCTTGGATCGGAAGAATAAACATTGTTAAAATGTCTATACTGCCTAGAGCAATCTATACTTTTAATCCCATTCCGATCAAAATTCCACCGGTATTCTTCAAAGAGCTGGAGCAAATAATCAACAAAGTTTTAAATGGAAATATATTATACTCCCCCAGTGAAAACATGTGGCCGAATGCATTAAAAAGAAGTGGCCAAATGCATTAAAAAGAAACAAGATCCAGCTGTCTGCAATAGGCTCACTTTAGCGTGAAGGACACACAGAGGCTGAAAATGAGGGGCTGAGAGAAAATATTCCAGGTAAATCTAAAAGAGAGTAGGAAACTTTGAGTTACTTCTGGGAAGAAAATGGGGTTTAGGGGATGTGGGACAGGGGAGTCATTGTACATTCTGATATTTTATCTACATATGTAAACTTGGATAACAAAAATTGTAGTCAGATTTTAACCACTCCCTTTAAAATTGATAGATCAAGTAGCCAAAATAGGTAATTAAAAAATTTCAGTAATATGAAAAATAAACTCATATTAATAGGTGTGCATATATATGCATTTGTGTATATACATATATATGTATTTGTGTACAGATATATTCACATTTCTTCATGCTCACATTGGAATAGTGAAAAATGTAATAACAACAAAGAAAACACCAATACAGAGTACATTATACAATAAAATTGGAATTCAGTTATAAAAATGTAACTAAAATATAACTAAAAAGGAACATTTATCTGGGAACTGCAAAACATGCTACCAAATAGAATTTCTGGTATGAGAAGATAATAGCACTATTAGAGAATATTTAGGGTTAAATAAAAATTAAATAAAAATTAAAAGGCTATATGTCAAATTTTGGGGTATGCAGCTGAAGAAATACTTAGAAATTTATACTTTTTAATACATGTATCAAAAAAATAAAAAAAGGTGGAAAACAAGTATGTTAAACTTTCAGTTGAAGCTAGGAAAAAAGAGGAATATAACTTCACTATGGTCATAGACATAAAAATTCTAAATAAAATTTTAACCAATTTCAACACTGTATTAAAAATGCATCATGATCAAGTAGGTTTTGCCTCAGGAATGGGAAGATAAATTCACATCAAAAATTGTTTAATATAATTTAACTTAATGGAATAAAGAATACAGAATTATACTATCATAATAAATGAATAAAAGTCATTTGGTGGTAGGTCAGTATCTCTTTATGATGCAAATTACCTGAAAGAGGGAAATAAAATTCTAGAGGAACAATAATGACAGTGTATTACACGCTCATTAACTCAACTCTTCACCTCTTATTAAAAACCAATAAGCAAATAAATGTAATGGTACTTTAAAAAAGAAAGAGATACAATTCTAATTAAGAACATGAAACATTGGAGACTGACATAGAGTCAAAACAGCTAGTTTTTCTTCCAGCACTGGTACAAATTATTGTTTCTTTGCTTGAGCCCAGAGAAAATAGTTACCCGCTTGGATAAAAGAAGACAGATGTGTACAAACTAATGGCTTACCTAGACCATCAACAAATGAAACATGTGCATCTGGGAACCTCCTTTCTCCTGTTAGACAAGAGGGCTTTTAAGGGGTAGACATTCTGAAGCATACCTCGTACTACCCATTTCGAAGGCACTCAGATTAAATGGAATCATTCCAATATTTAAGTGGCATTTTTATAAAAAGCAGTGTCACATTTAATCTTTTCCTGTGTCATCCACCTACTTCACATAGAGAACGTATGCTGTGTTCCATATTCCATCATTTGGGAATGGCCACCAAAAAGCTACTATGTGCTAATCAAAGAGAAAATTGAAGGGGGTGGGATTATGGACATTGGGGAGGGTATGTGCTTTGGTGAGTGCTGTGAAGTGTGTAAACCTGGTGATTCACAGACCTGTACCCCTGGGGATAGAGTATTATGCCTCCATCAGAAAGGATGAATACCCAACTTTTGTAGCAACATGGATGGGACTGGAAGAGATTATGCTGAGTGAAATAAGTCAAGCAGAGAGAGTCAATTATCATATGGTTTCACTTATTTGTGGAGCATAACAAATAGCATGGAGGACATGGGGACTTAAAGTGGAGAAGGGAGTTGGGGGAAATTGGAAGGGGAGGTGAACCATGAGAGACTATGGACTCTGAAAAACAATCTGAGGGTTTTGAAGGGACGGGGGGTGGGAGGTTGGGGTACCAGGTGGTGGGTATTATAGAGGGCACGGATTGCATGGAGCATGGGGTGTGGTGCAAAAATAATGAATACTGTTATGCTGGAAATAAAAAAAAAAAAAGAGAAAATTGAAATATGTAGATAAAGTCTAAAATACACATTTCAGAGCACCACCACCACAAAATCCTAGTAAAATTGTAACAGAAAATGTTAAGAGGCAACAGAGTAAGGATTGCAGGCACCTATCTTAGAAAATTAGGGAGAAGACATAGACATGCTAGACTCCTATCCCCCAAGCACCGTGTTCCAGTAAAAAAAAAAAGGGGGGGGCAGAAAAGTGAGACAGGCTATTGTTAGCTAAAATTATCCCACTGAAAACAACAGTACCTATAGTTTATATACATTTAATGTATGTATATATGCACACACACATATTTATGTGCATATATATTCGTATGATTCATATGATATCCATCTTTCAGCAGTCCTTACATTTTTCTTTTAGGAAGACAGAGGTGGCTTCATAGGTTAATTTGAACAGCAAAGTCCAGGTTTCTCTTCAATATATGATCCCATTTGTCTCTATGTTAGATCATCTGGTATCCGATACGAGAATCTCACTGAAGTCCTGATTTTTTTTTACTTTTGGGTCACTTGATTAAAAACAACATTGTTGTCTATTGTCTGACCTTTCCACTACGCAGAATTCGTGGTGCAACATCTTGAAAGCTCAGGGCCATAGGACTTCAGGACATTTGGAGACAGGAGTGAAACATTTGGTTTGATTTCACCATTCTTCCACCAATCTTGTAGTGGCAACTGCAAAATTCCTATTGAATGGATTGAGAAGCTGTCTGGTTTGACTGTAGTTTCAGTGAGTTTGTGCCTCTGACCTCCACTGAATTGCTATTTCATTGCTATTTACAGCAATGTTCCCCCAGTAGAACACAACTTCTGTCCCTATGGCAACCACATACCTGAGATGTTACTGCCTCTTTTTCTGCCAGTGGAAAAATGTAGTTGAAAGAGAAAATAATAAATATGACTTGTGGCCCTTTCTACATTATCACTCCTGCATATTACTCTGAGTTATGCATTTTCAATTAGGAAATCCCTGAACTGAACTCAGTTGCATGCACAAGCATGCCATTCCTTCAGCAGAAGCAAATGGAAGACAAATTTGTAAATTGTAGATGTGACTACTGCTTCTGACGATAAACTGAAGACTATAGGTCGTGTACACACAGGACAGATAAAGTTGACATTCTCCAGCCAGGTGTAATTGCTGGAAATTCTGTGATACAATATTTCCTTTTGCCGTGTTCATCATCATTTCTCTTTCTCTCCCTCTGTCCTTCAATTTTTTCTCTCTTTCATTTTAACATTCCTCCCTTTAGCTCAGCACATTACAGAGTATATCTTGAAATGGAATCACTGAGGAACACTTATGAAAAAATGTGGAATCCTGAATTCTACCAGCACCTGGGATGAAGGGCAATAATCCATATTCTAAACAACTTTCCCTTTGATTCTTATGAATGCTAAAGTTTGAGAACCACTGTAGTAGACAGGCTTTGAGAGAAAGGGTCTCATGTTACTGAGCTTCGTATTCCCAGCACCTTCACAGTGCCTGTCAGGTTTAAAATAAGGTATGGCCTGCTCTTGGGATACTGGCCAGCCTCATGTTAGCACCAAAATCTCTTTAGAGTCTGCTGATCTCTGTCCTCTCCAAGAGTCTATACACCATGTTCTAGGGATTTCAAGAGCCAGTGAATGGGAATGGAACGGGATGAGGTGTAGCTTCTCAGATTGGTTCTGGATGTAACTATAAATTCAGGAGTAATTGATGTTGGAGGAGGTCATCTACAAGACCTCCTCAGGTTGCCTATGAGCTGTACCCAAGAAGTCAGAGGCTCCTTGGAAGGTAGGCTCCACTTGCCTTTCCTGCAGTAGGGTATGGCCACAAGATAATATGTTGTTGAGCCTATCTGAACAGTATACATGACCGAAGCCAGTTAAGGCTGTTACATAGCTTTAGGTAATCTGGTGGGTGGGTGTAGAAATCTAAGCATCCTGCAGTCATCAAAGACAAGCCTTTTAAAGTCCCTTGCTCATTAAAACTGCCACCTAAAAATTCGGAGTGACTTATTATTTCCTTTCACCTCTCTTTTTTTCCTGAGTACCAGGGCCAGATTGTAAAGCAACAATTGGTCTTTCATCCTGGAACTTGTGTTTAGGAGCTTGTAGTCCATATCTAAAAACTGTAATGTTGGACCTGAAGGGGAGGAGAGTTCTCCCTTTCATCTTTGCCTTTGACTTCAGATGGAAGCTATAAGTCACTGGAAGGTGCTAGTTAAAGACTCAGCAAGACTCGGCAAACAGAGATGAACCTCTTTGTAAAGTGTCCTGGATCTTTGGTCCATTACTGTATCTAGCTAAGTGGGACTACCCTCCCTTCACAGATGCCCTTCCAGAACTTTGGGCAAGAAGCAGAGTCAGAAAGATGACACCTGGAACACACTTTCAATGAAATAAGTTTATTCTTACAAAGTGATGAATTTTTTATGAATGCTTATTATTTTTTATTTAAATTCAATTAATTAACATAGAGCTTATTATTAGTTTCAGAGGTAGAGTTCAGTGATTCATCAATCTTACATAACACCCACTGCTCATTGCATCACATGCCCTTCTTTTTTTTTTTTTTAAGATTTTATTTATTTATCTGACAGAAAGAGAGATCACAAGTAGGCAGAGAGGCAGGCAGAGAGAGAGAGGGAAGCAGGCTCCCCGAGGAGCAGAGAGCCCAATGCAGGGCTCGATCCCAGGACCCTGAGATCAAGACCTGAGCTGAAGGCAGAGGCTTAACCCACTGAGCCACTCAGGCACCCCTCACATGCCCTTCTTAATGTCCATCACCCAGTTACCCCATCCCCGACCCCTCACCTTCAGCAACCCTCATTTTGTTTCCTACAGTTAAGAATCTCTTATGGCCTGTCTCCCTCTCTGATTTTATCTTATTTGATTTTTCCTTCCCTTCCCCTATGGCTTTCTGTTTTGTTTCTTAAATATCACATATGAGTGAGATCATATGATAACGTCTTCCCTGATTGGCTTACTTAGCATAGCATAATACCTCTAGTTCCATCCACATCATTTCAAATGGCAAGATTTCATTTTTTGGTGGCTAAGTAGTATTCCATTGGATATCCATCCCACATCTTCTTTATCCATTCATCTGTTGATGGACATCTGGGCTCTTTCCATAGTTTGGCTATTGTAGAGATTGCTGCTATAAACTTAGGGTGCATATGCCCCTTTGGATCACTATGTTTATATCCTTTGTAGAAATACCCAGTAGTGCAATTGTTGGGTCATAGTGTAGCTCTACTTTCAACTTTTTGAGGAATCTCCATGCTGTTTTCCAAAGTGGCTGTACCAGTTTGCCTTCCTACCAATAGTGGAAGAGGGTTCCCCTTTCTTTTCTTTTCTTTTTTTTTTTTGAGGGCTCCCCTTTCTTTGCATCCTCGTCAACATCTATTGTTTCTTGAATTATTAATTTTAGCCATTCTGACTGCTGTGAGGTGGTATTTCACTGAGGTTTTGATTTGTATTTCCCTGATACTGAGTGATGTGGAACATTTTTCATGTGTCTCTTGGCCATTATGTATATCTTCTTTGGAGAAATGTCTGTTCATACCTTCTGTCCATTTCTTGATTGGATTATTTGTTCTTTGGCATTGAGTTTGATAAGTTCTTTATAGGTTTTGGAAACTAACCCTTTATCTGATATGTCACTTGCAAATATCTTCTCCCATTCTGTCAATTGTCTTTTGGTTTTATCGACTGTTTCCTTTGCTGTGCAAAAGGGTTTTTTTTTTCCCTTGATGAAGTCCCAGTAGTTCATTTTTGTCTTTGTTTCCCTTGCCTTTGGAGATACATGTCAAAAAAGAAGTTGCTGCAGCCAAGGTCACAGAGGTTGTTGCCTGTGTTCTCCACTAGGATTTTGTTGGATAGGAATCACATTTAGCTCTTTTATCCATTTTGAGTCTGTTTTTGTGTTTATAAAAGAGAATGGTCCAGTTTCATTCTTCTGCATGTGGCTGTCTAATTGTGCCAACACCCATCGTTGAAGAGACTGTCTTTCCCTCCCCATTGGATGTTCTTTCCTGCTTTGTTGTAGATTAGTTGACCATAGAATTGAGGGTCTATTTCTGGGTTCACTATTCTGTTTCCTTGATCTGTGTCTGTTTTTGTGCCAGTACCATACTGTCTTAATGATTACAGCTTTGTTATATAGCAAAGAGAGAAATTAGTAGATGTCAAATATTGGAGACTTGAAAATGTCTCCATATTTTCCCTATTAAGGGTGAAACTTTTTTTCTTTTCATGTGACCTTACAGAGTCTACAAGTTGATTCTACTTGTCCTTTATAATTTTAATATGTTTTCTCATATGGGAACATAGAGTTCTTAGAGAATAAAATAAAACTAAAGAAAGAAAATAAAACTAAAGAGACTCTCATTGTTATATTATTTTGACAGTGTCCATTTACTAAAAATAGGACAAGTATTTATCTGTGTTTATTAATATATGGAGGTACAAGGAGAAGAGAGGGGAGGAAGGAGAGAAAGAGAAGAAAGAAGCCAAGCAGTTGATTTTTAAAGTTCCAGGCATTAAACCCTACTGATTATAAGAACTTGCAAAGTTAAGCCCCTCTGGTTTTCAAAGTCAGATGTTATGGGGATTTGCCTCCCTGATGTGGGTCCCTCATGCCTGGGATAACGTGTGTGGTCTTTTTCCTCCTTCTCTGCACCTCTGGTGGCCCTCAGATAGCCTCCCACAGAGAGCCTCATGAGTCAGTTTGGTTCCCAATCACCTTTTTGCCCTTCTTAGCACTCCTAGTACTCAAGATAGCAGGAGAGGCGGGAAGAACCAGGCTATTCAGGACAGTGACCAAAGAGCCACTTACACATAGGTTGTACCACTAGCACCAGTGAAAGGCACTTTGGGCCAAAAATTTTCAGAAGTCCTATCTTGAGTCAAAGGATGTCCACTCCCTGGTATTTGTAACTTAGAAGTATTCCACCTTCCAGTTTATTTCTGACCTTCCATTTTCTTTCTCCAATGAACAACACAACCACACGATATCCTACCATGAAAGTGAATTTCCAATTTAGTGATGCTTACTTTGCAGTACTTTTCTGCATTTACTGCATTTGGCTTCAAGGAAAGTGACTCCACTATCATCATGGAGTAAAGGTAGATGGTTTTACCACCATGATCCTATAGAGACAAACTGGGGCAAAATTCAGATATAAGTGAGATTTGTCTTAATGCCACTCTCCTTATTGTCATCATCCACTCACTCACAGAAAAATTGATAAAAATAATGTTGTGTTTGATATCACACCTCTAAAAACAGAAATAGCCCCCTACAGCATAATAGACAATGTTACTATTTATTATTTCCCGTTATGTGCCAATGTCTTTGAAATAGGATGGATGAGCTATATTTGTACATTTGTTGGATTTACTTCATCATGTAAAATCATTCTGTTTTTCTTTCATTGCTGTCTCCTGTGGCCTTCAGGAACAGATGTTCTTTTGAGCATCTGGCAGCTGTTGTCCTGCAGTGTCAACTTAGAGGAACATGGTTTTGTCTATCAGCTTAGACTACTGCAGACATCCAGCCTGAAAGGAGTGTATGTGCATGTAGGACACACAGGCACATGCACACACACACACACACACACACACACACACACACACTTACTTAAAAGCCATAAGCATGGAGCTATTTTTATGTATGAGTCACCCAATAGAGTAAGAGAAACAATAAGGAAATGTAGAAGCTGTATTTCTATTAACATTTCTATTTTCAAAAGTATTTGTTTTCAATAATGGTTTCAGCTTTGGGTATTATTGTCAACAAATATAGCAGAACCAGGTGATTCAAGGTCAGTTGTGCCATGTTTGTCTAAAACTAATATTCTATGCTTTGTGTTCAGGATTTTTAGTAATGATCTTCAGCAAATTGTGTGCCTTTTTGTCCTAGCTATCTACTGTTCTGATGATGTTAGAAAAATAAATAGTAACTCTGAGACATTTCCTGAAGCATAAAGTTTAATGCCCATTATCCTTTGAGTAGACACTGAAATACTTTTTTCCAATATACCATTTCATGCATTCCTGTACTGAAATATTAGCTCCCATGGTCTGGCTGACTTCAGGGCTCATTCTTTTAATTCATACAGGATACTGCTTTTAATGGAGTTATTTTAAAACATAATATTACCCAAAGGTAGTGGATCATTTTTTCATGTAATAGTTGACATTTAACAATATCTTAGGTAAACTTATAAGCAAATAGGTCTTCTTGCATTTTAATTCCAGAAAATATCTTCCCATGTATTAATTCCACAAATAAGAAACTAGAATATCAGAAATGATTTTATACTACTTACAGACTTAGAGATGTTTCTGCACATTCATTCCCTCATTTTATTTTTTTAATTTTCTTATTTTTTTAAAACAGATTTTATTTGTTTATTTGAGAGAGACACAGAGAGGAAACACAAGCCAGGGGCAGGGGAAGAGGGAGAAGCAGGCTTCCTGCTGAACACGGAGCCCTATGTGGGGCTTTATCCTAGGATCCTGTGATCATGACCTGAGCCAAAGGTGGACACTTAACCACTGAGCCACCCAAGCTTCTCCTCAGTTTATTTTTTAAGTATGTAATGAGACTAGGGCTAATGTTCTTTACAGGTAATGCCTTTGTTTACTTTGAATTTAGAGACTTCTTTTTAAAAGCTTCTCCCCATAAGGAGGCTACATTTCCCAACTTCCCCTGTACCTAAGTAGGGCCTAAGCAGCAGAAATATGCTTAGCAAAATGTGGGTGGAAAAATTATATCCCACTTTCAAGTCAATCCATATAGACCTCCTATGTGATCCTCAGTTTTCACTTTTATCCTAATTTTAGCCTGGATTTCAATGCCAGGGTGACTTTAGAAGTCCTATATTTTGGATGCATATCTCCATTGCTTGAGCCGCTGCATGATTGCGTGGAGCATGACCTCTACCACTGATTGACTGGATTTAGTGTAAGCAAGAAATAAAAATCTAGTTAGCCTTTTCATTGTCTAAAAAAGTTTAAGACAAGGATCTTGGAACATTTTGTGGTTTTCATATATGTTTTAATCTCAGAATAATCGAATCATATTTGCAAATATTTATATGCAAGGTTGCAAAGATGAACTCATTGCATGAGAGTTATCTTCAAGCTACTTGGCAAATCCTTAAGATACTTATTTCCTGTGTTATAAACACAAGAATGTAGTTCTCTACATGTCTGGAGCTCAAGGAACTTTCAACAAAAGATCATGAGATGGGAATGAGAAAGACACTTTTTCAGTTATTAAAAATGTTTCTGGATTAGTAAATGAAAATTACCAAGAGCTACTATCCTGGACCATTCTTACTCTAGATAACAGAATATAATCTAAATATTTTGTAATTGTCTTAAAAGTGGAGGCAAACACACACACACACATACACATACGTACACATGGACACACCCCTACCTCTCTCTCTGTCTTCATGCATTTTTATCTATAGCCACCACAAAAAGACACACAATACCTCATCCTCTTACAGTTCTCTTGAACATTTGTTAAAATGTTAACCATTAGGGGTAAATGATGTACTGTCTCTAAGTAACAACGTGTGTTTTCAAATAACCCCATTAGGGTAGTGTGGTGAATTGATTAAGAGCATAAGCCTTGAAGTTATAGACCAGGGTTTGAATAATGTTGCTGTCACTTACTGTGTGACCTTGGCCAAATTATTTCATCTCTTGGAGCCTCACATTTATTTCCTGAAAACCAAAATAACTTAATCATTGGATCACTGTGAGGTTTAAATCAAACAATACCTCCAAAGTGCCCAATAAAATCCCCAGTACTGTTGTAAGCACTTGATAATGTGGTTATTGGTATCCAAACGGTTTGAATTTTGTAACTATAGATACAATATCATATACATCACAGAAGAGCATCCCATTATTTGTTTTTCATGGGCAAAACTGAAAAGTCTATCAAGGAAAGAGAACTACTTTTCCAAAAATGGAAGCAGAATCCAAAGACAGAACAAAGTTGCCCCAAAGAATGTGCAAACTAGAAATATGCAATTCTGTTACAAGGTCTGTGATTTACTTTGAAATATTGCCATATAATCTGTGTCACATTATGTTTGCACCAGTTAAAGTTTAATTTTAGAGAAGCCAGCTAGCTGGCTTTATACCTGAAGGGCCACACTCCAGATGCAGTTCCTACAAGTCATGTCTCAATCAAAATTTGATAGTTTGCTAATTAGCATACCAGGAGACAAAATGGATTTTTATATACAGAAGCGGCAACTTATTAAGCATGGTGAATATTAGAAGTGGGTTCTCATTAGAGGAAAATAAAGGTATTCTAGTTGTGTGGATGTAGTAATCATGTGTGTTGGCTAAAATTGCTATAGAGATGCTCTCTATTCTCATAAAAAAAAGGTGTAGGAATCCACTGTAGTTGTACCCCCCACCTTTGTGGCTGGAGTCCTTGGCTTGAATCCTCATCAGTTCTGTGTCTAGCCATCAGTTTAGAAGAATTCTAACTACAGGGTGCCTATCACTTAGTGATGCAGAATCCTGCCTCAGAACTTTTGTTGGTCTGTTTGGTGAAATCTTCATACAAGGGCAGAAAGCTGAAATTTCACTGTGGTTATCGAATATGTTATAGGAAATTTTTCTGCATTCTTTGCTAATGAATATGTATCATTAGCAAATGTATCCATGTGTAGAAGAATTTGATTAGATACTCATTTTCATTATCAGTAGGTAGGAAGATTGTAGGCAGTAACTAAATACCAAAAAGGATTGCATGTATGTATATGACAAATGGCTAAGGTCACTTCACAACAAATAGTTCACAACCACCTCCTTCTTTTAAGGCCTCTCTATAATAGGCAAGGACTGCTGTAATGATTATCCAATCTCCTATATGGTTGCCCATTTACAAGATTGAAATATAGCAAGCAACATAGCGTAGTGGTTAAGAATGCAAGCCCTGCCACTTATTAGTCATATGATAATCAGCAAATTAGCAAATTGTTTATCTTCCTGTGTCTGAGCTCTTACATTGGACATAGATCATAGATCATGATGATGACTAAATAATATATATACAAAACACTTATAAAAGCTTCTGCCACATCTTAAAAAGTGGTAGCTATTATTATTTCCAAATTCTCCTCCAGAGACTTGTTTGCGGACATTCTGTTTCTCAATTAAGGTCACTAAATTTTATCATGTCACAATTTTACTTGTGCCTTAACAACCGTCCAGGGGATTCTACTGGAACTCAGCCATGTGCCTTCATTGAGTTCATCATTTAGATGCATTTGTAGCTTGATCTAGAGTAAATGATCTTCAACTTGGAGGCTGGAGAAGTTGCAGTTCCTTAGTTCCCTCCTTGGTACAGAAACAGCCATTCACTCATTTTTTTTTTTTTTCTAAAATTTCCTTTTCATTTGGAAATGTCCCTCTTGCACTTTAATCACGGAATGGCTCCACTTCTATGGTCTGTCAGACTTCCTGTTCTCAATGAAAGCAAAACAGTCTCGTCTCCCTGCCCCTACCTTGGACTCAAGTAGAGGTAGGTTTCAGGGGAAGAATCAGAGGTGAAGGGGACAGAATGTGTAGTGAGAAAGTATATGAAAGGAGGTGTCCCGCTCCTCCCTTGGATTATAGTTCCATTGATTGGCAAGTTGCTCTCTTTCCTTTCCAGCAGGCTCTTTGAACTTGGGGTTTTTTTTGTGTTTTTTTTTGTTTGTTTTTGTTTTTTTTTTTAATTTTTTATTTATTTTCAGCATAACAGTATTCATTATTTTTGCACCACACCCAGTGCTCCATGCAATCCGTGCCCTCCCCAATACCCACCACCTGATACCCCAACCTCCCACCCCCCACCCCTTCAAAACCCTCAGATTGTTTTTCAGAGTCCATAGTCTCTCATGGTTCACATCCCCTTCCAATTTCCCCTAACTCCCTTCTCCTCTCTAACTCCCCATGTCCTCCATGCTATTTGTTATGTTCCATAAATAAGTGAAACCATATGATAATTGACTCTCTCTGCTTGACTTATTTCACTCAGCATAATCTCTTCCAGTCCCGTCCATGTTGCTACAAAAGTTGGGTATTCGTCCTTTCTGATGGAGGCATAATACTCCATAGTGTATATGGACCACATCTTCCTTATCCATTTGTTGTTTTAACTTCAAAAGTTTTGGATTGCTGGATTTTGACCTATGGATGGCTTTAAGAGGTGATCTTTTTGATACTGATAGTTATTTCAGATTCTGATGCAGTATTTCTTGTTTTATTCAAACTTAAAAGATTTATGAAAGTAATTTATATGCATGGAAAAAATTATAAAAATCCAGGAAATGAATACAGTGAATTTAAGTAATCACCAAGTCATGCATTTATTAAGGATTTTTTTCTTCATTTACTTGACTGGTAAAGGGAAAGTAACATGTGGTGTACTTTGTGAATCTGCTGGGTGTGGGTGAGCCTCATGACATTGCTTTGAGAGAGGTATTAATATTATTCCCCTTCTATAGATGTGAATACTGAAGTCTAAGAATTTAATTTAAAGATGTTATTAATTAATTCATTCATTCCATTATTTGAGAGTAAGACAGAGAGAGCATGAGCATGAGGAGGAACAGAGAGAAAGGGAGAAGGAGACTCCTGCTGAGCAGGGAGGCCAACACAGGGCTTGATCCCAGGACCCTGAGATCATGAACTGAGCCAAAGACAGATGCTTAACTAACTGAGCCACCCAGACACCCCAAATTCTGAGCATTTAATCAGACAAAGACACAAGCTGTAAGTGACAAACGGTTTGTTTGAACTTTGAGCCCATCCCCCTACCATTGGGTCATGGTGCTTCCGAGATGTCATGCACTCACACCTTGCTTCTGGCAACATTACTTTTTCTAATGTTAATTATTCCTACAGCGGGTTTTCCCATTTTTCCTTTCCCACCCATTGATGAAGAGTCTGACAAAATTAATCACTCACTGTGGCTTCTGACTCAGCTGTCCACCTCTGAACAGCCCAGCAGAGATTTTAAAACTGACTGCTCAAGATAGCAGCAGTGTGTCCTCACCATAGGGCTTTCTGCCATACTCCATTCCAGGAGGCACAGAACCAAAGCCTTGAAACCCATGGGAAAAGGCCGGTATTCTAAAAATATATCGTCAACTGAAAGAGTGTGAGCTGTTTTTCAGGTAGTGCTGAGATGGGCTATTGCAAGTATTTGTTAGGAATGTCAGACTTTCAAAAATGATAAAAATGCAGACTTGAATTTTGCCAGAGAGAATTGGGTTTAGAGGATTGTGGGAATTACTAAGAAAAAGATACGCTTTAAGTGACCAGCTTTTCATACATCCTCTTTGAGCGTGATTGGTACTTCAGCTTCTAAAGTAGTTAACCAAAAGTCCTTAGTTATTTTTAATACAATGAACCCTCCAATCACTGATTTGTCAGAACTGAGGGAAATAGCATGGTGTGTTGATTTCAGGCAGCTCCAGAACAATACAAAAATGTCTGAGCTTGCAGAGCTGCTGTATGTCTTTGAAAATTTTTGATTATTTTATTCTTCTATATATAAATGTGTTTATCATGAAAACATCAAATAATACAGAAGCATATAAAGAAGAAAGTAAAGTTTATCTGAAAACTCACTACAAAGAGATAGCTAAACTACTGTATACATTTTGACCTATCTCAGTGTGAGTTGTATCTTTTGGAACTTCCTAATTCCACCTTTGTCTGCTATAGCACTCATTAATTTGTTCAAGAAACATTTATTTGGTACTTGTTATGTGTGAGTACTATCAGATCCTGAGAAGGTAATAACCACATGATAGACTAAGGAACACCGACCATTAAATACATATCAGAATACAAAGCGGGGGTAAAGATTGTCTTATTCATCTTTATATCTTCATTTTCTCACAGTAGAGGAGGCAGGAGGAAGATGGTAAACAGATATTTGCTGAATGAACAAATGACCTTTTGAATCAATGGATTAATAAAAATGTGTTAAGTACGAACAGAAGTAGCTCATGGAAGCACTAGAGAGGAGCACATAAATATGGCCAGCAGAAGTTTTTGGATGTCATGTCCAAACTACAGATTGAGGTCTGAGTAAGAATTAATCTAGCAGGTGGAGTAGCATATGCAAAAGCCACGGTACATCAAGGGAAATGCAAGGAATTCAGTGACGGAAGCTTAGAGTTACTGTAGGAATGTGGCAAGAGATCAGTCTTGAATGATAATTGTGGTAAAGTCATGATAGGCCATCTATACCATCCGTCTAACGAGCCTAGAGTTTATCTTGAGGCAAATGGAAATCCAAAAAAGGCTTTAGTTTTTTTTTGTTGTTGTTTTGTTTTTAAGTCTTTAGTTATTAGAAGAATGGCAGAATGATTCCATCTCAGGATTCTAAACTATACCCTATTTTCCTGTGCCTTCATCTCTCAAAGTTCAAGAAATTACCTTTTTGAAAAAAAATATTGTCTCAATCTCTTATAAACATAAGCTTAGTTATTTGGATCAAAAGCTCTACTAAAAATAAATTAGGTTGGATATAATCACATATTCTTAGACACATCCAAGTATAGGTAAGACAGCTGCCTGAGGGGTTCTGAGGGAAGTCATCTGTGGAAAAGCGCCATAGTGTTCATTGGGAAATTGCTCTCTGAGGAAGTTGCCCATGAGCTGGTGCTACCAAACTAACCAAGCTAACCAAGGGAATATTAGGCAAAACTTTTGATGTGTGGGGCTTTGAAAAGATTCGTGGGGGCTGCCAGAGGGAGATGACATAGGATACTCACAATTCCTACCAGCCTCTGGGCTCTGCTGACAGTAGATGCTACTGCCAAAAATATTTTAGAAACACAGAAGAAGCCTTCTTAGATAAACACACCAGAACCAAAAAAAGAAACTCTGTCCTCTTCCTATATCACTCCAGTACTCTCTAACTACAAAACAACATCATGCCACTTGGCAAAGAAGTATGTACAACTTTGTTGTAAATAGAGGTTCCAATTCTACTATTGCAGAGCTAGCAATAAAGGATATCTGGAAATTTAGAGTCCACATCTGTAACTGCCACAGACAGCTTAAAAAAGAGATAAAGGCAATTTTAAGAATTTAGAGGGGATATTGCAATGAGGACTTGTCCATCCTGAAAAATTTTTATTTTGTTGATCTTATAAAGTAAAAAAATCAGAAATCAATGTCTAGGTCAATCATAAAACATATAAACTACAGACCTTCCCTGAAATAAACTGGACTCAAAAGTTACAAGATCAGTGTAAAAGTGAATGAACAGTAGGTAAAACTTGAATAAAATTAAAGTCTAACTAGGCTTGATTTGCCTGGATCATTCAAGAGATACTTCTATCTTTGACCTTGGCATAAGGTGATTTCAGACTGATTGTATACTCAAAGAAACTGGTCATATATATAAAGACCCTTAACTCTTTAGTGTTTTCGCCCCATCCTCTTAAGACCATTATGGGCTCTCTTGGATTTTCCATCTCCCAGCAATGAACTTCATCATGTACCTAGGCAAGATTCTCATTCTCTAACTTATGGCAAGATCTGCAAATGGCCCCAGGAACAACTACATGCATGCATCTAACCTTAGAAAGATCCTTTCCATATGGAATTTTATTCCATCAAGTTCATGAACAAAGAGGAAAACATGAGCATGATGAGAGAAATGTCAGTAAGAGGAGAGAAATGATTCTTTTTTATAAAAGAATCAAAAAGAATCAAACAGGTCTTCTTGCAATGAAAAAATACACAGTATCAAAATAAAAAATACTCAGAATGGTGCTATCCACAAACTAGACACTGGTAAAAGATAAGATCAGAGAAATTGAACATATAACAGTAGAAACTACTCAAAATTAAGCTAACAGAGGGGGAAAAAAACCTAACGTGTGAACATAGCATCAGTGACCTGTAGATAACAATTTGACCTACTTGAAATTGAAGTCCCAGAAGAAGACGACAAGGTGGGGGAGAGGGAAAAGTTGGGGAAAAAAATGGCTTAAAATTTTCCAAATTTGATAAAAACTCTAAACACAGAGATCCAATAAGCTGAAAGAACTTCAAGCAGAATAAACTGCGCTGGAGAACATTATAATCAAGAAACAGTTACTGAGAAAAATTGAAGACCTAAATACATGGGAGAGAGAAAATATTCATGAATTGGAAGACCCATCATTGTTTAAGACATCAGTCCTTTACAGATTGATCTAGAGATTCAGTTTAATTCCAAAAACTCAAAATACTTTCCTTTAGAAATTGACAAACTAATTGTAAAATTTGTGTAGAAATGCAAATCAGCTAGAATAGCCAGAAGAATTTTGAAAAAGAAGTTACAAGTTGGAGGATTCAAGCTTCCTGATTTTAAGACTTACTATAAAGTTAGTTGTAAATACAGGGTTATATTGACATAAAATAGATATATGGAATACAATAGAAAAAGTTGAAATAGATACACATAAGGTAAATTAACTTTGACAAGTTGCCAAGGCAGTCCAATAGAAGAATAATAGTCTTTTCAGCAAATAGTTCTCGAACAATTGTTAGCTTTAGACAAAAACATGAACCTTGCCCTTTGCTCACAATATACACAAAACTCAAAATGGAATATAGATCTAAATGTAAAAGTTAAAACTATAAATCTTCTAGGAGAAAACAGTAATTTTAGTAATGTTAGTTTGTGGAAAGATTTCTTAAATACAAAGTACCAAAAAACATGAACTATCAAGAAAGGTCAAGAAATAGTGCTTCAACAAAGTTAAAATGTTTGCTCTTCAAGTTGTACTTATAAAAAATGAGAAGGCAAGCCACAATCTTAGGGAAAATACTTGCAAAATATATATCTGACTAAGCCTTATACCTAGAATATATAAAGAACACTGTGACTCAGTAAGAAGTATTCAAATAAGTCCATAAAAAATATGCAAAAGACTTTGACACTGCACTAAAACAGATATGTAGAAGACAAGCATATGAAAAGATGCTCAACGCTATTAATCATCAGGACAATGAAAACCAAAACCATAATAAGGTATTACTGCATACTTTTTAGAACGAATAAAGCCAGACCAAAAAAAGAGTGCATGTCTATTGATTCCACATATATAAAATTATAGAAAATGCTAACAAACTGATAATGACAGGAAGCAGATCAGTTGCTCTCTAGAGCTGTGGGAGGAAGATGGGTAGGGAGCAAAGAGGTACCTGAAAGAGAAAATATAAAAGTCACAAGGAAACTAGGAAGATGGATATGTTTATTATGATGATTATGGTGATGGTTTCAAGGGTGTGTACCTATGTCAAAATGAATCAAGTTTACAGGGTATGTGGAGTTTATTGTATATTAATTATACCTCAATACACCTGTAAAAATAGACAAGACTAAATTATATTAAATACATAGATGTGCCCATAGATGATAAAACTATGAAAACGTTACATACATAGTGAAACTAAGAGAGTAAGTTCATGATGATTCTGACAATTCAGGACAGAGTTTAGCTTTGTGGAGGCAGACTGGTGGGTGCAGTGAAGGAGGAAAAGATTTATGATCAAAGAGTAATACATGGTGGCTTACAGGGGGCCAGTGATACTGTACTACTTCATGGCTTGGATATAATTCATGAGCACTTTTCTTGTAAGGTGTGTTTGTGTGCATATTAAACATATTTCTTTTTTTAATGTTTTTATTTAAATTTAATCACCCAACATACAGCACATCATTAGTTTCAGATGTAGAGTTCTGTATTCATCAGTTGCTTATAATACCCAGTGCTCTTCACATCACAGGCTCTCCTTAATATGTCTTTATTTTTTTTCATTTTTTCATTTTTTTTATTTTCAGTGTAACAGTATTCATTGTTTTTGCACCACACCCAGTGCTCCATGCAATCCGTGCCCTCTCTAATACCCACCACCTGGTTCCCCCAACCTCCCACCCCCGCCCCTTCAAAACCCTCGGATTGTTTTTCAGAGTCCATTGTCTCTCATGGTTCACCTCCCTTCCAATTTCCCTCAACTCCCTTCATATGTCTTTATCTTTGTTACATTTCATATGCACAAGGGTTGAAGAATGAAAGGAAGAGTAAAAATAGGTGAGGGAGGATGGGAGATGGAGCAGAAGAAGGAAGAAGAAAAGAAAGAGAGAAAGAAAAGAAAGGAAGATAAGAAAGGAAGGCAGGCAGACAGGAAGAAAGGAAGAAACAGATGGCAAAGCAGAAAGAATATCCAGTTAAGTACATGGAGACCTGAGTTGCAGTTATGTTTCTGCCCATGACTGAAAGGAGTATGGGAAAAGTCAGTGAAACCCTTAGGCCTTGTTAGTTTCCCCACTTAAGGTTTATTAGACACTGAATGAAACAGTCTGAAATAAGTAATTTCTAAGAGCTCTTCCATCGTTTTAAATCTTTAAGATCAATCCCCCAGCAAATAATGAAAAATGGGCTAATACTCCTACTCAGATCAGAGGCAAAAAGCCTCATAAATACAAAGGAATTAGTTATTGATTATAAAACTTGTCACCAGCGAAGGGCAGAGGCCCCCCTCATCCATGTGGTGAAAGAGAAGGTCAATTTCACCAGCCTTTGCCTATGTTCTGTCTTCAGTGCTGCAGTTCAAAGAAAATTTGGAGCATCTGGGACCACGCCATGGCTTCCCTTCTCAATAGTTGTGTGATCATTCTAAGCCACATTTTCTTCTTTGCAAAGCAAGTATAAGAATACTAACACTTTCATGCGCTTTCTATGTATAAGCACTGTTCTAAGCTCTTTATATACACGTTACTCATTTAATTCTCACAGCACCTTTGGAGTAAATACTGTTATTATCCCCATTTCACAGTAAAGGAAACTGAGGCTAAACTGGAGGTGTGAGATTATTGTGAACATTACATAAAATTATGTATGTAAAACTACTTTCTGTACTTAAAACTGTATGTGTATATATTTATAGAGTACTTTAAAAATATTCTAATATCAAGAGAAGGAGAAAATAAGACACAGACTGAGAGAAAATATTTGCAAAATACGTAGTTCATAAAGGACTATTATCCAAAATACGTAAAGAATTCTTTTTTTTTAAGATTTTTATTTATTTATTTGACAGACAGAGATCACAAGTAGGCAGAGAGGCAGGCAAAGAAAGAGGAGGAAGCAGGTTCCCTGTTGAGCAGAGAGCCCAATGCAGGGCTCAATCTAGAACCCTGGGATCATGACCTGAGCCGAAGGCAGAGGCTTTAACCCACTGAGCCACCCAGGTGCCCCTACATAAAGAATTCTTAAGGAGGGCACTTGTAGTGATGAGCAGTGGGTGTTGTATATAATCACTAAATTCTACACCTGAAATATTATTATATTGTATGTTAACTAACTGGAATTTAAATAAAAACTTAAAAAAAAAAGAATTCTTAAAACTCAGTAAGAAAATAAAGAACCTGGGGTACCTGGGTGGGTGCATCAGTAGTTAGCATCTGCCTTCAGCTCAGGTCATGATCTCAGGGTCCTGGGATTGAGTCCCACATTGGGCTCTCTGCTCAGTGGGGAACCTGCTTCTCCCTCTCCCTCTGCCCTTTCCCCTGCTTGTGTGCATGCTCTCTTTCTCAAATAATTAAAGAAAATCTTAAAAAAAGAGAGAATTAAAATTAAAATTAAAAATTTTAATTAAAAAATTTTTAAAAAATTAGACAATTAAAAAAATAGACAAAAGATCTAAATGAACAGACACCTCACCAAAGAGGATAAGAAATAAGCATATGAAAAGATGCTCACCACATGTCATTAGGGAAAAGCAAATTAAAACAGCAATAAGATAGGGGCACCTGGGTGACTCAGTCCATTGAGTGTCTGCCTGTTGGTTTCAGCTTAGGTCATGATCTCAGGGTCTTGAGAAAGCCCCACCTCAGGCTCTGTGCTCAGCACAGAGTCTGCTTGAGCTGCCCTCTCTCTCTCTCTCTCCCTCTGCCCCTCTACCCCACTCACACACTCTCTCTCTCTCTCCAAAATAAATAATTTTAAAAAAACAGTAGTAAGATAACACTATAACCCATTAGATGGCAAAAATCCAAAATACTGACAATACTAAAAGCTGGAGAGGATGTAGAGCAACAAGAACTCTCACTTACTACGGGTGGGAATGCAAAATGGTATGGTTCACTCTGCAACATAGTGTGGTGACTTCTTACAAAACTAAATATATTCTTACCATATACTCCAGCAATCAAGCTCATTGGCCCAAATGAACTGAAAATTTACACTTACATAAAAGCAAGCACACAATATTTATAGCAGCTTTAAAAAAAATGTTATTTGTTTATTTGAGAGAGAGACAAAGAAAAAGCATGAGCAGAGAGAGGCACAGAAGGAGAAGCAGACTCCCCACTGAGCAGGGAGCCCAATGTGGGACTCAATCCCAGGACCCAGGGATCATAACCTGAGCCAAGCAGACACTTAACTGACTGAGCCACCCCAGTGCTCCAACAGCTTTATTCATAATTGCCAAAACTTGGAAGTACCCAAGATGTCCTTGAGTAAGTGAATGGATGAATAAACGGTGTATCCATACCGTGGAATATCAGCACCAAAAAGAAAGGAGCTATCAAGCCATGAAAAGACAAGGGGGAAACGTAAGTGCGTATAATGATGGGAGAAAGCCATTTATACTATATGATCCTGACTATGAGGACATTCTTGAAAAGATGAAATTATGAAGAGAGGAAAGACAGTGGTTGCCAAGGGTTGTAGGGAAGGAAGAGATGAATAGGAAAAACACAGAGGATTTTCATGGCAGTGAATTTATTCCGTATGATACTGTGATCGATAGATCATTGTCCAAGCCCTTAGAACACACAACACCAAGAGTGAATTCTAATAGAAACTGTGGATTTTTCCTGATTATGATATGCTCAATGCAGCTTAATCAATTCTGACAAATATACCAGTCTGGAGGGAGACATTGATAATGGGAGAGGCTGTACATGTGTGGAGGCAGGGTATGGTAATCCCCGTAACTTCCTTACAATTTTGCTGTGAATACAAAACTCCTCTAAAAAAATAAAGACTTAAAAAATGACTATAATGCCACCTTCAAGGTTGCATTTCAGCACATAGAAGGGATGGATCCCTTGGTCTATATTAAATTTGACTCTTGTAAATTTATGTAATACTCAAAACACATGCTGCCAATCATCATGTCATTACTTAGGATTTAAATCTACCTGCTCTAAATGGAGGTATACACTTGACTGCACAAGGGGAAAAAAAGTACATATTTGAACTGTGCTTTTACCTTGCAAGATACAGGAGAGTAACTAAAAACTAAAACAAAATAAAAAAACAAAAACAAAACAACAACAACAAAAAACTTGGGGCGCCTGGTTGGCTCGGTGGGTTAAGCCGCTGCCTTCGGCTCAGGTCATGATCTCGGGTCCTGGGATAGAGTCCCGCATCAGGCTCTCTGCTCAGCAGGGAGCCTGCTTCCTCCTCTCTCTCTGCCTGCCTCTCTGCCTACTTGTGATCTCTCTCTGTCAAATAAATAAATGAAATCTTTAAAAAAAAAAAAAAACTTGAAGGCAGATAATATCCTAGGAAAAGACTGTGCTAATACAGAATTCTAGCACTTGTATTGCCCGTTAGAGATAAATCCAGCATGTGTCAGCTTATATTTTCCTGTCAATAATTGACAGTGCAGAGGTTGTTAAAATGACTGTATATCTTTATTAGATGTGTAAATGTAATTTAAATATTATTCTCGGTGCATTTTTTAAGTGAGAAGAAAATGAGGTCTGTAGCCTCGTCTGAAAAATCTGTAATACACGGAATTATGAGCCACATAAACTCAACATGAATATTTATTATGAGCATTTATTATAAGCATGAACATCTGCTTGAATACAAAATATGTGGCTTAAGCAGATTCAACATGAAAAATATTGCAATTAAAACTAAAAACATTTGAGAAGTACACTGTCTTGAAAGCAATAGATTTTATTTGCAGATGGTTGATAAGGTTGTAAACAGTGTATGATAAGTGGCAAAGAACAACAAAAGAAATAGTTTGCTGAAATTAGAAAATACTAATGAGAAACGTGTAAAGAATTGTACATCTTGCATTCATATTGCTCAAGCCAACACTTAGAGCAAAAAGATACTTGAGTAAAAAAGTTTGATAAGAAAGAATATTGAGGAATTATTTAAAAGAGCAAATTATCAGACCAGTTTCGACTTTGTCTCCATTCTAAAATTATGTTTTTAATTTATAGAACTTAAATTTTTCCATTCAGGGATCTATATCCCTCCAGATCTTTATAAATCTAAAATTTTCAAATCTTATTTATTTTTTCTAAATTAAACTCATCTTTTTAGGAAAATTGAAAAATATAGAAAAGTATAAAAAAGAAAACACCTATAGCACTCGTAACATGGTATGATATATTATATCATGTAAGTTTTCTTATATAGTCATGGAAAATATCTTAATCTTAATAATTTTAACTCTCTTGGGTTTTTTTGCTCACCGGAAGATACCAGTCAAATGAAAATGAGTCTAACTGACTTATCTGCAAGAAAATTCTGTGTTAGCAAGACTCCAGAGTTCTATCTTCTTTTTCTGAGAATCCACAGAATGTGAGAGTTTGCTAGAACAAGAAATTGTTTTGTATTCCAATGTATTGTCTAAATTTCCCACTAGGAAGATAGGATTGGAATATCATGGCTAGAAATCCTTAAAGGCCTAGAAATGTGCTACTAAAATTTAGAGTACACATTGAATATCCCAGGAGAAATAGAATTCTTAATAAAAACTGAGTAACCAGAAAAGCAATTACAGGTGTCTTGCTGTGGCTTAAGAAGATAACTGAAGTGAACCCAACACTATCAACCAGGTAGGACATACAGTGGGAGGCAGGAAGTGGTTGTTGGTTAGTCTTGCCTTCTTGGAACAATAGCAGCTCATTGGTCAAGTTCCTATTTAAAGTTGAATCCTCCTATTTCATTCTTCCCTTCACTGCACCCCACCCCTCTCCACCTCTCACAGTTCACATAATACTCAAACCTTGCATTTTGTCTGTACTGCAAAATAGACTTCGCTTGCACCAACCAATAGTTCTCTGTTTTAATATCATATGTGAATCAGGCTTTTTTAAAAAATGGGTTTCATGTCTACTGTAGTTATATAAAAAGTGCCCCACCTTTTTTTGTGAATCCAGAACACTTAGTGACTTAGTGACAGTTAGTGATTCTACAAACACCTACCTGCTTTGTCCTAATCATTGTTCTGGGAACTGGAGATCAAGTGGTGAAGAGAGATGATGTCCCTTCTTCTTAGAGACTGTACCTTAGGAATAGGGAATGGAAACACATACATACATGCATGCACACATAAGTATTTCCATTAGCTCCAGGTGCAGAAACACTGAACAGAATGATATGACAAAAGTGGTGGGAACCATCTTGGGATGGTTCTCTTGTGCAGTGAGGTGAATTTTACTGTCATTGCTAAGATGAAGTGTGCTCAGCTCTGTGGGCCTCGGAGCAGATGTCCAACCTGTCTGAGCCTAGAGATAGGACTGCTCTCTCTGGAGGTCCACAACAGCTCACTGGAGCCTTTGTTTCTTTTGCTTCTAATTCTTTTTCAGTATGAGATGTTTCCAGACTCTGGATTCATGCTTATTTATACACAGGTGTATCTACACCTGGTATATTTGACATTTATCCTATTTAACATCAGCACCAAACGTGTGCTTGAACATTCTTGCTATGATCCATTTAGCTTGCACTTTTATCCAGTTTGGGGCTATGGGATTAATGAGATTAAAGGTGGATTCACAACTAAAACACCTCAGAAACAGAGCAGAGATTGTGATTCCTATTTTCCTTTTTGTTACTTCTTTCTTTTCTTTAACCTTTATGTCTACACATCTTGGAATTAACTCCAAAATATGAGAAATTCAAATGATCTTCCACATTGGCACCGTCAGAGCAAACATTAGCGGCCCAAATAGAAAGAAATCCTGACATTTCCCCCCTAGGGAACCACAGGGAAATGTAAGAGAATCTGGGCCTCAGCCTACCGACTAGAATCCCTTACATTAAAATCCTTTTTCATATTACCTCATTCATGAAGTCATTGATCTTTTTAAGGTTGATTTTATTCCAGAAAGATTGAGGGTCGATACTTTCCCTCCTTGTTTTTATAATATTATAATAGTAGGGGGACCTGGGTGGCTCAGTCAGTTAAGCAATTGCCTTTGGCCCAAGTCATGATCCTGGGGTCCTGGGATCGAGTCCTACATTGGGCTCCCTGCTCAGCGGGGAGTCTGCTTCTGGCTCTCCCTTCACCCTTCCCCACCCAGCTCGTACTCACTGGCTCTCTCTCTTTCTCTCTCTCAAACAAATAAATAAAATTTTTTAAAAAGATAAAATAGTATTTAAAAAACTCATCTCTTTGTGAAGGCTTTTTTTTTTCTCTATGCCTGCTATAAACCTTTCAGGAAATAATAGTTGTCCACTTGCCCATTTGTCTTGAGTGAACATTAGTTTGCTAGTCTGCTGTGGGGGTACAGAAGCATAAAATAAGGAGTATGTTTCTTCAGAAACTTTTTTTTAAAGATTTTATGTATTTATTCATTAGAGACAGAGAGAGAGGGAGGGAGAGGGAAATGCAGGACTCAATCTCAGGACCCTGGGATCATGACCTGAACCAAAGGTAGACGCTTAACTAACTGAGCCACTCAGAGGCCCCTTTCAGAAACATCAGATGTTAAAATAAGGTGTAAAAAAAAAGAGAGAGAGACTTAGGCAAAGAATATCCAACTCAAACTATGCTCCTTGGGATATTTAAAAGGCTTCAATTAAATTACTAGAAAAGATTTCTGGTATATTAACAGTTTTCAGGTCAAATTTTAATCTAATGTCAATATTTATAGCCTCTGGGAAGGTACAAATGAATACATCAGTTAAAAAGTATAAGAAGTGTCGCACAATTATAACATAAATACTCTCACCCACAAAGTTTATATCTGATAATTTCTCTATGAGCTTTTACATGTGGTCTGGGGTCACAAAAATCACACTGTCACAGAATAGTGTCGATAGCACATTTCAGTTACAATTCCTTGATATATATATATATATACACGTATATATATATATATACGTGTATATATATATATATAAAGTTAGTGGAATTTTAAGGTATTTTGAGGTCTGGCCCCAAGTGTTTGCACAGAGAAATGCAGAAACATAGGAGATTCTATTTGCTGGAATATCAGTAGCCAAAGTTTGGTGTGTGAATTATAGCATGCCCTGCCCATACCTACAGTTTTATATTTTAAAGTAGTTTGTCTACTGAGAATGAGGTAAAACACATTTTTCACCTCAATAGATGAAAGGCCAAATTTACTTACAAATTCCTCCCTGATTCAATTGCAAACATCATGTAAGATTCCCCAGATATTCTACCATATGTTTCATCACCTTTTACTTTTTATTTAAAAATAAAATGTGTCATAATCCTTTCAAAATTACTTCATACTGTGCTTTCTCTTAGAAAATGGATGTGAAGTTATTACCTCCACCTGTTCTGCCAAGCTGGGAGGTAGTGACTTTAGGCCAAAATTATTACAAAGCTTAAAAAGTTTCAGGCAACTCCTAACTGCTGGCATGTTGCCATTACAATTTTTTCCCCTTTTTATCAGTGCCTAAATCTCCAACCAACCTGCCAAGACACAAAACACTGCTTTGACACAAAGAGAGTTCTTTCCTTAAAAAGTGGGATATTTTGTTTAAAATCCAAGGAATCTAACAAGGAATCTCTCCTCAAATCAAGGAAATCACAACTAAATTGTGAAATGTTAAAAAAAAAAAAAACACATTCCTACCTTTTTTCAAATTTAGAAGAGACTGAGTCTAAAACACAGAAGAATTTATTGATAAGTATGAATATTATTTTAGACTAACAGTTTTAAGTTTGCAAGGTCTACCTATTTCTTTGGCAAATCTCCAAGCCAAAGGATATATTCATTGTATCTCTTGTGCTCGTGGTGTAAATTTTCATAGGGTTTTTATCTCCAGCATGACCCAAAAGGAGAAACAGAGAATGATGTGTCCCCACAAAGAAAGTCTCAAAAGAGTCCAGACAAATTGCAAATAGCCAGCCCACAGCACACAAATGTGCATACACATTAACCTTGAAATTTTGCTCCAGTTTCACAGTTTTATTTACTTTCCAAAAGACCAAGGAATCAGATCACAGAATATTAATCCCACCCTCATATATTAACCAAGGAGTTAGTTTTATTATGAGGAAAAACAATTAAACACTTTTTTTTTCCTTTAAGAAAAATGAAATGCATATAGTTTTAAATGGAGTTTTTCAGAATTAGAACTTTAACTTGTAAAGAGCATAGTTGTTGAGAACCCAAGATGCTTCACTCATATGTGGTATTTTTAGTTACTCCTTAGGGACAGTCCTGACATTGGGCCCCTTAGCTGTTATCTCCCTGCTCTGTCATTCTAGACACCAGACAACCTTGAGTGAGGCCAACAGCACAGGCACTCTGAGAGGTTAGGAGTCACAGATTCCATATTTTAATCACCTACATCACCCTGCTTGACATGCCCAACTTCTCACCCCATAGCCTGGACCCAGTTACAGATGGACTCAGCACTGGCATACTGATAGAAGGATTTACCACCCAATTGTCCTTTCCTTAAGAGAATCACGGTCACTTTCTGTTGATGGTAACAGGTACCCCAGCAGTCTCTCTCCAGCCGATTCTATTCTGCCTTGTGGGAAGGTCTTCAAAATTCACCCTCCAAGCTCCATTACCTGTGGTAAGCCTAGTCTAGTTGATTTAAGCAGCTCCTTCTTTGCCTCTAGCACAGAATTTGGCTGGTAAATAAATTCCCCAGTCTAATTTCATGTGACAGCCTTTTGCTCAGTAGCTGGTCCTGTTTGGAGAAATGCTGTTCGAGTTTTCTTCTTTATTTTCCAGCTGCCAGCAATTCTTTTCAGGAGGCCAAGCTGTCATTTATTTACCTTTAGCTCCAAGAGAAATTGAAAAGAAAGTTTACACTAATTATCCACTGTTTTTGAAGGTCTTCTCATCATCAGTGTCCTGAATTTCTTTCTCTCCTTTTTAGTACATTTTGTCTCCTTTATTAACTAGGCCATAAACATGGCCGGACTTTTCATGACCTCTTTATCCTTGTCCTCTGTATTTGCATCTTTTATTTTCATCCCTGCCGACCAGTAAGATCTCTTTGCAAGGCAAATCACCGCATCTCACCTCCTTATAAGATGAGCATGCATTTTCCCGGGTCTTAGTCTTTTTCCAGGAACTCTGGTGATAAAGATTGTGACACTTCTGGAACTTTCTGAAGACTTCCTAAGAGAAGGAAATTCCTCTGATCTCTAGTCTTATGTGCAGCAGACACTTTCTGGGTTATCCAGAGGCTTCCCGGGTCCTGTCCTCAGGACCAAGCTGTTAAGAAATTTCTCTCTGCCCATAGTGTTTGTAAGAACTCTTTAGCTTAAAATCTTTAAAAGTTTTAAAACTTTAGAGGTTTTGTCAGGGAAATCCTCTCTGAAGAGGTGACCTTCAGGCTAAGGCACAAATGCAAACAAGAAGCTAGGTGTGTGAAGATCTAAGGAGAAGCAGTGTTCTAAGCAAAAAGAACTTCAAAGGCAAAGGCCCTAGGATAGTTATGAACTTGGAATTTTGAGGAAAAATACAGAACCATGGGACTGATGGTGCAGTAAAGCCAAAGGAGGAAGAAATGTGAAGTGAGGCTGGAAGGAGAGGCAAGGGGCAGATATCACAGAGTTTAGCAAACTGTGGAAGGTGCATAAATTTTACTCTTCAGTGTGGCAGGAAGTCATTGGAGAGCTTAAAGCATGAGTAATACCATTTGATTTATGTTTTAAATAATCATTCAAGCAGAGCTGTGTGGAAAGCAGGCTATAGATTTCATGAGCGGAAGTAGTGAGATCATTTTAAGATCGTGGCCATAATCCAGGGAGGAGGTGATGCTGGCATCAGAGGGAGAACAGTACAGACGGGGAGAAATGGTGGATTGGGGATCTGTATTGTATTTAGAGCTGTCAGACTCACACTGCTGGACTGATAGAGGAATGAATGACAGATGACTTCTAGGTTTTCATCTTGAGCAAGAATAGGATTTGTTACTGAGACTGGGAAGAATCCCTAGAAACAAACCAGGAAGGGAGTGGGAGCAGTCAGAATTTCTCTTTTAACCATATGTAACATACCTGTTAGCTATTCAAGTGGAGGCACTGAGTAAGTGTTGAAAACATGTATGTGAGTATCAGGAGGGAGATCAGGCAAACTCAGAATTGTTGGTTTCTGGGATTTATTTAAAACCATGGGATGAGATCCCCTGCACTGTGGTAGAAGGACAGGATAAGAAGCAGGCCCAAGTCTGGACTTGGGAGCAGCTCATTGTTTATCTCCACGGGAGGAAGAGGAGTGTAGCATCCTGGGAAGGAGCTGTAGTATATGTCACAAAAGCCAAAAGAAAAATGTTTTCAAGGAATCCTTAGTGAGTCACTGGTTGAACCAAATGCCCAAATGCTCCTTTTGGTCTCCGTACTCAGAGAATAGGAATGAAACACCTTCTAGCCATCAGCTATCTCTGATTCTGAAAGAGTTCTCTCCTTTTCAGAGGCTCACTGGGTATGTCTTGGGACCAGCCAGTGAGAATTCCTTCTCATAAAGGTCTTCTAGGTGAAATATTTTTAGTGGAAATAAACTAACAACCAGAAGCCAGGATCCCATTGGAAGCCCCATTGGATTAGGGTGGTAGTACTCACTGTGGCCTCGTGGCGCAACGGTAGCGCATCTGACTCCGGATTAGGGTGGTTGATGACAGAAGCCTAAGCAGCTGAAAGCATTGCCTCTGTGTGCCTCCTTCCCCTGCCATCTCCCCCCAAGACATGGGCTTCCAGGTTTTGTGAAGGAGACAAATGCCTGTGAACCTCTGTTGTGTGGTCCTGATTTGTTCCACAGCCATGCCGGATCCTGGGAGGGCCGAAGCCTCCCTCCACAGACCCCTGTTGGGTGAAAACGACTGGAAGAGTGAGTCACTTTGATTGGAGTTTTGAGAAATTAGTGATTTACAAGGATTTTTCATTTCTGGTTTCCTTCATTCTTTCCAGAAACTACCAGCTGTGATTAAATTCAGTAGCTGTTTTTGTTTCTTTCAGGATTACTAAGAGGTAACCAGTCTTCTAGTGAGAGATCACCCCTTAATCAGCTACATCTCTGGGTTTATTATCCCAGCTCAGGGTATCTTGGCATCTCCTTTAGGAAGTGGTGGCTTAAAGAGACTCACTATTGGGGCGCCTGGGTGGCTCAGCGGGTTAAAGCCTCTGCCTTCAGCCCAGGTCATGATTCCAGGGTCCTGGGATCGAGCCCCGCATCAGGCTCCCTGCTCAGTGCAGAGCCTGCTTCTCTCTCTCTCTCTCTGTCTGCCTCTCTGCCTACTTGTGTACTCTGTCAAATAAATAAATAAAATCTTTAAAAAAAAAGAGAGAGAGACCCACCATTAACTGACTTTTTCTTACCCATCTTTCGAATGAGGAGGAAGGTCATCATATTGACTCGCAGAGACACCTGATAACAGTTCATTGTTACAGGTCCATTGACCACATAAGGCCCCTTAGTTTTGCATGAACCTATTCTTTCAAGGGCTGCAGAGTTGCCAGCTCCTCTTCTCATCCTCTCCTAGGAAAATTTCTTTTCAAATTACTGCTTGAGTCACTATCCCAGTTGCTGCTATGATTCATTCTACTCTGACGTGAATGGATGAAGCAGGCTATGACTTCCACTTTCTCTCTTTGCCTCTAACATCCATAAGCGTCTGATTATTGTGCTCTTATGTCTTCATTTTTATATTTTCTGACAATATTCAGTGTCAGCAGGTGTCCTGCTCTTCTTACAGAAGATCATTTTATTCTGTGCATGTGGTTGTGTATGTGTGCATGTGTTTTGGGGGAAAATGGGATAGATACTGATTAGAAGGATAGCTCCCTTTTTCCTGACAGTTTGACGGTTAAACACAGCTATAAATATAAGTCCATTCACAGTGAGATGTAGAAATCTTTGCCCACTTCCCTTTCACTGCAGCCCAGGAAGAAAGCTAGGGTTAAAGCAGTAATGGGCATATGACTGGGAGGAAAACAGAGTGGTGATGGTATTTTAATACATGATTCATTTGCTGGTATGAATGTGAGGAACTCCAGGTCCTAGAGGACAGGACACGCTGTTCCAGTGTCTGTCCCTGTCTACACCTGCTAAGTCTTGAGTACTATGTTTAGGAAAACGAGAGCACCAATTCCCCTTCTCTCATAATGTCTCCAAGTGGTCTTCCTGATACACTGGAAGAACAAAATCACCGAAACAAGAGAAAGGATGCGGTCACCTAAGAAGCACCACAGACCCTGAAGCACCACAGACCCTGAATTTCAAAATGTTAGCAGGGTCTTTGTGTTAATAGGAGACAAACCTGCTTTGATTTTCTGGTTGGGGAGGTGTTTTTATTGTTTTGTTGGGGTTTGTTTTTTGTTGTTGGTGGTGGTGGTGGTGGTGTTTTTGGCTTAAGGTGCAGATAAACTTTGAAAGAAAGAACAGAGAGACAAGCTCATTCACTTTGCTGCAGTTATCTCCACTTTCAAGGGACTGAAAGTTCTCACAAAGGAATCTTATAGATGAGCCTTTCGGTAGCTGATAGGCTGATGCAATGCTTGCACTTGTCTGTTTTCCATGATGAACCCTAATCCAGCTTTACATTTCAACTCAACTGTTTCCTCGCTTGCTTTCTGTACGCAGACAGACCACCTTTTCACAGAGCTATTTGGTCTTGTACCCCAACTGTAAAGCCTCACTGGCTTTCTTTCATGTGGCTGCTATGTGGGCTACTGGACTTTAGCTTTCAGGACAAACCCCCCTCCTTACTCTGCTTTGGGACCCTGGGGCTGAGATCCATAACTCACACTGTGATTTTTTATTTTATTTTATTTTAATTAATTAATTTATTTATTTGCCATTAAGTTCTCTGTGTGGTTCTTTGCTAGAAACTAGAAGGAAGAAGGGAGAAGAAAGTTACTCCTCTACACGTTGCTTCCTGTTGCTGTTAACGTCACTCCAGAATTGGTTCTTCATAACAGCAGTTGGTTTCACACCAGCAGTTTCTTCCACACCCTCAGAAAAACCCTGGCTACCACCCTGGGAGAAGCCAGCTCCAGCGTGCAGCCCCTCTCCTCCCAGGTGTGGTCCCAGTTCCACAGGGACCAAGCTTTTCATCCCACTCTCTTCCCTCATTCCCAGGGCTGGTAGCTGCTTGCTTGTTTACTTCCTCTGTGAGACCTCACTGTATCCCTTCTGTCTTTGAAATTCTCTAAAACTTGCTTTACAATTGTCTGTATTAAGTTGCCTGTTAAGATACCTATGTGGTTTCAATGTCCTGAGAGCACCTGCCTGCAGTCAGACTTCTCCCTTAGTGTCCCACTTCAAAACCGTCCTGTGAGTTCGACCCAATAGGACCCAGGCCAGTGGATGGTGGAGTCCCATGGGAGGGCAGGAGAATAGGTGTAATGGCCTCTCCATACCCATCTCAGCATGCATATCACATCTATGCATGGTCAGTTGTATCCCTAGGGCAATTTTTGAAAATTGTATGAACCTAAGTACAATTTATCCATAATCTCCCAGGACTGTCCACATTTTCCTTTCAAACCTCAGGCTTCTGGGAAGTTAAACATTGTGCTGAGAAACTGTACTTCCCCAGAAGTAAGTTATATTTAAATAGCCAAGCAATTCCTTGGGAATAAAGCAGTTGAAGGCTAAATGAAGACAAATGAGTTGCTTACGCTTGGGAGATTTATATAGTATACACGTGGAAAATTTAGGTTCTTTCCAAAGAACTGGTGGGTTTTGTAAAGTAGACCTTGATATGTTTGATATATGACTGAGAGATTTTTGTAAATAGCTATACGCAGGTAACAATTTTTAGCTTAACCTACTTTAATTTTTGTTCACTATAAAAAGCAGAGTTTGCTCAGAGCTTGCTTTATTTGCATTAGTTCCCAGAGACACATTTATTGAAAAATGTTCGTCATTTGTCAAATGCCCACTGGATTCTTGAGAAGCATTAGCATCCTTCATCTTCCTGATCAGGAGAGGGGGAGAGGCATGGGTGTGGGAGAATGTCCGCTCCAATGGTTCCTACAGCAGGGACAGGGCCAAAGGGGAGCAGTGCTGCTGCATCTCCACTTTTCAACTCAGCCCCTGCTGGATACCAAGCATTTCTGTAAATAGTTTATTTTGTAACTTCTGGAAGAACCAAGATGACTGACTTTTTGAGAATGGCAAGTGAGCTGGAAACTTTTAGAAAATCCCTTATTTGTCAAACCAGCATCAGAAATTCTCAAATTAAGATGTGTGCCAGTATGTGTGTTACTAAGTTCATTGAATCACAAATTACTTAAATCATGATGAAAGGGGTGGTTTGTTTTGTATTGCTGTGTGTGTGTGTGTGTGTGTGTGTGTGTGTGTGTGTGTGTGTACTGCTTTTTTTTTTAACTTTTTATTTTTATAAACATATATTTTTATCCCCAGGGGTACAGGTCTGTGAATCACCAGGTTTACACACTTCACAGCACTCACCAAAGCACATACCCTCCCCAATGTCCATAACCCCACCCTCCTCTCTCAACCCCCCTCCCCCCAGCAACCCTCAGTTTGTTTTGTGAGATTAAGAGTCACTTATGGTTTGTCTCCCTCCCAATCCCATATTGTTTCATTTATTCTTCTCCTACCCACTTAAGCCCCCATGTTGCATCACCACTTCCTCATATCAGGGAGATCATATGATAGTTGTCTTTCTCCGCTTGACTTATTTCGCTAAGCATGATATGCTCTAGTTCCATCCATGTTGTCGCAAATGGCAAGATTTCATTTCTTTTGATGGCTGCATAGTATTCCATTGTGTATATATACCACCTCTTCTTGATCCATTCATCTGTTGATGGACATCTAGGTTCTTTCCATAGTTTGGCTATTGTGGACATTGCTGCTATAAACATTCGAGTGCACATGCCCCTTCGGATCACTACATTTGTATCTTTAGGGTAAATACCCAGTAGTGCAATTGCTGGGTCATAGGGCAGTTCTATTTTCAACATTTTGAGGAACCTCCATGCTGTTTTCCAGAGTGGCTGCACCATTCCCACCAACAGTGTAGGAGGGTTTCCCTTTCTCTGCATCCTCGCCAGCATCTGTCATTTCCTGACTTGTTGATTTTAGCCATACTGACTGGTGTGAGGTGATATCTCATTGTGGTTTTGATTTGTATTTCCCTGATGCCGAGTGATATGGAGCACTTTTTCATGTGTCTGTTGGCCATCTGGATGTCTTCTTTGCAGAAATGTCTGTTCATGTCCTCTGCCCATTTCTTGGTTGGATTATTTGTTCTTTGGGTGTTGAGTTTGCTAAGTTCTTTATAGATTTTGGACACTAGTCCTTTATCTGATATGTCATTTGCAAATATCTTCTCCCATTCTGTCAGTTGTCTTTTGATTTTGTTAACTGTTTCCTTTGCTGTGCAAAAGCTTTGGATCTTGATGAAATCCCAATAGTTCATTTTTGCCCTTGCTTCCCTTCCCTTTGGCGATGTTCCTAGGAAGATGTTGCTGCGGCTGAGGTCGAAGAGGTTGCTGCCTGTATTCTCCTCAAGGATTTTGATGGATTCCTTTCGCACATTGAGGTCCTTCATCCATTTTGAGTCTATTTTTGTGTGTGGTGTAAGGAAATGGTCCAATTTCATTTTTCTGCATGTGGCTGTCCAATTTTCCCAGCACCATTTATTGAAGAGGCTGTCTTTTTTCCATTGGATATTCTTTCCTGCTTTGTCGAAGATTAGTTGACCATAGAGTTGAGGGTCTATTTCTGGGTTCTCTATTCTGTTCCATTGATCTATGTGTCTGTTTTCATGCCAGTACCATGCTGTCTTGATGATGATAGCTTTGTAATAGAGCTTGAGGTCCGGAATTGTGATGCCACCAACGTTGGCTTTCTTTTTCAATAACCCTTTGGCTATTCGAGGCCTTTTCTGGTTCCATATAAATTTTAGAATTATTTGTTCCATTTCTTTGAAAAAGATGGATGGTACTTTGATAGGAATTGCATTAAATGTGTAGATTGCTTTAGGTAGCATAGACATTTTCACAATATTTATTCTTCCAATCCAGGAGCATGGAACATTTTTCCATTTCTTTGTGTCTTCCTCAATTTCTTTCATGAGTACTTTATAGTTTTCTGAGTATAGATTCTGTGCATCTTTGGTTAGGTTTATTCCTAAGTATCTTATGGTTTGGGATGCAATTGTAAATGGGATTGACTCCTTAATTTCTCTTTCTTCTGTCTTGTTGTTGGTGTAGAGAAATGCAACTAATTTCTGTGCATTGATTTTATATCCTGACACTTTACTGAATTCCTGTACAAGTTCTAGCAGTTTTGGAGTGGAGTCTTTTGGGTTTTCCACATATAGTATCATATCATCTGCGAAGAGTGATAATTTGACTTCTTCTTTGCCAGTTTGGATGCCTTTAATTTCCTTTTGTTGTCTGATTGCTGAGGCTAGGACTTCTAGTACTATGTTGAATAGCAGTGGTGATAATGGACATCCCTGCCATGTTCCTGACCTTAGCGGAAAAGCTTTCAGTTTTTCTCCATTGAGAATGATATTTGCGGTAGGTTTTTCATAGATGGCTTTGATGATATTGAGGTATGTGCCCTCTATCCCTACACTTTGAAGAATTTTGATCAGGAAGGGATGCTGTACTTTGTCAAATGCTTTTTCAGCATCTATTGAGAGTATCATATGGTTCTTGTTCTTTCTTTTATTGATGTGTTGTATCATATTGACTGATTTGCGGATGTTGAACCAACCTTGCAGCCCTGGAATAAATCCCACTTGGTCATGGTGAATAATCCTTTTAATGTACTGTTGGATCCTATGGGCTAGTATTTTGGTGAGAATTTTCGCATCTGTGTTCATCAAGGATATTGGTCTTTAGCTCTCTTTTTTGATGGGATCCTTGTCTGGTTTTGGGATCAAGGTGATGGTGGCCTCGTAAAATGAGTTTGGAAGTTTTCCTTCCATTTCTATTTTTTGGAACAGTTTCAGGAGAATAGGAACTCGTTCTTTAAATGTTTGGTAGAATTCCCCTGGGAAGCCATCTGGCCCTGGGCTTTTGTTTGTTTGGAGATTTTTAATGACTCTTTCAATCTCCTTACTGGTTATGGGTCTGTTGAGGCTTTCTATTTCTTCCTGGTTCAGTTGTTGTAGTTTATATGTTTCTAGGAATGCATCCATTTCTTCCAGATTGTCAAATTTGTTGGCGTAGAGTTGCTCATAGTATGTTCTTATAATAGTTTGTATTTCTTTGGTCTTAGTTGTGATCTCTCCTCTTTCATTCATGATTTTATTTATTTGGGTCCTTTCTCTTTTATTTTTGATAAGTCTGGCCAGGGGTTTATCAATCTTATTAATTCTATCAAAGAACCAGCTCCTAGTTTTGTTGATTTGTTCTATTGGGTTTTTTTTGGTTTCTATTTCATTGATTTCTGCTCTGATCTTTATGATTTCTCTTCTCCTGCTGGGCTTAGGGTTTCTTTCTTGTTCTTTCTCCAGCTCCTTTAGGTGTAGGGTTAAGTTGTATACCTGAGACCTTTCTTATTTCTTGAGAAAGGCTTGTACCGCTATATATTTTCCTCTCAGGACTGCCTTTGTTGTGTCCCACAGATTTTGAACCGTTGTATTTTCATGATCAGTTGTTTCCATGATTTTTTTCAATTCTTCTTTAATTTCCCGGTTGACCCATTCATTCTTTAGAAGGATGCTGTTTAGTCTCCATGTATTTGGGTTCTTTCCAAACTTCCTCTTGTGGTTGAGTTCTAGCTTCAGAGCATTGTGGTCTGAAAATATGCAGGGAATGATCCCAATCTTTTGATACTGGTTGAGTCCTGATTTAGGACCCAGGATGTGATCTATTCTGGAGAATGTTCCATGAATGTTCTAGAGAAGAATGTGTATTCTGTTGCTTTGGGATGAAATGTTCTGAATATAACTGTGATGTCCATCTGGTCCAGTAGGTCGTTTAAGGCCTTTATTTCTTGTTGATCTTTTGCTTGGATGATCTGTCCATTTCAGTGAGGGGAGTGTTAAAGTCCCCTACTATTAGTGTATTATTGTTGATGTGTTTCTTTGATTTTGTTATTAATTGGTTTATATAGTTGGCTGCTCCCATGTTGGGGGCATAGATATTTAAAATGTTAGATCTTCTTGTTGGACAGACCCTTTGAGTATGATATAGTGTCCTTCCTCATCTCTTATTATAGTCTTTGGCGTAAAATCTAATTGATCTGATATAAGGATTGCCACTCCTGCTTTCTTCTGATGTCCATTAGCATGGTAAATTCTTTTCCACCCCCTCATTTTAAATCTGGAGGTGTCTTCGGGCTTAAAATGAGTTTCTTGGAGGCAACATATGGATGGCTTTTGTTTTTTTATCCATTCTGATACCCTTTGTTTTTTGATTGGGGCATTTAGCCCATTAACATTCAGGGTAACTTTGAGAGATATTAATTTAGTGCCATTGTATTGCCTGTAAGGTGACTGTCACTGTATATTGTCTCTGTTCCTTTCTGATCTACCACTTGTAGGCTCTCTCTTTGCTTAGAGGACCCCTTTCAATATTTCCTGTAGAGCTGGTTTGGTGTTTGCAAATTTTTTCAGTTTTTGTTTGTCCTGGAAGCTTTTAATCTCTCCTTCTATTTTCAATGACAGCCTAGCTGGATATAGTATTCTTGGCTGCATGTTTTTCTCGTTTAGTGCTCTGAAAATATCATGCCAGCTCTTTCTGGCCTGCCAGGTCTCTGTGGATAAGTCAGCTGCCAATCTAATATTTTTACCATTGTATGTTACAGACTTCTTTTCCTGGGCTGCTTTCAGGATTTTCTCTTTTTCACGGAGACTTGTAAACTTTACTCTTAGGTGATGGGGTGTGAGCCTATTCTTATTGATTTTGAGGGGAGTTCTCTGAACCTCCCGAATTTTGATGCTCATTCCCTTTGCCATATTGGGGAAATTCTCCCCAATAATTCTCTCCAGTATACCTTCTGCTCCCCTCTCTCTTTCTTCTTCTTCTGGAATCACAATTATTCTAATGTTGTTTCATCTTTTTTTTTTTTTTTTAAGGTCTAATGTTGTTTCATCTTATGGTGTCACTTATCTCTCGAATTCTCCCCTCATGGTCCAGTAGCTGTTTGTCCCTCTTTTGCTCAGCTTCTTTATTCTCTGTCATTTTGTCTTCTATATCGCTAATTCTTTCTTCTGCCTCATTTATCCTAGCAGTGAGAGCCTCCATTTTTGATTGTACCTCATTAATAGCTTTTTTGATTTCAACTTGGTTAGATTTTAGTTCTTTTATTTCTCCAGAGAGGGCTTTTATATCTCTTGAGAGGATTTCTCTAATATCTTCCATGCCTTTTTCGAGCCCGGCTAGAAACTTAATTGTCATTCTGAACTCTAGATCTGACATATTACCAATGTCTGTATTGATTAGGTCCCTAGCCTTCGGTACTGCCTCTTGTTCTTTTTTTTTTTGTGGTGAATTTTTCCGCCTTGTCATTTTGTCCAGATAAGAGTATATGAAGGAGCAAGTAAAATACTAAAAGGGTGGCAACAACCCCAGGAAAATATGCTTTAACCAAATCAGAAGAGATCCCAAATCATGAGGGGGGAGAAAGGGGATAAAAAGAGGTTCAAAAAGAAAGAAAGAAATAAAAAAGAAAAGAATTTTAAAAAAGAAAACAAATAAAGAAAAATATAAAAAAGAAAATATATATATATTAGATAAACTAGTTTAAAAACGTTAAAAAAGAAAAGGGTAAAAGTTAAAAAATAATTTTAGCAGAAGAAGAGAAAAAAATGAAAAAGAAAAAAATTAAATTAACTGTAAGACTAAAAAAATCACAGGGAGAAAGCCATGAGTTCCGTGCTTTGCTTTCTCCTCCTCTGGAATTCTGCTGCTCTCCTTGGTATTGAAACTGCACTCCTTGGTAGGTGAACTTGGTCTTGGCTGGATTTCTTGTTGATCTTCTGGGGGAGGGGCCTGGTGTAGTGATTCTCAAGTGTCTTTGCCCCAGGCGGAATTGCACCGCCCTTACCAGGGGCTGGGCTGCGTATTCCGCTCGGGTTTGCTTTCAGGAGCTTTTGTTCCCTGAGCGCTTTCTGTAGAGTTCTGGAGGACGGGAATACAAATGGCGGCCTCCTGGTCTCCGGCCCAGAGGAGCTGAGAGCCCAGGGCCCCACTCCTCAGTGCGCCCTCAGAGAACAGCGCCCAGTTACTCCCGTCTGCCTGACCTCCGGCCGCGCTCCGAGCTCACCGAGCCTGCGACCGTTTCAAGGTAACACCGAGCTGTGAGCTTACTGTCGGCTCTGTCTCTGTAGCCGGCTTTCCCGTTCCAGTACCCGCAAGCTCTGCGACACTCAGACACCCCCGATCCTTCTGTGACCCTGCGGGACCTAAGGCCACGCTGACCCCACGTGGGCTTCGCCCCGGTTTAGCCTCTGGAGCGATGTCCCTCAGCGGAACAGACTTTTAAAAGTCCTGATTTTGTGCTCCGTTGGTCTGCCGCTTGCCGGGAGCCGGCCCCTCCCCCCCGGGTCTATCTTCCCGTCGCTTTGGATTCACTTCTCCGCCAGTCCTACCTTTCAGAAAGTGGTTGTTTTTCTGTTTCCAGAATTGCTGTTCTTCTTCTCTTCGATCTGCCTATGGATTTGCAGGTGTTTGCAATCTTTAGATAAGCTATCTAGCTGATCTCCTGCTAGCTGATGTAGTCTCAGCCTGCTACTTCTCCGCCATCTTGACTCCTCCTCTGTGTATTGGTTTTTTTTTTTTTTTTTTTAAAGATTTTATTTATTTATTTGACAGAGGAAGATCACTGGTAGGCAGAGAAGCAGGCAGAGAGAGAGGGGGAAGCAGGCTCCCTGCTGAGCAAAGAGCCCGACGTGGGGCTCGATCCCAGGACCCCGAGACCATGACCCGAGCTGAAGGCAGCGGTCCAACCCACTGAGCCACCCAGGCGCCCCTGTGTATTGCTTTTTAAGAGCAGTTTTAAGTTCATCGCAAAATTGAGTGGGAAGTACAGGGTTCTCATATACCTCCTTTCCTCTTATCCACAGCCTTTTAAAAAAATTATTTTATTTTTTTAATTTCTTTTCAGTGTACCAGAATTCATTGTTTATGCACCACACCCAGTGCTCCATGCAATACATGCCCTCCATAATACCCACCATCAGGCGCACCTAACCTCCCAACCCATGCCCCTTCAAAACCCTCAGTTTGTTTTTCAGAGCCCATAGTCTCTCTTGGTTCATCTTCCCCTCAAATTTCCCCTAACTCCCTTCTCTTCTCCATCTCCCCATGTCCTCTGTGTTATTTCTTATGCTACGCAAATAAGTGAAACCGTATGATAATTGACTCTCTCTGCTTGACTTATTTCACTCAGCATAATCTCCTCCAGTCCCGTCCATGTTGCTACAAAAGTTGGGTATTCATCCTTTCTGATGGAGCCGTAATACTCCATAGTGTATATGGACCACATCTTCCTTATCCATTCATCCATTGAAGGGCATCTTGGCTCTTTCCACAGTTTGGCAACCGTGGCCATTGCTGCTATGAACATTTGGTACAGATGGCCCTGCTTTTCACTACATATGTATCTTTGGGGTAAATACCCCATAGTGCAATTGCAGGCTCACAAGGAAAGTCTATTTTTAATTTCTTAAGGAATCTCCACACTGTTTTCCAAAGTGGCTGCACCAACTTGCATTCCCACCAACAGTGTAAGAGGGTTCCCCTTTCTCCACATCCTCTCCAACACACGTTGTTTACTGTCTGGTTAATTGTGGCCATTCTAACTGGTGTAAGGTGGTGTCTCAATGTGGTTTTGATTTGAATCTACCTGATGGCTAATCATGGTGAACATTTTTTCATGTCTGATAGCCATTTCTATGTCTTCATTGGAGAAGTATCTGTTCATGTCTTCTCCCCATTTTTTGATATGATTATCTGTTTTGTGTGTTTTCAGTTTGAGAAGTTCTTTATAGATCCTGGATATCAGCCTTTTGTCTGTACTGTCATTTGCAATTATCTCCTTCCATTCCATGGATTGTCTTGACTGTTTCCTTTGCTATGCAGAAGTTTTTGATCTTGATGAAGTCCCAAAAATTTATTTTTGCTTTTGTTTCCTTTGCCTTTGGAGACATATCTTGAAAGAAGATGCTGTGGCTGATATCGAAGAGGTTTCTGCCTATATTCTCCTCTATGATTCTCATGGATTCCTGCCTCACGTTGAGGTCTTTCATCCATTTCGAGTTTATCTTTGTGTATGGTGTAAGAGAATGGTCGAGTTTCATTCTTCTACATAGAGCTGTTGAATTTTCCCAGCACCATTTTTTGAAGAGAATGTCTTTTTTTCCACTGTATATTTTTTCCTGCTTTGTCGAAGATTTTTTAACCATAGAGTTGAGGGTCCATATCTGGGCTCTCTACTCTGTTCCACTGGTCTATGTGTCTGTTTTTATGCCAGCACCATGCTGTCTTTGTGATCACAGCTTTGTAGTAAAGCTTGAAATCAGGCAATGTGATGCCCCCAGTTTTATTTTGCTTTTTCAACATTTCCTTAGCAATTTGGGGTCTCTTCTTTTTTTTTTTCAGTTTTTTTAAATAATTTTTTAATTTTTTTTCTAAACATATAATATATTTTTATCCCCAGGGGTGCAGGTCTGTGAATCGCCAGGTTTACACACTTCATAGCACTCACCATAGCACATATTCTGATTCCTTACAAATTTTAGGATTGTTTGCTCCAGCTCTTTGAAAAATGTCAGTGGATATTTGATCAGAATGGGATTGAAAGTATAGATTGTTCTAGGCAGTATAGACAAATGTTTATTCTTCTGATCCATGAGCATGAAATGCTCTTCCATCTTTTGTGTCTTCTTCGACTTCTTCCATGAGTGTTCTGTAATTCCTCAAGTACAGATCCTTTACCTCTTTGGTTAGATTTATTCCCAGATATCTTATGGTTCTTGGTGCTATAGTAAATGGAATCAATTCTCTAATTTCCCTTTCTGTATTTTCATTGTTAGTGTATAAGAAAGCCACTAATTTCTGTACATTGACTTTGTGTCCTGCCACGTTACTGAATTGCTGTATGAGTTCTAGTAGTTTGGGGGTGGAGTCTTTTGGGTTTTCCTTATAAAGTATCATGTCATATGTGAAGAGAGAGAGTTTGACTTATTCATTGCCAATCTGGATACCTTTGATTTCTCTTTGTTGTCTGATTGCTGTTGCTAGGACTTTTAATATTATGTTGAATAAGAGTGGTGAGAGTGGGCATCCTTGTCGTGTTCCTGATCTCAAAGGGAAGGCTGTGAGCTTTTTCCCATTGAGGATACCATTTGCTGTGGGTTTTTCACAGATAGATTTTATGATGTTGAGGAATGCTCCCTCTATCCCTATACTTTGAAGCATTTTAATCAGGAATTGATGCTGGATTTTGTCAAATGCTTTTTCTACATCAATTGCAAGGACCATGTGGTTCTTCTCTCTTCTCTTATGGATTTGTTCAGTCACATTGATTGATTTGCAAATCTTTAACCATCCTTGAAACCCAGGGATGAATCCCATCTGGTCATGGTAGATAATCTTTTTAATGTGCAATTGGATCCTTTTTCCTAGGATCTTATTGAGAATCTTAGCATCCATATTCATCAGTGATATTGGTCTGAAATTCTCCTTTTTGGTAGGGTCTTTGCCTGGTTTGGGGATCAGGGTAATGCTGGCTTCATAGAAAGAGTCTGGAAGTTTTCCTTCTCTTTCTATTTTTTGAAACAGCTTCAGAAGAATAGGTGTTATTTCTTCTTTGAAAACTTTGTAGAATTCCCCAGGGAATCTGTCAGGTCCTGGGCTTTTGTTTTTTGGGAGGTTTTTGATCACTACTTCAATGTCATTACTAGATATTGTTTTATTCAGGTTGTCAATTTCCTCCTGGTTCAATTTTGGAAGTTTGTAGTTTTCCAGGAATGTATCCATTTCATCTAGGTTGCTTAACTTATTGGCATATAACTGTTGATAATAACTTCTGATGATCATTTCTATATCCTTGGTGTTAGTTGTGATCTCTCCCTTTTCATTCATAATTTTATGAATTTGGGCTTTCTCTCTTTTCTTTTGGATTACTGTGGCCAGTGGTTCATCGATCTTACTGATTCTTTCAAAAAACCAGCTTCTAGTTTCATTGATGCATTCTACTGGATCTCTAGTTTCTATCTCATTGATCTCAGCTCTAATCTTGATTATTTCCCTTCTTGTGTGTGGAGTTGGCTTAATTTGTTGTTGATTCTCCAGTTCTTTAAGGTGTGGAGACAGCTGGTGTATTCTGGATTTTTCAGTTTTTTTGAGGGAGGCTTGGATGGCTATGTATTTCCCCCTTAGGACTGCCTTTGCTGTATCCTATAGGTTTTGGACCGAAGTGTCTCATTCTCATTGGTTTCCATGAATGGCTTAAGTTCTTCTTTGATTTCCTAGTTGATCCAAGCATTCATAAGCCAAGTGGTCTTAAGCTTCCAGGTATTTGAATTTCTTCCAAACTTTTCCTTGTAGTTGAGCTCCAGTTTCAAAGCATTGTCATCTGAGAATATGCAGGTAATAATCTCAGTCTTTTGGTATCAGTTGAGCCCTGATTTGTGACCCAGTATGTGGTCTATTCTGGAGAAGGTTCCATGTGCACTTGAGAAGAATGAATATTCTGTTGTTTTAGGGTGGAATGTTCTGAATATATCCATGAGGTCCATCCGGTCCAATGTGTCAACCAATGCTCTTCTTTATTGATTTTCTGCTTTGATGATCTGTCTATTACTGAGACTGGCATGTGAAGGTCTCCTACTATTAATGTATTATATCAATATGACTCTTTATCTTGATTAACATTTTTCTTATGTAATTGGCTGCTCCCATATTGGGGGCATAAATATTTACACTTGCTAGATCTTCTTGGTGGATAGATCCTTTAAGAATGAGGTAGTGTCCTTCTGTATCTCTGACTATAGTCTTTAGTTTAAAATCTAATTTATCTGATACGAGAATCACTACCCCAGCCTTCTTTTGAGGCCCATTGGCATTAAAGATGCTTCTCCATCCCTTCACTTTCAGTCTGGATGTATTCTTAGGTTCAAAATGGGTCTCTTGTAGACAACATATGGATGGGTCTTGTCGTTTTATCTAACCTGCAACTGTTTGTTATTTTATGGGTGCAGTTAAGCCATTCACATTGAGAGTGATTATTGAGAGATGTGTTTTTATTGACATCATGTTACCTGTGAAGTCTTTATTTCTATAGATTGTCTCCATATATTTCTGTTCAATGATATTCTTAGGTTTTTTCATCTTTTACAGAAACCCCCTTAATATTTCCTGCAGTGTTGGCTTAGTGGTCACATACTCTCTTAAACCTTGCCAGTCTTGGAAGCTCTTTATGTCTCCATCCATTTTGAATTGTCAGTATTGCTGGATAAAGTATTCTTGGCTGCATGTTCTTCTCAATTAGTGCCCTGAATACATCTTGCCAGCCCTTTCTGGCTTGTCAGGTTTCTGTGGACAGGTCTGATGTTATTCTAATGGGCTTTCCTCTGTATGTAAGGAATTTCTTCACCCTAGCTCCTTTCAAGAGCTCCAATCTATAATTATGATTCATCATTTTCACAATAAGGTGTCTCGAATTCTTTCCAGATTCTATGATTTTGGGGGGAGACCTTTCTGCCTCTTGTACATGAACACTGGTTCCATTCACCAGATTGGGAAATTTTTCATGGAGAATTTGTTCAACTGTATCTTCTAGTCTTCTTTTTTTCTCCCCCCGCCCCCAGGGATTCCAGTAATTCTGATGTTGGAATGTTTCATTGAGTCATTTATTTCCCTAATTCTGTTTTCATGGCTTCTAAGCTGTTTGCTCCAGCCTTCCTTCTGATCCTTTTTCTCTGTTTTTCCTCCAGATCACTAATTCCGTCTTCTGCCTCAGTTACCCTAGCTTTTACAGAATTTAGATTAGGTTGGAACTCATTGACAGCAGTTAACATCATCCCTGGTGGCTTTCATTTCTGCCCTAATCAATTCCATTTTGTCATCAAAGGCTTTCTCCAACCTAGCTATTGCCTGGTTAATTGTTAGCCTGAATTCCCTTTCTGACATACTGTCTATGTCCATATCCAATAGCTCTGATGGAGAGGGCCCAGTCTCCGAATTTTTCTTCTGTTGGGCATTCCTCCTCCTAGTCATTTTGGTGAGAGATGGCTGAACAGATGTTTAGCTGAATGTATCAACCATGGTGCAGGCAAGGTGCACCCTGGAACGCTTCTGAACAATTGAAAGTCCCCACCAAAAAGAAAGAAAAAAGAAAAGAGAGAGATAGGAAAAAAGAAAGAAAGAAAGAAAGATAAAATAAAAGAGAAGGCCCAGCCCAAATGGGCCCCAAAGGTAAGATTTATGAAGTATACAAACAAAAACAGACAAACAAAAAGACTTCCTTGAATTCAGCAATCTGTTCTTTGGTCAGCTGATCAGCCATGGTGCGAGAGAAAGGAAGAAGAGAGAGGGAGTGAGGGTGGCTGCACCAGCACAGGGGTTGTAATGGTGGGGGGTGCCTCCACTGCTGTTGTTGCTGCTGCTAAGGCGTGATGTGTGCTCAGCGCTGTGCTGCTGCCCGACTGCAAGTAACAGCGCCATGCCTGTGAGGCTCCCAGCACCACTGCCCCACAGCCTTTTTTTTTTTTTTAATGTAGAAGAACTAAACCAGATTTTATTCAACTTATTAGAATGAGGAGAACAAATGAAAAGGAGTAAGTCATAAGAAATGCTCTCATGATTACTATTTCAAACCATTGTCAACATTTTACAAAACACAAATATGAAAAGCTTCAGAACACTCTTTTTTAAACTTCTGCAATAAATATTAACAAACCTACAAATTTCTTCTGTACCAAGTTTACAAAAAAAAGTTACTGAATTACCAGTTTTTATAATGTTCATATGTGTTTTTATTTAAATACTTTTATTAATATCAGTATCAATACAACATTACCCACCAGAGTGGTACATACCATTTACCTTAATTTACATTAATGTTCACTCTCTGTGTTGCACATTCAGTGGTTTTGGACAAATGTTGACATATGCCAACCAATCTTAGAATCATACAGAGTATTTTCACTGCCCTAATAATCTTCTGTTCCCCCCCTATTTATCCCAGTCTCCCCCCTAGTCTTTGGCAACCAACTATATTTTTACTGTTTCTATAGTTTTGCCTTTCCCAGAATTTCATATATTTGAAAGCCTTTCATATTAGGTTCTTTCATTTAGTAATAGACATTTAAGATTCCTCCATGTCTTTTTATGGCTTGATCATTTATTTTTATCACTGAATAATATTCTGTTATCTGGATGTACCACAGTTCATTCATCCATCCACCTATTAAAGGACATCTTGGGTGCTTCCAGGGTTTGACAGTTAGGAACACAGTGTTGTGAATATCCATGTGCAAGTTTTTGTGTATATCTAAATTTTCAACTCCTTGGGTAAATACCAAGGACTGTGGCTGTTAGGTTGTATGAGAAGAGTGTGCTTAGTTTTAGTTGTTGTTGTTTTATTTTTTATTTATTTTCAGCATAACAGTATTCATTATTTTTGTACCACACCCAGTGCTCCATGCAATGCGTGCTTTCCCCAATACCCTCCACCTGGTTCCCCCAACCTCCCAGCCTCCCGCCACTTCAAACCCCTCAGATTGTTTTTCAGAGTCCATAGTCTCTCATGGTTCACCTCCCCTTCCAATTTCCCCCAACTCCCTTCTCCTCTCTAACTCCCCATGTCCTCCATGCTATTTATTATGTTCCACAAATAAGTGAAACCATATGATAATTGACTCTCTCTGCTTGACTTATTTCACTCAGCATAATCTCTTCCAGTCCCATCCATGTTGCCACAGAAGTTGGGTATTCATCCTTTCTGATGGAGGCATAATACTCCATAGTGTATATGGACCACATCTTCCTTATCCATTTGTCCATTGAAGGGCATCTTGGTTCTTTCCACAGTTTGGTGATGGTGGCCATTGCTGCTATGAACATTGGGGTACAGATGGCCCTTCTTTTCACTACATCTGTATCTTTGGGGTAAATACCCAGGAGTACAATGGCAGGGTCATAGGGAAGTTGTATTTTTAATTTCTTGAGGAATCTCCACACTATTCTCCAAAGAGGCTGCACCAACTTGCATTCCCACCAACAGTGTAAGAGGGTTCCCCTTTCTCCACATCCCCTCCGACACATGTTGTTTCCTGTATTGCTAATTTTGGCCATTCTAGCTGGTGTAAGGTGATATCTCAATGTGGTTTTAATTTGAATCTCCCTGATGGCTAGTGATGATGAACATTTTTTCATGTGTCTGATAGCCATTTGTATGTCTTCATTGGAGAAGTGTCTGTTCATATCTTCTGCCCATTATTTGACATGATTATCTGTTTTGTCTGTGTTGAGTTTGAGTTCTTTATAGATCCTGGATATCAGCCTTTTGACTGTACTGTCATTTGCAAATATCTTCTCCCATTCCATGGGTTTTCTCTTTGTTTTCTTGATCATTTCCTCTGCTGTGCAGAAGCTTTTGATTTTGATGAACATTCCACCCTAAAACAACAGAATACTCATTCTTCTCAACTGCACATGGAACCTTCTCAAGAATAGACCACTACTGGGTCACAAATCAGGACTCAACTGATACCAAAAACTGAGATTATTCCCCGGCATATTCTCAGATCACAATGCTTTGAAACTGGAGCTCAATCACAAGGAAAAGTTCAGAAGGAACTCAAACACCTGGAAGCTAAAGACATCCTTGCTTAAGAATGCTTGGATCAACCAGGAGATCAAAGAAGAACTGAAAGAATTCATGGAAACCAATGAGAATGAAGACACTTCAGTCCAAAACCTATGGGATACAGCAAAGGCGGTACTGAGGGGGAAATACATAGCCATCCAAGCCTCCCTCAAAAAAATTGAAAAATCCAGAACACAGCAGCCATCTCTATACCTTAAAGAACTGGAGAATCGACAACAAATTAAACCAACTCCACACACAAGAAGGGAAATAATCAAGATTAGAGCTGAGATCAATGAGGTAGAAACCAGAGATATAGTAGAATGTATCAATGAAACTAGAAGCTGGTTTTTTGAAAGAATCAATAAGATCGATAAACCATTGGCCAGACTAATCCAAAAGAAAAGAGAGAAAGCCCAAATTCATAAAATTATGAATGAAAAGGGAGAGATCACAACTAACACCAAGGAAGTAGAAACAATCATCAGAAGTTATTATCAACAGTTATATGCCAATAAGCTAAGCAACCTAGATGAAGTGGATGCATTCCTGGAAAACTATAAACTCCCAAAATTGAACCAGGAAGAAATTGACAACCTAAATAGACATATCTAGTAACGAGATTGAAGCAGTGATCAAAAACCTCCCAAAAAAACAAGAGCTAAGGACCTGACGGATTCCCTGGGGAATTCTACCAAACTTTCAAAGAAGAAATAACACCTATTCTACTGAAGCTGTTTCAAAAAATTGAAGCAGAAGGAAACTTCCAGACTCTTTCTATGAAGCCAGCATTACCCTGATCCTCAAACCAGGTAAAGATCCTACCAAAAAGGAGAATTTCAGACCAACATCACTGATGAATATGGATGCTAAGATTCTCAACAAGATCCTAGCAAAAAGCATCCAACAGCATATTAAAAAGATTATCCACCATGACCAGGTGGGATTCATCCCTGGGCTACAAGGATGGTTCAACATTCGCAAATCAATCAATGTGATAGAACAAATTAATAAGAAAAGAGAGAAGAACCACATGGTCCTCTCAATTGATGCAGAAAAAGCATTTGACAAAATCCAGCATCCGTTCCTGATTAAAACGCTTCAAAGTATAGGGGTAGAGGGAACATTCCTGAACTTCATCAAATCTACCTATGAAAGACCCAGAGCAAATATCATCCTCAATGGGAAAAAGCTTGCAGCCTTCCCGTTGAGATCAGGAACACGACAAGGATGCCCACTTTCACCACTCTTGTTCAACATAGTATTAGATGTCCTAGCAACAGCAATCAGACAACAAAGAGAAATAAAAGGTATCCAAGTTGGCAATGAAGAAGTCAAACTCTTTCTCTTCGCAGGTGACATGATTCTTTATATGGAAAACCCAAAAGACTCCACCTGCAAACTACTAGAACTCATACAGCAATTCAGTAACGTGGCAGGATACAAAGTCAATGTACAGAAATCAGTGGCTTTCTTATACACTAACAATGAAAATACAGAAAGGGAAATTAGAGAATTGATTCCTTTTACTATAGCACCAAGAACCATAAGATACCTGGGAATAAACCTAACCAAAGAGGTAAAGGATCTGTACTTGAGGAACTACAGAACACTCATGAAAGAAATTGAAGAAGACACAAAAAGATGGAAGACCATTTTATGGTCTTGGATCAGAAGAATAAACATTGTTAAAATGTCTACACTGCCTAGAGCAATCTATACTTTTAATGCCATTCAAATCAAAATTCCACTGGTATTCTTCAAAGGGCTGGAGCAAATAATCCAAAAATTTGTATGGAATCAGAAGAGACCCCAAATCACTAAGGAAAACTGGGGGCATCATGTTACCTGATTGCAAGCTTTACTACAAAGCTGTGATCACCAAGACAGCATGGTACTGGCATAAAAACAGACACATAGATCAGTGGAACAGAGTAGAGAGCCCAGATATGGACCCTCAACTCTATGGTCAAATAACCTTCGACAAAACAGGAAAAAATACATGGTGGAAAAAAGACAGTCTCTTCAATAAATGGTGCTGGGAAATCTGGGCAGCTATATGTAGAAGAATGAAACTCGACCATTCTCTTACACCGTACGCAAGATAAACTCAAAATGGATAAATGACCTCAACGTGAGACAGGAATCCATCAGAATCCTAGAGAAGAACATAGGCAATAATCTCTCCAATATCAGCCACAGCAACTTCTGTCAAGGTATGTCTCCAAAGACAAAGGAAACTTTTGGGAGTGTGCTTTGTTTTATAAGAAATCTCCAAACTATGTTCCAAAGTGACTGTACCATTATCTTCTTTTATACTATCTAAGGCAAACATGGTTCACACTCAAAGGCAGTTCTCACCACCCAGAGAAATACAATTTAGGCTAGTGTTACCTTAAATTTTCTAGTGGCCCCATTAAAAAGGATAAAAAGAAATAGATGAAATTAACTTTAATAATATTTTTTAAAAAATCAAGTGTATCTAAAATATTAGAAAAATGAAGAGTATTAAAACACTAATGCATTTTTAAATTATGTTATGTGAGTCACAATATAATACATTAGTTTTTGATGTAGTGTTCCATGATTCTTTGTTCATGTATAACACCCACCACTCCATGCAATACATGCCCTTCTTAATACCCATCACCAGGCTCACCCATCCCCCCAACCCCCTCCCCTCTGAAACTCTCAGTTTTTTTCCTGGAGTCCATAGTCTCTTATGGCTCATCTCCCTCTCTGATTTCCCCCTTCATTTTTCTCTTCCTTCTCCTAGTGTCCTCCTTGGTATTTCTTATGTTTCACAAATAAGTGAAACCATATGATAATTGACTCTCTCTGCTTGACTTATTTTACTCAGCATAATCTCCTCCAGTCCCATCCATAATGATCCAAAAGTTGGGTAGTCACCCTTTCTGAGGCTGAGTAATATTCCATTGTCAATATGGACCAGGTCTTCTTTATCCATTCATTTTTTGAAGGGCATCTTGGCTCTTTCCACAGTTTGGTGACTGTGGCCATTGCTGCTATGAACATCGGGGTACAGATGGCCCTTCTTTTCACTACATCTGTATCTCTCGGGTAGATGCCCAGTAGAGCAATTGCACGGTCATAGGGAAACTCTATTTTTAATTTCTTGAGGAATCTCCACACTGTTTTCCAAAGTGGCTGCACCAACTTGCATTCCCACCAACAGTGTAAGAGGGTTCTCCTTTCTCCACATTCTCTCCAAATACTTGTTGTTTTTTGCCTTGTCAATTTTTGCCATTCTAACTGGTGTAAGGTGGTATCTCAATGTCGTTTTGATTTGAATTTCCCTGATGGCTAGTGATGATTAGTATTTTTTCATGTGTCTGTTAACCATTTGTACATCTTTATTGGAGAAGTGTCTGTTCATGTCTTCTGCCCATTTTTTGATGTGATTATCTCTTTTGTGTGTGTTGAGTTTGAGGAGTTCTTCATAGATCTTGGACATCCGTCCTTTGTCTATAGTGTCATTTGCAAATATCTTCTCCCATTCCGTGGGTTGCCCCTTTGTTTTGTTGACTATTTCCTTTGCTGTGAAGAAGCTTTTGATCTTGATGAAGTCCCAAAAGTTCATTTTCATTTTTGTTTCCCTTGCCTTTGGAGATGTGTCTTGAAAGAAGTTGCTGTGGCCGTTGTTGAAGAGGTTATTGCCTATGTTCTCCTCTAGGATTTTGATAAATTCCTGCTTCACATTAAGGTCTTTCATCCATTTACAGTTTATCTTTTTGTATGATATAAAGCAATGGTAAAATTTCATTCTTCTGTATGCAGCTGTCCAATTTTCCCAGCACCATTTATTGAAGAGACTGTCTTTTTTTCATTGGATATTTTTTCCTGCTTTGTCAAATATTATTTGACCATAGATAGAGTTGAGGGTCCATATCTGGGCTCTCTATTATGTTCCGTTGATCTATGTGTCTATTTTTGTGTCAGTACTCACTGTCTTGGTGATTACAGCTTTGTAATATAGCTTGAAATCAGGCAACGTGATGCCCTTAGATTTGTTTTTCTTTTTCAACATTTCCTTGGTGATTCTGGGTCTTTTCTGGTTCTATAATACAAATTTTAGTATTATTTGTGCCAGTACTTTGAAAAATGCTGTTGGTATTTTGACTGGGATGGTGTTAAAAGTATAGATTGCTCTCAGCAGCATAGACATTTTGATGATGTATATTCTTCTGATCCATGAGCATGGAATGTTTTTCCATCTTTTTATGTCTTCTTCAATTTCTTTCATAAGCGTTCTGTAGTTTTTAGAGTACAGATCCTTTACGTCTTTGGCTAGGTTTATTCAAAGGTGTCTTATGGTTTTTGGTGCTATTGTAAATGGAATTGATTCCCTAATTTTTCTTTCTACAGTTACATTGTTAGTGTATAGGAAAGCGACTGATTTCTGTGCATTGATTTTATATCCTGCCACATTACTGAATTGCTATATGAGTTCTAGTAATTTAGTGCTGGATATTTTTTCCATTTTTCACATAAAAATCATGTCATCTCAAAGAGAGAGAGTTTGACTTCTTTGCTAATTTGAATACCTCTTATTTCTTTTTGTTGTCTGGTTGCTGTTGCTAGGACTTCTAGTACTGTATTGAACAACAGTGATGAGAGTAAGCATACTTGTGCTCTCAGCTTTTCCCCGTTGAGAATGATATTAGCTAATGAAATTTTTAAAGATTTTATTCATTTTTTTCAGAGAGAGTGAGTGAGAGAGAGAGAGAGAGCATGAGTGAGGGTTGGCAGGGAGGGCAGAGGGAGAGGGAAAAACACCCTGCTGAGTAGGGAGCCTGACATGGGACTCCATTCCAGAACCCTGGAATCATGACCTGAGCTGAAGGCAGACAGACACTCAACCTACAGAGCCACCCAGGCACTCAAAACACTAATGAATTATTGTAACTTTTTTCACACCATCTTTAAGATCTAGTGAGTGTTTTTGACTTATAGAACATCTTAGTTCAGATAAGCCACATTCCGAATGCTCAATAGCTATGACTAGTATTTACTGTATTAGACAAAACATCTCCAAAGGGATCTTGTCAGTTTAACTCATTTTGTACATTAATGACATAACATTAATGGTAGATTGAGGTGTTGTTCTAGTATTTGTGCAATTGGTTTTTATTCAAATAATACTGCATCTTTGAGAGTCAGTTATCATACTGTCTGTTTTGTTTGTTGAGGTGAGAACACTTAATGTGAGATCTATCCTCACTGTATTCTCCTAACTGGCTTCTCACATCAACCTTACCTCTCTACCATCCATCCTCCCACATGGCACCAAAATATCTTTCAGTTCTTTGAATGCCCCGTGCTCATTTTCAACAAGAGTTTTGGCACATTCTATTCCCTCTGCCCAGGATTCTCTCCCCACCCACACCCTTGCTTCTTTGCCTGATCGAGTCCTGCTAACCCTCTAGCTCTCAGTTCAATAGTCACTTCCTCAAAGAAGTCTTCCCTAACTGCTTCCTCAACTATAAGTCTCCTGTCCTATTCCCAGTGGCACCAAAGGCCTCTCATTTATGTCACTCATCGTTACTGACATCTGGTTGATATGTTTCCCCCAATAGAATGTAAGCTCCATAAAGAAAGGCATTGGGTCTACTCTGGACATCACAGAGTCTAGCATACTGAAGGACATTCATAAATGTGTGCTGAACCAATACCAATAAAGCTATCTCAGATTAGATCTGTGTGGGTGCTCCATGATGTAAGTAAACAAAAACAGGAATGCCTATGAACTGTTGGAGAGTTTTCTAAAATGCCCATCTTTAAGAAAAGACTAAAATGTCTAACCTTGTGTCTCCTGATTCCTTGATGTGTCAGTGATGGAACTACTTGGAACAAATTTTAGTTCCAAGTCTCATCATTACCACTAAGTAAACCTTTGAGTGTGTGCTACCTGCTTGGTTGCATGATGTTTCTCCTTTTACAAACTACAAACTCTAAAAAACAAGGGAATATTTTATTCAGAGTCTAGAACAGAGAAGCCTATAAGTCAGGAAAGAGAGTAGGATTTCAACTCTGAATCCCCTCTAGGGAGAATTATCATTATATTAAAATTAAAACTGTGGATATGTATTATAGAGGGCACGGATTGCATGGAGCACGGGGTGTGGTGCAAAAATAATGAATACTGTTATGCTGGAAATAAAAAAAAATAAATAAATAAATTTAAATTAAAAAAAAAATTAAAACTGTGGAGAAAATGTATCTATTTGCTAGGCTAAAGTGAGAAACTGTTGTTTTCTGTATTTTATTCTTTCTCTGGTTGGGGTCCTTAGCAAAAAATATTACCATCTTCCAAGATGCATCCATTAGAAATGACTGTAATCAGGAAAGACTCAGCACTTGATGCCAGTGGTACAGGCCTATTATTTCGCAGTTCTAATTAATGGTTTGTTGTTTTCTCTGGAAAGCAAACACCCTTCAAAGGAGAGTGAAAAGCCCCTGAGTCAAACTGCACAATAATCGAGAACCTGAAGATACTTTTCTCTAGAATTGAAAGCCTCTCCTGAGAAACTCCTGCTTCACCAGGAGTTCAAGGAATTGAAAGCCTCTCCTGCTTCATCAGGAGAAAATCTGTCACCAACACTTTATTAACAGTTCCTCTTATGCTCACGTGACCTCTTGTTCCAAAAAAGTCGGCAATTTTAGGTTTTGACATACTTCAGTCCTATTAACAACAGGAAAACAACTCACCCATTTCAACTTCAAAAACATGTAGCAAAAAGTGGTCCTGAGCTCAGCAGAGGCTGGGAAAATTCTCTCTTCTCTCCCTCCATTTTCCTCTTTAATTCTGATCATGTGAACTCTTCTAGAAGAGCAAAGCAAAAACAAAATCCTGCTGTCAGCCCTAAGGAGGTGTCACCTAGCATGACATTAAGCTTAACTAGGATCTAAGAGGTTTAGCTGTGTAGTAGGTTTCATGCAATAATTATCTGTCCCCAGGAAAGCTAACCTGAGGTCAGGCAGCTGGGTATTAGAGCAAGCTACCAATCTGGTTAAAAGACAGTTTGTGAATCTTTTATACCTTAAATTTTTAAGGGTCTTGTCCCAAGAGCCCATGTTTATTGCCATTATTTCCAATTCAGTGTTTGTGTAGATGGAGAAGTCTTTATCTATGAATGCCTTTTTATTCTGATTTCTCCTTTGTGCGTTTTAAGTGCTTTTTATTATTATTGAAATATAGTTGACATACAATGTTATATGAGTTTCAGGTCTACAAAAATCTCAAGAAAATATTGAGAAACAGAAAGACTCAGATATAGAGAACATGTATTTTAAGTTTTAATATTGAATCTTAGAAGCTCTAATTATATTCATATGCATATTATTCTCTTGTCCAGAATTTTGCCCTTGAAACTCTGTTTCTGGCCACATACATAGTGTTCCAGTTAACAATGCTGATCCTCACACTTGTGTCTTGGGAGCACAGGTGAGACATGCCTTGTTCATTCTACCTGCATGTGTGTTCTATTGGTTCCATAATAAATAACCACAAACTTAGTCACTTAAATAACACATAATTCATTCTCTCACAGTTCTGGAGGTACACGTCTGGGCATAAGTTGAGGTGTTAAGGAAGGTTCTAAGAAAAAAACTATCTCCTTGACTTTTTAAGCTTCTAGTAGCTGCCTCTCATTCCTGGCCCACAGTCCCTTCCTCTATCACCACGAGCCCTCACTCTGGTCTCTACTCACAGGATCGCATCACCTTCCCCTCTGCTGCTAGTCACATCTCCCTCTGCCTCCTTCAGACACGATGCTTGTGATTATATTTAAGGTCCACTGGATTATCCAGAATAATCCCTCCATCGCACTGTAACCACACATCTGCAAAGTCTCTTCTCCCTTGTAAATTAGCAATGTTCACAGTTTCCAGGGATTGGGGCATGAACGTGGTGAGGGGTCATTTTTCAGCATAGCTTGAGACCCATTTTCTTGATATCTTTAATATCATCCTTTGGTCCACTCATTTAAAGCCAGCAGAATAGGCAGGGTACAAGCCTCCAGCCCTCATAAATCAGGGGCTCACTTAATACTCTATCTGTTCCTGGGTAGTAAGGGTTTCCATTTTAGCCTCACAGTCAGGTTTGAATGATGATCATGAACCAGCAGATGCCTCCTCCCCAGCATCTCATCCCACAATCCACGGATGCAGCCCTCACCTGTGCCCCAGAGTGCAGCATAATGCTGAAGGAAAGCTCCTGGATTTAAAAATCAATTTTTCTTAATTTTTTAAATGGAAATTCAATTTAGCTAATATATCCTGTATTATTGGTTTCAGGGGTAGAATCCAGTGATTCATCAGTTGCATATAACACACAGTGCTTATTACATCGAGTACTCACCTTAAGACCCATGACCCAGTTACCCCATCCTCCACCCACCGCCCCCCAGCAACCCTCTGTTTCCTAGAGTTAATATTCTCTTATAGTTTTTATCCCTCTCCGATTTCATCTTATTTTACTTACCCTTTTCTCCTATATTCATCTGTTTTGCTTTTTAAATTCCACATTTGAGTGAAATCATATGGTATTAATCTTTCTCTGACTGACATATTTAGCTTAGCCTATTACCCTCTAGATCCATCCACGCCATTGCAAATGGCAAGATTTCATTCTGTTTGATGGGTTATATTTCAGTGTGTGTGTGTGTGTTTACATCTTCTTTATCCATTCATCTGTCTATATATCTCAGCTCTTTCCATAGTTTGTCTGTTGTGGACGTTGGGGTGCATGTGTCCCTTCGAATCACTACCTTTGTATCCTCTGGATAAACACCTAGCAGCACAATTGCTGGGTTGTAGGGTAGCTCTATTTTTAACGTTTAAGGAAACTCCATGGTGTTTTCCAGAGTGGCTGTGCCAGTTTGCATTCCCACCAAGAGTCTAAGAGAGCTCCCCTTTCTCCCCACCCTCGCCAACATCTGTGGTTTCCTGAGTTATTAATCTTCACCATTCTGACAGGGGTAAAGTGGTACTAAAAATAAAATATTTTATAAATGACAGGAACAAAAAATAATCTCAGAATATAGATAGCTATGAGAAAGAAAACAAACAAACAAACAAGTAAGTAAATAGCCAGCTATGAGGAGGGCAACCACTAGGCAGGAGTACAACATTGTTTGGGCTCTGCTTTAATTGGAGGGAAAGAGGACAAAAGTGGGCTCCCGAGCTGCTGTCTTCCAGTGAGTAATTTTTGTACAGCCCAAAATGACTGATGAAAAGGCAAGAAGACAAAAATCAGGACATTCTATAGGTCATTTCACAAACATGGAAACACCTCCCTGTTATTTATAATCCTTCAATGTCACCTAGTTCCTCTCTACCCCTAGGATTCTCCACACCAACACCAAAACAATTGTTTATAAAAAAATAAATAAATAAACTTTCCAAATATTCAAAGTAGCTCATTCCAGTCCTTAACAATTTTCTCAGGAAAGAGCTTCTGAACATGAATTTAGGTGCTTTGCCAATGCTTCAAAATGCAGTGCAGCAACTCCCTCTAACATCTTGAAGGAGCTATTTTCATCCTGCTGTGCAATTTAACACATGGCGATACAAAATAGTTAACAGAAACTGGTTTCCACATTCTGCAGGGAGCAAACCTCGAAAGTTAATGCAACTTATTTTTAACTTCTATATGAAATTACTTCCTTAAGAAGGACTTAAGGGTATCTAAAATGACCAAGACTTTTCTGAACCACTTCTGATTATGCCTTATTTTAAGATGTCAGAGTATAGCTAAAATAAAAAAGAAAAAGACTGCCTTTATAAGGAGTTATATCTTATCAAACCCCTTGAGAGACTGTCTCCTTATTCCTCTATTCTAACTTTTGTATCATTAAAGGAAACATTATCTCAAACTAGTCTCATGCCCATTTCCTGAGGCACTGCTCTGGGCATCTTCCTCAATTTTAATGCATCAATGACCATCATTATTCTTTCTTTATGGGTTTTCAGCCAAAATTCAGCCCTTGTAACAATATTCACATCTAGGCTAATGTGACTTAATTTTCCACGTCAGCTACATGAGGCAAAGTAACAAGATCTTTATTAAAATCTAGATAATAAAATTAGCCCATTTAACTACTAATCGTGTGTTTCCATCACAGGATTAAATACATTTGTTATATTGAAGTACTATACTTTATACCAAGGTAAAGTCAAATAACCATAAAAATTTTGGAGTCCTTTTTTCAATGTGCTAGACAGAATTTTAAGGTTAGCACTTGGCATGTAGCATAAAATATAAACTGTTACTTAACTTTTATTGAGGTGACATTTGTATTTTATATAGGCTCAGAGTAGAAAGCTGGAATATTGGAAACACTATTTTAAAAGGTATCCTTGAGCTTCTAGAGAAAAAAAGGTCTTTAAAGCCCACTGGGCTAAATTAAGGTGCCCAAACTTATAATTGAATTAATTTATTTTGGGGGGAGGGGGTTGGGCAATAGAAAGTGGAAAGATTGTACCAATTCCAGGTGCTTTTACTTCTAGAATGTTGATATCACACAAGTTGAGCAGCCTGGTCTGCAAGCCTAAGAAATAACAAAGGATCAAATGTACCATAAGAAGCCAACCTTATAAATGGAACAACCCCCCAGAAATACATCTTAACAGGATGAGTTCGAAGTGCCCAGGTTTACTTCATCACTAATCTGGAAATCCTTCCATGAGCTCAGTCCCAGAGCCAAATAAAAAGGATTTAAGTCTGTATTTCTTTAGGGGAATATCTGAATGAATATTTGACTCCAAAACTTACCTCTCCCCATCCCAGAATCCTTTCATTCTTTCTAATCACCCAGAATCTTTGGAGACTGCCTCAGCCCCAAGCAGGTTCACCAAGAAGGGGAGAAGTTATCTTAGATCGCTATTAGATCGATCCGGTAAGGAGTAAGTAATGATTTTCTGAAGAATTTTCAAGTTTAAATTCTCAGAGAACACAAACCATGCAAAGAGGATGCTTTTATCCATTCCTTAGTGGAAACCATTAAGTGTATTTCAGTGGTATAGGACTGCCATTCTGGGAAAGATCAAAGCCCAGGTGGCCTACTTCACCTCCCCATCCTCTCCAGAGACCAGGTTATTGTGATTTCTGATTCCCAAGGAAAGGATTTTTCTACCGCTTACACAGAGTACCAACTAAAAAGACTGCACGTTTAGGAAAGAGTGACCAATTGCTGCAAGGTTCCTTTAAAATTAAGGGATGATTTATTTTTTCTCTCTCTTAACTAAAACAGTTAATTGGTAATATAATAGAAACTCAGCAGTAGATGAAAAATGGCATAATCCCTGAATAGAGTACGAAGGGAAAGAAAAAAAGGGGGGAGAGTTTCGTTGTTTCATTTTGTAGCCTAATTGCAGGAGTTAGTGTTCAAGAAATTCCTATGCTTCTCATTCCTCCGCGTTGCTGATTCTAAGACTTAAGCTTCTAGAAAAGTCTGAGTTCAACTTGTCAGGCATAGAAAAGTTGAAAATAAAAAGCTCACTACAAGGGGAGATGGAGGGGAGAAGGGAGTTGAGGGAAATTGGAAGGGGAGATGAACCATGAGAGACTATGGACTCTGAAAAACAATCTGAGGGTTTTGAAGGGGGGGGCGGGGTGGGAGGTTGGGGGAACCAGGTGGGTATTGGAGAGGGCACGGATTGCATGGAGCACTGGGTGTGGTGCAAAAACAATGAATACTGTTACACTGAAAAGAAATTAAAAAAATATATATAAGGGAAGAGACATCCCCTTCCCTTTTGTCAGAGCTTTTTTTAAAAAATAAACACATAATTGTAAATTCTCTCTGCCCTTTTCAGACATATGTAAATGTTTTTAATTTTTGTTTTTCTGTTTTAACTATCATGCCAGTTTACAACCCAGGAATGTCTTTCTCAAGGACCTGGGAGTCATCCTTTTGAATCTCCCAGTCCCTGTGGGAGGGTAAGAGCCTAACTTGGGGTGCCCTGCTCCAAGTTATTAAAACTACTTCCTGTCATAAGGATATGATAAGCATGTTTATCTTTTATATAAAGCCAGTTAGCTAACACAGATGGTCAACCCAATTACCAGGTAAATTTGGGATGAACTATGTGTGACAAATGTGCTGTCATGTCCTCTGACTTGAAGACTAGTTACTGTTTATCTTGAGTAGATGTAAGGAATGTTCTTGGCTTTAAAATCTGCTTAGCTATATAAGGGGGTAAAATTTCTGTCTTTGCAGTTTCTCAGCAATTGATGCAATGATGATCATGTTCTGGTTTAATACTTATTCAGTAACAAGCAGTTTATCTGTTTCTACTGCCTTTGTGGGGAGTTTTTCTCAATTCAGAAATAATTTGGGGGTTTTCACTTATTTTTCCCCAACATTAAGCCTTTTATCCCCAAATCCTAATCTAAACTCCTCAGACTTGTACACCTGGAATATAAACTAAAAATCTCAGAAAAAAAATATTTCTTTTTACATTTGCCTGTAGTTTTTGCTACCTTTTAACCCCAAGGCATTCTTTCCTATTAGTCATATAATACTGGTAGGTATTGCAAACTAAAGCCTGTGTGACCATGTTTCTTTTAGTTGGGGTATTGGTGTAAGCAAGTTAGGGAAAGAGAGAACATTGTTTATGTTGGGGGGCAGGGGAGAGCAAAGGCACCTGCCAGCTCCTTTTTTCCTGGAATGGTCTCCCCATAATCTCTGTCTCTTGGGGGCATGCTCTGAGATGAAAAAAAATCACCCTCCCTCCTCTCTGTCCCTGGAATCTTTCAAACTGCTGTTTCTGTGCTGTCTCTTTAAGGGCAGGGACTCCACTTCCTAATGCCCCTGGGGCTCTCCCGGAGCTGAGCACACCAATTTTTTAAAATTCCAGACGTCAAGTCCCACTGATTATAAACACTCACGATATTTGGCCCCTCTCATTTTCAAAGGCAAATATTATGGGGATTCATGGACTCTCTATGGAAGTCTTTTCTGCCCTTCTCTGTACCATTGTCTCCCTTCCCACCACAGACAGCCGTGGTCCCTTTTACTCCCAGATCTCATCTTTGCCTTCCCGTTTTCTTCACTGTAGTGTCTCCTCTACCAATTAGTTGTGGCGTTTGTTCCACAAGTCTTCATGTTGTTGTCTGGGTTATTTACATTGATGGGGGTGTCATCTAGTTTTTTCTGTAGGACAGAGGAGAGCTTGGGGTCGTCCTACTCTCCCATCTTCCCAGCCAACCCCATCTATGAATGCTGTGTCCCCTCTAAGAAGCTGAATTCCTCAAGTCCTTCTGTCTTCTGAAGCGGAACAAAACAAAACAAACAAAACAACAGGGTACATTTAGAGCCCATGTAACTGGTGAATATTTTAGGTAATAAGATAAATGCTATTCATTAGAATAATTACCTCAGTGACCAAATTTTCTGGAAAGCAGAATGAAGTCACTTGAGAAATACTCCCTTAAACTTGCTATGGAACACTACTTGCCCCTTTGTTTCTGGGTTCCTATGGAATCCGTCTCCCTTATCTCTTCTGAAGTGACTGTAGTCCCTGGGTGAATTACAGAGTGAATGGCACGGACCCTCTGGGACCCTTTGTCATCATATACTGTGCCAGCTGCTATGTGTCTTTCTTACTTAATCTTCAGGGATTTCTGACTCGTGCTTTCAATTAAAGAAACTGAATTAAAGAAAAATCCATTTTGTGTTTGCTAAGCTTTCAAGGACCATTATAGTTTCATAAACCACACAACAAATTCATCATATTTTTACTGTCCTTCCCCAGTTTCTACAGCAAACAGAACACAAAATTTGCCTTTAACCCCGACAAGAATAGATATCAACTGCAAATATTGTTTATGTCACCCTTCCTCTTGGAAGAAAAATAGACTTTTATTTTGAAAATAATGGTATCAAATGTCAGTTCTCATGGAATCAGATGTCAAGTTTCAGTTAATATTTGACATCAGGAAGCATTTCTACCTGAATTTTGAGAGCTAATTTTAATATGTTGTGTTTTTAATATTCTAGCAAATACATGTGCTCAAAGATTTGTCAGTGCTTTACATCTAGAAACCTCTTCAGTCTTTAGTTTCAGAATTGGAACATTTCCTGAATAAGTGATCTTTCTCTCATCTGTAATTCATCATTTCCATCCCAGGAGAGGTGTTCTAAATTCATGACCAGCCGTCCCCAATACACACACATACTTAGTGAGGAACAGAGCGACCTCGAAGGAGGAATGGTAGACTCTAGAGATTTGCACTGCGCCAGCTGTGGCTGAACCACGCCCACCAGCTGCTCACCAGGCCCCAGGGTTGCATCACCAGGAAGTAGGGAATACCACCACCTCCCTCAACAATTCCACTCTACTCTGCCCAGCATGGTGGAATAGGCTTCCCAGTAGATCTGGCCTAAGAAGAATGCCTAAAAACTGTATACATAATTCAGCACAGAAGTCCTAAATATTATAGGACCAATTTTCACTCAGTCCAACAAAGAGCCATAATAGAAGTGCTTCTGTTTGAGAGTTTCTGCTCTAGATTATAAACCTTTGAGGCCAAAGACACTGTCTCTTTCACATGATCTCTCCTCAGCCTGGCACACGGAGAGTAGGAGTTTGGGAAGTATTTTTTTTCTCTCTCAAATATGTCTGGTTACCTTGTGTAAGCCCTGGGAGACTTATTGCCTCCCTCATGTACTCTGAACCTTTCCAGAACACCATCCTCTCTCCTCCAGGCAGGCCAGAGTCCCTTTGCTCTTTTCTGCACCTGCTTAGGTACCCACAAAGACTTCCTTTTACAGTGGATTATCTTCTTGCTTTCTCATCCTGCCAAGTTGCTCATTTGATTTGGGCCTGTCAATGTTCTGGTAAGAGAAGAAGATAGAGGACTTAATCTATCTTCTGTCCTCTGGACTTGTTCCCTGCAAGTCAAGCCAAGGAAGGGATTTAGCAATCCCTGAGCACACTCCCATCTCTGCAGAAACATTCTGTGCTCTTCTGCTTCTAGCTTCCAGGATCTTTGTGATGCTATGGCCATTGGCCAAACTTCAAAAAAGTGTAAAGAAAAAAATAATTGCACAATCTACAAATTCCTTGGGGTATCTGTAGGATATGCATAATAAACAGATGTTTACCAAGTGCCTACCAGGTACAAGACTGTTACAATTCTTTATGTAGGGTAGAATTATTAAAAAAAAATACCTGAAATATTTAAAGTTCTTAGCTGCCAAGCATTTGATGGAAGAGGCTATAGGGTTAAAATTGAATTGGCACCATTGACAAGTTGCCCTCAAGCGAGACTTGCTTTCCAGAGTGGTTTCATTCAGATAGAAGGTTTGGCAGTTGAGGGGGCACTGCTGAGCTCTAGCTCAGCATCAGGCGCTGTGCTGATGCTGTTGCAAGGTCTCTGGGCTACAGGAGCCCTGTGGCTATATACTTGCCCCAAATACCCATTTCTCAGAACACAGAGATGTGGAATGTTGATAGCCATGAGTTGCTGGGAGCTCTACAGCAGGACTTGCAAAACATTTCCCTTCCTCTCTCGTTCTCTTGTTAGCATCCACACCCTTTCCCCCACCACAAGGTAGAACCTCTGTGGCCCAAGGGAATTAGTGAACAGCTATACAGAAGGAGCTCTACACACTTTTATAAATAAATGAGTTCAGGGGCAGGGCAAGACATTTCTTCTTCCAACAGACCCTCAAGTGATATGAGAGCACAGAGAAGGCCCTCGCCAAGGCATCTCCCATCCTCCCTCATGGTCAGAAAAATCATCCACAGTCATTTCTCATGGAAGGACTAGCTGCAGCCGATTTATTATGAGGGATGATGTGAGGGGATTTGTTTGTTCAATTCTCCATTGAAAAATGGGACTCTTCTGGTACTAATCTCCTCAAAAGGGATTTCTGGAAATATAGCAGAGTCTTCAAGTGATATTTAAATGAATGTGCCTTTGCTTCAGTCAGAGCAGCAGACAGAGCTGAAAGCTATGGCTCCAGTGCAGAATATGTTTCTGGAAGCCCCTCACCAAATAACTACAGAAAGTACCAGACGTGCCTGGATAACCTCACTGGCACCCGTAAGAGAAAAAGGATCCTAGAATGAACCCAGACACAATCTCTATATCCACACTGTTGTGGAATGTTCCCAGCCAGTGAGAGAACCAAGTCCCCCAGGACCCTACAACTTGAGTGCTATTGGCACAGAATGTGAACATGAGCTCTTTATCATGTTTAAAAAATAAAAAATAAAAAAGCAAAAAAAAAAAATTTTTAAGCTACAAGACCTCAGAAGACTCAAAGTTTTAGTAAGCTCAGGATAGGAAAGTGTGACATGGTATCAAGCTGCAGAATAAACAACAAAGCCAAACAATCCATTAGATAGAAATTAGAAAGTGAGGAAAATCCCAGAAGTGCAAAAAGAGAGCTAGAATTAAATATGTCACAAAATCTTTGGGAGAAAAAAGTATATTTTTTCCAGAAAAACTTTTGTATGTTACCCTCAAATAAAAGCTCTTATTTATAACTTGCTTTCTAAATATACCAAACTGTTACTTTATGACCAAACAAATTGTTAATCACAATCCAGCTAAGCTAGACCAGGGTTTGGCAAACTGCTCCTGGAGAGGGCTATGTAGTAAATATTTTAGGTTTTATGGGCATACTATCTGTAATCAATTCTATTATGGCACAGTAGCAGTCATAGACATTTGTAAACAAAGGGCATGGCTGTCTTCCAAAAAACTTGATTTACAAAAACAGATAACAGGCTGGTTTGGGCCCATGGGCTACTGTTGGTGGACCCTTGAGTTAGACAAATAAAATAATTCAGACCTTTACAAATATATAAAGTACACAAGTAAATTTTTACAATATTCAGATCTGTCAAAATATCCTCACCTTCTCCCCTTTTTTATGTGAGTATTGTTGGTACAATGTTACATCAGCTTCAGGCATACAACAGTGATTCAACAAGTTTATACATTATGCTATGCTCACCACAAGTATAGCTACTATCTGTCACCATACAATGATATTATAGTCTCACTGACTATATTCATTATGCTGTGCCTTTTAATCCCCGTGAATTATTCATTCCATAACTGAAAGCCTCTATCTCCTACTCTCCTTCACCCATTTGGCCCATCCTCCTACCCACCTCCCTCTGGCAACCATTAGTTTGTTCTCTGTATTTATAATTCTGATTCTGCTCTTTGTGTTTATTTCATTTGTTTTAGATCCAAATATGGCTAGAATCATAGGGGTATTTGTCTTTCTCAGTCTGACTTACTCAGGTCAACCCAGTTGTCACTAAATGGCACAATCTCATCCTTTTTTTTTTTTTCTTAAGGGAAAATGCAAACATAGTCCCCCACTACCACAAATTATGCAGTCAGTTGTCCTACATTTGGGGAAATCTCAGGGGTCAGCATATCTGGAAAACAACGGCTAAGCCTCACCCTGGGAAAACTACTTTTGTGATCTTGGTATCTCCCCTGCCAGGTACATATTCATCCTTTTTTTTTTTTTTTTTTTTTTTAAATGGCAACATTCCATTGTACATGTATACCGCATTTTTTTTTTAATTTTTCAGTGTTCCAGAATTCATTATGTGCCAGTGCTCCACGCAATAGGTACCCTCCATAATACCCACCACCAGGCTTACCAAACCTCCTAGCCTCCTCCCCTCCAAAACCCTCAGTTTGTTTCTCAGAGTCCACACAGTCTCCCATGGTTCATCTCCCACTCCAGTTTCCCCCAACTCACTTCTCCTCTCCATCTCCCCATGTCCTCCATGTTATTCCTTATGCTCCACCAATAAGTGAAACCATATGAGAATTGACTCTCTCTGCTTGACTTATTTCACTCAGCATAATCTCTTCCAGTCCCGTCCATGTTGCCACAAAAGTTGGGTATTCGTCCTTTCTGATGGAGGCATAATACTCCATAGTATATATGGACCATATCTTCTTTATCCATTCGTCCATTAAAAGGCATCTTGGTTCTTTCCACAGTTTGGCAACTGTGGCCATTGCTGCTATAAACATTGGGGTACAGATGGCCCTTCTTTTCACTACATCTGTATCTTTGAGGCATATACCCAATAGTGCAATTGCAGGGTCATAAGGAAGCTCTATTTTTAATTTAAGGAATCTCCACACTGTTTTTCAAAGTGGTTGCACCAACTTGTATTCCCACCAACAGTGTAAGAGGGTTCCCGTTTCTCCACATCCTCTCCAACACATGTTGTTTACTGTCTTGCTAATTTTGGCCATTCTAACTGGTGTAAGATGGTATCTCAATGTCGTTTTGATTTGAATCCCCCTGATGGGTAGTGATGATGAACGTTTTTTCACATATCTTCATTGGAGAAGTGTCTGTGCATGTCTTCTGCCCATTTGGGGGGATGGTTATCTGTTTTTTGTGTGTTGAGTTTGAGGAGTTCTTTATAGATATTGGATATCAACCCTTTGTACTGTCATTTGCAAATATCTTCTCCCATTCTGTGTATACCACATCTTCTTTATCCAATCATCTATCCATGGTCACTGACGTTGCTTCCCCATCTTGGCAATTGTAAGTAATACTGCAATAAACATAGGGGTATGTATATCTTTTTTCAATTAGTGTTTTTGTTTTCTTTGGGTAAATACCAGCTAGTAGAATTATTAGATCATATGGTTCGCCTATTTTGAATTTTTTGAGGAACTTCCATTCTGTTTTCCACAGTAGCAGTAATAATTTATATTCCCACCAATACTATACCATAGTTTCCTTTTCTCCACATCCTTATCAACACTTGTTATTTCTTATCTATTTGATTTAAGCATTCTAACAGGTATAAAATGATACCATATTGTGATTTTGATTGGATTTTTCTGGTGATTAGTGGTGTTGAGCGTGTTTTCACATGTCTGTTGGCTATCTATGTGACCTCTTTGGAAGAATGTCTATTCATGTCCTCTCTTTTTTAATTGGATTATTTTCAGATTTTTGGTGTTGAGTTGTTTAAATTCTCCATATATTTTATGTATTAACCCCTTATCAGATAGATCATTTGCAAATATCTTTTTCCATTGAGTAGGTTGCCTTTTTGGTTTGTTGATGATTTCCTTTGCCGTGCAAAAGTTTTGTATTTTGTTTTAGTCTGAATAGTTTATCTTTGCATTTCATCCCCTTGCCTGAGGATACATGTTTAGAAAAATGTTGCTAAAACCAATCAGAATAATTACTGCCTGTGTTCTCTTCTGAGAGTTTTATGTTGTCAGGACTCCTATTTAGGTCTTTAATCCATTTTGAGTTTATATTGTGTATGGTGTTAGAAAGTGGTCCGGTTTCATTTTTTTAGAGGTAGCTGTTCAATTTTCCCAGAACTCTTTATTGACAAGACTGTCTTCTCTACTTTGTATATTCTTTCCTCCTTTGTAATTTATTAATTTCCAATATAATTGTAAGTTTATTTCTAGGCTCTCTATTCTGTTTCATTGATCTATGTGTCTATTTTTTTGCCAGTACCATACTGTTCTGATTGCTACAGCTTTATAGTATATCTTGAGCTCTGGAATTCTGATATCTCCAGCTTTGTTTTTCTTTCTCAAGGCTGCTTTGGCTATTTGTTTCGTTTTGGTTTTTTTTAACTCTGCAGATGGTCACATGGAGCTTTATTGTAGTGGAATGACAATGAGTTCTCCACTGCTTGGGAATACAGTGATTTTCCTGTTTGGCCTATACTACTTTTTCTATAAAATACTGATAACAATAACTATTAACCAAGGGTTTTGAGTGTATTGATGAGGTAATGTATATAAAAGGCTTGATATATTACCTGACATATGGTTAATAGTACTATTAATATTTTTATTATTATTTATTATATAACTAGTCAGTCACATTTAAACACATTGTATTAGTCAGCTAGGGCTGCTGTAATTAAAAAAAAAAACAAAACCAGAGTTGGAGTGGCTTAAACAACAAAAGTTTCTTTTCTTACAGTTCAGTTCTCAAGGCTAGAAATCCAAGATTAAGGTTCTGGAAGATTTGGTTTCTGATAAGAGCTCTCTTCCTAGCTAGCAGACTGGCACCTCCTCACTGTGTCCTTGCATAGCCTTTTCTTTATGGGTTCACACTCTTGGTGTCTCTTCTTCTTCCTCATATATATGTATGTATATACATATATATATAATGTATATTTATATTGTATATATGTACATATATATGTATATCTATATGTATACATATATATTTATATACATATTCTATATATATTTTACACATATAAATATAAAATATATATATATTTTTAACATATGATGTATTATTTGCTTTAGGGGTATAGGTCTGTGAATCATCAGATACACATTTCACAGCACTCACCACGGCACATATCCTCCCTAATGTCCATCACCTAACCACTTCATCCCTCCCACTCCCTCCCCCCCAGCAACCCTCAGTTTGTTTCCTGAGATTAAGAGTCTCTTATGGTTTGTCTCCCTCCTGAACCCATCTTGTTTCATTCTTCCCGTCCCTACTCCCCATGACTACCTGCCCTGCCTCTTAAATTCCTCATATCAGAGAAATCATATGATAATTGTCTTTCTCTGATTGACATATTTTGCTTATACAATAGACTATTATGCAGCCATAAAAAAATCTTGCCATTTGCAATGACATGGTTGGAACTGGAGGGCATTTGGGGTCTTTTATGGTTCCATACAAATTTTAGGATTATTTTTTCCTAGTGTGAAAACAGTTGTTCGTATTTTGATTGGGATTGCTTTAAATCTGTAGATTGCATTGAGTAGTGTGCACATTTTATCAATAATTGTCCTTGCAATTCATGAAAATGGAGTATCTTTCCATTTGTGTCATCTTCAATTTCTCTCATCAGTGTTTTATAGTTTTCTGAGCAGAGGTCTTTCCCCTCTATGGCTGTGTTATTCCTAGGTATTTTATTACTTTTGGTGCAACTGTAAATGGTATTGTTTTCTTAATTTTTCTTTCTGCTACTTCATTAATAACATACAGAAGTGCTACTGATTTCCATATATTAATTTTGTATCCCACAACTTTATGAATTCCTTTATTACTTCTAGTACTTTTTTTGGTGGAGCTTTAGAATCTTCTATGTATAATATCATGTCATCTATAAATAGTGGCAGTTCAACTTCTTTCCATTATGAATGCCTCTGATTTCTTTTTCTCATCTGACTGCTGTGGCTAGGACTTCCTGTGTTCAATAAAAGTAATGAGAGTGGACCTCTTTGTCTTGTTCTTGATCTCAGAGGAAAAGCTCTCAGTTTTCACCAGTAGGTATAATGTTAGCTGTGTGTTTTTTCATATAAGGCCTTTATTATATTGAGATATATTTCCTCCAAACCTACTTTGTTGAGATTTTATCATGAATGAATGCTGAACTTTATCAAATGCTTTTCTGCACCTATCGAGATGATAATATAATTTTTATCCTTTGTTTTATTGATGTGGTATATCACATTGTTTTGTAAATATTGAACCACCATTGCATTTTTAAAATTAATCTCACTTGATTATTCTGAATGATTCTTTCAACGTATTATTGAATGCAGTTTGCTAATATTTTGTTGAGGATTTTTGCATCTATGTTTATCAGGGATGTTGGCTTGCAATTTTGTTTTGTTTTGGGATATTTTTTGGTGGGTTTTTTTTTTTTTTTTGAAATGTCTTTTGTTTTGGTTTGCTTTTTTTGTTTTTGTTTTTGTTTTTGCAGTACCTTTGTCTGCTATCAGAGTAATGCTGGCCTTGTAGAATATATTTGGAAGATTTCCTTACTCTTCTGTTTTTTGAGATACTTTGAGGAGAATAAATATTAACTCTTCTTTAAATGCTAATGAATCCACCTGGTCCTGGACTTATTTTTTGGCAGTTTTTTGATAACTGATTTCATTTCATTACTAGTAATCAGTCTATTCAAGTTTCTATTTCTTCCTCATTTAGTTTGGGAGATGGTATGTTTCTAGGAATGTATCTGTTTCTTCTAGATTGGCTAATTTGTTGGCATAAAAATTTTTCCTGGTATTCTCTTACAATCCTTCATATTTTCGTGGTGTCCGTTATTCTCCTCTGTCATTTCTGATTTTATTTATTTGGCTCCTTTCTCTTTTTTTCTTGCTGACTCTGGCTAAGGGTTTATCAATTTTGTTTATCTTTTCAAAGAACCAGCTCTTGGTTTCATTGATCTTCCTATTACTTTATTAGTCTACAAATCATTTATTTCTGCTCCAATCTTTATTATTTTCTTCCTTCTACTTGCCTTGGTTTGTTTTTTGGTTTTTTTTTTGTTGTTGTTGTTGTTGTTTTGGGTTTTTTTTTTTTTTTTTTTTTTTTAGTTCCTTTGAGTGTAAGCTTGTTTATTTGAGCTTTTTTTTGTTTCTTGAAATAGGCCAGTGTCACTGTATATTTCCCTCTTAGAACTGCTTTCACTGCATCCCAAAGATTTAGGGCCATTGTGTTTCATTTTCATTTGTCATCATGTACTTTTTTTTTTTAATTTATTCTTGATTGCTTCATCAGAACATTGGTAGTTTGTATCTTGTTTCACCTCCATGTGTTTGTGTTTTTTTTTCCAGTTTTTTTCTTGTGATTAATTTCTAATTTCATACCATTGTAGTTGGAAAAGATGCATGGCATGACTTCAGTCTTATTACATTTCTAGAGGCTTGGGTACCTGGATGGCTCAGTCAGCTAAGCTTCTGCCTTCAGCTCAGGTCATGATCTCAGGGTCCTGGGAAACATATTCTTTAAAAAAGAAAAAAAAAAACTTCCATTTTTACTACCTCCTCCACATTTTATGTATATGCTGTCATAGTTTATCTTTTTATTCATTATTTTCTTAAATCTAATTATGACTATTTTCCACTTATAGTAGTCCATTTAACATTTCTTATAAGGCTGGTTTAGTAGCCATTGTATCCTTTAACTTTTGTTCATCTGGGAAACTATCTCTCCTTCTAATCTGAATGATAACCTTGTTGAGTGTTCTTGGGGTAGGTTTTTCCTTTAGCACTTTGAGTATATCATGCCACTTTATTCTGGCTTTCAAAATTTCTGGTAAAAAAATCAGCTGATGACCTTGTAAGTTTTGCCTTGTTAAGTAACTTTTTGCTTCTCTGTTGCTGCTTTTAATATTCTCTTTATCTTTAATCCTTGACACTACATGTCATAGTGTGGACCTCTTTAGGTTCATCTTGTTTGAAACTCTTCTTTTTGGGAGGCACCTGTGTGGCTTAGTGGGTTGGGCCTCTGCCTTCAGTTCAGGTCATGATCCCAGAGTGCTGGGATCGAGCCCCGCATAGGGCTCTCAGATCAACAGGGAGCCTGCTTTCCCCCCTCTCTCTATCTGCCTCTCTGCCTACTTGTGATGTCTCTGTCAAATAAATAAAATCTTCAAAAAAAAAAAAAAAGAAACTCTGCTTTTTGGAATCAGACATCTGTTTCTTTCACTGATTTAGGAAATTCTCAGCTATTATTTCTTCATACATAAGTTTTATACACACACAAATTAATATTTACCCCTTTCTATCTTCTTATGGGACCTCTACTGTGTCAATATTTGATGTTGTCTGAGAGATTTCTCTATCTTCATTTTTAAAAATTCTTTTCCGTTTTTGTTCCTCAGCTGCGTGCTTTCCATTACCTGGGTACATTCTTCTATATCCTCTAATCTACTGCTGGTTCCCTCTATTACGTTTTCATTTCAGTTATTGTATTCTTCAACTCTGATTGGTTCTTTTTAGTATTTTCTATCTTTTTATTGAAGATCTCACTGATTTCTTCCATTCTTATTTCCAGCCCACTATCTTTAAATTCTCATCAGATATATTGCTTATTTTCATTTCATTTAATTAATTTTCTGAATTTTTTTTCTCATTCTTTCTTTTGGAGCATGTATCTGTCACATTTTGTCTTTTTATTTTTCTGTTTATTAGGCAAAACACGAATTCTCCTAAATTTAGAGAAATTCTCTTGTGTTTGGCCATCCCCTATATAGACTGTATGTGCTTTGTGACTTTTCCTGGCTGTTGTGGACTGCAGGTCTTTGGGATTTCCAGGTAATGGGCACCATGTCAGGAAAACTAAAAACTGAAATCAATGCAAGCTAGGGTGCCCTAGAGTTCTATGTGCTGAGTGCACCTTAGCAGAACAGGTGAAGCTACAATAGGCACAAGTTGAGGTGTTCCAACTCCCTCCACAGGTGCTCCATGGAGGAGGTGCTTTGGCATGGTAGCTGAGGCTGAGGCAGTATGTGGGCTGGGAAGTCCCTGAGCTCTTTGTGCAGAGGGTTCCGTAGCAGTATAGCTGAACCTAAAGTGGGTACTACCCGGGGGACCCAGTGCTCTACAGACAGAAGGTGCTTTGGTATGATAGCTGAAGTGGATATAAACTGGGGTATTTCAGGACTCTCCACACAGAAAGTGCCCTTAAAGAATGACTGGAGCCAACGTGGGCATAAGCCAGGATGTCCTATGGCACTTTGTGCAAGGGATACCTGGGAAGGACAGAAAACACTAAAATGGGCATAGTCTGGTATGAACTGTGGGCTCTCCACACAAAATATGCCCTGGCAAGACAACTGAAATGGTTGATAGCCAGGTTTTTCTGGGGCTCTCCCTTCTGAGGGTGACCTGGAAGAAGCTAAAGGTAACCTAAAATGCTCAGTGTAGGGGGTAGCCTGCCAGAGTGGCTAAAACTGATGCAGACATGAGCATGGGGTTCCTTGGGCATGCCACACAGGGTGCACCCAGTCAGGGAAGCTGGACCCAAAACATGTTAGCTGGGAGATTCCAGAATGCTCTCACCAGGGATGCCTTAGCAAGTCATCTGAGGCCTGGAGTGTTCCATTGTTTTGCACTTGTGTCACATTAGCGCAAAGTCTAGGGATAATTGTGAGTACTAATCAAGGGTGTCCTGGTGTGCACCACCCTGGGACCACCTTGCTAAGGTGCCTGGGACTTGTGTGGGCTAGGGTTCTAGGGCTCACTGAGGCAATAGGTGCATTAGGATACCCAGACTGTGTACACTGGTCTTTGCTTTCAAGGTGAAGGAGGGTAGGGAGCACAGACTGTGACAGTCAGCCCTGTCAGCATTCCAGCAGCTCCTCCCACTCTTTGACAGAGTTCTAGGGTTCTTTTATGTTAGTTATTCTTTTAAACCATAAGGTCATGGTTTAAAGAAAACAAAAAATACATGGCTTTTTTTTTTCTCCTGTGCCACAGCATGATTAGGGCTGGTGTGGGCTAGTGAACCCATAACTCAGTGAGAAAGCAAGCTGATTATGGCATCTGGACCCTATTCTGGGCTTTAAAGTAGAAGAGGAATGTATACCCTGTCCTTCTCCTGTCCCTCTGGCAGAGTTCTGGTGCCTGGCTCTTATATCCTAGTCACTCTTTTGAACCATGATTGGTTTTCTGTGCCCAAGGACAGAGGACTACGTTCCACCTACCTCAGTACCACCCCCACCCACTGCCATTCACACGGATATCTGTACCCACTTTATAGTCCTCAAGCTAAGAGGGCCAGCAAGCAAGACAAAGAGTCACCATCCTGGGAGGGGTGACAGACTATGATTGTCAGAAGACAATCATAGGAATAGCTGTCTGATACCCAGGGAATCCACTGAAGTATGTGTGGGTACTCCTTGCCCAGCATTAACAGTAAATAGGCATGGTGGCCAGAGGCTCAGTGATAAAGGTCTGTGTCACCTTCCTAAGTAAGCCATCTAGACCAGATGAGGTCCTAGCCAAAAAAAAAAGGTGAGAGGAATAGGGAGGGGAGCTTGAGAGTATCAGTACAGCCTGAAACCAACTGCAGGAAATTAAGTTCTTTGAGTACCCAGCCCTTCCAAGTTTTCTCAGGGAAAGAGACCTATCAGGATCACAAAGGAGCGGTTTTCACGGTGACAATATTATACCAAAAAGTAGATACGAACAGCACAAGTAGTAGGCTTTAGTGGATGCTATAGTATGCCACCCAGACTCCTCCTTCAAAGCCAACGCTCATTTTGCCAAATGTCTCACAGCTGAGTTCAGGAATTGCTATCACTTCAAGGCAGTAAGTGGTCTTACCCAAGATTACACCCGTTCTTTGAAGGCACTCCCCAAAAAACTTCTTGCTTGACAAACATTTCCACTCAGAGTTCCTTCCCAGGGAACTCATCATAAACCAGCAAGTATCATGTTGTTGAAAGGAGTCAATAAACAGTGAAAAAGCTGTGTAAACTCTAAGTGCAATATAAATTTAATATGGCATTCTAATAGTAAGTACTATCATTAGTACTTCTTGGTTTCAAGATGTCTTCACCAAAGAGAAGTTAATGGTCTTGCCATATTTGTCCTCAACAAAGAAAATTTTAACATAATATTAATGAATACCTTGTGGAATAATATTCTGAACTTGGTCTCTAGAGCCAGAGAAATCTTTATCTTTTACTATATTTTATTGAATGAAGATACTAGGGATTGTAGACTATGACATAATGCTTTTTATCTATGAAACACTTTATATTAGAATTAATGAAAGAGCTAATTTAAATTTAATTACCTGTAGACGTTTGTCACGAATCACTTCTGTGTATATGTTGTATAAAATAAATTGTTTAAAGTATTTCTAAAACTTGTTCACATGTAGAATCTGACTTTCCTGAATCATGTTAGACGCAGAGTCATGAATGTCCATGTTTTTCCACACTGTATCATCCAGTGACCACCAATCTATTGAGAGCATAGACAGTGCAGCATTTTATAAGAAAATTCACAGAGAACAAGAGACACGGGCTTTACAGTTCTGCAGAGCTAGGCTGTTTTAACTCCAACTTTAGGAATGATGCTAAATCAGTCTGATATACCTCTTCTCTCACAATCTCCACAACAGTTTGCTTCATGGGGGTTAAAATCCCACTGCTGCCTCTGGGATTTTCTTCCATAAACTTGGCACACATTCTGCAAGCTTTCATCCTGGCACTGATGTTTATGACCAAACAGAAACAAACAATGATAACTGTCACCTGACACCTAGCTGGCTAGAGCAATTGTAAAACTCCATCAGTTTGAAGATGCAGCATGATGTCTGAGAAAATAAAATGTAAAATAATGTTGGCTTCAGAATCAGTGAGATGGAATAATCTTTTAAAAGCTGTCTTCTTATACAATAGTGGTACTCGCCTTAAAAGGATATATTGTAAGGGCTAAATAAGATTGCCCAGAGGGCTTCGTTAGCATGTCTGGCATATAGTGAGCATTTAGTAAGTGATATTTACTTTTACTGTTGTTGTGATTATTAGTTAACCTCATGCCTGTTCATCAGTAACATCAGTACCAAGCTCAGGATTAGTAGCTGCAACGTCTTACCTACTAGCTGATTTTTATCTCTCACCAACCTGAACAGAAGCATGCTTATGAGTTCTCAGAACCTGCTTTCTCCATTTGGTTTTCTATTTTATCCCTGGTATAAGCCTCCTCTCCTTCCAGGTCTGAAATTCTTACCCTTCTAAGGAAAATCATGAAAAGAAAGGAGCTGTCTTGGAGACCAACACACACACACACACACACAAAAATACACAGAGGTGCTCGTCAAAGCTCTCTCTTTAACTAATATTAATCAAGATTAATATCATCATTAGGGTATTCAGTAAAATTCAAAATAATATGTCTTTCTGAGATCTAAATTTAAATTTCTGTACCATTACACATATAATTTTTGTACCAAAGACAGATTCCTCAATGAATAGTCAGATTATCATATTAAATCACCCCATTATTATTTTAAAAATATAGTTACCAAATATGTAAATATTTCAAGCAAGAGGAGGAAAATCTCTTGCAATTTCTCTTTCAACTCTATGACTACCCCCATGACCACTAATGTTTATATTATTTATAGAAACCAGAAAATTGTGGGTTTTATTCTCTTTATCATATCACTCCAAAACCTCTTTCTTCCTTAGACACTTCCTATCCTTCCTTTTAAAAACTGAAAACCTTCTAGCAATCATTTTCAAACACTTTAATTTTACTAATAATCAGGGAGTCAGATTGGGAAAGACAAACACTGAGAAACGTGCATAAAGTAAGGAAATACCATCTCTTTCCAGACTCAGAACAAGGTAGATACAATTCCAAATTTCACATTTCATAGACAAAGAGGACTTTGTAGGTGACCGTATACTAAACAGTGGATGGAATATCAGATTCACTTGCCATATGTAGGATTTCACTTGTTGTCAATTGCAGGTTTCATGTCATGATTATGCATATGAGCTGTGATTACAAAATACTGAGATTTCATAAAATATGCATGAAAATAGGAACAAATGTGCACCAATATATATATAAATAGATATATACATGTATATATCTATTTATATTATGTGTACATATATATATACACACATTTATATGTATAATATATATAATACACACATTAGCTTAGATCCTAATCCCACCCTTGCTTATTACCAAAATGGCATAAGACATGTTAGCAGAGTTGTTTCCTCTCCCTAATCCTGTCACCTATCCTGTCTAGCAGCAGAAAACAGGCCATGCCATTCCTGAGCTATCTGAAAATGATCTAGCCTCTTCCTATTGCCACAGTCTCTTCTATTTCCACACACAATTAGAAAGAAAATCATGGGTTGGAATGTGTCAGAAGTGGTTTTGTTGATACTCGAGATTTACCAAATCCATAATATTAGAGACTCAGTAGAAGCCCCAGTCAGTGCCTGACTGATACTGGAAATAGCCTGACAAGTTAGTAAGACTGACCCATGATATTCATTATATGCTCTAAGAATTACTTTGCCTGAACAAATTCCACATGCAATGTCAGGGCCTGGCTGGGGGAATAGGCTCAAGCTTATAGAACCAGCTCTGCAAATAGGCCATTCAAGAAACTGGCTCACCAGTAACAGATGACTGAAACTGGTCTGAAGGACTGGCCTTTAAATACCCAGAGAGGGAAAATGAAACTGGAATTACCCAGTTAGTCTGAAAGAAAAAATAGGGAAAAAACCCTGTGAATTATGATATGACTCACCGAGAAGCACATTAGTCGAGTGACACAGGAAAGGTTCAGTCCCAAAACTGTAAGAGCACAACCCTGGCCTGAGAAGAAAAGGGGTTATTTTAAGAGCAGATGCTGTCGCTATAGCCAGATGGTGATTAGCATGCTGGATGGAAAAGGGGAAAATCAAGCAGAGCTTTGCGGGAATTTGAAATTACTTCCATTATAGAGCGCCCATTTCTCTTGCTGGCCGTGACTTAATACAGGTCTGATCCATTCATTTAGACTCAGATTTAGAAACTTAGATTCGGGTAAGGTCACCAAGAGAGAACTATGAGGAAATGGGACCATCTTACTGCAATTCTCTAAAAATTGCACAGAAATTATAATAAATGAAGAATTTAAACCATTTCCTCAGATTTGGCCATAAAGGGTATCGGGCTGGCCCCATGAGTTGTTACTTTTAAGCATATTACCTGTTTAATGCTATACTTAATCATTGCACATGACTCTTTTAATACAAGCCTTTTTTTAAAGGAAACTCCTCATCTCCCTAGGTATCCTTGAAGGAGCTCTTTATCCAAACTCCAGTTTGTACTCTCCCAGCCTTATCTGTCTGTGTGAGAGCTAATGTTAGGGTATTCTTTCTGAGTGTCTCCACAGGACTTCATTATGTTGTTCCCGGCGTCAGTGCAGTGGGGCACAGTCCGTAGTAATTAAGAGTTCCACATCCCAGGGCAGGAAGAAGGGTCACAGTTCTTGCTGGCTCCATCGTCTTGATGCTCATTGCCTTGGATGTTCAGTATCTGAACAAGGGTTTTTTTTAAATGGGTTTGAAAGAAATGTAGCAGGAAAGGTCCATTGTAGTTATTCTGGATCGATGATAAAGCCCCCCAAGTGGAAAGTCAGGGGAGAGGGTTGGCAGCTTTCAGATTCCACATTAAGTGCTGATTCTGTGCCCATTAAGTACTGTAGATGCACAAAAGGAGGAAAACCCCATCCTGCTCTGTAGAGCTGAGAAGGGCATTTGCAGTGTCACTGGGAGAAAACAGAGAAACAAAAGAACACCTCTCAGAAAGCAGTAAGTGCTCCTTTTAAAGAAAAGGGCTAATAAGTCCTAAGGGCTCCAGAGTCCTGGCAGAAAACATCCATGGGGGATGTGGGCTGGCCATGACACTGTTAAAAGGATTGAGGATGGTGGCAAATGAAGACCTCATGCTCCATTGACAGAAGGCTTCCTCTTGGCCAGGCCAATAGTTGTCATGCACAGTGTTATGAAATATTCACTTTTTTCAGAGATGCCAGACATGAAAATGTATGTGTGTGTATGTGTGTGTGTGTTGACAATGAATCCAGATAATATTTAATTACTAAAGAGGCCAAACAAAATGTCTGTGCCTCAAACTGCCCATCATCCTCTATTTTGTAACCTTGGGAGCTTCATTCTTTGGGACTCCCTAAAAATAAAAGATATGCATAGAAAAGATAGACTAAATAAGAAAAGAAAAAAAAAAAAAAACAGTTGGTATCATAGTTCGTATGTCATCTATTTCCCCAGGCCCACAAAGGCTTGGGCATATTTATTGAGGTGTTTGCTAGCTGCCATATTAGAGAAGGCTTGAAATTTTTGTGACTTAACACCAGGAAATGACATAAAATAAAAATAACACAATTATTTCTTGCTCACCTGACCGTTCAATTTGGTGTTCTGTGTGTGGGAGGAAGGCAGGGAATGGGGAGGGATGGAGCAGACTTCTTCGTGAGGGCCTACAGTCTTCACCACATGATTCTCTAGGTTGCTCTGAGAAGACGGACTAAAAGCTTGTCTCGATTCAACCAGCCAGAAAGGCAAGGGGGATTGATCTTGAAGTTTTGATAGGCCACTTGTAGACGTGATGTATAGTACCTCCATCAATTTTGGCCAGTTGGCCAGAATTCGGTCCTCTGACTGCACCTAAATGCGAGTAAGAAAGGAAAATGTTGGTTGTATCTCAGAAAATAATAATAAGAAAACGGGTTTGAAGAGGAAAAGATCTGTGCCACTATTAGGGATTAAAATGGAATGATTCTGGCAGTAGCAAACTGGGTTTTCTCTCACCCTTGTCCCTATTTGCTGCTGTTGAGTGTTCACTCCGAATCTTACCCACTTACTTCTCAGAGCTGTGCCTTTCCATAATTAATCACAATATAATTATCTAAATTTTGACTTTTGAGGATTAAGTGTCTTGTGCTCTCACATTTCTTCATAGTCTTAATTAATTACATTTTTAAAATTTCCTAAGAATATTCAGGCTTCCTCTGCTCCAAACCATGGCATTCTGACTCTGTCAAGTTTTCCAGTCCTGGGCCATGTGGAACAAGCAGACGACAACTCATGGTCACCCTAGCACAGTATCAGATCAGGTGAATACCTCATTGACCTGAGGTATAAGCTTTAGGCAATTCATCTTATGGCATTAGCTTTGCTGTGTGGTACTCTGTTCTATCCACCCAGAGTGACAGTGTTACTTTCCAGAATTAATGCTGTGGAGCTGCCTAGAACCATGGCCTCTCAAGACTGACACACTCTGAATCCCCCATTGCTAGAATGGTGGGTTCATACCTGCATTTTTGCTATGAGGATTATGAATGAGGATTCAGCATGAATGTAACAATACCTTACCTGGACAACATCTTGATTCCTCTGCCATTCAGTTCAATTTATATAAATATGAATTGATGGATAAATGTGTATGTACAATGTAGTGATTATTTCCTATAGCCAGGCACCATTCTAAATGGTTTTCTTATATTAACTCCCTTAATATTCAAAACACAAATAGCATGGAGGACATGGGGAGATAGGAGAAGGGAGTTGGGGGAAATTGGAAGGGAAGGTGAACCTTGAGAGACTATGGACTCTGAAAAACAATCTGAGGGTTTTGAAGGGGTGGGGGGTAGGAGGTCGTGGTACCAGGTGGTGGGTATTATAGAGGCATGGAGCACTGGGTGTGGTGAAAAAATAATGAATACTGTTATGCCGAAAATAAATAAAAAATAAATTAAAAATAAATAAAAGAGGAAAAAAATACTGTGAATATGGTGTTATTATCCCAATTTTTGAATAAGGAAACAGTTAATTACACACATCCTAAAGCAGTAATTGAGAGAGCCAGGATTTAAACATGATGCAAAAGACTCACACAATCATGTAAGAACATTGAGGGGCCAGACGAAGGGCCAAGAGAATGTACTGCTTTGTAAGGGGCAGCATCATAGCTTTTAGGTGATTAAAAGTTCTGCACAACTCTTTATTTCTGCCTTGCCCTCTACATTCCCAAAGGAATCTCAATATGGACAGGCAAAAGCTTTCCAGTAATGTAAAATTGTGCATTTCACTTCTGAAGCCAGTACCACTAATCCTACCCCACCCCTTGCTAACAGTTAGTTTATGAATTGCCATGCTGTGTAATGCTTGCTCCGGGGACAGGAGAAAAAATCTCTGGGGGCTTCTAGGAAAGCATTTGTTGATTAAGAAAGGACACAAATGAAGAAAAGGAGTCTTTCTGTCTGGATGTTGTTTTGTGATATGACAACCAGAACAGCAAGGAGCAATCTCTGATTATAAGGGATGAGAGCTTCAGGACAAAACCCAACAGGCTGAAGAGGGCAGAGAGGCAAGGCAGAAAGAACAGGGGCCCCTGGCATCTTTTTTAGATTCTAACTTAACCAACTATTGACTCACCGGCAGACTTCATCTTATGCGAAATAATAAAGTTATGTGTTGTTTTAGTCAGAGTCCAGGTTGGTGCTAGAGGAGTTGCTAGTCGCCAAAAGCATTCTAACTGTACAAAGCCTATAAAGTTAAAAGAAAAATAAGGAGATTTAAGGGTTAGTAAAATGAACAAATATTTTCAAAAAGATGCAGTAATAAATAGATGAAAAGAAACGAATTGGGAATGAAAATTAATAGAAAAGAATAAGAAAGTAGGATAAATGTGAGAAAGAAAAAGGTCAACTATAACAGAATTTGAGTGCAGTAAATTTTATAAATCTTTATAGAATACTGAATCAAATTGCCCCATCACTAAATCAAATTACATAAGAGAAAGTAATTTATTTCCAAGATCCTTCAGTCATTTGGATATCTTTGTAAACTTGATCCCTTAAGAAATATTCTGCTTAAATATATAGAATATTTTGTGTGTACTATATTGCTTTATATTTATTTTCTCACTTGGTATTGTTTGCCCCACTTTTTAAAAGAGATCACTATGGCTTAGGCCTTAATGTGACTGTGACTCTTTGATTTACTAGTAACAGAAACCCAACTTGAACATAAAAGGACTTATAATAGATTCCCTTATCTCAAAGAAAGAAATTGTCCTGTAAAGGAGATGTGAATTCAAACCCTTAGTAATACACAGTGCAATTATAAAATAAAGATAACAAAAGGAAACTTTAGAAGTAGCAGAGAGGATGTAATCACTCCAGATCTTAATATCCCATTGGTTAAGTAGGGTATAGATGATCTTCATGCACCAAGGCCGAAGTTCTAATACTGACAGGGTCTGCTCCCATAATGTTCTACAAAATCATAGGGCCAGTGGTCAGGAATTAGCTACGTGACTATGTTACATTGGAAGATTCAGGTCACAGAAATGGCCTTGTTAGAAAAGGAGAGACTCTGAATTCAGTGGCTAATATGGGCATGCTCTGCAGTTGTGCTAACTCAAACCTTCTAAGCCAGCTTTCAGCTATGCTATCAAGATGGGGGAATAAATGCCTCTCCAGAACCATCCAGATTTATCTCTTGACAGAAGTGCAGGTGGGCACTGGGAATGAAATAGTAGCGGGTCTCTAGTATATCTATCATCTGTGTTACTCTCTCTGGACCTACATCACAACAGGTGTGTACCTTTTACATCTCCATTCATACAGCAAGAAATATGGCAGCCTACAGCCTCTGAGCATACATATTATGGTCCAGCCACCTAGAGAAAGCCTGAGACTACTGTAAATATCTAAAACAATTTGTGGGCCCGGGATAGCATCTACTTATGTAGTTAACTATGGTAAGGAAACCAGATAATATCAAATATATAAGGAGCTTCTATTATAATCTTATGGTTAGGTGCTAGGCTAGTAATCCAATATGCTTCCACTACAGAGAGACTGAGTAATTTGCCAGTGGTTGTAAATGTTAGAACCCAAGCCTGACCTTCAGTCTTGGAAACCAAAGCTCTGTGAACCTCACAGTGTTACAAAGATGGAAACACCAGAGGATACTAATTAATTTGTTCCCACCAAACTATTCATATTCCTTTTGGGTCTCTCTAAATCCTTAGAAATATTTGTCCTTTAAATTTTAGTCAAGATATTATCCGTCCTGCTGTAAAAACCGTTTTGAAGTTCTCATTCAAGATGGCAACATAAGGAAACTGAATTCACCTCCTCCACAGAACACACCAGATTATACCTATAGAGCAATTCCTCCTAAAGAAGAACTGAGGGCTGACTGAGTAGCTACCGAACAACCGAAGACAGCTGGCAAGAGAGACAGAGACACAGTAAGGAAGTGAAGCCCCATCCCCAATGCTGCAAACAGCATTGGGGAAAGAGAGTACTAAAGAACTAGGAATAGATTCCTCTGTCTTTGGGCACAGGAGAAAAAAAAAAAAAAAGCCACAGTTTAAAAGAGCAACTAGCATATAAAAGAGACAACACTAGAACTCTGTCAAGCAGTAAAGAAGCTGTAGGAAAGTTCTCTAGGCAGAGAGACTAAAGAATGACACAGTTTACATCCCCACTTCACCTTAAAAGCCTAGACTACAGTGGGTCTGGACACTGTCACAGGCAAGTCTGGTTATCTTAGTGAACTTGCAGCTTTAGCAAACCCAGCTCTCTTCCCCTCTACTTAAAATCCCAGACTAAAGTAGGGTCCAGCTCACAGTGAGTTTGCCACTTCAGTGAGCCCAAGGTCCACAAGCCCACACCAGCCCCCCTGTGATGATGGGGCACGAAATAACAAGTCACAGTTTCTGTTTTTCTTTTTAAATTTTTTTTCTTACTTTATATATTTTACTTGCTTTATTATTTTTATTTTTGTTCTTTTCTTTCTTGGTCTGTTTTCTTTTCCTTTCTTTTTAAAAGCCATGCTTTAAAATAATAACTAGCATATACAGCCACAGCTCCAGCCAGCAAAAGTCACAAAACACACACAGTCTGCTTAGGGGATACCATACACAAGACCATTCCTTCAAGTTTAAGAGAAGTAGCCTTTTTGCCTGATCCATAGAAACAAATACAAAAAGTCAAGTAAAATGGGGAGACAGAATGTTTCAAAAGAAATAATAAGAAAAAAATCAGAAAAATAACTAAATGAAACAGAGATAAGTAATATACCTGATACAGAATATAAAATAATGCTCATAAAGATACTCACTGGGCTGGAGAAAACAGTGGAAGAACTCAGGCCTTCCATAAAGCTGTAGAAAATAATAAAAATAACCAATCAGGGGCGCCTGGGTGGCTCAGTGGGTTAAAGCCTCTGCCTTCGGCTCAGATCATGATCCCAGGGTCCCGGGATCAAGCCCCACGTCGGGCTCCCTGCTGAGCAGGGAGCCTGCTCCCTCCTCTCTCTCTGCCTATTTGTGATCCCTCTCTCTCTGTCAAATAAATAAATAAAATCTTAAAAAAAAAACAATCAGGGTTGAAGAATACAACTGAAATAAAAAACACACTAGAGGGAACCAAGAGTAGATTAAAGGACGCAGAAGAACATAGTGATCTGGAAGACAGAGTAATGGGAAGCATGAAAGGAGATGAACAGCAAAAACAGAAAAAAATTTTATTTAAATTCAATTAGTCAAAACATAGTACATCGTTAGTTTCAAATGTAGTGTTCAGGAATTTATGTGCTCATCACATCCCATGCCTTTGTAATGCCATCACCCAATTACCTTTTAGTCCTAGAATTTTCTTTTTTGCTCATTTCCTTTTAGTTCTTCATATAAGGCTGCCTTGGGGGTGAGGAACTCCTTTAGCTTTTGTCTAGGAAACTCTCTCCTTTTATTCTGAATGATAACCTTCCTGAGCAGAGCATCTTTGGTTGCACAGTCTTTCCTTTCAACCACTTTGAATACATCACACCAGTCCCTTTGGGCTTCCAAAGTTGCTGCTAAAAAAATCAGCTGATTGCCTTATGGAGTTTCCCTTGTATATAACTCTCTTTCTTTCTCTTGATGTCTTCTATTATTATTATGTTCAGTTAGCCACTGTATAGTACCTCATTAGCTTTTGATGTAGTGTTCAGTGATTCATTATTTGTGTTTAACACCCAATGCTCATCACAACATGTGCCCGCTCTTGCGTCTTAAAATTTCTCTCTTTATCATTACTTTTTGCCATATTAATTGTTACATGTCATGGTGTGGACATCCTTGGATTAATTTACTTGGGGACTCTCTGTAGTTTCTGGATCTGGAAGTCTTTTTCCTTTTCCAAGAATTTTTCTACCCATCTCTTTATTTTTTCTCCTTCTGGGATCCCTATAATGTGAACGTTATTATGTTTGATGATGTCACTGAGATTCTTTAATCTATTCTTATTTTTTGTTGTTTTTTGGTCTTTTTGCTTAGCTTGGTTACTTTCCATTACCCTTTCTTACAAATCATTGTGCTGTTCTGCCTCCTCTAATCTGTTATTGACTCCCTCTAGTGTATTTTTATTTCAATTATTGAGTTCATCATCTCTAATTGGTTCTTTATATATATATTTTTTTCCATAGTTCTCACTGAGGTCCTCCACCCTTTTCCCAAGTCCATTTTATTGCCTTTTCTTTAAATACTTTATCAGGCATATCATGTATCTCTGATTCATTTAGCGTTTCTGCTCTTTTTTACTTTTTTTTTTGGTACTTTTTTTTTTTTTTAGTTTGGTACATATTCCTCTGTCTCTTTTTTGTCTCTAAGTAATAGGGAGGTCAGCTATATGCCCTGAGCTTCAAAATAGTGGTCTTGTGTAAATGAGATTCTGTGGTACCCTGGAGCACAATGCCCCCAGTTGCCAGAATGAGGTGCTCCAAGGTGTCTTCTCTGTGACCTATGTACACCTTTCTATTGTTGCTGAGCTGTGTTTGCCTTTCAGCCTTGTCAGCTGCAGTAACCCACTTTACCTGCCCCAGGCACACTGAGTAGAGTTTGATCCCTGTGCTGTGGAGAATCTAAGGCTATCACAGACCATAAGGAGTTAGGGTCAGCAGTTAGGGTAACTGTCTGTACTTAGTCTCTCTGCCACAGCTATGACTACACTGAATAACAGAGTTTCTCTCTGTGTGGCCACATTATAGACCAGATGCCTGACCCCTAGTCCTTCAGCCAGGGCTGTAATCACACTGATCAGCAGGGCATTCTCTGTGCTGCCAGTCAAAAGGTTCATGTGCTGGAACTGTAGACATTCCAGTGTATAGGATTATCTCCCCCTACTCCAGGAACAGGGTCACTTTGGTACTGGTCCCTTTCTTGCATTGTGTGTCAAGGCAAGGGCCAATTTGGGGGGGGGAGGTGCATGCCAAGTGGGTGGGTTGGATAGGGGAATCTGTAGAGATGGAGCCTAAGATACTAGTAAGATGGGAACCAGTGCCAACACTCTACAACCAAATGTCCTGTCTGGGCTAGAGAAAGAAAGAAGAAGTGGTGCCCACCACTGTTTTTGTTTTTAGAGTTATCTCCTGAAGATCCCTGCCACTCCAGTGAACATTCTGAGATTCTGAAATAAATCTCCACATATACCCTAGGTGTTTTGCAAACTGTTATTTCTGAGCTCAGTCTTGGGCTGAGTTATTATGCAGACTCTATAGTGGGGACTGTGTGGGTGGGGACTCGTTTCCTATTGCACTCTGGGTCCCCCAGAGTTAAGTCCACTGATTTTTAATGTACCAAATTTATCCTTGCTCATTTTAAAAGCTCCTAAAGTTAAGACCCACTAGTTCTCAAAAAGCCAACTGTTACGGAGATGTATCTTCTCCAAGCCGGTCTGTGATGCTTAGTGTGGGAACTAATCATCTCAAACTTCCATGCTTTGGGTATCCTTCTTGTTTTGGTTCCCAATCACCTTTCTGCCCCTACTACCCTTTTTTCACTGTAACTTATCTTTATCATTTATAAGTTTGTTCTGCCAATCTTTGGGTCATTTTCAGAGTTAATTGTACAAATGTTTCTGTCAATCTCAGAATGTCCATGGGACAAAGTAAGCTCAGGATCCTTCTCTGTCATCTTTCTCACCCTCCCAATATATCCGAATTTAAAAAAATATTTTTACTAATAGATAATGTCTGTTAAAAATAAAAGGTATTTCCGGGAGGAGTCAAGATGGCGGAGAAGTAGCAGGCTGAGACTACTTCAGCTAGCCAGGGAGATCAGCTAGATAGCTTATCTAAAGATTGCAAACACCTGAAAATCCATCGGCAGATCGAAGAGAAGAAGAACAGCAATTCTGGAAACAGAAAAACAGCCACTTTCTGAAAGGTAGGACCGGCGGAGAAGTGAATCCAAAGCGACAGGAAGATAGACCCCAGGGGGAGGGGCCGGCTCCCGGCAAGCGGCAGACCAACGGAGCACAAAATCAGGACTTTTAAAAGTCTGTTCCGCTGAGGGACATCGCTCCAGAGGCTACCCGGGGCAAAGCCCACACGGGGTCAGCATGGCCTCGGGTCCCGCAGGGTCACAGAAGGATCGGGGGTGTCTGAGTGTTGCAGAGCTTGCGGGTATTGGAACGGGAAAGCCGGCTACAGAGACAGAGCCGACAGTAAGCTCGCAGCTCGGGGTGACCTTGAACCGGTCGCAGGCTCAGTGAGCTCGGAGCGTGGCCGGAGGTCGGGCAGACGGGAGTAACTGGGCGCTGTTCTCTGAGGGCGCACTGAGGAGTGGGGTCCTGGGCTCTCGGCTCCTCCAGGCCGGAGACCAGGAGGCCGCCATTTGTATTCCCGTCCTCCGGAACTCTACGGAAAGCGCTCAGGGAACAAAAGCTCCTGAAAGCAAAGCGGAGGGATTACTCACCGCGGCCCCAGGTAAGGGCGGTGTAATTCCGCCTGGGGCAAAGACACTTGAGAATCACTACAACAGGCCCCTCCCCCAGAAGATCAACAAGAAATCCAGCCAAGACCAAGTTCACCTACCAAGGAGTGCGGTTTCAATACCAAGGAGAGCAGCAGAATTACAGAGGAGGAGAAAGCCAAGCATGGAACTCATGGCTTTTTCCCTGTGATCTTTTTTAGTCTTGCAGTTAATTTAATTTTTTTCTTTTCCATTTTTTTTTTTTTTTCCTCGCCTTCGGGTAAAACTTTTTTTTTTTTAACTGTTACCTTTTTCTAACGATTTTTTACTAGTTTATCTAATATATATATTTTTTCTTTTTTACATTTTTCTTAGGTGTTTTCTCTTTTTTAAATTCTTTTCTTTTCTTTTCTTTTTCTTTTTTCGTTTTTTTTTCTTTCTTTCTTCCTTTTTGAAACTCTTTTTATCCCCTTTCTCCCCCCCTCATGATTTTGGATCTCTTCTAATTTGGTTAAAGCATATTTTCCTGGGGTTGTTGCCACCCTTTTAGTATTTTACTTGCCCCTTCATATACTCTTATCTGGACAAAATGACAAGACGGAAAAATTCAACACAAAAAAAAGAACAAGAGGCAGTACAGAAGGCTAGGGACCTAATCAATACAGACATTGGTAATATGTCAGATCTAGTGTTCAGAATGACAATTCTCAAGGTTCTAGCCGGGCTCGAAAAAGGCATGGAAGATATTAGAGAAACCCTCTTGAGAGATATAAAAGCCCTTTCTGGAGAAATAAAAGAACTAAAATCTAACCAAGTTGAAATCAAAAAAGCTATTAATGAGGTGCAATCAAAAATGGAGGCTCTCACTGCTAGGATAAATGAGGCAGAAGAAAGAATTAGTGATATAGAAGACCAAATGACAGAGAATAAAGAAGCTGAGCAAAAGAGGGACAAACAGCTACTGGACCACGAGGGGAGAATTCGAGAGATAAGTGACACCATAAGACGAAACAACATTGGAATAATTGGGATTCCAGAAGAAGAAGAAAGAGAGAGGGGAGCAGAAGGTATACTGGAGAGAATTATTGGGGAGAATTTCCCCAATATGGCAAAGGGAACGAGCATCAAAATTCAGGAGGTTTAGAGAACGCCCCTCAAAATCAATAAGAATAGGCCCACACCCCGTCACCTAATAGTAAAATTCACAAGTCTTAGTGACAAAGAGAAAATCCTGAAAGCAGCCCGGGAAAAGAAGTCTGTAACATACAATGGTAAAAATATTAGATTGGCATCTGACTCATCCACAGAGACCTGGCAGGCCAGAAAGAGCTGGCATGATATTTTCAGAGCACTAGACAAGAAAAACATGCAGCCAAGAATACTATATCCAGCTAGGCTATCATTGAAAATAGAAGGAGAGATTAAAAGCTTCCAGGACAAACAAAAACTGAAAGAATTTGCAAACACCAAACCAGCTCTACAGGAAATATTGAAAGGGGTCCTCTAAGCAAAGAGAAAGCCTACAAGTGGTAGATCAGAAAGGAACAGAGACCATATACAGTAACAGTCACCTTACAGGCAATACAATGGCACTAAATTCATATCTCTCAATAGTTACCCTGAATGTTAATGGGCTAAATGCCCCTGTCAAAAGACACAGGGTATCAGAATGGATAAAAAAGCAAAACCCATCTATATGTTGCCTCCAAAAAACTCATTTTAAGCCAGAAGACACCTCCAGATTTAAAGGAGGGGGTGGAAAAGAATTTACCATGCTAATGGACATCAGAAGAAAGCAGGAGTGGCAATCCTTATATCAGATCAATTAGATTTTAAGCCAAAGACTATAATAAGAGATGAGGAAGGACACTATATCATACTCAAAGGGTCTGTCCAACAAGAAGATTTAACAATTTTAAATATCTATGCCCCCAACGTGGGAGCAGCCAACTATATAAACCAATTAATAACAAAATCAAAGAAACACATCAACAATAATACAATAATAGTAGGGGACTTTAACACTCCCCTCACTGAAATGGACAGATCATCCAAGCAAAAGATCAGCAAGGAAATAAAGGCCTTAAACAACACACTGGACCAGATGGACATCACAGATATATTCAGAACATTTCATCCCAAAGCAACAGAATATACATTCTTCTCTAGTGCACATGGAACATTCTCCAGAATAGATCACATCCTCGGTCCTAAATCAGGACTCAACCGGTATCAAAAGATTGGGATCATTCCCTGCATATCTTCAGACCACAATGCTCTAAAGCTAGAAATCAACCACATTAGGAAGTTTGGAAAGAACCCAAATACATGGAGACTAAACAGCATCCTTCTAAAGAATGAATGGGTCAACCGGGAAATTAAAGAAGAATTGAAAAAAATCATGGAAACAAATGAAAATGAAAATACAACGGTTCAAATCTGTGGGACACAACAAAGGCAGTCCTGAGAGGAAAATATATAGCGGTACAAGCCTTTCTCAAGAAACAAGAAAGGTCTCAGGTACACAACCTAACCCTACAACTAAAGGAGCTGGAGAAAGAACAAGAAAGAAACCCTAAACCCAGCAAGAGAAGAGAAATCATAAAGATCAGAGCAGAAATCAATGAAATAGAAACCAAAAAAACAATAGAACAAATCAACGAAACTAGGAGCTGGTTCTTTGAAAGAATTAATAAAATTGATAAGCCCCTGGCCCGACTTATCAAAAAGAAAAGAGAAAGGACCCAAATAAATAAAATCATGAATGAAAGAGGAGAGATCACAACTAACACCAAAGAAATACAAACTATTATAAGAACATACTATGAGCAACTCTACGCCAATAAATTTGACAATCTGGAAGAAATGGATGCATTCCTAGAAACATATAAACTACCACAACTGAACCAGGAAGAAATAGAAAGCCTGAACAGACCCATAACCAGTAAGGAGATTGAAACAGTCATTAAAAATCTCCAAACAAACAAAAGCCCAGGGCCAGACGGCTTCCCGGGGGAATTCTACCAAACATTTAAAGAAGAACTAATTCCTATTCTCCTGAAACTGTTCCAAAAAATAGAAATGGAAGGAAAACTTCCAAACTCATTTTATGAGGCCAGCATCACCTTGATCCCAAAACCAGACAAGGATCCCACCAAAAAAGAGAGCTATAGACCAATATCCTTGATGAACACAGATGCGAAAATACTCAACAAAATACTAGCCAATAGGATTCAACAGTACATTAAAAAGATTATTCACCACGACCAAGTGGGATTTATTCCAGGGCTGCAAGGTTGGTTCAACATCCGCAAATCAGTCAATGTGATACAACACATCAATAAAAGAAAGAACAAGAACCATATGATACTCTCAATAGATGCTGAAAAAGCATTTGACAAAGTACAGCATCCCTTCCTGATCAAAACTCTTCAAAGTGTAGGGATAGAGGGCACATACCTCAATATCATCAAAGCCATCTATGAAAAACCCACCGCAAATATCATTCTCAATGGAGAAAAACTGAAAGCTTTTCCGCTAAGGTCAGGAACACGGCAGGGATGTCCATTATCACCACTGCTATTCAACATAGTACTAGAGGTCCTAGCCTCAGCAATCAGACAACAAAAGGAAATTCAAGGCATCCAAATCGGCAAAGAAGAAGTCAAATTATCACTCTTCGCAGATGATATGATACTATATGTGGAAAACCCAAAAGACTCCACTCCAAAACTGCTAGAACTTATACAGGAATTCAGTAAAGTGTCAGGATATAAAATCAATGCACAGAAATCAGTTGCATTTCTCTACACCAACAGCAAGACAGAAGAAAGAGAAATTAAAGAGTCAATCCCATTTACAATTGTATCCAAAACCATAAGATACCTAGGAATAAACCTAACCAAAGAGACACAGAATCTTTACTCAGAAAACTATAAAGTACTCATGAAAGAAATTGAGGAAGACACAAAGAAATGGAAAAATGTTCCATGCTCCTGGATTGGAAGAATAAATATTGTGAAAATGTCTATGCTACCTAAAGCAATCTACACATTTAATGCAATTCCTATCAAAGTACCATCCATCTTTTTCAAAGAAATGGAACAAATAATTCTAAAATTTATATGGAACCAGAAAAGACCTCGAATAGCCAAAGGGATATTGAAAAAGAAAGCCAACGTTGGTGGCATCACAATCCCGGACTTCAAGCTCTATTACAAAGCTGTCATCATCAAGACAGCATGGTACTGGCACAAAAACAGACACATAGATCAATGGAACAGAATAGAGAGCCCAGAAATAGACCCTCAACTCTACAGTCAACTAATCTTCGACAAAGCAGGAAAGAATGTCCAGTGGAAAAAAGACAGCCTCTTCAATAAATGGTGCTGGGAAAATTGGACAGCCACATGCAGAAAAATGAAATTGGACCATTTCCTTACACCACACACAAAAATAGACTCAAAATGGATGAAGGACCTCAATGTGCGAAAGGAATCCATCAAAATCCTTGAGGAGAACACAGACAGCAACCTCTTCGACCTCTGCCGCAGCAACTTCTTCCTAGGAACAACGCCAAAGGCAAGGGAAGCAAGGGCAAAAATGAACTATTGGGATTTCATCAAGATCAAAAGCTTTTGCACAGCAAAGGAAACAGTTAACAAAATCAAAAGACAACTGACAGAATGGGAGAAGATATTTGCAAACGACATATCAGATAAAGGACTAGTGTCCAGAATCTATAAAGAACTTAGCAAACTCAACACCCAAAGAACAAATAATCCAATCAAGAAATGGGCAGAGGACATGAACAGACATTTCTGCAAAGAAGACATCCAGATGGCCAACAGACACATGAAAAAGTGCTCCATATCACTCGGCATCAGGGAAATACAAATCAAAACCACAATGAGATATCACCTCACACCAGTCAGAATGGCTAAAATCAACAAGTCAGGAAATGACAGATGCTGGCGAGGATGCGGAGAAAGGGGAACCCTCCTACACTGTTGGTGGGAATGCAAGCTGGTGCAGCCACTCTGGAAAACAGCATGGAGGTTCCTCAAAATGTTGAAAATAGAACTGCCCTATGACCCAGCAATTGCACTACTGGGTATTTACCCTAAAGATACAAACGTAGTGATCCAAAGGGGCACGTGCACCCGAATGTTTATAGCAGCAATGTCCACAATAGCCAAACTATGGAAAGAACCTAGATGTCCATCAACAGATGAATGGATCAAGAAGAAGTGGTATATATACACAATGGAATACTATGCAGCCATCAAAAGAAATGAAATCTTGCCATTTGCGACAACATGGATGGAACTAGAGCGTATCATGCTTAGCGAAATAAGTCAAGCAGAGAAAGACAACTATCATATGATCTCCCTGATATGAGGAAGTGGTGATGCAACATGGGGGCTTAAGTGGGTAGGAGAAGAATAAATGAAACAAGATGGGATTGGGAGGGAGACAAACCATAAGTGACTCTTAATCTCACAAAACAAACTGAGGGTTGCTGGGGGGAGGGGGTTTGGGAGAAGGGGGTGGGATTATGGACATTGGGGAGGGTATGTGCTTTGGTGAGTGCTGTGAAGTGTGTAAACCTGGTGATTCACAGACCTGTACCCCTGGGGATAAAAATATATGTTTATAAAAAATAAAAAATTTTTTAAAAAAATAAATAAATAAAAAATAAAAGGTATTTCCATTATTGCTAATACTTTTACTGAGAGCTTTTATTAACATCTTTGTGAACAAAGCCTTTTCCAGATTTAAGATCATTCCCTTAGGATGGATCTCCATTGATAGAATAAGCCTGTTGTAGACTATTTGTTTGCTGGGTTTCAGTGAATAGGTCTTCCCAGTATTCACTCTGTTTGTGGTTTGCTGCTCTTGAATCTATTAGGACCCTGTGACCCACTTTAATTAATGGAATACAGCAGAAATGACATTGCCAGTTCCAGACCCAACCTTTAAGAAAACATGGCACCTTCTGCTTTCATATTCTGTGAGTAATTTGAGTGCCCCAGAGACAGCCATGCTGTGAGAAGCCTAACCTAGCCATATGGAGAGGCCATGAAAATAAAATCTAAGCTCTTAGCCAGCAGCTCAGTTGAGCTCTCACTCGTCCCCAGCTTCAGTGTGCCAACATGTGATTGGGCTCAGCCCATTCTTGAGTCTTTCCATCTGACCCATGTAGTCTTTCTTATCAGAGATAAGAAATCCTTGCCATCCTCTGATCCAATTACAGAAATGAAAGCAAATAAATTCTTATTGTTTTAAATCTCCAAACTCAGTAATTTGTTATGCAGAATAACAAACAGAACATTCAAGTTTTTTAAATTTCTAAAATAAATAGTTCATAATTTAAAGTATATGCTTTCATACACTTAAAATTCACATACTAGAAAACTTTTAAAAACCTTGAGTAGTGTATGCTTAATCTCAGTGGGGAGGAGATTATTAAAAATCAATGCAAAACATACAGAGGCAATATTATCAACAAGATTTAACCAATGAAAATAGGGATCACAGATGATACATGTGCAATTATCATATTCTATTTTTTAAAGTAATGATTAAATGCTTGTAAAATGGTAGGAACAGCATTTAGGCAAACCATTTGTTAAACATTTTTAAAATGTGTTGCTAAGTAATAACCCACACACAAAAAAAGTAAGGTAGCAACAAACAACAAATCCTTACAAACACTGAATTTAAGTCTTTTAAAAATACTTGTAGGACTTCTGGGAAGATACAGAGTAGGAGGATCCTAAGCTCACCTTGATCCATAAACACAGCAAGACACCAGCTCTATCAGTACAACTAACCCAGAAAATAATCTGAAGACTGGCAGAAGAGACTTTTCACAGTAAATCATAGAGAGGAGCCACACAGAAGGGGTAGAAGAGACAGAAACACAATTTGGAAACAAACCTCCAGGAACACTTGCCACAGAAAGAAGGGACACCACAAGCACTGAGAAGCAAGAGGGACAGACCCCACATTAGGAACATAAGTCCCCATCTGGCTTTGAAACTGGTAAGACCTACCTCAGTGAGTTTTTACAATCAGTGGAGCTTAATTCCTGATATTTTAAGAATCAGTGGGCTTAGTTCTGGGAGAGCTGGAGTATACTAGGAAATGGCCAAGACACAGCATAGAAGTAGCAGTTTGAAAAGAACCAGGGTATATATAAAGGAGATTTATTTACTAATCTTAGAATATGAATTGGAGGTGTGGGATATTTAGGAGACTTTTCTAAGACCAAAAGAGCTGGAAGTCTCTATTCCCACCACCTTCCAATTTAGATATCTGGACACTTGTGGGAACCACCTGTCTTGCTAGCACCATATGCCCTACCTCCATTATCCCCTGTGGCTCCATCCCAACCAACCCACCCCACTTGGAAGGCATCATGCCAAGGTTGCTCCTGCCTTGACATACCATGCAAGCAACTGGCAGAAAATATGTGGCTTCTTCCCTGGAGAGCAGGGAAAATAACCATACACAGCAGCATACCCATAGTCCGAGAAGCCAAACCTTATACCTGAGAGCACAGAGAAAGTATCCTCACTATCATTGTGCCCAGCAATCAAAGTCTCTCAGGGGACAAGGAGAGGCCCCAACAAAACCCAGGGAGGTCCATACCAAAACACATAGTAACTGAAATGGCAAAAGTAGTGATAAAGAGAATTGTAAGAGAAGCAAAAGAAAAGAAAATTATTACATACAGGGAAACCTCATAAGGCTACCAGCAGTTTTTGTTTTTGTTTTGTTTTTATTTGTTTGTTTTTAGCAGAAACTATGTAGGACAAAAGGAGTGGTATGATACATACAGAGTGCTGAAGGGGGTTGGGGGAAACACAACCAAGAATATTCTAATATTCTATTATTATTCAGAATTGAAAGAGAAAGAGAGTTTCCCAGACAAAATTGAAACACTAAGGCAGCCTTATAAGAAGGGATAAAGGGAATTCTTTCTAAAGAAAACTTAATAGTCAGTAGTAGAAAAAAAAGGAAAAAAAGTCAGAGGTGAATACCAACATTTGATGAAAGTAGTGGATTAATCACTTAGGAAGCTTGTATGGAGGTTAAACCACAAAAGCAATAGAATTGATTATATTTACAAACATCAAAGGAGTCACAAAATTAAAGAATTTAAAGTATGGCATCATATACATAAATCATGGGTGGAGAGGTAAAAATAAAGTACTTTTAGAATGGGTTCAAACTTAGGTGGCCATCAACTTAATATAGACTGCTCTTTGCATATGGTGTTGTATTTAAAACCAATGGTAACCAGAGGGTGGGGCAGGATGGCAGAGAAGTAGGAAACCCTGTCTCAACCGGTCCCTTAAAGTGAGCTAATTATCTAACAGAACACTCTGAACACCCATGAAATCAGCCTGAGATGTAGGATTATACACTTCTGAATCTCTACAGGGGCAGAAGAATCCAGTGGAGGTAAAGTGGAGTGGGAATGACTGATATCTGATATCGGATAAACAGAAGGGGGAGGGAGCCACCAGAAGTGACACAGTGGAGAGTAATACCCCAATACGACGTGCCCTGTGAGGGTGCATTAACCTGGAGTTGGTTAAAATCACTCAAAAAGAGCAAAAGATCTTAAGGGCCAACTGGTGGAATCAGGAGGTCATGGGCACAGGCCTAAGCCCATGGACCCAGGACAGCCACCACCAGCGACTACCCATGCCAGAGACTACCCATGCCAGAGAGAATGCAGCGAAGACTCCAAGCTATGGTCCCTGAGCCCCCGGCTTTCCACTACTTGCACCAGCACTAGGCTCTACGCACTCCCACCAGCGCATGAGGAAGTCTGGGTGGACGCCAGCCAGTGCTCTCTAGAACCACAGCCTTTTGCACTCTGCATGTGCACTGCATGACCAGGGCCTGAACCTCGCTTCCCACCCTCCCTAAGAGAGCTCCATGCAGGCGCTAGCCAGTGTGTCTAGGACCAGCCGAGAATCTGAACACTCTCAGCACAGGCTTGAAAATCTCAGCATGCTATCTGGTTGGGATCTCTCAGGCAGTCTGGACACCACAAAGCTGTCCTGGCAAAGGCAGTCACTGGAAGCAGGCTCCCTGGACCAATGTCGCTTGCAGTTTTATTAACACAGGGATGCAGAGACAACTGGGCCCTTTGGGTGACACCTGAGATGGTGGCTGGGGATGTACACTGCCTGTAGGAGGTTGCACAGCTCAGTGGACTTTGCAGATGGGGGAGTCTTGTGTTCTGAACTACCCAGAGGGGCGTAGACTGAGGCCTCTCTCTGAGACAGAGGTCTGGGTGCAGTTTGTTTTCCATCAAACCTCGGAAAAGCTGCAAAAAGCCGCCAAAGAACAAAAATCTCCAGAGAACAAAAGCCTGAAAAACCGATTTCCACAGAGCCCAGCCCCTTGATAGGGAGCAGGAGGACTCAACCCAAGCAAGACAGACTGAAAAACAACAACATGGCAGCCCCCTCCCTGAGAAAGCCAGCCAAAAGAATGAAAGCCAGCCAAAACTACCACAGGGGCCCCATAAAACTGTAAAACCCCAATATCAGGGAAAAACAAGATATTAAGCTTGTGGTATTGCCCTAAAACCTGTATATTTCATAGATACAACTTTTATTTTTAATTCATTCTCACTTGTTCTTTTTAATTTTTTTTTAACCTATTTACCAATACAATGAGAGGTTCAATACAACATATTGCATAATAACCTTTTAACGTGAACTTTTTCCATACATACACCTATGTTTTTATTTTGCTTTTCTATTTTTTTAATATACATATAAGCTTCAAGGTAATCCTCTTTCCCTAATCAATACTACCCTTATATATAAAGCAGTTTTAATCTCCCTTTATTTCTGGAAAGTTGAGTCTTTTAACAAAGATGTCAAGATACAGCCAGGAAGAATCAAAATAATCTTCCTTACCCACATTAAGAATTTATAACCACCCTCCCAACTTTTTCCTCTGTCAGTGTTTCTGTGTATTTGTTTTTGTTCTGGTATTATATAAATCTTGTTTTGGGGGTTCGTTTTGGCTGGGTTCTTTTATTGTCATTTACTTTTGTTGGTCTTTTTGTTTGTATACCTTATAAATCTTACCTTTCGGGCCCATTCTGGCTGGGTCTTTCTCTCTCTTTTTTTTTTTTCCCCCGTCTCTCTCTTTCTCTCTTTTTCTTTTTTCTTTCTTTTTGGTGGGGATGCCTGATTGCTCAGAAGCATTCCAGGGTGCACCTTGCCTGGATCATGGTTGATACATCCAGCTACATACCTCCTCAACCACCTCTCACCAAAATGACTAGGAGGAGGAATGCCCAACAGAGGAAAAATTCAGAGACTGTGTCCTTTCCATCAGAGCTATTGGATATGGACATAAACAGTATGTTGGAAAGGGAATTCAGGGTAACAATTATCCAGGCAATGGCTAGGTTGGAGAAAACCATTAATGACAACTGGAATCAGTGAGATCCAATCTAATCTAAATTCTCTAACAGCTAGGGTAACTAAGGCAGAAGATAGAATTAGTGATCTAGAGGACAAACTGATAGAGAAAAAGAATCAGTAGAGGCCTGGAACAAACAGCTTAGAAGTGAAAACAGAATTAGGGAAATAAATGACACCATGAAATGTTCTAACGTCAGAATTATTGGGATCCCTGAGGGGAAGCAGAAAGAAAGACTAGAAGGTCTAGTTGAACAAATTTTCCATGAAAATTTTTCCCACCTGGGAAATGGAACCAGTGTTCATGTCCTACAGGCAGAAGGATCCCCGCCAAGATCATAGAATTTAGAAAGACCTCAAGACAGCAGATTGTGAAACTGATGAATAATTTTAGACAGAAGTTCTTGAGAGCAGCTAGGGGGAAGAGAGTCCTTACTTACAGAGGAAGGTCCTTCAAAATAATGTCAGACCTGGCCACAGAAACCTGGCAAGCCAGAAAGGGATTCAGGGCACTAAATGAGAAGAACATGCAGCCAAGAATACTTTATCCAGCAAGGCTGACATTCAAAATGGATGGAGAGATAAAGAGCTTCCAAGACCAGCAAGGTTTAAAAGAGTACGTGACCACCAAGCCAGCACTATAAGAAATATTAAGGGGGGTTCTATAAAAGAAGAAAGAACCCACGAGTGTCATAGAACAGAAATTTACAGAGATAATCTATAGAAACAAGGATTTCATAGGCAACATGATGTCAATAAAAATGTATCTTTCAATAATCACTCTCAACATGAATGGCTAAATGCTCCCATAAAATAGCACAGGGTTGCAGAATGGATAAAACGACAGGACCCATCCATATGTTGTCTACAAGAGACCCATTTTGAACCTAAGGATACATCCAGACTGAAAGTGAAGGGATGGAGAAGCATCTTTCATGCCAGTGGGCCCCAAAAGAAAGCTGGGGTAGTGATTCGCATATCAGGTTTTTTTTTAAGATTTTATTTATTTATTTGACAGACAGAGATCACAGTAGGCAGAGAGGCAGGCAGAGAGAGCGGAGGAAGCAGGCTCCCTGCCGAGCAGAGAGCCCGACGTGGGGCTCGATCCCAGGACCCTGGGATCATGACCTGAGCCGAAGGCAGAGGCTTTAACCTCTGAGCCACCCAGGACACTACATCATTCTTAAAGGATCTATCCACCAAGAAGATCTAACAAGTGTAAATATCTTTGCCCCAATACGGGAGCAGCCAACTATATAAGACAACTACTAATCAAGATAAAGAGTCATATTGGTATGAATACATTGATAGTAGGAGATCTTAACATGCCACTCTCAGTAATAGATCATCCAAGGAGAAAATCAATAAAGAAACAAGATCATTGAATGACACATTGGACCAGGTGGACCTCATAGATATACACAGAACATTTCACCCTAAAACAACAGAATACTCATTCTTCCCGACTGCACATGGAACCTTCTCCAGAATAGACCACATACTGGGTCACAAATCAGGGCTCAACTGATACCAAAAGACTGAGATTATTACCTGCATATTCTCAGATGACAATGCTTTGAAACTGGAGCTCAACTACAAGGAAAAGTTTGGAAGGAATTCAAACATCTGGAAGCTAAAGACCACTTTGCTTATGAATGCCTGGATCAACCAGAAAATCAAAGAAGAACTTAAACCATTCATGGAAACCAATTAGAATGAAGACACTTTGGTCCAAAACCCACGGGATACAGCAAAGGCGGTCCTAAGGGGGAAATACATGGCCATCCAAGCCTCTCTCAAAAAGACTGAAAAAATCCAGAATACACCAGCTGTCTCTACACCATAAAGAACTGGAGAATCAACAACAAATTAAGCCAACCCCACACACAAGAAGGGAAATAATCAAGATTAGAGCAGAGAAAGGGGAACCCTCTTACACTGTTGGTGGGAATGCAAGTTGGTGCAGCCTCTTTGGAGAACAGTGTGGAGATTCCTCAAGAAATTAAAAATAGAACTTCCCTATGACCCTGCAATTGCACTCCTGGGTATTTACCCCAAAGATACATATGTAGTGAAAAGAAGGGCCATCTGTACCCCAGTGTTCATAGCAGCAATGGCCATGGTCACCCAACTGTGGAAAGAACCAAGATGCCCTTCAACGGATGAATGGGTAAGGAATATGTGGTCCATATACACTATGGAGTATTATGCCTCCATCAGAAAGGATGAATACCTGGGCGCCTGAGTGGCTTAGTGGGTTAAGCTGCTGCCTTCGGCTCAGGTCATGATCTCAGGGTCCTGGGATCGAGTCCCGCATCGGGCTCTCTGCTCGGTGGGGAGCCTGCTTCCCTCTCTCTCTCTCTCTGCCTGCCTCTCAGTGTACTTGTAATTTCTCTCTGTCAAATAAATAAATAAAATCTGTAAAAAAAAAAAAGAAAAGAAAGGATGAATACCCAACTTTTGCAGCCACATGGACGGGACTGGAAGAGATTATGCTGAGTGAAATAAGTCAAGCAGAGAGAGTCAATTATCATATGGTTTCACTTATTTGTGGAGCATAACAGATAGCATGGAGGACATGGGGATTTAGAGAGGAGATGGGAGATGGGGGAAATTGGAAGGGGAGGTGAACCATGAGAGACTATGGACTCTGCAAAACAATCTGAGGGGTTTGAAGTGGGGGGGGGTTGGTGGGAGGTCAGGGTACCAGGTGCTTGGTATTTGGGAGGGCACAGATTGCATGGAGCACTGGGTGTGGTGCAAAAATAATTAATACTTTTATGCTGAAAATAAATTTTTAAAAAAGGAAGAAAAAAAGATTAGAGCAGAGATCAGTAAGATAGAAACTAGAGATACAGTAGAACACATCGAAGAAACTAGAAGCTGGTTTTTTGTTTTTTGTTTTTTGTTTTTTTTTTGAAGCTGGTTTTTTGAAAGAATCAATACGATCGATAAACCATTGGCCAAACTCACACAAAAGAAAAGAGGATGGATCCAAATTAATAAAATTATGAATGACAAGGGAGAGATCATGACTAACAACAAGGAAATAGAAGCAATCATCAGAAATTATTATCAACAGTTACATGCCAATAAGTTAAGGAACCTAGAAGAAATTGTGCATTCCTGGAAAGCTATAAACTTCCAAAACTGAATCAGGAAGAAACTGACAACCTGAATAGACCAATATCTAGTAATGAGATTGAAGCAGTGATCAAAAACCTCCCAAAAAACAAGTCTTGCCCAGGACCTGATGGATTCCCTGGAGAATTCTACCAAACATTCAAAGAAGAAATAATACCTATCCTCCTGAAGCTGTTTCAAAAAACAGAACCAGAAGGAAAACTTCCAGATTCTTTTTATGAAGTCAGTATTACCCTGATCCCCAAACCAGGCAAAGACCCCACCAAAAAGGACATTTTCAGACCAATATCCCTGATGAATATGGATGCCAAGATTCTCAACAAGATCCTAGCTAATAGGATCCAACAGTACATTAAAAAGATTATCCACAAGCAGGTGGGATTTATCCATGGGATGGCAAGTGTGGTTCAACATTCACAAATCAATCAACATAATAGAACAAATCAAAAAGAGAAGAGAGAAGGACCACGTGGTCCTCTCAATTGATGCAGAAAAAGCATTGGACAAGATACAGCATCTGTTCCTGATTAAAACGATTCAAAGTATAGGGATAGAGGGAACATTCCTGAACTTCATCAAATCTATCTATGAAAAACCCACAGTGAATATCATCCTCAATGGAGAAAAGCTGACAGCCTTCCCTTTGAGATCAGGAACATGACAAGGATGTCCACTCTCACCACTGTTGTTCGACACAGTATGAGAACTCCTAGCAACAGCAATCAAGACAACAAAAAGAAATGAAAGTAATTCAAATTGGCAAAGAAGAAGTAAAACTGTCTCTCTTCACAGATTACAAGATACTTTATATGGAAAACCCAAAAGATTCTACCCCCAAACTACTAGAACTCATAAAGTAATTCAGTAATGTGGCAGGATACAAATTCAATGTACAGAAATCAGTTGCTTTCTTATACACTAACAATGAAAATATAGAAATGGAAATGAGAGAATCAATTCCATTCACTATAGCACCAAGAACCATAAGATACCCGGGAATAAACCTAACCAAAGAGGTAAATTATCTATACTCGAGGTAATACAGAACACTCATGAAAGAAATTGAAGAAGACACAAAAAGATGGAAGACCATTCCATGCTCATGGATCAGAAGAATAAACATTGTTAAAATGTGTATACTGCCTAGAGCAATCTATACTTTCTATGCCATCCTGATCAAAATTCCACCGGCATTTTTCAAAGAGCTGGAGCAAACAATCCTGTATGGAATCAGAAGAGACCCCAAATTGCTAAAGAAATGTTGAAAAACCTGGGGGAATCATGTTGCCTGATTTCAAGCTTTACTACAAAGCTGTGATCACCAAGACAGCATGGTACTGGCACAAAACTGGACACATAGACTGGTAGAACAGAGTAGAGAGCCCAGACACAGACCCTCAACTCTATGGCCAACTAATCTTTGACAAATCAGGAAAAAATATACAGTGGAAAAGAGACAGTCTCTTCAATAAATGGTGCTGGGAAAATTGGACAGCTATGTGTAGAAGAATGAAACTTGCACCATACACAAGATAAAATCGAAATGGATAAAAGACCTAAATTTGAGGCAGGAATCGATCAAAATCCTAGAGGAAAATATAGGCAGTAACCTCTTTGACATCAGCCATAGCAACTTCTTTCAAGATATGTCCCCAAAGGCAAAGGAAACAAAAGCAAAAATGAACTTTTGGGACTTCATCAAGATCAAAAGCTTCTGCACAGCAAAAGAAACAGTCAACAAAGCAAAGAGGCAACCCACAGAATGGAGAAGATATTCACAAATGATAGTATAGACAAAGGGCTGATATCCAATATCTATAAAGAACTCCTCAAACTCAACACACAAAAAAACAGATAATCACATCAAAAAATGGGCAGAAGACATGAACAGACAGTTCTCCAAAGAAGACATACAAATGGCTATCAGACACATGAAAAAATGGTCATAATCATTAGCCATCAGAGAGATTCAATCAAAACCACATTGAGATACCACCTTACACCAGTTAGAATGGCCACAATTAACAAGACAGCAAACAAAGTCTGTTGGAGAGGATGTGGAGAAAGGGGAACCCTCTTACACTGTTGGTGGGAATGCAAGTTGGTGCAGCCACTTTGGACAACAGTGTGGATATTCCTTAAGAAATTAAAAATAGAGTTTCCCTAAGACCCTGAAGTTGCACTACTGGGTATTTACCCCAAAGATATTGATGTAGTGAAAAGAAGGGCCATCTGTACCCCCAATGTTCATAGCAGCAATGGCCTTTGATTTCTATCTTTTAAACAGCTTCAGGAGAATAGGTATTTATTCTTCCTTGAAAGTTTGGTTGAATTCCACTAGGAGGCCATCTGGCCCTGGAATCTCATTTGGTGGGAGTTTCTGGATTACTGCTTCAATTTATTTGCTGGTTATGGGTCTGCTTATATTTTCTGGTTATTCCTATTCCAGTTTTGGTGGTTTATGTGTTTCTAGGAATGTATCCATTTCTTCCAGGTTGCCTAATTTGAGCCATGTAGTTTCTCATAATATACTCATAGTTTATTTTATTTCTTCAGTGTTGGTTGTGATCTCTGCTCTTTCACTGAGATTTTTCTTTATTTTGGGTTCTTTCTCTTTTCTTTTTGACAAATTAAGCAAAGCAGCAGAACCCAGACAGTTTAGGAGCCACAGTCTCTGAAAAGTCCTCTGGAGAAAGAAGATGCCATATGGGTCAGAGGGACCCTAAAACAGTGTGGATGGGTGACAGGCTCTGAGGTTTTAGAGCTGTGCATTACACCTTGAGGATAAATTTTCTAAACTTTGAGTTTTATAAGCAGATCAAACTTCCTGGTTGTCTTACATGGACTAAAAATGGTGCTATTGCATGTGTGGGATGAAAAATAAAGGGAATATTGTTTAAAAAAAGGGCATATGGTAGTAGTAACATTCACGAAATTGTTCTGTCTGCCCCCCATCTAGGCACAAGGCAGGAATGTACTCTCTGGCCTCCTTGTGATTGGGTAGGGTCATGTGATTTATTCTAACAGGTAAATACTAAGGGGAAATACTATTTGATATTTCTCAGACAGAGTTCTTAACTGATGATGCAAGAATCTCCAAAGTTTTCTTTCTCTGCTTTGGCTTGGCAATGAGCAATTTCTATGGAACAAGTAACGAATAAAATTCCCTGTACACCCACAAAGGACATGGAACATAACCAAGAAATAAATATATATTTTTAGCCATTAATCTTTGGAAGTTATTACCACAGTATCATCTGGGCTATCCTGTTTGATATCACCTCCTCCTTGTAATTTAAACACTTCCCTGGACTTTGCCAAAATGAAGCTAACAAGATTTTATGCGTCTCTGCTTTGAAATACTGTTTACTTCATTTCCTATGGTTTTTCTCATTATAATGCCATTACCCCATAATGTGGGCCCTCAAAGCAATGCTTGTGCAATTACAACCTTTACTGATACCTCACTGCTAGTCACTTTATCACTCACTGGATCTTGGCTTGCTTTGCTCTTTGTTGCAGGGCAATCACTAAGTCATTTCCTTCTCATAATACTCTACCTACCTACCTATTGATCAACTATATCTCTATCTGCTTACATATTCTTCTGTGTATCCTTATTTATCACCCATTCACCCATCCATCCATATTCTATCCTAGCTAGGTTGTATAGCTTCTCAGGGAGACTACAGGGCACATGATAGAGGCATCTCTTAGTGAGTGTTTATGCTGACAGCTTGATCCTGAATCCTCCAGCTGCACTGGGAAGCAAGTTACAACTTTACTTAGGTCAGGCTGAGTATAGCAGAAGATACAGAGAAAGCTTTGAAAAAGTCTGGCAGCTGGTGGCCAGCTATAGCGTTGAAAATCAGGCTGGCCATGTAGCAGCTGTGGGCACCCAAAGAACCAAACTTGTTTCCCCAGGATGAGGAGAAGGAATAGGTTGTATGATGTTGGTAGAAAAATAAGGTACTCTTGGAACACCCTGGCTGCTGTGTCGTCATATTAGCTCTACTTTCAGACTAGAACCTGAAGATCAGCCAGATGAGTTGAGACAGGCTCCTCTTACGAACCCATCCCTTTTAACCTATCTTCAATGTCCCTGTTCAGGCAAGTTCTCCACTTGAAGGGTAAAAAGAGTTCAGATTTTATAAAGCAAAAACTCCTGTCTATCTCACACCATTTGTTGGAATTTCTACGTTTAAAAAAATGAATCATTTGAGGGCACCTGGGTGGCTCAGTGGGTTAAAGCCTCTGCCTTCAGCTCAGGTCATGATCCCAGAGTCCTGGAATCAAGTCCCACATCAGGCTCTCGGCTCAGCAAGCCTGCTTCCCTTCCTCTTTCTGCCTGCCCCTCTGCCTACTTGTGATCTCTGTCAAATAAATAAATAAAATCTTTAAAAAATGAATCATTTGAAGCTAGACAGAATTTTAGCAAAATACATTCTTCTATTTTGAGGAAATGTATCCACCCAAGGAGAAAAATATGCCAGTGTTCTTACCCACTGACCCTGAATTTTATGAATATCCATGAATGGTTAATGTCTATGTGACTATTCTTCAACATACTCTTCTTAGAAGAAAGAATAAATGTTGCCAGTTCTACAACTATCATTGAAATCAAAAGAAAGACCTAGTTTAATGCTCCCATTTTATGAAGAAAGAAATTCTGACTCACAAAGCTATTAGAGCCTGAATCAATAGTTTCCCTTCAAATTATTGGACCTTCTTAATTATCCAGAGTAGTGATTAATCTGAGAATTTTTTTTAATGTTCTTATGCTCAAGGTCATTTATTTCAAATTTCAGAACAGAATTAAGTTATAATACTGGTATTGTTTTTCAGACCATCTTCCTATCTTTAAGTGACTGTTTGTTACTTTCCATTAGGCATTTAAAAACTCAAAGCCAAGATGGGGAGGAAGGAAGATCTTGAACTCACCCCCTTGAAATACACCAATTACGCTTATTTATAGAATAATTCCTCCTGAAGAGGAACTGAAAGCCAACTGAACAGCTTCTGCAAAACAAAAGAGAAAACAGCAAAGATACAAAGACACGATAACAAAGAAAACCCCCACTCCCAATGCTGTGAACTATGGTCAGGAGGGATAGTACTGAGACACTGGGAACAGATTCCTCTGTACTTGGGAACAGAAGAAGAAGAAGAAGAAAAAAAAAAAGCCATGGTTTAAAAGAGCAACTAGCATATAAAGGAGACAGCACTAGAACTCCTACAAACAGTGGGGGGAGCTGCATGAACATTCTCTGGGAGGGAGGAGCTGATGGACACAATCTGTGCTTCCCCCCACTGCCACTTGAAAGCATAGGGCAGTGTGCAGTCCAGTCTTCCTAACCAGCCTGCCACCTCAGTGAGCCCAGAACCCATAGTCCATGCCAGGCCCTGCTATCCGCACCAAGGTAGCAACATATGTACATATGTACATATGGTACATACTGGGACTCGCCTGGTTAGCACTCATTACAGCCCCAACCTTCATATCAAGATGACACAGGCACAAAGCATCCTGGGACACTCCATGCCCATACAACTTTGGCTTCAGATGTCCTGCTAGGGCGCTTCTAGTGCAGAGCACTCCAGAACCTCCCTGCTGACATCTGCTTCAGATCAAGCCACTCTTCCAGGTTGTCCCCTACATGGAGCACCCCAGGAACCCCATCCCATGCATTGGTTTCAGGCACCCCAACAGGGAACTGTCTGCATGGAACACTCCAGAACACTTCTGCCTCAGCAGCCTCAGATGCAGTCATCTAGGCAGGGCACAATCTGCACTGATCACCTTGAGATACCCTGGCTTGCACCCGATATAGCTTTAGCTTTCTCATCAGATGAGCTTTAGGGGAAAGAGCCTTTGGACAACCTGGTTTGTAACTATTTTAGCTTAAACTATTCTACCAGGGCATATTTTTGTTTAAGAATCCAGGGACAACACTGGCTGGCACACACTTTAGCTACAAATGTCCTGCCAGTCTCTCCCCAGTACCCTCCCACCCACCAAGATGAATGCCATGGAGCCTCATGGCCCATATACCACCTCAACTCCAGCCTCCCCTTCAGGATACCCTCTGATTGAAGAATCCTAGAACACCATGGTTGACATCTACTTTAGCTTGCAGCCACTTTAGTTTCATCTATCCATGTAAACTAACCTCTGTGAAGACTGCTCAGGGACCTCCCAGCCTGCACACTCCCTCAGCTCCAGTCACCCCACCAAAGCACCCCCTGCACAGAGTACCCCAAGACATCCCCAACTTGTACCCATTTCAATCCCAACTGTCCTGCCAATGTGCCCTTAGAACATAGAACTCCTAGATACCCTGGCCTGCATCTACTTCAGCTTCAGCTCTCCTGGCAGGATACCCACAGTGTAGAAAAACCTAGAACCCAAAGCCCACATCTGTTGCAATTTTAGCCAGCCAGCAAAAGTCACCAACACACACAGTCTACATAGGGGCAAGCATACATAAATCCATTCCTTCAAATTTAAGAGAAGTGGCTGTTCTAATAAAAGCAAGCACAAAAAATCAAGCAGAATGAGGAGACAAGAGAATATTCTCCAAAACTATGAAAAAAAGCTCAGAAAAAATATTGAAACAGAGATGAGCAGTATGCCCGATTTAATAAATAAATAAATAAATAAATAAATAAAATAATGGTCATGGGGCAGGTAGATGGCTCAATAGTTTAAGCGTCTGACTTTGGCTCAGGTCATGATCTCAGGATCATGGGATCAAGTCCCATGTCAGGCTCAATGCTCAGTGGGGAGACTGGTTGTCCTCTGTCCCTCCCTGCCACTCATGCTAGCTCTCTCACTCTCTAATAAATAAAATATTTAAAAATTTAAAAAGAAAAAAGTCATAAGCATGTTTACCAGGCTGAAGAGAAGAGTGGAGGAAGTCAGTGAGAACTTCAATAAAGAGAAAATATAAAAATGAACCAATCGGGGGTGCCTGGGTGGCTTAGTTGATTAGGCATCTACCTTTGGCTCAGGTCATGATCCCAGAGACCTGGGATGGAGCCCTGCATTGGGCTGCCTACTCAGTGGGGAACCTGCTTCTTCCTCTTCCATGCCTCCTGCTTGTGCTCTCTCTTTTTTGCTCTCTCTCTCTCTGTCAAATGAATAAGATTAAAAAAAAAAATCCAATCAGAGTAACAGAATATAAAAACTGAAATAAAAAACATGCCAAAGAGACTCAATAGTAGATTTGTGAATGCAAAAAAAAAAAAAAAAAAAAAAAAAAAAGAAATAAAAAAAGTATCAGTGATCTGAAAGGCAGGATAATGGAAAGCATGTAAGCTGAATAGCAAAAAGAGAAAACAATTTTTGAAAATAAGACTAGGTTAAGAGATCTCTTTTTTTTTAAACTTTTTATTTCTTTTCAGCATAACAGTATTCATTCTTTTTTTTTTTTTTTTTTTTTTTTTTTGCACCACACCCAGTACTCCATGCAATCTGTACCTGAACAAAATCAATAAATATTTATGTTATAGGGGTCTCAGAAAAAGAAATGAGAGAAAGGAGCAGAAAACTTATCTGAAGAAATAAGAGCTGAAAACTTCCCATATGTGAGGAAGGGAACAGAAATCCAGATCCAGGAGGCAGAGAGAAATCCAAACAAAATCAAAGTGAGTAGGTCCACACTATTGCACATAATAATTAAAATCCGAAAGTTTAAAAAATAGATAATTTTAAAGCAGTAAGAAAGAAGCAAGAAGTTACATACAAGTGAAATTGTATAAGACTATCAGCTGATTTTTTAGCAGAAACTTTAAAGGCCAGAAGGAAATAACATGATATATACAAAGTGCTAACAGGAAAAAACCCACAACCAAGAATACTGTACCCTGCAAGATTATCATTCATATTTGAAAGAGACATAAGAGTTTCCCGAACAAGAGTTAAGGAGTGTATGACCATTAAACCAGAAATGTTAAAAGGACTTCTTTAAGTGAAAAAGAAATAGCCATAATCAGATGTGAGGAAACTATGAATAAAAAGATGTGAAAGCGGACACCACATACATAAAATATGGAAAAGAGTTTTTAAAAAGTTTTTTTTTCCTAGAATACGTTTGAACTTAAATGACCATCAAATTAATAGATTGCTATTTACATAGAATGATATAATATATGAACTTCATGGTAACCACAAACTCAAAACCTAGGATATATATACAAACAATAAAGAGAAAGAACGCCAAACAAAACTCAATAGAAACGCACCACAAAGAAAGAGAGCAAGAGAAGAAAAAAGGAACAGAGAAGAGCTATGAAAACAACCAGAAAATAACAAAAATGAAATAAGTACATAATTATCAATAATTATTTTAAATATAACTGATCTAAGTGTTACAATTAAAAGACCTAAGGTGGTGGAATGGATAAAAAAGCAAAGCAAAACAAAACAAACCAGAAAAACAGAGACCAATCTATTGCTGCCTATAGGACCCTCACTTTAGATCTAAAGACACATACAGACTGAAAGTGAAGGGATGAAAAACATTTACCATGGTGGAGGAGTTAAGATAGCCAAGGAGTAGGGGGCCCTAATTTCATCTAGTCCCTAGAATTCAACTAGATAGTTATCAAATCATTCTGAACACCTGTGAAATCAATGGGAGATCTGAGAAAAGAAGTGCTGCAGTTCTACAAATAGAAAAGCAAGTACTTTTTGGAATGTAGGAGGCGCAGAAACATGAATCTGGGAGGATATACCAGAAGATAAACCAAGGAGGGGAGGGAGCTCTTATGCAGGCTACCAGAAACTATAATAAACAGTAGAGCATAAAATCAGAACTTTTAGAAGTCTGCTATAATTGGAAACATTTGGCCAAAAGATGCTCAGGTGGCAAAGGGGAGCAGAATCCCAGGAGGGACAGATTGGTCTCAGGATCCCTGGGGTAACAAAAGGAATGCAGGTGCCTGAGTCTGGCAGAGTTTCCAAGCACTGGAGCAGGGAAGCTGGCTGAAAACAGTGAGACTAGGCACTGTCTTTCCACTGATGTTGCCATAAACAATGAACCACTGCACAGTTGGGCGACTGCTCTTGGGGTAGGGGCCCAGCAAAATGCAGAAGCAGAGGAGAAACCCTTCCCTCCTCTGGGAGAAATGCCATGCATCTGCACTGCAGGAGTCCATGAAGTTTGGAGACTGGAAACTGGGTTGTGTTCCTGAGATAAAAATGTTCAGTCACAGGCTTGGTGAATCCAGAATTTGGATGGAAACCAGGGAGACAAGAGTGATTGATTGCTTTTTCTGTGAGAACTCACTGAAGAGTGGTGGGTGCGAAGGTTCAATTCCAGGGCTACAGATAGGAGCACTGCCATTTTCATCCCCACACCACGCCCCCACGCCCCCCCCCCCCGCCCCCGTCAGTACTGAAAGGCTTCAGGGAGCAAAACAGCACCACCTGGTGCAATCCAGAGCCACTTACACCCTAGAAAGAAGGGTGTGATTCTACCAGGGCAAGGGCACCTGAGAACCAGTCTCTTTTAATACCCAGACCAAAATACACCCATGACCTAGTTTACTGTTTCATTCAGTTTTACTTTAATTTTTCTTATTTTATTTTATTTTATTTTTAAATTTTTTATTTCTTTTCAGCGTAACAGTATTCATTGTTTTTGCACCACACCCAGTGCTCCATGCAATTCCTGCTCTCTCCAATACCCACCACCTGGTTCCCCCAACCTCCCACACCCCCCCGCCCCTTCAAAACCCTCAGATTGTTTTTCAGAGTCCATAGTCTCTCATGGTTCACCTCCCCTTCCAATTTCCCTCAACTCCCTTCTCCTCTCCATCTATTTGTTATGCTATTTGCTATGCTCCACAAATAAGTGAAACCATATGATAATTGACTCTCTCTGCTTGACTTATTTCACTCAGTATAATCTCTTCCAGTTCTGTCCATGTTGCTATAAAGGTTGGGTATTCATCCTTTCTGATGGAGGCATAATACTCCATAGTGTATATGGACCACATCTTTCTTATCCATTCGTCCGTTGAAGGGCATCTTGGTTCTTTCCACAGCTTGGCGACCGTGGCCATTGCTGCTACAAACATTGGGGTACAGAGGGCCCTTCTTTTCACTACATCTGTATCTTTGGGGTAAATTATTTTGTTTCTGTTTTCTTCCGGTTTATTTTGTTTGTATTTTTCTGGTATTATTGCTGCTACTTTTGTCTTTTCTCTTTTTATTCTTTTCTGGACATAATGATGAGACAAAGAAAGTCATCCCAAAAGAAAGAACCGGAGGCTTAATCAATATGTAAGGGACTTCATCAATATGATATAGGTAAGATGTTGGAACAAGAATTGTAAGATGTTGGAACTAGAATTATAAGATGTTGGAACTATAATTCAAAATGATGACTATAAAGATACTGGCTGGGCTTAAAAAAAGCATAGAAGACAGCACAGACTCCCTTAATGGAGAAATTAAAAAGCTAAAATTTAATCAAATTTTAAATGTTAAATTTAAATTAAAAATGTTATTACTGATACACAGTGAAAAATGGAGGCTCTGACTGCCAGGATAAAGGAGGCAGAAGAGAAAGTCAGTGGTATAGAAGACAAAATGATGGAGAATAAGGAGAATGACAAAAAGACAAAACAACTAATGGATCATGAAGGAATAATGTGAGAAATTAGCAATACCATAAAGTGAAATAATATTAAACTAATAGAGGTCCCAGAAAAGGAGGGGTGCAGAAGGTTTATATGAACAAATTATACCTGAGAACTTCCCTAATCTAAGGAAAGAAACAGGTATTCAAGTAAACAGGTATTCAAGTCCAGGAGGCATAGAGAAATCCCCTCAAAATCAACAAAAATAGGTCAATACCTCAACAGGTAAGAGTGAAGCTTGCAAATTTCAGACATAAGAAGAAAATCCATATAGCAGTTTGGGACAAGAAGTACTTAACTTACTAGAGTAAACACATAAACTGGCAGCAGGTCTGTCTACAGAGACATGGAGGGACAGATAGGACTGGCTTGATATATTTAATATGCTTAATGGGAAAAATATGAAATGAAGAATACTTTATTCAGCAAGGCTTTCATTCAGAATAGGACATATATAGTTTCCAGGACAAACAAAACTAAAGGAATTCATAAATGCTGAACCAGACCTCCCAGAAATATTAAAGGGGATCATTTGAGTGGAGAGCCCAAACATAACAAAAACCAGAAAGAAACAAAGGTAATCTACAGAAACAGTGACTTTACAGGTAATAAAGCGGCACTAAATTCATCTCTTTCAATAATTACTTTGAATGTACATGGAATAAATGCTCCAATCAAAACACAGGATATCAAACTTAATTAAAACAAAACAAAAACAAGACCCATCAATATGCTGATTACAAGAGACTCATCTTAAACCCCAAAACACCTCCAGATTGAAAGTGAGGGGATGGGGAACCATTTATCATGCTAATGGGCACCAAAGAAGGCTGACTACCATCTTTATATCAGCCAAGCCAGATTTTATGAGACTGATGTGCTGCCTACTGCGCTAAGGAGGCAGGTCAGACAAGCCAGATTTTAAACCAAAGACTATAAAAAGAGATGAAGGACACAATGTCATAACAAAGGGGTCTATCCAACAAGATCTAATAATTGTAAATATCCATGCTCCTAACTGGGGAGCAGCTTATTACATAAACCAATTTAATAACAAAATTAAAGACATACATTGATTATCATGTGACAAGAGTAGGGGACTTCAACACCCCACTCACAGCAGTGGACATGTCATCTAAACAGAGACTCAACAAAGAAACAAGGGCTTGGAATGACACACTGGGCCAGATGGACTTAACAGATATATTCAGAGCATTTCAAACTAAATTAACAGAATACACATTTTTCTCAAGTGTGCATGAGTCACATTCTGGGTCACAAATCAGGTCTCTATCTGTACCAAAAGACTGAGATGATACCATGCATATTTTCAGACCACAAAGCTTTAAAACGTGAAGTCAACCACAAGAGAAAATTTGGATGGACCACAAATACATGGGGGTTAAAGAGCATTCTACTAAAGAATGAATGAGTCAACAGGAAATAAAAGAATTTTAAAAATATAAGGAAACAAATGAAAAGGAAAACAGGACAGGTCAGAACCTTTGGGATGCAGCAAAAGCAGTCCTGAGAGAGAAGTACATAGCAATACAGGCTTTTCTCAAGAAACAAGTCTCAAATGCACCTACTCTTACACCTAAAGGAGCTAGAGAAAGAACAGCAAAGAAAGCCTAAATCCAGCAGAAGAGAAATATTAAAAATTAGAGCAGAAAACAATGAAATAAAAAGAAAAAGAGCAATAGAACAGATCAACAAAACTAGGAGCTGCTTTTGTGAAAGAATTAATAAGATCAATAAACCCCTAGCCACATCTGTCAAAAAGAAAGGAGAAAGGACCCAAAATTTTAAAAAAAATCACAGTGAAAGAGCAGAGATCACAACGAACACTGAAGAAATAAAATCAACTATAAGGGTATATTATGAGCAACTATATGGCAACAAATTAGGCAATTTGGAAAAACTGGATACATTCCTAGCAACATATAAACCACCAAAACTGAAATAAGAATAACCAGAAAATATGAGAAGACCCATAACCAGCAAAGAAATTGAAGCACTAATCTAAAATCTCCCAACAAATGAGAGTCTGGGGCCAGATGGCCTCCCAGTGAAATTGAACCAAACTTTTAAAGAAGAATTAATACCTATTCTTCTGAAACTGTTTCAAAAGATAAAAATCAAAGGTGCCTGGGTGGCTCATTTGGTTAAGTGACTGCCTTCAGCTCAGGTCATGATCCTGGAGTTTAAGTCCAGGTTTAAGTCCCACTTCCGGCTCCCTGCTCAGTGGGGAATCTGCTTCACCCTCTGACCTCTCCCCTCTCATGCTCTCTCTCTCAAGTAAATAAAATAAATCTAAAAAAAAAGAAAATTGAAATCAAAGGAAAACTTCCAAACTCATTCTGTGAGACCAGCATTATCTTGATCCCAAAATCAAAGGCCCCACCAAAAAGGTGAATTACACACCAATATTCCTCATGAACATGGATGTAAAAATTCTCACCAAGATACTAGCTAATAGGATCCAACAGTACATTAAGAGGATTATTTACCATGACTAAGGAGGATTTATTCCTGTGCTGCAAGGGTAGACCAACATCCACAAGTCAACCAATGCTGATACACCACATTAATGAAAGAAAAGAACCATATAATTCTCTCAGTAGATACAGAAAAAGCATTTGGCAAAATACAGCATCCTTCCTTAATAAACCCTCCACCATATAGGGTTATGGGGAATATACCTTAACATCATAAAAGTCATATACAAAAAAAAACAAAACAAAAACACAAAACCCACAGGGAGTACCATCCTCAATAGGGGAAAACTGAGAGCTTTTGCCCTAAAGTCAGAAACATGACCAGGATGTCCACTCTCACCACATTAGTCAACACAGTACTGGAAGTCCTAGCCTCAGCAATCAGACAAAAAAAAAAAAAAAAAAAAAAAAAAAAAGAAAGAAAGAAAGAAAGAAAGAAAACCATAGAGGGAGACAAACCATAAGAGACTCTTAATCTCAGGAAACAAACTGAAAGTTGCTGGAGTGGAGGTGGGTAGAAGGGATGGGATGGCTGGGTGATGGACACTGGGGAGAGTATGTGCTATGGTGAGCACTATGAATTTTGTAAGACTGATAAATCATAGACCTGTAGCACTGAAGCAAGTAATATATTACATATTAATAATTTTAAAAAAGAAATAAAGGGCATCCAAATTGGCAAAGAAGAAGTCAAACTTTCACTCTTCACAGATGATAGGATACTCTATGTTGGAAACCCAAAACACTCCACCCCAAAATTGCTAGAACTCATACAGAAATTCAGCAAAGTGGCAGTATATAAAATCAATGCACAGAAATAAGTTGCATTTCTGTACACTAACAATGAGGTAGAAAAAAGAGAAATGAAGGATCAAACCCATTTACATAAAAACGAAAAACCATAAGATAACTAGGAATAAACGTAACCAAAGAGGTAAAGGATCTGTACTCTGAATACTACAGGACACTTACGAAATAAATTGAAGAAGACACAAAGAAATGGAAAACATTCCATGCTCATCTACTGAAAGTATACTGTTAAAATGTCTATATGCTACCCAAAGCAATCTACACATTCAATACAATCCCTATCAAAATACCATCAGCATTTTTCACAGAGCTGGAACAAACATTCCATTTGTATGGAACCAGAAAAGACCCTGAATAGTCAAAGGGGCGTTGCAAAAGAAAACCAAAGTTGGTGGCATCAGGATTCCTGACTTCAAGATATATTACAAAGCTCTAATCATCAAGATAGTATGGTACTGGCACAAAAACAGACATATAGGTTAATGGAACAGAACAGAGAACCCAGAAATGGACCCTCAACTCTATGGTTAACTTATCTTCAACAAAACGGGAAAAAATATCCAACTGAAAAAAGACAGTTCAACAAATGGTGTTGGCAAAATTGGACAGCCACAAGCAGAATAATGAAAAATTAACTCAAAATGAGTGAAAGACCTGAATGTGAGACAGGGATCCATCAAAATCCTAGAGGAAAACACAAGCAGCAATTTCTTTGACATTGTTCACAGCAACTTCTTGCTAAACATATCTCCAAAGGCAAGGGAAACAAAAGCAAAAATGAGCTATTTGGTGGGCCCTGGGTAGCTTAGTCCATTAGCCATCTGCTTTTTGCTCAAGTCATAATATCAAGGTCTAGGAATCGAGTCCTGTGTCAGGCTCTCTGCTCAGCAGGAAGCCTGCTTCTCCCTTTCTCTCTGTTCCCCCCACCTTCTGTTTATGCTTGCTCTCTAATAAATATTTTTTAAAAAGTTATTGGCACTTCATCAAGATCAAAAGCTTTTGCACAGTAAATGAAAGAGTCACCAAAACTAGAAGATACCTTACAGAAGGGAAGAAGGTATTTCCAAATGTTTTATCAGATAAAGGGCTAGTATCTAAAATCTATGGAGAACTTATCAAACTCAACACCCAAAAAACAAATAATCCAGTTAAGAAATGAGAAAAAGACATGAAGAGACATTGCTCCAAAGAAGACAAATGGTCAACAACACAGTCTACATCACTTGGCATCAGGGAAAACAAATTCAAAACCACAATGGGGTGCCACCTCACACTAGTCAGAATGGCTAAAATTAACAACTCAGGAAACAAAGTTGTTGGCAAGGATGCAAAGAAAGGGGAAACCTCTTACACTGTTCGTGGGAAATCAAACTGGTGCAGCCACTCTGGAAAGCAGTACGGAGGTTCCTCGAAAAGTTAAAAACAGATTTACCCTATGACCCAACAACTTCACTACTAGGTATTTATCCAAAGGATACAAATATGTCCACACTAGCTAAAATATGGAAACAACCCAGACATCCATCAATAGATGAATGGATAAAGAAGAAGTGGTATATATACACAGTGAAATATTACTCAGCCATCAAAAAGAATGAAATCTTGCCATTTGCAGCAACATGGATAGAACTAAGAAGATATTGTGCTAAGTGCAATAAATCAATCAGAGAATGACAAAAATCATGATTTCACCCATACATGGAATTTAAGAAACAAAACAGATGAACATAGGGGAAGGAAAGGAAAAAGAAAATAAGATGAAATCCAAGAGGTAGACAAACCATAGGAGACTCTTTAAGTATAGCAAAAAGCTGAGGGTTTCTGGAGAAGAGGTGGGTGGGAGATGAAGTAATTAAGTTATGGGCATTAAGGTGGGCATTTGATGTAGTGAGGCCTGGGTGTTATATGCAATTGATGAATCACTAAACTCTACCTCTGAAAGTAATAAAACACTCTATGATAAATAATTTTAAATAAAAAATTTAGAAAAGAAAGATATTTACAATGCAAATGCAAGTGGAAACAAAAGCTGGGAAAGAAGTACTTACATCAGACAAGATAAACTAAGAGAGACTGAAAAAGAACAAAGAAGGACATTGCCTAATGATAAAAAAAAATCAATCCAGAAAGATAAGACAATCATAAATCTACCCAACACTGGAGAACCTAAATACATAAAGCAAATATTAATAGACATAAAGAGGGAAATCAATGATAATACAATAATACTAGGGGACATTAACACCCTACTTACATCAGCAGACATATCATCCTAGTAGAAAATCAACAATGAAACAGTGCCTTTGAATGACACACTGTACCAGATGGCCATAACAGATGTATGTAGAACATTCCATCTGAGAACAACAGATTACATATTCTTTTCAAGTGCACTTGGAACACTCTCCAGAATAAATCACATGGTAGGCCACAAAACAATCCTAAGGAAATTTTTGAAGATTTAAATTATACCTTGCATTTATTCTGAGCACAATGGTATAAAACTCAAAATCAAACACAAGAAAAAAAGAAAGAACACATAACATAATACTAAGCATCCATTAGGTCATTGGGGAAATCAGAGAAATTTAAAAATACAATGAGGGACGCCTGGGTGGCTCAGTTGGTTAAGCAGCTGCCTTCGGCTCAGGTCATGATCCCAGCGTTCTGGGATCGAGTCCCACATCGGGCTCCTTGCTCAGCGGGGAGCCTGCTTCTCCCTCTGCCTCTGCCTGCCATTCTGTCTGCCTGTGCTCTCTCTCTCTGATAAATAAATAAAATCTTTAAAAAAAAATAAATAAAAAATAAATAAAAAAATAAAATAAAAATACAATGAGATGAAAATACAATGATCCAGAATCTTTGTGATGAGTCAAAAGCAGTTCTTAGAGGGTAATGTACAGTAATATACTCCTACCTCAAGACACAAGAAAAACCTCAGATAAACAATCTAATACCTAAAATAATTAGAAAAAGAAGAGAAAACAAATATCAAGACCCCAAGATGAGTAGAAGGAAGGAAATAATATAGCTTAGAGCAGAAATAAATGAGAAGGGAGTTGAGGGAAATTGGAAGGGGAAGTGAACCATGAGAGACTATGGACTCTGAAAAACAATCTGAGGGTTTTGAAGGGGCGGGGGGTGGGAAGTTGGGGGAGCCAGGTGGTGGGTATTAAAGAGAGCACGCATTGCATGGAGCACTGGGTGTGATGCAAAAACAATGAATTATGTTATGCTGAAAAGAAATTTTTAAAAAAACCTTAAAAAAAAGAAATAAATGACAGAAACAAAAAATAAAAAACAATAATCAAACCAAGAGTTGGTTCTTTGAAAAGTTAAACTAATGTGATAAACTCTTAGACAGACTCATCAAGTAAAAAAGAAAAAGCACCTAAATAAAATCAGAAATGAGAAGGGAGAAGTAAAAACTGACACCACAGAAATACAATAATTAGAATACTATGGAAAATTTTATGTCAAAAAATTGGACAACCTAGTAGAAATGTATAAATTCCTAGGAACATACAATCTTCCAAAACTGAATCAGGAAAAAAAAATAGAAAATTTGAACAGATCAAGTACTACTGATATTATTGAATCAGTAACATAATTTTAAAAATAAATTTAAAAAAAACCTTCCAACAAACAAATATCAAAGACAAGACAGAGACACCACATAAAAAGAAAACTATAGGCCATATCCCTAATAAGATAGATGAAAAAATCCTCAACACAATATTACCAAACTGCATTCAACAATACATTTAAAGGATGTTCACCATAATCAAGTGGGATTTATCCCAGAGATAAAAGTGTGGTTCAGTATTTGGATATCAAAGTGATACAACATAGCAACAAAATGAAGGATGAAAATCATGCAGTTAACGAAATTCAACATTCGTTCATGAAAAAACTCTAAACAAAATGGATATAAAGGAAACATACCTTAACATAATAAAGGCCATATGTGGAAAAAACCCACAATTAACAGCTTAGTGGTAAAAAAAAAAAAAAAAAAAAAAAAAGACAAAAAACAAACACAAAAAAAACTGAGAGCTTTTCCTTTAAGTTCAGGAACAAGATAAAGATACCCACTCTCACTACTATGTAAGATAAAACTGCAAGTCCTAGCCATGGCACTAGATAAGAAAAAGAAAGAAAAGAAATCTGTGTTGGTAAAGAAGTAGTTAACCTGCAGCTATTTGCAAATGACATGACACTTTATATAGGAAATCCTAAAGACTCCATCAATAAACTACTAGAAGTAATAAATGAATTCAATAAAGTTGCAGTATACAAAATTAATATATGGAAATCAGTAGTGTTTCCATACACTATTAATGAAGTAGCAGAAAGATAAATTAAGAAAATAATAATATTTACAATTAAACCAAAAAGAATAAAAATAACTTAAGAATAAATTTAACCAAGGAGATTAAAGACCTGTGTTCCAAAACCTATAAAATGTTGATAAAAGAAATTAAAGATAGGGGCACCTGAGTGGCTCAGTGGGTTAAAGCCTCTGCCTTCGGCTCAGGTCATGATCTCAGTGTCCTGGGATCAAGCCCCGCATCAGACTCTCTGCTCGGCGGGGAGCCTGCTTCCTCCTCTCTCTCTCTGCCTGCTTCTCTGCCTGCTTGTGACCTCTGTCTGTCGAATAAATAAATAAAATCTTAAAAAGAAATTAAAGATAAACAAGCAAGTGGAAAAAAAAAAAATCCATGCTCATGGATTGAAAGAACAGTATTGTTAAAATGTCCATGCTACCCAAAGTCATCTACAGATTTAATAGAATGCCTATTTAAAATACCCACAACATTTATGTTGTCTATATAACTAGAACATATCTAGTCAATCTAACTACAACAAATAATCCTAAAACTTGTATGGAACTACAAAAGACCCCAAATAGACAAAACAATCCCAAGAGCAAAGGGCAAAGCTAGAGGCCATAAGTGCACATTTTAAGATATACTACAAATCTGTAGTCATCAAAACAGTATGGCACTGGCCAAAAAAGACACATACATAGTAGAACAGAATAGAGAGTCCAGAAATAAACCAAACCAATGCTGACCTTGTAGAATGTATTTGGAATGTTGATCTATGACAAACAAGGCAAGATAGTTGCCTGGGAAAGATAGGGAAAATGGGGGAATTGAGAGAAATGAGGGAAAAGTTGCAGGCCCTGAGTGGCTCAGTGGGTTAAGCTCAGAGTCCTAGGACTGAGTACTGCATCAGGCTCCCTGCTCAGTGGCAAATCTTCTTCTCCCTGTGCTCCTCCCCCTACCCATTCTCTCTCTCTTTCTCTCTCTCTCTCATTTTCTCTTTCTTTTTAAATAAATAAATAAAATCTTTTAAAAAAAAAGTCTCAGCAAAAAATGATGCTGGGAGCACAGCACAACTATACTGTAAAAGAATGAAACTGTACTATTTTCTAATGCCATGTATAAAATAACTCAAAATTGATTAAGCACCTAAACATGAGACTGGAAACCACACAAATCCCAGAAGACAGCACAGGCATTAATTTTTCTGATATCAACTACAGCAGCATTTACTAGATACGTCTTTCAGGTCAGGGAAATGAGAGAAAATAGACAATTAGGACTATATCAAAACAAAGAACTTTTACACAGCAAACAAAAAATCAACAAAATAAAAAGGCAGTCTTCACCAATAAGAACAATACTTGTATACAATATATTTGATAAGGGATTAATATCCAAAATCTATGAAGAACTTCACATAATTTAACACAAAAAATACGATGCAACTTTTTTTTTAAAAAAGGGTGTAGGTCCATTTTGCAAAAGAACATACATTTGATAATTGACTTTCTCTGCTTCACTTATTTCACTCAGCATAATCTTCTCCAGTCCTGTCCATATTGATACAAAAGTTGGGTATTCATCCTTTCTGATGGAGGCATAATATTCCATTGTATATATGGACCATACTTGAGAAGCATAAGGAATAACATAGAGGACATTAGGCGATGGAATGGAAATGTGAATTGGAGTAAATTGGAGAGGGAGATGAACCATGAGAGACTGTAGACTCTAAGAAACAAACTGAGGGTTTTGGAAGGGAGGGGGGTGTGGGGTTGGAGGAGTCTGGTGGTGGGTATTAAGGAGGGCACACATTATGGTGCATAAACAATGAATCTTGGAACGCTAAAAAAATAAAATTTTAAAAAACCACATACATTTTTCCAAGGACATTTTTCCAAAGAAGATATACAGATGGCCAGCAAACACAAGAACAGATGCTTAAAATCACTAATAGAGAAATTCAAATCAAAACCACAGTATGGTATCATCTCACATCTGTTAGAATGACTACAATAGTAATAATTTAAAAAAAAAAAAGAAATAGCAAGTATTGTTAATAATGTGGAGAACAGGGAAACCTCATTCACTGTTGATAGGAATTTAATGTGGTACAGCCTTGGTGGAAAACCTTCTGAATGTTCCTCAATAAGTTCAATAAGTTAAAAATAGAAGTACCATATCATGTAATAGATCCACCACTGAGTATTTACCCAAAGAAAACAAAACAAAAAAAACCCCCACTAATTTGAAAAATATATATGCTCTCTTATATTTATGGAAGCATTATTAACAATAACTAAGATATAAAAGTGTCATTTATAATAGCTAAGATGTGGCAGTAACCTGGGTGTCCATCAAAAGGTAAACGGTTAAGAAAGACGTGGTATACACACACACAGTGGAATAGGAGATCTTGCCATCTGCAACATACATGAACCTAGGGGGTATTATGCAAAGTGAAATAAGCGAGGCTGAAAAAGACAAATAAATACCATATGATTTCACTCATGTGGAACCCCAAAAAAGGAGTAAACAAAAGCAGAGTCAGACGTACAGATACAGGAAACCAACTGATGGTTGCCAGAGAGGAGGGGGTGAGGAGATGGGAAAAATGCGGGAAGGAGAGTGGGAGATATAGGCTTCCATTGATGGAATGAATAAGTCGCAGGAATAAAAGGCAGAGCATACAGCATGTAGTCAATAATATTGTAATACTGTTGCAGGTGACAGACACAGGTATACCTGTGGCAAGCATAGCATATACTTCTCAAATCACAATGCTATAATCTGAAATTAATGCAACATTGTGTTTCAACGATCCTCGAAAAATTATTTAAAAACAATACACAGAAACCAAAAGCAAAGAACCACCTAAATAACTCAAACCCTAATGTCTTGCTCAAAAATTATACTTATTTCACATTGTAATTATTTTTCTTTTCTGAGTCAGTGATTTTTGTTTGTATTAATACTGTACTGAACGAATTTTATCCTGAAAAAAAATAATTACTTTGAAATTGTGTCATCACAAAATAGAAATTAAATTCATAAGTACATCTACTGAGTTGCTTTCTTCCTCTGATAATTTCTTTCTGTCCCCAGGTTCTAGCATAATGTGCAAAATTTAGGAGTTCAATAAAAATAAAAAATACATACAATGATGGTTCCAAGCCCACAAACATTAACATTTAAGTGCAGTGTATGTCCCTTTTCTAGTACCAATGAGTCCAGCCATTTCTCACCACCTCGGTCCAGCCCGCCATCATCTTTTACCCGAATTAGTACAGCAGCCTCCCTACTAACCTCCCTACTTCTTCCCTTGCTCCGTATAATTTCTTTTCAACACACGTGATGCTATTATACATGTACACATCGTGCCACTCCTTAGCCCAAACTTTCCAATGGCTTCCCAGTTCCTTCAGAGGAAATAAATTTAAGGCCTTACGATGGCCCATAGTCCTATGTTATGTGACCATTCACTACCTCTTTGCTTCATTTCCTACTATTCTGCTTCCTTCTGCAAGTGACATACATCATTTCACTCTGCTTCATTGCCCAAAGCACATTATATGCCCATGCCCAACATACAATCCTACCTTATACCTGGAAGCAAAAATCAAAATTTTAATTAAAAGCATGAACGGCATCTACAAGTTAAACATTTTTATATGTTGTGCATGATTTGTATTTCTCCTTAAATCTGTTTAGTTTGTCCATCAGGAGTTTTAGGATTTTAGCAACACTTAGTTCATTTTTAATTGTAACCAGAGCCCTAGTAAAGCATACTTCTAACCACAGCTCCCACTCAATTTGAAACAGCCCTCTTAATACCCTACATTGGGGGGCTCCTTTTCCTGATTCTCTCTTTCCTTTTTATAACCCAGTACAGAGATCCAATAGTGGGTTCTTTTTGTTTTCCTGCTTCTATATAGACAATTAATATAGCCCTCCCTCATAATTTCTGGACCTCCTCTAAAAGCCCCAAGTTTCCACATTAATTTCATCATTTTCCATCTGCCACACTTACTTCCATCTCTCAGTGAGCAGCTTATCTTTATGTCTAGATTGTTTCCTTTTGTAGATCTACCAATCCACAAACTTTGTAAAGAGAGCTCTTTACATATCCAAGAGTGTTTTGGTATAGAAATTACAGAAATGATGGTAGAATGCTCACTGCCCACTCACTCACTGGTCTTCAGTCTCTGTATTACTTGTAAGCCTAATTTTGCCAAAGAAGTAGTAGAAAGAAAAAAACACTTTTTCTTTCTACTTTGTCCTAAGAAAAAACACTTTTTCTTTCTACTTTGTCCTAATTAGGAATTAGGACAAATTCCTAATACAACATATTTCATTTATTTTCTGAGTAAATATTTGTAAAATGTGCTGTTGTGATGTGTAAAAAAATGTTGTAAAAGTGCTAGGCACATAATAGTCAAAAAATTAAATCTGAATCAAATGGGACGTGGAACCCTATGCACATTGTTCATGGGATGTAGGATATTTCTATATGAATCTTTTACTATCACTAATGATCTTATCCAAAATTAAAAATAAGAACTTTAAGCATATATTCTTCAAATATTCTGCAATTTGACTATCTTAACTTTTGACAAATTCACTCTTTTGGTGAACATTAGAATTGTAATAGCTTATGTAATTAAAGTAAAAACTATCACCTGCCTAAAAGTAGTAGCAAGAGGGAGGAATTAATCTGTTACACAAAGTGCTTGCTTGGTTGAAGAGTATAAAGCTTTTGTTACAGTTTGCTAGGATTTCTGTAATATAGAGACTTGGTTATTTTCTAAGGAAATGTTAAAGGGGAACAGAATACCCTGATCTTCACATGAGTTCTTTTTATTCTTATGGTCACCCATACAGTGGATGTTATCCAGGTATTAGCCATTAGAACAAAGAGAAGATTGCATATGCTCAAAATTATCCTCTGAAAATCCTTTGGTTCCCTAGTGAAGAGGTTGGAAGACACCTGGTAATGGGGGAAGAAGTTTAAAAAAGAAGTTCAACAATGTTTTTCACAACCTAGGGGTCCTTGCAGCCAAAAGCAGAAGCAGCATTTTAAAATCACTGTCACTTTATAGAATTTCAGTCAATGAGGGGAATACATCTTTTGTCCTCCTAAACTGTTATTTCTACTTCTTGAATCTTTTATCCCCTTGGCTGAGAAGGTATTGAATTACATATGATGCAGCTCTACTACAGATTCTCTAAAAGTGTAATTATATGCAATACTAATAACTTTATTATTTATTTAAACTTCCAAAAACCTGCATAATGAAAAATCATAGAAAAGTCTATAAACTTTAAATTAAATGCAAGTCTGGAATCTGTAGAATCATGGCATTTTACTTCATACTTGAATGATTTATTAAAGGTCCAACTTTTATGAATATAGCATTCCTTTTCAGGAGCAGTCAGCAGGAACATTCATAGGAGCACATAAGAGGCACTAGCATATTAGCCAGTGATTGTGATTTATACAAACTGAATATTTAAAAGCATTAAGAGTCATACTTCAGCCAAAATTCCATATTTCTGCATTTTCAAGGTACGGCATTACCAAGAGTAGTGAATCTAAGAATGTTCTTAAAGTTTTCCTAACTTCTCTTTGTAACAGTGAGCCAATTTTTACTTCAGTCCAGTTCATCTGGAATGGCTCTCTTTGCCTGTTATGAGCAGGGTTTGGTCCCTATGATGTTAGTGGGCCAGAGTGAGGCCACCTAGGACTTGAGTTGAGTCAGACCAGGGACTTGCCAGAATGCAGTAGCACTGACCTAAAAGATGCTTTCCCTGTTGTTTCCTGAGATTTCTTGGTGGGTGGGGCCTGCAGTTGGACCAGATGTCTGCCCCAGTCCACTGCTGGGGCTGTGGTAGGACTCTTGTGTGTAATTATCTTCCCCTCTCCCCAGGGCAGGAGTCACTTTGGAGTGATGCTATCCCTGTCAGAGCTGTTTGCACACTGCCAGGTTTGTGGCTTCGCCTTAGATAGGCTCTAACAAGAGCTTATAGGAGATAGTAGTTTTACAGGAGAACATGGGTGGTACACACAGGGGTAGCAAGGCTGACACAGGTCTCTTTTGGAAGGGACCTGGATCCACTTTATTATTATTTTTTAAGATTTTGTTTATTTTTTTGACAGCAAGAGAGATCACAAGTAGGCAGAGATAGAGGGGGAAGCAGGCTTCCTGCTGAGCAGAGAGCCTGATGCAAGGCTGGATCCCAGGACCCTGAGATCATGACCTGAGCTGAAGGCAGAGGCTTGAACCCACTGAGCCACCCAGGTGCCCCCGGATCCACTTTAGAAAACTGTTGCCATAGTGCTGGAGGGGCAGATCTGCACAAGAATGCAGGGAGGCATCTGCTGTGGGATGAGACCTGAAGCCAAGGCCCGGCTGGATAGGTCAAGCTTGCAGGAGAATGCAGCAGGTAGGACACACTGTTAGCAGTGTAGGTGGAGAAAGTTGGCACTGTGCTCATTCCTGTAGGTGTCTACACTAGGCTGGGGGCGGGGTAGGGAATGACACCCTCCACCTCCTTTGTTCCTGGAGAAGTGTCCTAAAGAACCCTGCTTTTCCAGATTAGTAAATAAGTCTCCTAAGGAGGTGGGGTCATTCTGAGTAACAAATAATGACCTGATACCCATGTGCACACGTACACTCATACCAGTGCTATTAATATGATTTCAATGGCCGGAAGAGTGTTGGGGAATTGGTGTAATGTATGTCCCAAAACATCCAGGCTCAGACAAGTCTTTTGTGCAGTCCTGGGTGCCAAACAGTTTGTGATCTGTCCTTAGTCAAAATTCTAGAAGCCACGTAGAAGAATAAATGAAACAAGATGGGATTGGGAGGGAGACAAACCATAAGTAACTCTAAATCTCACAAAACAAACTGAGGGTTGCTTGGGGGGAGGGGGGTTGGGAGAAGGGGGCTGGGGTTATGGACATTGGGGAGGGTATGTGCTTTGGTGAGTGCTGTGAAATGTGTAAACCTGGCGATTCACAGACCTGTACCCCTGGGGATAAAAATATATGTTTATAAAAAATTAAAAATTAAAAAAAAAATTAAAAATTAAAAAAAAAAATTCTAGAAGCCAGTAAAATGAAGTGCTGAGGTGTGGCTAGCCACAGAGACTCTAATGGTAGGAACAGGAAGGTTATCTTCTCCTAGCACTCGGAGGTCCAGAAACAACTGAAATGGTAAATGTTTGGGATTGATTTGAATGCATCAAGAGAGAACGGAGAAGACACTGGACTTCATTTTGTAGCTATAAGGAGTCAGTGGTTGGGGGAAACCACAGGATTAATTTTTTGTTTTGTTTTTTAGAAATAACACCTTGTAGAAGATATATTTCCATATCTTTACTGTCCTGTTCTCAAAGATTTTTCCCCATTTTTAATATTTTTTCTATTATCCTAATTCTGCAGAAAATTGGTGCTTATTCTAATTCCACATACTGAAAATTATTGCCATAGATATGTTCCCAAAGCTCCAATGGTATAGCCCAGAGGCTGTAATGATCTCAGGCATCTGAAGTTGTTAAGAGATACTTAATAGGAATATCAAGAAATAAGAAACAAACTCGATCTTCAAAGCTCACAGCCAATACATCCTTATTATGAAGATGGAAAAGTGTACACCTGCGTAATCAGCAGGAAAGAAATGACAAACTGCGTTTAGCTGGGATAGAGTGTGAGATTACCCTGCACGCAAACTTAAGGATTCACACACACTGGAGATGCTTATCTGAGCTTGCTGATGTGATAATAAGCTAGAGCTTGTTTTAACAATTTTTTGTTTTCTGTAAGACAATTTTCCTGCTGACAGGAGAGGACTTGGCAGTTCCACCAAAACAAAAACAAAAACAAAAACACACTCTTTAGAATTCACCAATGTCTTTCTCAGCACTGCCAAATCAAATCAATGTTTTCCTGTTCTCACCTTACCTGATCTCACTGATCACTGTTGACCATACCCCTGCAAAGCTACCCTTTCACAAGCCTCTCTTGTTTATTTCTCTGACATTTTTGACAATGTTTTATTATTACCACCTCTTATAAAGGTTTCTCTTCCCATACTTCCACCATCTTGTTCTCAATTTTCTGTATTTTTTGGTTTAAACTCGTCATGATTCCAACTATGGCGTTGGCTATTCCCAGAACACCATGGACACTAGGCCCCCGTGCCTTTGTTTATGCTTCCTCCTCTGTCTGAAACATCCTGCCCTCCCCATCTTTTCTCTCTGTAGAAACCACTCCCTTGGATGTCTAGGTCAGGTGTTACCTTGTGTGTCTGTGCTTAGCTATTGGTAGGCTAGTCTAGTGGATCCTTAGCCGAGAGAGCTTGCCTCTGTTCCATATAGTCTCTCATACTCCAAAAGGCTGTCCCAGGCTTGTTCCCATGGTGACAGCGTAATTCCAAAAATGAGAGTGGAAGTACAACTGGCTCCTGTAGCCTAAGCACAGAACTGATACACTGTCCCTGCTAATACATTCTATTGGCCAAAGCAAGTCACAGAGCCAGACCAAGTTGAAGGGATAGAAGAATAAACTGCACTTCTGCATGAACTGCACGGACATGGACACAAAGAGGAGATAAATTTGTATCCATTTTTTGAAACATACCACATTTGCAAAAAGAAGACTATGACTGTGTTCTCATTACAATATTGTTCAAATGCCAAGAGCAGTATTATCTTATTCACTTAATTGCATATGCCTATTTCCCTATAGCCGAAGATCCTACTTGAATGCAGGAGCCATGTTTTATTTATCTTTGTATTCCTAGCACAAGTTCTGAATCCCAGTAAGTGCTCAATGTGAACTTAATAAAGCCTGATCCAGAATAAATGCATGACCTTCTCCATCTTAAATTAGCTTCTATAATTAACTGGAATTGTTTTGCAGAGTTAATAGTGGTCAATTTCTGATCAACTGGAAAAACAATGTCAAAATCTCAATTTCATATTCTTAGATTTTTTTTACCATCTTTGTTCAGAACAGAATTTCTCAAATATAAAAATTCTGGGCCCCTTTCAAATAAAAAAATATTCTAGTGAACTAAAATGTTGATGTGAATTAAATGTTGATGTGATTGGTATGATACTCAACATGCAAAGACATAAAATTGGTGTAATTCTTTTTTTATTATGTTCTGTTAGCTAGTGTATAATACATCATTAGTTTTAGAAGTAGTGTTCAGTTCATCATTGGTTGCATACAACACCCAGTGCTCATCACAGCATATGCCCTCCTTACTACCCATCACCCTTTTACCCCATCCCCTCTGAAACCTTCAGTTTTTTTCCCAAGTTTTAATTATGTATTTGACCGAGAGAGAGAGAGAGAGCATAAGCAGGCAAGTGGCAGGCAGAGGCAGAGGGAGAAGTAGGCTCCCTGCTGTGCAGAGAGCCCAACATGGGGCTCTATCCCAGGACCCTGAGATCATGACCTGAGTTGAAGGCAGATGCTTAACCAATTGAGTGACCCAGGTACCCCTAGAATTGGGTATATTCTTATAGCTCTTCAATAGCATAAAACCAAAACAAATATAAAACAAAACTACAATACTGATAAAATTCCTATTAACATTATTTAATGAACAGATAATCTTGATTGCTGAAAATGAATCTGCTTATAACAAGAAGAGGGTTGGATCTGTTACTGTCCAGGTTCATTTGAGTTGGGATTCCTATAACTCAGGCTACAGAAGCATATACACTGCCTATAAATGCAGGTGTACCTAAAAATCATTTTCTCCATTATTTCCATGACTCAGTTTAATTTATCTTTTTAGCTATCATCTTCCAGGACAACAGAAACTTAATCTCAGGGTTAATTTATGGTCTGCCTTGCTTCTCCCCATGATTGTACCTAAGTTCTGTAGTTCTTAGATGGTAAAGCATATGACAAAGACATAGGAATTCTGTGGGACAGGGAGGGTAACTATATGATATTCAAATCCTCTGCTCACACTCATGTTTATGGACAAGTCCTTTGGTAGTACATGTGGATCCCTATGAAGAGTACTCTTGTTTCTGTCATTTTGCTCCTTAGTTTTCCAGCATCTTCTTCCATATCTATGCCTGGCTGAAGCTTGGGAGTCCCCATTGTACTGTCAACAACTCCACTTTCCAGCTATGCTCAACAAACAAAATCTACGTGGGTTTTGCCACCTCTATTAGACTCTAACCCTGGGAGCAAAGCTCAGATACCTTCTACTCTCAGGTCTCCCAAATATAAGTAAAGATTTTCCACCTCCTACATGTTCTGTGATTAGGATGTAATATAAAGTCCAAGTAGGATAGGACTCACTAGCATCTCTTCTGTAAACAGTATGGACAGAAAGTATTTGTTAGGAGACTTCTAGTACAAGATGGTGATGAATGAAGACTCCAAACTTCCTCCGTTCATGGAACACACCAAATATATAGAACAGACCCCTATGAATAGAACAATTCCTCTTGAGGAACTTTGGGCTAACTGAACAGCTTCTATACAATAAAAGATATTGTACAGAAGAGGAGAGGAGACAGAGACAAGGTAACAAAGGGAACCTCCAGCCTGCTGTGGGTAGGGATAGTACTGAAGGACTAGGAACAGATTCCCCTGTCCTGTGCACAGTGGGTGAACAAAAAGCCATGGTTTAAAAGAGCAAACTAGCATACGAAAGACCCAGGTTTAAAACTGCCAAGTACTGATGGATCTGAGTGAATTCTGTCTGGGTCAGAGGGACTGGAATGCAACATGCTTTATTTTCCCCCTTCACCTTGAAAGCACAGAGCAGAGTAGGATCAGGATGCCATACCAGCTTGCCACTCTGTTGAGCCCCCAGATTCACTAGCCCAAACCAGCCTTGCTCATGCTGGGGCACAGAAATAAAGCTGTGATTTAGAAGAACAACTAGCATACAAAAAGGACAGCTCTAGAATTTTGCCAAATGAAGAGGGGAGCTGTGAGAATGCTCTCCGAGTGGGAGGGGATGGCAGACACAGTTTACACTAACCCCCTACCTTAATAAATTGAACAGGAGCAGAGACCACACACACTAGCCAACCTACCACCTCAATGAGCCCTAGGTCCCATAGCCCAAACCAGCCTTGGTCACCCAGGGGCACAAAAGAAAAGCCATGGTTTAAAAGAACAACTAGTGGGGCACCTAGGTGGCTCAGTGGGCTAAGGCTCTCTGCCTTCGGGTCAGGTCGTGATCTCAGGGTCCTGGGATGGGGCCCTGCATCGGGCTTTCTGCTCAGCGTGGAGCCTGCTTCCCCCTCTCTCTCTGCTGCTGCTCTGCCTACTTGTGATCCCTGTCAAATAAATAAATAAAATCTTTAAAATAAATAAATAAATGGAAGAACAACTAGCATATAAAAAAAGCCAGTCCTAGACCTCTGCCAAACAGTGTCAGGGTAGGGGGCTTCTGAACCAGTCTTTGGGTGAGGGGGTTGATGGACATGGTCTACGCTCCTTTCCCCACCTTGAAAGCACAAACAGTGCACAGTTTGAACATCTTAACTAGCCTGACTCCTCAGTGAGCTCCAGACCCCTACACCATACCAGCCCTGGCAATCTCACCAAGGCAGCCATAAAGCAACACACACCAGAACACTCCTGATCAGTGCTGACCACAGCTCCAGCCATCATTGCAATGTGACAAAGGTGTGAACATCCAGTTCCACCCTACTTCAGCTCCAGGTGGCTTAGTAGGGCACACCGAGGGCAGAACATTGTAGAACCTCTGGGTGATCCAGCTTCCTTGCCTAAGTGCCCACTGCTTGAAGCACTCTGGCAACCCCAAGTCTGTGCTTGCATCAGTTCCAGCCACCTAGACAGAGGACCCCCTGCACAGAATGCCCCAGAATACTCCTGCCCATAGCCTTGGCTCTAGTCATCCAGCCAGGATACCCGGCACTAAGCACCCTGGAATACCTTGGCTTGCAACAAATTCAGCTTCCTCATTCCTACCAGGTTGCTCTCAGTGTGGAGAGTCCTGCACATCACCTGGTCCATGCATCACCTCAGTTCTAACCACCCTGTCAGGAAACCCTCTGCAGAGAGTCCCAGGACACCCCAGATATCACTACTTCAGCTCTCCTTCCCAAGTGTTTTCTATGAATAGAGCCTAAGGACACCCCATCTTGCATCCACTTTAGCTCTAGCAATCTGCCAAGGCACTCACTGTGTGGAGAGCTGAGGATCCCAGTCCACACCAACCACAGCTCCAGGTAGTCAGCCAAAACAAGTCACCAACACAAATAGCTCTACAAAGGGGACAACCATACATGAGACCATTCCTTCAAGTTTTTGAGAAGTAGCTATTCCACCTAACCACAAAAGCACAGAACATCAAGCAAACTAGGGAGACAGAGGAATATGCTTCAGAAGAAAGAATAAGAAAAAAAGCTACAGAGAATGAACTGAAAAACAGATAAGAAATATGGCTGATAAAGAATGTAAGTAATGATTGGAAAGATGCTCACCAGGCTGGAGCAAAGAATGGATGAATACAATGAGATCTTTGATGAAGTGACAGAAAATATGAAGAAGAACCAATCAGAGTTGCATAATATAATAACTGAAATAAAAAATAGGAGAGGCCATCAGCAGAAGATTAGCAGAAGAACATATCAGTGATCTGGAAGACAGTGATGGAAACAACCAAGCTGAGTATTAAAAAAGAAAAACAAGGAGAAAGGAAAAGAATGTTTAAAAATTGAGGCTAGGTTGAGTCCCTTGGAGCACTAGGAGTTATACACAACTAATGAATCATTGAACACTACAACAAAAAATTATGATGTACTGAAGGTTGGCTAACTGAATATAATGAAAAAATTAAAAACAATTAATAAAATAAAATATAAAAGAAAATAAAATTATATTCATTAAGTCTCAATAAAAAGTCCCTTGGACAACATCAAGCAAATAAACATGTGCATTATAAAGATCTCAGAATAAGAGAGAAAGGAGCAGAAAACTTACTTGAAGAAATAAATAGCAAAAACTTTCCTAAACTAGGAAAGAAATAGATATCCAGGTTCAAGAAGTACAAAGAGCCTCAAAGAAGATGAACCCCAGGAGGTCCACAACATAACATATAATAAATGTCAAAAATTAAATATAAAAAGAGAATTTTTAAAGTAGAAATAGATGAGTTACCTACAAGGGAAACCCTATAAGGCTATCAGCTAATTTTTCAACAGAAACTTTGCAAGCCAGAAGAGAGTAGCATGATATATTCAAAGTGCTAAAAAAACAAAACTAAACAAAACAAAAACCTACAAGAATATGCTGAACAACAAGATTATCATTCAGATTTGAAAGATAAATAAGAGTTTTCTACACAAACAAAAGATAAAGGAGCTTATGATCACTAAATCAGTTATACAGAAAATGTTAAAGGGTCTTCTTTAAGTGGAAAAGAATGGTCATAATTAGATGTGAGAAAACTATGAATAAAAAGATATAAAATATGATAGTATATACATAAAACATGGAGAAGGAAGAAAAAAGAAAGTAATGAATATAAGAGAATATTAAGATAAATTATATTAGAATGTGTTGGAACTTAAATGGCAATTTAATTACTGGTAACCACAGACTAAAACTTATGATACGCAAAAAATAAAGAGAAAGAAAGTGAACTTAACACTATAGAAGCTCATCAATCACAAAGAGAGCAAGAGAAGAAAGTATGGAGAGGAACTACAAAAACACCCACAAAAGAAATAACAGAATGGCAATTAGTACATACCTATCAATAATTACATTAGTCTGTGCATACTTATCCCCCCCAAAATAATTACTTCAAATGTAAGTGGCCTAAATGCTCCAAAACATAGGGTGACTGAATGGATTAGAAAAAAATGTCCATCTATATGCTGCCTACATAAGACTCACTTTAGACTTAAAGACACATATAAACTAAAACTAAAGGGATGAGAAAACATTTATTATGCATATAGAAGTAGAAAAAAGCTGGGGCAGCAATACTTATATCACACAAAATAGACTTTAAAACAGACTGTAATAAGAGACAAAGGGTATTACATAATGATAAAGGAATCAATCTAACAAGAGGATATAACAATTATAAATATCTACCCACCCAACACTGGAGCACCTAAATACATAAAGCAAATATTAACACATAAAGAGAGAAAATGGTAATCCAATAATAGTAGGGAACTATACAAACCTACTTACATCAATGGATAGACCATATGGGTAGAAAATCCACAAGGAAATGATCTCTTTAAATGCATGTTGGACCACAAGAACATAATATATGTGTGTGTGTGTATATACATATACACATCCACACATACATGTACATATATATACATACATATATACACACATATACATATATATACATATACATACACACACACACACACCACTAGACTTTTAAAGATTTAAAGCATACCATGCACCTATTCTAGTTACAACAGTAGAAATCAGTCAAAATAGAAATCAATTACAAGGAAAAAATTGTAAAAAACACAACTACATGGAGACTAAATAACATAATACTAAGCAACCAATTAGTCAGTAAATCAATTAAACAAGAATTTTTTTAAAATACATGAAGAACAGTGTGGAGATTCCTCAAGAAATTAAAAATAGAACTTCCCTATTACCCTGCAATTGCACTACTGGGTATTTACCCCAAAGATACAGATGTCGTGAAAAGAAGGGCCATCTGTACCCCAATGTTTATAGCAGCAATGGCCACCGTCACCAAACTGTGGAAAGAACCAAGATGCCCTTCAACGGACAAATGGATAAGGAAGATGTGGTCCATATACACTATGGAGTATTATGCCTCCATCAGAAAGGATGAATACCCAACTTTTGTAGCAACATGGACAGGACTGGAAGAGATTATGCTGAGTGAAATAAGTCAAGCAGAGAGAGTCAGTTATCATATGGTTTCACTTATTTGTGGAGCATAACAAATAGCATGGAGGACATGGGGAGTTAGAGAAGAGAAGGGAGTTGGAAATTGGAAGGGGAGGTGAACCATGAGAGACTATGGACTCTGAAAAACAATCTGAGGGTTTTGAAGGGGTGGGGGTGGGAGGTTGGGGTTCCAGGTGGTGGGTATTATAGAGGGCACGGATTGCATGGAGCACTGGGTATGGTGCAAAAATAATGAATACTGTTATGCTGAAAATAATAAAGAAATAAATAATACATGAAGATGAGTGAAAATGAAAACTCAATAGTCCAAAATCTTTGGGATGCAGCAAAAGCAGTTCTAAGAAAAAAATATATGGCTATAGAGGCCTACCTCAAGAAAAAAGAAAAAGCTCAAATAAGAAAATCAACTTTACAACTAAAAGAGCAAAAAAAGAACAAAGCCCAAAGTGAGTAGAAGGAAGGAAATAATAAAGATCAGAATAAATGTAAATGACACAGAAACTTAAACAAAACAACAGAAATGAATCAATTAAACTGTTACTGTTTCTTTGAAAAGGTAAACAAAATTGATAAATTCTTAGGCAGAGTCTTTGATAAAAAAAGAAACAACCTAAATGATTAAATCAAAAATAAAAGAGGAGAAGTAATAACTGATACCACAGAAACACAAATTATGACAATACTATGGAAAATTTCATGCCAACAAACTGGAAAACCTAGAAAACAGATAAATTCTTAGAAAAATACAATCTTCCAAAATTGAGTCAGGAAAAAAATAATGAAATTTGATGAGAGTAATTATTAGTAAACAAATTGAATCAATAATCAAAAAATTGTCAAAAAATAAAAGTCTGGGGCCAGATGGTTTCACCAATGAATTCTCTAAACATTTAGATAAGAGTTAACGTGATACAACACATCAACAAAAGGATAAAATCAGGTTATCATATCAATAGGTACAGAAAAAGCATTTGATGAAATTCAACACCTGTTCATGACGGACTCTCAACAATGTGAGATTAGAGGGAACATACCTCAACATAATAAAGGCCATATATGAAAAACCCACCGCTAAACTCTTACTTAATGGTGGAAAACAGAGCTTTTCCTCTAACGTCAGAAACAAAACAAAGATGCCCACTCTCACAACTCTTATTCAACATAGTACTGGAAGTCACAGCCACAGCAATCAGACAAGAAAAAGAAATACAAGGCATCCAAATTGGTAAGAAAGAAGTAGGACTTACACTATTTGCAGATGACATGATACTATACACAAAAAACCCTGAAGACTCCATTAAAAAACTAATAAAGGTGATAAACGCATTCAGTAAAGTTGCAGAATACAAAAATAATATACAGAAATTGGTAGCATTTCTATACACTAATAATGAAGAGTCAGGTAGAGAAATTAAGAAAACAATCCCATTTACAACTACACTAAAAAAGAATATCTAGGAATAAACTTAACCAAGAGGTAAAAAACCTGTATACTTAAAACTATAAAATATTGATTAAGAAATTGAAGAGGACATAAATAAATGGTCTTGGATTGAAAGAATTAATTGGATTGCTAAATTCTTTAATTGAATAACCCAGTTAAATTCTTAACTTGGATAGTTCAAATCTCTATACTACACAGAGCCATCTTTAGATTCAATGCAATCCTTTTTTTTTTTTTTTTTTTTTTTAAATCAGAGAGAGTGAGAGAGAACAAGCAGGGGAAGTGGCAGGCAAAGGAAGAAGCAGGTTCCCTACTGAGCAAGGAGCCTGATCCCAGGACCTTATTTAGGATCATCCCCTGAGCCAAAGGCAGATGCTTAATCAACTGAGCCACCCAAATGTCCCCATATTCAATGCAATTCTTATCAAAGTAATAGCAGAATTTTTCACAATACTAGAAAATTTGTGTGAGACCAAAAGACCCTGAATAGCCACAGCTATCTTGAGAAAGAAGAACAAACCTGGAAGTAGCACAATTCCAGATTTCAAGACATACTACAAAGCTATAATAACCAAAACAGTATGGTACTGGCACATAAAACTGACACACAGATCAACAGAATGGACTAGACACCCCCCAAATTAAGCCATATTTATATGGTCAATTAATCTATGACAAAGTAGGTAAGAATATGTAATAGGGAAAAGACAGTCTCTTCAATAAATGATACTGTGAAAACTGGACAGCTACATACAAAATGAAGAAACTGAACCACTTTCTTAATCATACCCCAAAACCCAAAATGGATTAAAGACCTAAATGAGATATCTGAAATCATAAAATTCCTAGAAGAAAACATATACAGTAATCTCTCTGACAGCAGCTGTAGAGACATTTTTCTAGATATGTCTCCTTTAACAATGGAAATAAAAGCTAAAATAAACTATTGGGACTACACCAAAACAAATTTTTTTTTCATTGGAAAAGAACTGTCAACAAAATTAAAAGACAGCCTACTGAACAGGAGAATATATTTGCAAATGATATAACCAAAAAGGGTTTAGTATCTAAAATATATAAAGAACTCACCCAACTCAAACCCCCCCAAAATTAATAATAATCCAATTAAAATGGATAAAGGATCTAAATCGACATTTTCCCAAAGAAGACATACACATGTCCAGCAGACACATGAAAAGATGCTCAATATCATACATCATCAAGGAAATGCAAATCAAAACCACAGTGAGATTTCAACTTAAACTTGTCAGAATGGCTAAAATGAAAGTAAAAAAAAAATAACAAGCGTTGGTGAAAATATGGACAAAGTAACCCTCATGCCCTATTGGTGGGAATGTAAATAGATAAAGCCACCATGGAAATCAGTACGGAGTTTCCTCAAAAAATTAAATAGAGAAATAACACATGATCTCGTAATTCCACTACTGGGTATTTAGCTAAGAAAAGGAAAACACTAATTTGAAAAGATATATACATCCTATATTTATTGTAGCATAATTTTCAGTAGCACATGAGCAACCTAAGTGTGCATCCATAAAGGAGCAGATTAAGAACATGTGGCACACACACACACACAGAAATTACACAGCCATAAAGAGGGGTGAAATTGTGTCATTTGCAACAATACGGATGGACCTAGAGGATATTATGTTAAGTGAAATAAGTCAGACAAGAAAGAAACACCATGTAAAATCACTCATATGTGGAATCTAAAAAACAAACAAATTAATAAACAAAAAGAAGAATCAAACCTAGAAATACAGAAAACACACTGATGGTTGCCAGAGGGGAAGAGTTGGGAGGATGGGCAAAATGGGTGAAGGAAAGTAGGAGATACAAGCTCCCAGTTATAGAATAAAGAAGTCACAGGAATAAAAGGCACAGAGTAAGGAATATAGTAAGTGATATTGTAATAGTGCTATATGGTGACAAATGGTAGCTACAGTAGTGATGAGCATAGCATAATGTAAAAATTTGTCAAATCACTATGTTGTACCCCTGAAACTAATGTTTGTTAACTATACTCAAATGCAATTTTTCATAAATTGGTTAATATTTTTTGATGTTATTGCATTACATCACCACGTGCTGTATGACAACTCAATTCTTCCACCACATTTATCTACTCAATTCTTACATAAGCACACCATGGCATCATTTGACTCTCACTTAACATGAACATTTCATTTTCATTTTTAATCTACCCATTTTTCTGACTGATAGCAAATACAGGTACTGAAATGAAGGAAATATTCTTTTTTCCATTTAATATTGTGGCCATAAAAATAATTAAAAACATCTGTTAGTTGAGCTGGAGGGGTGGTTAGTTTGTCATTATAGCGAAAACATCATATCTGTGGTGCCTGGGTGGCTTAGTTGGTTAAGCATCTGACTCTTGATTTCAGCTCTGGTCATGATCTCAGGGTGGTGAGATCAAGCCCTGTGTCTGGCTCCACAATGGGCCTGGAACCTGCTCAGGATTCTCTCTCTCCCTATGCCCCTCCCTGCCCTGTTGGCACTCTCTCTCTCTTTCTCTCAAAACAAAACAAAACAAAACAAAACCCAAGGCCTCCCCCTGCCAAAACAAACACACGAACAAACAAAACCAAAAGCTCATAGTATCTGAAAATTCTTTCATAGAATACTCAAGATTTATAACCTAAGGTCTCTGGAGTCTGGGAACCCCAGTTTGAAAACACTGTGTTACAATAAATTTATTTTCAACTCATGTTCCTGACAAAAGCTAAGTTCAAGCAAATAGTTTTGAATTAATTATCTTTTAGTTTTCCTTTCAGGTATCATTGTCTGGACGTATCTTATCACCCGTGAGATGCCCCTCTGAATATCACTACCCCACACCTTACTTGTGGGAAAGCCACTCTTGGATCCTCCAAGTCCACCTGGTGCTCCTGCCTTCTCTACTTCCTCTGCCTAGAAGTAGAGTATCTGGCTTCTCTCTCCATGCAGTACAAATTCGTATTGATTCAGCCTCCCATTTTTTTGGTGTTGTTCCATAGTGTTTTTTAAATCTATTTTTTACCTTCTATCAGTTACATTTTTTTTTTTTTTTAGCTCAAATCTCCATTCCCCAAAATTAGAAATTTTGGTTGAAGGATCTGGAAACATATGGTCAATATGTACCAAGGTGAACCTGTGATTAGTACCCACTGGTGCATACAAAGGAAAATATTATTTTGGGGTAAATAACTAACACTAATTACAGCCTTGAGAAAATGCTTTTAAAAAATTAGTTACCATTTCTTAATCTGACTCTGCTGCTTAGCTAATTAAAATTTCTTCTCCCAAGTTCTGACATGGTATATAACATACTCAAAAAGTAAAACAGAGATTGTTGCTCATCTTACCTGTGCACCAGGAGCACAAGAATCAAAGCTGAAGTTATTTGTTGCATTCTTCTCAACTATGCATCTATTGATAACAATGCCAAACGGTGGGTATTCTTTAACTTGGTTCTACATAAAGATAACAAAAACTTAGTTACAGATTACTGACCTCCTATCATGGGATGAGATTCAATTTTCCATTCATTTCTTCAACATTTATTAAGCACCAGGTATATGCTTAATAGGCATTCATAGGTACTAAGGTAGTAAACCTCCAAATATTGAAAAAAATATTCCTGGATTTCAAGGAGCTTACAGTATAGGAAACTAGTAGACAAGACAAGAGAAGGGTGTATTCATTAATTTACTAAACACACACAGCAATTACTACATGCCAGTCAGTATTTTACCTTTTTAAAATATCAGGCCAAGGAAATTTCTTAACAACCCTGCAGTTACTATCATCTTCATTTTACCTAGGAGGAAACTGAAGCTCAGAAAGGTGAAGTGTGGAGCACCTGGGTGGCTCAGTCAGTTAAGTGTCTGCCTTTGGCTCAGGTCACGATCCTGGGATCAAGTCCCACATTGGGCTCTGGTTCAGCGGAGAGTCTGCTTCTCCCCAACCTTTCCCCCTGCTCATGATCTCTCTTTCTCTCTCTCTCAAATAAATAAATAAAATCTTAAAAGAAAAGAAAAATGTGAAGTGTTCTATCCAAGGCCATACCACTATTAGTGGAGAAATTGGAATCTGAACCCAGGAAGTATAGGTCCAGAGTGCATAAAATGCTTCCAAAATACATTTCCTATGTGTTGTTCACAAAAAGAGTCCTATGGGACAAATCATTTTTTAAATTAGCATATAATGTATTATTTGCCCCAGGGGTACAGGTCTGTGAATCATCAGTCTTACACAATTCACAGCACTCACCATAGCACATACCCTCCCCAATGTTTTTTTCTGGGGGGACAAGTCATTTTAAGAACACTTCACACACTGTCCTCTCTCTAGAAAATTCATAATACATACTAGCATATTAGCAAATCTAACTATAACAAAACGTGTTTAGCTTGGATTAAAACAAATATGCTCAATATCACTAATCATCAAGAAAATGCAAGTCAAGACTACAATGGGATGCAACACCACACCTTTCAGAATGGCTAGTATCAAAAAGACAAGAAGTAGCAAGTTGTGGGAGAAAGGGAACCCTTGTGCTCTGCTGGGGGAAATACAAATTGGTCTGGTCACTGTGGAAAACAGTATGGAGTTTCCTCAAAAATTTAAAAATAGAATTACTATATGATCTAATAAAATTCCACTACTGAGTATTTACCAAAAAAAAAAAAATTAAAACACTAATTCAAAAGATATAGGCATTCCTATGTTTATTGCAGATTATAGCCAAGATATCAAAGCAACTCATGTGTACATCCATAACTGAATACGGGAGAGGTGATATGCACACAGACACACACATAGTAAAGCATTGCTCCACCATAAAAAAAAGAACGGAATCTTGCCATTTGCAACAATGTAGATGGTCCTAGTGGGTATAATGCTAAGTGAAATAAGTCAGACAGAGAAAGATAAATACCATATGATTTTACTCATTTGTGGGATTTAAGATACAAATGAACAAAGAAAAAAGAGAAACAAAAAATCAGACTTAAATACAGAGAACAAACTAGTGGTTGCTAAAGGGGAGATAGATGGGGGTGGGTGAAATAGGTTAAGGGGACTATAGAGTACACTTACCTTGATGAGCACTGAGTAATGCATAGAATTGTTGAATCATGCTGTATACCTGAAACAAATATGACACTATATGTTAATTATACTTCAATATAAAAATACCCAAGTGTTTTTACTTTATTTACATTAAGAAAATTTCTCAAAAGACAAGATAACACAAGGAGTTATTGGACATTATATCAAAAATTAAAGATATACTATATGTTGGCTAATCAAATTTAAATTAAAAAATAAAAAATAATAATCAAAATTAATATTTTTAAGTGATAATATTTTATTTTCCATGTGCCTAGAGCTGAACTGCACCACACCAGTTAAGGAAATAACATCTCCACCTGGAATACCTTGGTTTAAACCCCAACACTATCACACAATTAGATGGTCTAGGTTGGGCTCTGTTGGGCTAACAAACCCTAAAATCTCAGAGGTTTGATTCAGTGAGAAATTGTTTCTCATCATGCGAAGTGCAATGTGATTTATTTCTCATGGAGTGGCTATGCTGGCAGTTCTTCCCTAAAGGATGAGTCAGAGACTCATGTTTCTTTAATCTCACAGCTCTGACACCTTCAACAAATGACCTCAATGTGGTCATGGAAAGGGAAAAAAGGAATATGATGGTTTATGACTGTGCTTTATAGCCAGACCTGCAAATAACATAAATCATCTCTGTCCACACTTCACCAACTAGAAATCAATCATGTAGCTCCTACCTAGCCACAGGGCAAACCGGGAAATGTGGCCTTTTGGTGTGCTTTGGAAAGATTTCATGGGTTTCAGTGAACATGTAATATTGCTAACCATGTAAACTTGGGCAAGCTATTGAATTCCTTTGTGCCTCACTTTCCTTGTCTATAAAATGGGTATAAGTTATCTCATTGGCTTTTTATTAAGGTTAAATGAGTTACTATCTTTAATCACTTGGAATCACATTTTGACCACAGGTACCTGATTCATGTGTTCAGTCATATATATTCATAACTCTGAAGAGCAAATATTATTACCTCCATATTTGGAGAAGAGGAAAGAGATAGAAACTATATGACTTGCCTACAATTACACAGTTGCTTTATTACTCAGGGTTCTTTAGAGAAACCAAAGCAATAAGATTTATTTATACAGTTAGAGAAACAAATCTATTGTAAGATGTGATTATAGAGACTGATAATTCCAAATCTGCAGTATGTGCCAGCAGGCTTGAGACTCAGGAGAATTAATGGTACAAATGAAGTCCAAAATCAGGCAAGCGAAGAATTCCCTCTCATTCATGAGAAGGTCAGTTTTTGTTCACACTGTTTTTTGACTAATTAGATGGGGTCTACATAGATCATAGAGGACAATCTACCTCACCAATTAAAATGTTAATCTCACCTAAAAACATCCTTGGAAAAACACCAGAATATTGTTTAACCAAATTATCTGGTACCTTGTGGCCCAGCCAACACATAAAATCAACCATCATAACACAATAAAAAAAATAAAAATTTAAAAACTCAGATTTCTACTAAAAAAAAATTAACCATCACAGTTGCTAAATGTCAAAACATTCAGAACCTTTCTTGAGTCTTCTGATCCATCCAGTTTTAATTTCTAAGTTAAAAAAATTAACCATCACAGTTGCTAAATGTCAAAACATTCAGAACCTTTCTTAAGTCTTCTGATCCATCCACAGTTTTAATGGCCCACATAGAATCTGATCTATAGATAGATGATTCTTTCATCCATTCAAGAATTTTTTTTTCAATCACTTATACTTTTCAGGGCACAGGAAAAAGAATGACAAACAAAATGACCCAGACTCTAACTTCATAAAATTTATAAGTAATAGTAAAGTCATTTACTTGTACAACTTTTATGTCATCACCCTACCCACCCCTGTTGTCACTTATATTTACACACATGCATAAGCACATTCTAGTGGAGATCTTGGTACTTCCTGTTGAGTGTTTCAAAAATTCCCCAACAGCCCCAAAGGTTCAAACACCACATAAAAAATAATGGCAAAGAAGGCATTTTGTTCATTCTTGGGGGAGAAAAGGTTGGTTTCCGTGCACCTGTTCAAGCCTGAAAGGTCACATTTTGGTCTTAATCACTGCTTAGTATAACCAAAAATTTCCTAAATTGAGAACACTTAGAAACTGAGATCTTCAAAGGTCTATAGGCTCTCTGGCACCAGGCTGGTTCAGCTAGCTCACAAATAATTGGCATTTACTCCCTTATATTGATATAACTCTTGGAGCCAAACAGGATCCCAAAGTGTACAAATCAATTCTATCATTACCCTGGTGAGTAAGGGGAAGACAGAAGTCATTTCAATCTAAACTTTGCAACTGAAAGCACTGATCTGATGCACTTTTAATCTAACAAAAAAATATATATGCTTAATGTAGGTGTTTGCATTTTCTATGATGTAAACTCAAATCTGGAGAAGGAGAACCTTGTCCAACTTGCTTTTATAGGCAAAGCACAACTTTGAGAAGAAAGGAAATAGAGTTGATTCAGAATCAACAAACATTAATGGACATCTATAATATGAATAGACACCATATTCTCCAGTATAAAGATTAGGATACATCATCTAGTGCATAAATAATTTGAATTTAAAATCTACGTGAAACTCTTACAAATGAAGGAAAATGGTTTTCATATGGCTTCACATGTAATGAAGTGCTATTATTGAAAAGGGAAAAAAAGAATACTATTTCAGAAAACCCTACATAGTCTCTATTACTGTGGTCTCTTCTAGACCGTTTCAGAAAAGCCTACATAGTCTCTGTTACTGTGATCTCTTCTAGGCATTTAATGTACAGTGTCTCAACTCATTTTGAGATTAGTTAAAAAATTAATGATTCATGAAAAGAGTAAATAGGATTAATAAATGATATGAAAGAATCCAATTCAACATTTATCGACTACTTAACTATAAGCCAGATAAAAAGTATACAAAAATAGGAAAACAGACCCTAAACTAAAACAGTTTATAATTGAATGATAGGAAACACTCTCAAGTAATTACTGAGACATGAGGCAGATTATGGTGAGTGCCCTTGAAGTATCCCCAATTTGGACAACAATCTATCCTGGTAGATTTGGGGAGCCAGACATGTTGCTGCTTCAACAATTCCCCAACATTCAGATCACAGATCAGGAAAATTCTAAGTGAAACAGGTTTATTAAAGATTTTTACAAAAACAACCTACAGAGACTTTTTGGATGTTAATTTCAGAATATGGCACTTACACTCCATTGTTCTTGTGCCCAAGTTCACAGAACTGGGTTACAGATCATTGTTTAAGCTCATTTGATGAACTCCTCCCTCCTCCATCCTCTAAGCTTATCAAGGGTGTCCTGTACCAAATGATCATCTAGAATTGTCACCTTAAAATTCATCTTTCTTACCCTCTGCATGTTAATTATCAATAGGGAACAGGTCATGAGAACAGGATGCTTAAGTAGTTTGTGAGGCACAGACTTGTACCCCTGGAGCTAATAATACATAATATGTTAAAAAAAAAAAAAGTTCGTGAAGATGAGCACAATGCTGAAGTCCATGGGCTTTGTGGCACCCACACTAGAGCTGAGTATACATGCGGAGTCTGGAGTTCCTTGTCTAGCAAAGGCCAGAGGAGAAGGATATGTAAAATGCCTGAGTTCAGGGGCGCCTGGGTGGCTCAGTGGGTTTAAAGCCTCTGCCTTCAGCTCGGGTCATGATCCCAGGATCCTGGGATCAAGCCCCATATCGGGCTCTCTGCTCAGCAGGGAGCCTGCTTCCTCCTCTCTCTCTACCTGCCTCTCTGCTCACTTGTGATCACTATCTGTCAAATAAATAATAAAATAAAATCTTTAAAAAAAATGCCTGAGTTCAGCAAAGGGAAACAACAGAAAGTTTTTGTGAAGCAGATGGCAGTTAAGAAGGTGTTGAAAAGCTGGTAGGATTAAGGTGAGGGGATGTTGGAGGAGTGCTTTCTAGGAAGAGAGAAGGGCCAACAAAGCAGCAGAAGCAGGAAAATATGACCAAGGAATTATAAGCAGACTCATCAAAATAATGTAAGTTATCCCCCCAAAAAAGGAAAAAACAAATAAAACTAGAAACATTGACTCAAGCACCACTCTACAGGGCTTCATACTCAATTTAAAGACTTTATACCTAATTTTGTGTAAAACTATGCATCTTAGCCCACAGACTTCCATGTATAAGCAACATAACTTGATTTCAATCATTCAACTTCATTTCTAGTTCAAGGTCCACTCTGCTGAACAGGCCAGAGATTTGAATCATTCCCCCCCCCCAACAATGTTCCTCCCCTTTTCTCTCCTTGAGAGGGTGAGTTCAGGGTTTGCATTATGCCTAGGAATTGGGAAGGCACCGGATTACTGGAACCTTGAGTCTACTGTCCAATTTATTACAAAGATAGCACTTCCTAGCTTGCCAGCCAATGAGGTTCCTTCAAAAGACTGATTATTGCCCTGTCTAATATAACATATGCCACCCCTACCACTCCACATTCCCAGCAGTGATGCTGAGAAGTCCAGGTTCCCCCTCTCTAGAAGTTCACAAATTTTTCTGAGTCTTGGCAACTATTAGTATCACTAGTTGGAAAGTAGAGCATGTCCTTACTACGACCACCATCACCATACACCCCTTCCCTCTAGTCCAGATTGGAACTGCCCTTTTTCTGGGACAATCTTGACTCCTCCAAGTTTGTGATCAGGAAACCATTAACAATCTGAGCTATGTTCTGGGGTTTAGGCTTTTGCAGGAAAAAATATGGAAGACTCCCTGGTCATTTCTATTTTCAGTTTTAACTCCTCTCTGCCCTGAGACAATGAGCAAGAGGACTGATTAACTGATGGAATGAGAAGAAAAGAGAAATCAAGGGAAAGGAAAAATATTTAATATATAAAAATATTATTCCATTAAATCTATATGCAATGGAGGATGTAGCAGTCATTGTGGGTTTAAAGAGCTTTATAATAATCATTCTGGAAGCAGAGTGCAAGGTGGATTGGAGGAACTAGAAACAAAAATGTTTTAACTGGTTACAATAAGGCAGGCCAGTGGCAGTGAGATGGAAAGGGAAGACAAATATTTGAGATTCCAAAAAGCTAAACCCATTAAGACTTAGCCCATGACCCAATAAACATGAAGAGATTTAAAAAAAAAAATGAAGCAGTTATTAACAGGATGCTGGGGGGAATAATGATGGCATTCTGAAGAAGAAAAATCAAACAGTGTATGAGCTTATTTACAGAAGAAAAGCAAATTCCATTTTGATGTTCCAGATGTCAATATCATCACTCAGTGAGGATTCCCTAGAAGTGTCTGGAAATCAGAATCATGGCTCAGGAAAGACCTCACACAAGGTGCATCGATTCTTTTATGGAACCAAGTCTTACGTGAATCAACTAGCTCTATTCAAACAAATTATGATAGTCTAAAAATACAGGAGGGCATCAGTGGTTGTAGGAAATGATTCTTTGTACATGGTGATAAGAAGAACATGTGAATTTAGAAGCTGGAAGAAAACAGGAGAAACAAAAAGCAGAGATTAGAGAGATGAAAGACTAAGAAGAAAGGGTGGCCATTTGTGTGAAGGGCTTCAGATCCTTCTAAACTCAGAACCAAAGGAAAGTCAGAGAATATGGAAATGTGAAAGTCACTGGATGTTTTCTCAAGGCTGATGTCAGCAAGATAGTGTGGCGTGGAGACATACTGCAAGAGACTTGAACTTGCACATATGGTGTGGAGACCCTCTTTCAGAAAATCTGGTGTCAGTGGAGTGGAAGAAATGAGGTTATAAAACTTATTCAGAAAGAATGGTACAATGAAGGAGACAAAAGAACAACTCTAACTCTTCTACAAATTCTTCAGACCCTAGTTAAACTAGCCCCTACTCTATGACTTCAGGATCTTTGTAGACTCTGTTATAAATACCTGAAATGTTCTTTCTCTGTCCTTCCCTCTTTAACCTCTCTAAGCATCCATTTTCTCATTTGTAAATTGGGAATAATAATACCTACCTTAAACATTATGAAGAAAATAAATCAGGCTGCAAAAGGGCCTAGATCAGAGCCTGACACATAGTAGGTATGTAGACAGCAATAGTATTTTACTGAGAGTTGTAGAAGACTATTATTCATATTGTTAATATTGCAGAAGCTATGACTGGTACAGTGTCAGGTTGCTTATTCCCCTGGGGAGAAAAGAATTGCCTAAAAGCAGAGCCTTGCCCAAGGCAGACATGGTGAGAAATGGACCCGAGGGAGTGATAACTCCAAGAGGCGTTTATGAGGGAGTGTCTCCAGAAGCTTTGTCAAGTGTCCTCCAGTAATCCTAAATTACATGAAAACTTCACTTCAAAATGCATGGTCTGGTCCCCTCTTCCAAAAACTGGAAGAACATTAATTTGATCTTCCATTTCCCAAAACGTTTTGGTAGCACTAGGAAGTAATATAGCCCAAGCTGGTAAGGCTCTGGGGAGGAATTGGAGGAACTATTCCTTGTTCTGCCTCTATGTGGCTGAGAGACCTTGGACCAGTCATTTAACCTGTCTCGTCATCAATTTATTTGTCTATAAAACAAAATGAATAGACTAGGTCATTGGTTCTCCTCAGGAGCAGCTGAGGAGATATCCCCTGCTGCCAGAGGGGATATTCAGGCCATGTGTGGGAGAAGTTCTGGTTTTCACAGGATTGGACAGTGCTCATGGTATTAGCAAGTGTGGACAGGTATGCGGGATGTCCTGCAAGGCTTAACACAATCGGCAACAGTCAGGAGTTGTCCTACCTCCTGCATGACTTTCTAATGTCCCTCTGACACTGAGGTATGTGACGGGCTTTATTATAATTAATTAGCCTAGAACCTGTTTCACATGTAAAAAGAGAATATTTTTGCATAATTAAAAAAATTTATGTACTTGAAAGCAAGCAAGCGAGAGCACACACAAGCAGGGGGAGGGACAGAGGGAGAACCAGACTCCCCAGTGAGCAGGGAGCCTGATGTGGGGCTCGATCCCAAGACCCCAAGATCATAGCCTGAGCCAAAGGCAGCCATTTAACCAACTGAGCCACCCAGGCTCCCCTTTTTGCATAGTTTTTATATATACTTGTTCAAATAGTTTCTATCCCAGTACCTACCTATGCTTCTGCACTTGTATTGTACAGAATGGCTCCTGATCTCCTTTTAAATCTAACTTAACTCTAAGTACTACAAGTTCTTCGCTACTTCAGTATGTTTTCCATTACCACACTTGTGAATATGTTATCATCCATTACTCTCATTTTATTTCTCTTCTAGTTAGGACATTTTTAATTGTACACGTATATACATTACTTGTCTGTGAATCTTATTTTAGGGTAGGACAGGGGTGTTGCAAAAGGTTTGTTATAAAAGCATTCTTGGGTCCCAAATGTTGAAAGTCACTAGACCAGACGTTCTGATGTCCCTCCTTCCTCTCAAACTCCGTGACACATCATTTGTCCACATTGTCTTCTGTGGAGGGCCACTACAAGGAAAGAGTTGCATATTTTACTTGTTGAAACATTCTATACTGCACTGAACTTGAATGTATGCTCAACTGTGGTGATGTGGCTATTTACCTGTCCCCCTACAACCAGCCATCCAATACCTGAATAACCTAAGTAAACCATCAACAAATAATGGAAACTGAGCTAATCCACATTCATATTTACTACCAATTTCTTGTCACTTACACAAGACACATTCAGGGCATGTCAATTATGCTAATTTCCAGTGAAGAGGACTCTCCTATTAATAGTTCTTGCAACCTCATGCCCAGCTTACTCTGCCTCAGTGAGCTTCCACATCCTGTTCCTCTTGAAAGACTTCTTAATTTGTTTTGCTACCAAAAGAGATAAGTGAAACTATTTTTCAAGAAAAACAGGAACTTTTGATAGAGTTGAAATGACATGTCAGATACAGATAGCTGAAATAAGTTGTGTTTGGTTACTGTCTATGTTTCCCAAAGAAAATAATCACCTCTGGGACTCATATGCAATTCTGCAGTGCCTGAACAATCGAAGTCATTTATTTTTGTTTCACCTCTGAAAAATATAGCCATGGCAGCAAGGACAGAAGCAATGCATATTTTAGAGATTGAGCGTTTCACTCCCTCCCCTTTTATTTTGCAAAACAAAAATGTCTTTATTTTTCTATAACCAGATTAAATTTCCATTTTTACCCATTTACACTTCCAACTGATGGCATGATACTTGATAATTAACTCAATTCTAAGTGAAGTCTGTCAAATCCAGTGATGTCTTAATCATTTGGGGTTTAAAATTTTAGAATTTTCTCCACACCTTATCCTGCAGGGTATAACATCGGTAAAGAGGGAGTTATCTATTCCTCTAACTTAATTTGTTCTATGATAGCCTATACAAAAGTCACGGGCACCTCCTAATATTAGTGTCTCCTGGAAAGCCACTTCTTCATCAGAATTGTACTATCCATACTGCTACCTTCAGGTGCATTACCCAGACGTGACCCTATATGGCCCCTTCTGGGTCCTTCCTGTTCTCAGCATCTCGTTCAAACCACTCTTTAGCACCAAGGAAATATCTGTTTCCCATACCCCACTGGAGGCAGAGAAAACTTAGACCCACCTGCCCAAGGTGCTGCATGCAGCCATCTCTGTTCTGATGAGTTGTCCTGACTCCAGGATGCTTCTGCAGGAACAAGCATCTCCAGAGCACAACGACCATCAAGACTGCCATTTATCTCCTTTACTCTTGGATTCCAAATTTAAAGAGGAATAAGATTCCTTCTCCCCCACCCCTGAACAGAACTTGGCACATAGGAATGCCATAGAGAAAGATGTACAGATGTATCTCCCAGTCTGTCTGTATCTCTCTCTTACTTTCCCTCTCCCACCTACAAACTCCACGGGTGCCCATGTAATTTTTGATCGGTAATTGAGGAAAAAGAGTTCTCACCTTCACTATCCTTTTCAGATACAATTCTGTGTCACTTAAAATAGCCCCAAATGAAAACCTTCCATGTCCAAATATATAGAAGTAGAAAACTCCAGTACTTTCTGTGATTCAATAGCATTCAATCACTAGCAATCGTGTTGAGTAAGGGGATTCGCAATACAAAGAAATACTTGCAAAAGAAAAGTTAAATTAAAAAATAAGTGTAAAATATACACCAGAATTCAAAGACTTGGTATAAAGAAAAAGAATATAAAATACCTCACTGGTCATTTTTATACTAATTACATGTTGAAATGATAATATTTTGAATGCATTAAATTAAGTTTTTTAAAATTAATTTCACCTGCTTAACCTTTCTAATGTGACTAGAAGATGATTTAAAATCCCATATGTGGCTAGGGACGCCTGGGTGGCTCAGTTGGTTAAGCGGCTGCCTTCGGCTCAGGTCATGATCCCAGCGTCCTGGGATCGAGTCCCACATCGGGCTCCTTGCTCGGCAGGGAGCCTGCTTCTCCCTCTGCCTCTAGCCTGCCACTCTGTCTGCCTGTGCTTGCGCTCTGTATCTCTCTCTCTCTCTCTCTCTAACAAATAAATAAAAATATTTAAAAAAATAAATAAATAAAAAAATAAAATCCCATATGTGGCTCAAATTGTTATTTCTTTTAGGACAGTGCTATTCTAGAGATTGATCCCCAACAGAAAGATCAATGCTATTGTGCTTCAGTACACACACGTATACACATTAAAGTGAACCACCCCCAACACAATGATGCTTTCAACAGATACCTCCACCTTTCTTAAAGGTGCTTTCTTTTCTCTTACTTTTTCTATTCTTCTAAGCACACAGAGTGAAGGTTTCCAATAGATGTGGAGCTCTCCTGAACTCCTTACCTGAGTGTTCGGTGAATCCACTGTCTCTCCCCTAGGGAGAGCGCCTGGACCCCGTTTCTAGAAGGCCAGCAGCAGCCATCAAGGGGGGAACTGCCCCGAAGAGCAGCAGGCCCCTGAATCTGAGTGGGCAGAGCAATAGGAAGCGTTTTCAAATGCTAATATTAAATATGGGTGGTCTCTGAATTTAAAAACTACATAATTATAACCTTTTTACCTGATTCATTGTTTATTAGTCCCCTATGACATTCTGTTCAGAGGATACATCAAAGCGAATGCCACAAATCCTAAAAATCTCGTTATAAGACAGCTCTGAACATCTACCTGAGGTGAAGTCATCGACAGGAGACATAGCTGGTAACTTCAAAGGGCTCCTGCTGGGAGAGAAGGGCTCAGAGGACAGAGGTGGGAGGAGAGGCCCCACTTGACCCAGGAACCCAGATGCCGTCCTGTCATGGGCTCTGCCACTTGGACACAGAAGTGACAAGAAAAGTGAATTATTCAACCCATGCTGTTAGCTGGGGCTTTCAGTAACTGATTTGTTGTTGCTGTCGTTTTTCTTAAGGGGAACTGCACAAGTCAGCAAAATACAGAAAATGAAGTTTCCTCTCTCTGAGCATCACACCCCAAACATACCCTCATTAAAAGCACATCAATTCTACAGGCTGTCACCCAACCACCAGCACGCGAATTCCCTTTGCTCCTTTATTAAGACGTGCACGTTTCTGTATTTCATCTCTTCTAAGGAGTGCTATTATTCACCAAAAGATGATCTACAAATTATTTATGGTTTATTTTCGGAAGCCATGAGCTCATTTAATTTACAGTGAAGGAAGAGCTATAACTGTGTGAAGGGAACAACATTTCATTTCTCAAAACTCTGCCTTTGCTAAATGACAGCTTCACCATCTTTATTTGCCCTGCAGGTTTCTCTTGAGCTGTGTCTCTAACCATATTAGCAGAGCGTTTGCCTGCTGTCCAACTGCCCCCAGGTAGAAAGACCTCTGCTTTTCCGGAGCTTTGCGGAACTTGTCCCACTCTGCAACGGACTCGAGTTAGCCACCTCTTAGTTGTTTATTGCATCCCCCTCTCTTCTGCCCAGCTTGGTAGTTTAACCCAGATCACAGCAGCAGACACGCTCTGGAGCAGGCGTCCAGTTCCTTGCTCCAATGCCCCTTCTACTTTTGACACATTTCCGGGCGACACTTGCATCCTGGCCAATTGTTTTTCTGCCCTTGCCTCCTCTGAGCCAGAGCCGTACAGTGAGGATCACGGGGAGTTACAGGCATTAGGACTGTGAGAAGGAGTGCCCGGTGTATTTCCTTGACAGGGAAATGATTCAAAGTGGAAGATCCACAGGGGTTAAAGGACCTACCCTTCAATCTCGTCAGTGCTGGTGTGAATGGAACTTTCATTTCCTTGTGGCAGCTCAGGAAGCTCTACAACTGTCTGCTGAACAAAAGGCTTAAAGAAGAAACAAGATCAAATAGATCTGCGCACTCCTTGGCCAACAGGCAATTTCCCTGGTATGGCCTTTTGTCAACTGTGACTGTGCAAGTTGCCGTGTAAACAAAGCTTTTTTTCACTAGGTATGAGGATGCTCAGGCTTTATATAGGCAAGTCGTTACAGCAACCCATTGTTCTTAGGGAGTCCAGAATGAGGAACACATCTTGCTCCAGGGTTTTCTCCTTTGAGGTCCTCAGTGTGGACCACAGAGTCACTCTGCCTTAAAGTTTCAGGACATCTTTCAGACCCTTTGGATATATAAAGCAATAGGTTCCCCTATCTGATCCCCCGAGCCTTATATCCGGGCAGCACCCTGTTCCTAGTTTTCCCTATCCTCCACATCATGAATCTAGGAGGTCTAGCAAGCTTCCAAGGAAAGCTCTTTCTGCCTTCTAATTTCTCATGCCAAAAATTCTCTTCAATGTTGACTCCCATGAGGATTCATTTCCATCTGGAATTAGTCTTGGGTCACCTTCTCCCTGGACACAGGGATTTAACATGACATTTGTTTGTCTTAAGCATTCAGTGCCTGCCTCACCTCTACCAACATCCACATTCAGGTCTTGTACATCCTTCTTTCCCACACCTTCCACTTCTCTCTAGTCTGTAATTACCCACAAATATTTACTCATGGAGTATTTGCAGCGGAAGCAGATAAGGAAGCACCCATGTAAGTGAATGCCAGGGGACAGGGGCTCTTTAGCGCATACTCAAATTTTACTATCAGTTAACCTTTTAACCAGGACATTATTATCAATGGCCAGTCGCTTTAGAGAATGTATTCCATAATGAACCCCTAAGCACTCATACCAAAAGCAAGGGAGAGAGAGAAACTATAGTGAGTTTTTAATCCTGTTGCTCTTGGCCACTCAGGTCATTTAAACAAAGAAGCAGCTTGATTTCATGCATATTTTAAAAGTAACCCCCAGCAAGTTCAAGTTTCAGACTAACCCAGAAATATTTGTTGAAATATTGAATGAATAAACCTTGATATCCAACATCTTACTCCCTTCCTGAAATATGTTATGCCTTCTTTATGCTGGCAAATGATGGGTCAGATGAAGGAACAGAACAAGAAAGCACAACACCTGAAGGTGGGAGTAGAAGACACTGAGGTAAAAAGCAAGACTAGAACCAGGCAAGAAGGGGCACATGGAAAAGAGAACCACTTTGTTTCAATTTCAACCAGGGAGTAAGAGGACATTCCTGAAAGTAACTGGGTGTCATGTTGATGGTCTGAAAGTATAAAACAGAGTCCTGCAGATACCAAGAACGCATAATAGGGCTAGGGGATCTGATCATTAACATAACGAGAAGGCATTTTATAACCCCTTTTATCCAACAATATAGTATTCATATAGCTACTGGAACATCAGAACTATTTAGGAATTTTTCTTTGAAAATACTACCTGGGCCACACTCCTTGACATTTAATTCAATTAGCTTAGTGTTGGGAACTATAGATCCAGGTCTGGGGAAGAGTAAGTGCAACATAAGCCTGAAACATCTTGGCTGGCTACAAAATGAGAAAGTGTTACCAGCAAAACACACACACGCACACGCGCGCGCGCACACACACACACACACACACACACACACACACACAATGGGGGACATGTCCAAAAGACAAGGCAGTCAGTTTGGTCAGCTTAAAGGGGGTTCTACTGGCCAAAGCCAGAGTAATCTGAGCATCTAAAAAGGTTAAGTATAGTTATAGATTATAATCCACTGAATAAAATAGGAGCCCATGAGTCCATACTGATAATGTAGGTAGATAGAGACATAGACACATAGAAACATACACAGATGTATATACAGATATGTAAGTAGAATAGAACATTGGGTTACTCCTTACAGAAGACCAACTGATAAATGTAGAGACTGTTTTTCTGGGGCCAGAATCAACAATTATTGTTAAATCTAATGTGTAATACTTGATGAATTATCTTAAAAAATTTAATCATTATCTTATGTATTTAAAGTATTTAATCATAAATTACCTGTTACTTGCAAGAAGCAAGATGGTAACCACCAGATGAAGGAACTGGACAAAACCTTTACTGGGTGATTAAAATTAACCTCATTAAAGAGAGGTAAATGGGTTTTGAGCACCTGTAGATGCGATGCCCTAAGAAAAGTACACATCGCTTTTATAGCATTCTGGCAAGGGATACATAACCTGAATTGAATTATGAGGAAACACGAAGCAAACACAATGTAAGGATCACTCTAGAAAATAAATTACTTGTATTTGTCAAAAGTATCAATTCAACAAAAGACCAAAAAAAAAAAAAAAAAGGCTGAAACATCCCAGATGCAAGGAGATTAAGAAGGCATGGTAAATGACTGCAATGTGTAATCCTGGCCTAGATCCTGTATTGAAAAAACAATTATGCTATAAAGGGCATTATTAAGACAACTGACAAAATTGGACTATAAACAAAATTGGATTATAGACTAGATAAATATAGCTCATCCATGCTAAATCTTTAGAGCTTGATAACTCTACCATGGTAATTTAAAAAAATATTCTTGTCTCAAGAGAGAGGAAACAAATGAAGAAATGTTCAAAATTAGTAAATCCTGATAAAAGGAAGTCAAGAGCTCTGTGTAGTAATCTTGCAACTTTTGTGTGGATTTAAAGTTATTTGCAAATTAAAATTCTCCCATTTGACTCCCCAGGCAATTCTGATATAGCACATCATAACTGGCATTTGGAGACCACTAACGCAGTAGGTTCAATGTCACCTTAAGAGAGCTAATAGGATGCTTTCTCATCTTCTGTCCTGTTATTTTTATAATAGCCCTCGAATGAATAATCAATGTTATATCTGGAGTTCTTGTCCAAACAACCAGGTAGAAATGATCACAGATACTAAATGAGAAAAGGAAATTCACATGCATTTATACTTTAGCTTCTACATACACTTTTCATGCAATCAATTACTTGTCTCAACACTTTCAGAGTTTGCTAAGATAATTACGTGCGCAATAATGATCTGCCTGTATGCTTATTCATTTCGATCGTAACATTAATGATTACAAAAGAGAAACTTCAAAATTCCACAGATACTCAGATCCTTTCTGCTTCTACCTTTGTATTTTCTTTTCACTAATGATAAGATGTTAAAACAAAAGATCTTTGGAGAATATGTATAATGGAACTATAATAAGATTCCATTTTAATGACTATATTCTTGATTACTTGCTATGTGCCAGAAGCTTTGCTAAGTGCTTTCATGCTATATCAGGAAAAGACAGGTAATGCTGCTGTAATCGACACCATCAAAGATCCTAGTGGCTTATAACAGTGAAGGTTTAGGACTTGCTCACACTACAGGGATTCCACAGATCAGCAGTGGGATTCTGTTCCTAGTACTTATTGAGCCACCATCTTGAACATTTGATCACCATATGCTAGAGAGAAAGAGGTCTTTAGAGGAACACGTACCAGCTCCAAGAGGACACTCATAGCTTCCATTCATAATTCATTGGCCAGAAGGTCATATGGCCCCAGCCATCCAATAAGATGTTAGCACTTACAATACTACCTTGGACCTGGGTAGTGGAGGATTTCCCACCCAACAGTGCTCATTACTACAAAACATGCATCAAATTGTTTCTCCTTATCTCTGAGAAAGGCTTATAGAAATTTAGAAAATGCCCACAGTTACACAGTTAAGGAGTCAGAATTTGAACCCACATCTGTATGATCCCCAAGCTTGTGCTCATAACCACTAAGATAGGCTACCTAGGTGCTCAATCTTGGCTCAGGCTTTTATATACAGTTATGAAGAGACTTACTCAGAACCATGTGGACTAATATGGCAATGGAGAGACAGGCTTACCTAGGAGGGAAAATATCCTTTCACTCCAATAAGCTGGGTAGGATTCCTAGTGCTCAGAACCTATTTACAGCTTGGAATTCTGTGATCTAGGCTTCATAATCTTCAGGACAATCTTGCCAAGTTATCCCATCGTCACGTTTCTCAATAGTCAGCTAGTAACGCTCAGTGAGCCCATCTGCCTAAGAGTGGCCAGGCACGACATCCCTGGGGTGGAGGTATATACTCCCCCTAACCCAGCTGGAGGACTTTGAAGTCCCATACAGAGAGTGTGCATGGATATATATTTCTAGGTCTATAAAAGAAAATGAGTAATGAGCCAGACACAACAAACTAAACTTTGACCCCAAAGAAACAGGAGATGAAAGAGCTACTGATAAATTCCTTACTCTCTTACTCCCACTCCTCTACCCCAAGAATTTATCCCAGACAAGGTGGTTCTCTATAGACTGTCTAGACACTGCACATGCTAAAATGATCAGCTGGCTTTCTTGCAGGACAGTAATGCACCACCTTGCCATTCCTTTTGCTCCTTCCCTAACTCATTTCATCTCTGTTGCAATCCTAAAATTGCACTTCTTAATAAAACTTTAGCTTAGAAGATTTGCCTCAGTCTCTCCTTTCTAGGAGGCTAGAGTTAAATAGTAGGGTTATGAGGTATACATCCCCAAAGTCTTCTATACATATTCATGGATCCAAAATGCAGACCTAAGACTTGGGAAGCATCACCATACAGTATCTTAAGCCTAATTCAACCCAGGTAATTTAAACGTGACTATAGTAGAAAGTTTTGCAGATCTTCCTTCTGCCCCTGAACACTCTTTTCTCTCTGCTTATAATGCCGCCGTTTCCCCTGCAGAAACATATTTACCCTTCCAGGGTCTGGCACCACTAGCTACCTCCCTATGAAACTTTAGTTGACAGAATTTATTGCCCACAGCCAGATGCTAAATCTTTCTACTGGTCATACAATTTGTTCTTTTATAGGCTTTTTTAGCAATGGAGGTAGAGTATTTTTTTTAATTAACACATGCTTTTTATTGTATTAAAATCAAATTATTTGACAAGAAAGAGGATAATTATGAAGTAGTGTTACGTTAAATTCTATTTAAAGAAGCTGTTATGACCCACGACTAAGGTTTTCTCAAGAAAAAGATTAATGAAACTACCTATTGCTTTTTAGAGTTGATAGCTGCTGCTTCAAAAGTGATTTTATGAGATGCCTGGGTGGCTCAGTTGGTTAATCATCTGCCTTTGGCACAGGTCATGATCCCGGGGTCCTGGGATGGAGTCCTGGGTCAGGCTCCTTGCTTAGCCAGGAACCTGCTTCTTCCTCTTCCTGTCGCTCCCCCTGCTTGTTTGTTCTCTCTCTCTCTCTGACAAATAAATCTTTTATTAAAAACTGATTTTACTCAAATACTGAATTGAACAAACAAACACAAAAACACTTCGGACAAAATGAATTGATTTACTTTGGTCTGCATCCACATTTCAACCCTTAATAGTTCCAAAAAGACAATCAGAAAAGGTAATGATTTGCAGAGAAGTGAAACAGCCAACTCAAGGCATCTGCTGGGTATGCGGAGTTCTTTCTTTGCTCTTCCAGAAAGACAGTAAGAGGCAGAAGTCCCAATATCAAGGTGGGCACTGAATTCAAAGTTAGTTTTGTTCTATATTTGTCAGATTACAAACTAGTACTCAAATGGAGAACAAGAGCTCTGTTTGTTTAAAGGCCATCTTTTCAATTTTCAAAAGCAAAAGTAACTATGGGAAAAGAAAATTCATTCAGATGAACTGCATTTACTTACGAGGGCCTCTGTTTTTACTACAGACCTAACTACCAAGGTCTGTTAGAGCTGTCGTGGTAGAGCATCTGATCATATACTGCTTTTTTTTTCCTTAAATAAAATTCGAGCTAAAACCCTTCAGTTGGTGATCACATCTGGTTTCATTGCTGCATTAAAACCATCTACTTCATTTATAAAACTTTTGCTTACAAATCTTAAAACAGGAAATTCTTCTGTTATTATGGTCCACATTCTATTTTAAGACTGTCTAAATGTTCATAAATTGTTCTTGGAAGCCCATTTGTGGACATTGTCCTTTGTGTATATATTTTGTCTTTGTCTTTTTCTGGATATCGGCTAACTGTGCCATTTCCCACTCTTTTTGAGTTCTTCCAATGTCAGAAATTTCAAGGGACTCTTACTTCCAGGTCCACCGTAGTTATGGTCTTCCACCACTGTCATTGAGAAAGTTGCTCTTCCCCCCTGAATATGAAGGGGTGGTAATATAGATCCCTACCAGGTAAACTTTTTTCTTTAAATTTAAAGTGGGAATTTTGATATCTGAAAAGATTTATTGGAAGGCAAAAATGTCATGGGGCAAAGAGGTAGGGTAATATCAATTAAAAATAATAGGTAAGTCACACACAATCTTGAACACTTTCATCCAATGATATAGACTTTGAATATATAAAGCATCAAATTATAGAGTTAAGTAGAGTCTGCTCATATCTTCCATCCATTCTCTTATTAAGATATTTGTCTTCTGATCAAGTTTTGAGAGGTATTTATAAAGTTTGGATTCCAGTCCTTTACTAAATGTGATTTTCACATTTTTTTTTCTACTCTGTTGTTTTCATTCTTTTAACAGTAGCTTTGAAGAGAAGTTTCTTAATTTGATGAAGTCTAATTTATCATTGTTTTTGATTTATTGGTTGTTCTTATAGAGTCATATCAAAGAAATCGTTATCTAACCCAATATCACAAAAATTTTCTCCTGTGTTTTCTTTTAGGAGTTTAGTCTGGGGAGCATTCATTTGGTGGAACATGCAGCTTGACTTCAGGGTCATTAACAGGGAGGCCTAATTTAAAAAAAAAAAAAAAAAAAAAAGCTTTTTTTTTTTTTCTTTAGGACTTACATTTAGGTCTATAATATACATTTAGAGTTAAATTTTGTAAATTATGGAAGGTATGAATACAAGCACTTTTTTTTTTCTGGCACATGGATATCCACTTGTTTCAGCTAATTTATTAACACTTTCTTTTCTCCACTGAATTATCTTTGCACTTTGGCCAAAAGTCAGTTGCTTATGTATGTGTAGGATTATTTCTGGACTGTGTACTGTTCTGACCTATTTGCCTATTTTTAGGCCAATGTCATGACTGTACATTTATAATTAATATTGAAATTAGATGTTACCACTTTATTCTTCTTTTTCAAATCTCTTTTGGTTCTCCTAGAACCTTTACATGTCCATATAAATTTTAGAATCAGCTTGTTAATTTCTAGGAAAAAGCATACTAAAGTTTGATTTGGAATTGCACTGAATTTATATATTAGTTTAAAGGAAACTAATTATCTTAACAAGACTGTCATAAACAAGACTACCCCATGTTGTTATGATATATTCTCTTTTATATACTGTTGACTTAATTTTCTAAAAATCTGTTTAATATTTCTAGCTCTGTGATCATTAGCAATATTAGTCCATAGTTTCCTTTTCTTATATTCTTTGTTGGCCTTTGGTATCAAGAAAATACTGACCACTAGAATTGTCTGCGTAGTAGTCCCTTCCCTTCACTTTACTGGAAGAGTTCATGTAGAATTGCTATTATTTCTTTCTTAAATGTTTGGTGGAATTCACCAAGGAAGACACCTGTATTGACTGGAGTTGCCATGCCTGTGTGTGGCTGTGGATGTGTGGGTAGGTTTGTAACTAGAAATCCAATTTCTTTAAGATACATAAGCATTCAGTTAACTATATGAGTTACGACTGTTGTGTCTTTCAAGGAATTTTCCCATTTTATTAAATCATCAGATTTACTGGTATGAAGCTGATCACAATACTTCCTTATTACCCTTTTAATATCTGTAGAATCTCTCATGATGTCACTTCTCTCATTTTTATCATTTTCTGATCAGCCCGCCTGTGGCTTATGAATTTTAGCAACCATCTCATAAACGGAGCTTTTGGTTTCATGGGCTAAAAGTGGGGCAGGTTTTTGTGTATTGTTTTTGTTTATGTTTCCTTTCTACTTCCTTTGGGTTTCATTTAGACTTCTTTTTCCAGTTTCTTACTGTTCACTTACTTTTCACTCTAATACCTCCAAGATGAATGACTGATAATGGCCTGAGCGTATAAGGTTAATGCCCTTTGAAATGCTGGGCTGCTTGAGATGCTGGGCTGCTTGAAATGATGGGCTGCTTGAGACCTGAGCATTCAGTCACTGCCTCTTCTTTGCTTCAGTTGTTGCCAAGCATTTTTCTAGGTGCCAACATCATAGCTCATCATATTTTAGTCTGTGATCAGATGCATTTTGTTTGACTCGTTTTGCTTTTATTTGACTATTTCCCAATTAGTCAAAACACTGTTACAGGAAGGACATTTTTCCAACTAATACCTCCAGAGCTCTTATCTCAGAGCCTTGGTCTGAGATGTTCAATAAATGTTTGTTAAGCTGATTTGGCCTAAGGTGGCACAAGTCAGTTTTCTGAGGGGCCACAAGCTGATATTCTGACATGCTAGATCTAAAGTGTTTCAGTGAAGCTGGCTCAGGTTATTGATGTCAACCCCAGCCAAGTCCACAGAAATCGAAGACTGAATTTGAGGTTTTCAAAGAATCAATAGTCCTGGAAACCTGAAAAATAAAGCTAAAAAATGATGCATTATAATTTCAACTGAATTGTAATGGGGGGAAAATTGATGTTAGTTTGAGCAGCTGGTGGGCAACTGTTCATTTTTAGAAGTGGCTACAATGTTCTCTATTCTTATGGATGGATTTCAGCCTCAAGCAAAGAATATAACTGTAAAAAACACATAAGGCTTTAAGTACCTTCTCTCCCTAATTAGGCTTAGCTGCCTGATGTCTATCACATGGCATGTTAAGTTTCACTTGAGCTTTGTGGTCTGAGAACACAGACTGACGAGGACTCTCAATCATTCCCCTTAAGCCACCACCCTCATTTTATGCCGGACTTGTCCCTACTTTCAAAGCCTAGGAGTGTGTTTAGAGTACAAATTTCAGGTGACCTTGAACAAGCACATTGATTATAGGGAAATGACAACAACAAAACCTGCTTGTTCCTTCAGTTCTGAGTAAAGTCAGGAAAGTCTCACAGTTTCATTATTTCACTTTTTTCTCAATTGTGAAATGGCACCATATGGCAAAATATGCCTCCCACTGTCTACCTGGTGTTACTAATGCCAAATCGAGGGTGGGGCGGGGGGAGGAAATACCATGTATGAAACTGTGGGGAAAAACCCCTGTGGAGCTAGTTATCTGGGATGGGTAGCATAATTGGACAGATTGGGCAGTAGATAAGCGAATGTTTGTCCTGAAAAGAAATAGTTGGGGCATGAGTACCTAGAAGAAAAAGTTGCCTGGAAATGCAGGTTTTGACCAACTGGGAGTCTGCATGAATACAATAAAGCAGTAGATTTTTAGGAGAACTACACAACCAGGAAGCAGAAGAAAACCTTACTGTTAAATCTGTCCTGAACAAATTACCCTAGAAGCAAGAAATTTACTGTAAGAAAATTATATTAGGGAAATTTAGAGTCACATTCAAAAGCAGGGTTTGATAGCCAAGAAAGTTTTTGTCTGGCATTAACTATCCCAGAAGAACCTCTCCCCATTTTATTTACTAAGTATCTTTGGCATATAGTTTTATTTATTCGTGTAATAAATGCATGTCTGTCCCTCCTAAGTTAGTTTCCTGTGGGAATTTTAAGCAGGAGAGTGACACTAGTTTTTGCAATTTTTTGAAGGCCAGAATTGACTACATCAAATTCATCCAGGTCTAGCACCATATTTTAAAATTCCTAAGTGTTTGATTAATCCTTGCTAAATAAATTTTTTTAATAATTCTAAATTTTTCATAATTTTTCATAATTTTAAAATGTCAGTTTCAGGCTGAAATCACTATCAAAGCTGTCACTTGTGCCAAAAGAAATTAGTCAACATAAACATATGCACGTCTATTAAGGCAGGTAGATACAGACCCGTAGTTTGAATATTATCATTATTCTTAGGTAGGGTCAACAGAATCTACTGTTGCTGGTTAGATCAGAAAGGTATTTATTAGAGAATACTGAGTGACATATTACAGCTCCAGCCAGGCCAAGAGTCAAGAGTAGATGCTACACAGCCAAGAGCAACTACAGACAGGAGAAATACCCTACCCACTGTGAGAATATTCCAGGGACAACTTCAGTCCTGCCACAATCTAGCTCTCTCCCCAGATTTTTCATCAGAGCTGCCTCAGAAGAAATAAATGCTCCTACCACAGTGCCACACTTACTTTCTTGTTCCAAATCTCACATATGTATAAAACCTGAGTCACATATGGAACCTGGCTGCATGAGAATGTGGGAATTGTAGCTCTTAAATTCCAAGTCTCCCCAGTACCTAACCAGCATACTAGAAGGGGAACTAGGATGACTCATGTGCAAATCAATGCACAGTAAGATTGCCTCATTTACCCTAAGATGTTTGTCGTGACCAGCTGACTAGCTGGGACTGTTCCTGGAAGAGCACTGTAACTAAAAAGTACAGGGATGTATGGAGGACATTAGGAGAAGGAAAGGAAAAGTGAAGTGGAGGAAATCAGAAGGGGAGATGAAGCATGAGAGACTGTGGACTCTGAGAAACAAACAGGGTTTTGGAGGGGGGTGAGCCTGGTGCTGGGTACTAAGGAGGGCACGTATTCCATGGAGCACTGGGTGTGGTGCATAAGCAAGGTATCTTGGAACACAAAAAATAAAAAAATAAAATAAAATAATAAAATAAAATAAAATAAAAATAAAAGTACAGGGAGAAATGGGCATTGCTGGAATGGTGCTGGAGAGATGGATAAATCCTTTCCCTTACTCCTACTCCTCATCTCCTGCATGCTAGTGGCAAGCGAGAAGTACCTCTACAGATCTGGACTATTGTAGGTTTTAGAAGTGGCTGAGTTGCCTTTCCTCAGAGCAGAATGATGCCTGCCTGACCCCTTCATAGCGCTGTTGACACAGTAACACATGGGTGTGTTCTGCAGTTGTATCATTTGTATCATATCCATAATCTGTTCCTTCTTAGAGATTTGTGTTTGCCTATGGCTATACATCAGCCTTATCACAACTTTATGTCACCTGACCTAACTGAATCAGTCATCAATATCTGTTTAACCCACTTCAAAAATTGCCCTCAATTCTAGGCTGTCCCTTCCATCTTTTTCAAGTCAGTTCGCATGCCCATCCTGTCACATCTAGGTTGTTACAGGTGTTCTAACTGTTCACCTTGCCTCTAGTCTCACCAACATCCCCTGTCCATCTTAAGAAACAGATCATGCCACTCTCTTGCTTAAGCATATTTTCACTCTTATTGCATCAAAACTCATGCTATGAAAATACCACTATCTAAGCAAAGACCCTCTTTCTAAAGAGGGGCAAATAATTCCAGTGGAGACCTCTATAATCACTTGTTGCAGGTGATCAGTGTTACAAGTTTGAGAAGGTGGAAGTCTCGTTAGATGATCCTCTAGTGATCACTTCTTTAGGTGGGTCAACATCAAAATTGGAATCTTCTTTTCATCAGGATGTTTTCCAAATCTCCTCCACATAATTCCTCTATGTGCTCCCCATTTTTAGTCATGAATTATACAAGTCTTCCCCAATTTTCTGTTTCATTACTCCATTTTACCTCTCTCAAATTCATCCTAGTCAGCCTCTACTCTTGTGATTTTACACAAACACACACACACACACACACACACACACACACACACACACACACACACACCCCTGGGCTATTCTATGTTTTACCTTTATATTGCATAAAATGATACAACCCAGCCATATTCTTGATGCCACTCAACACACCTCATAATGCTGTTGCTTTGAGAGAAATCCTATCTATGTCTAACTACCTAATTTGGAGTCTCCTTTTGGGTTTTCATCACATTTATCTCAAAATAGTTACTTCTCTGACAAGCAGGATCTATACAAACTACCTCTAATAAAACCAACCACGTGATGTTTTTAGAAGTTAATTCTAGGTTATTACTTTATTTTTACACCCGGGTAATTTTTACACCTAGGTAGCTTTAAACAAAGAGAACACATGATGCAAAACAAGTTATCTGAGAACAGAGATCAGCATTCATTTCTAATGGCAAATTATTTTAAACAAATACCACACTCACATAAATAACAGAAAATCATAAACTGCCTGCTAGGCTGTGAAGTATGAAAGATGCTTGATCAAGAGGAAGAAAATCCTGTTAAGAGAGAATTGGGAGAAGCATATTTAACATTTCCAATTGTTTTACATTGAGATTTTGTATTTATTGATGTGGGTTTGGAAAAAGTGCATGTCCTTCCACTGAAAATAAACTCCACTTCTGGCCATTTCTGTTTCTTTTGGAAGCTTCTCCTCTGCTCAGTAGCTGGATCCAGGTCCTCTGTGCTCTCCCCCAACACTCCATCTCTCATCTCCCTGAGGGCTTTCTCTAATCATATCTCCTCCCTTCTCATAGCTTTACTATGTATCATCAATACCACGATAACTGCCATATTTCTACCCTAGTCTGGAATTCTCTTCTCAGAGTGTATAGTTAGCCTCTCAATAAGTCTACTCGGTTGCCCCAAATGCAACTTACTCCACCTAGAGTGAGGCATGGATTTTCCCCTTTATAATTGCTCCTCCTTTTGACTCCCTAACCTCAGTAAATGGCACTGGCATTTTCCCAGCAGCTTCAAATCCAAACACCTGGGAATCACACTTGGCATCATTTTTCTATCACAAGCCTTCATCAAGATTTGGCAATCTTGACTCTACAACTTAACTCAGATTTGCTCATTGCTTACCATCTCTACTCTCAGCACTCTACACCAAGCCATTGTCATCTCTTGCATGTACTACCTTCATAGACTGCCATGTACAGCCTTGTTCACTCTCTAAAGTTTAGTTTGAGAAGCAATCATAGTGTTCTTTGAGGACATCTATTGGCCTGCATTACTATTGTGTTCAAACTTTTCAATGGGTTGATAGACTGTATTTTCAGAAATGGCCACAATAACTCCCATCACACATGTTCACAAGATCACATGTGATTATGACACTCCACATCAAAAGGTAGAATGTAACTCCACTCACCCTCTAGTCTAAGATAGCCTGATGACTCACTCATAATTAATGGAATACAGTGGAAGTGACACTGCATAAACTCCGAAGCTAGGTCCAAAAGGGTCACAAAGCTTTCATATAGTTTCCTTGAGATACTTACTTTGGGGGATGCCAACTGTGAAAAATTTAACTACTCTGAGACCACCATTCCAGAAAAGTCATACATATGCACTCCAGTCCAGAGCGTCAGATGACCTCCCAGCATCAATTCTCAACCATGAATGTAACATCTGAATGATCCAACCCAGTTACGACTTCAGCTAACAGTAGCCCTACACAACATCTGAACATAATTTTGGGGTAATTTGTTGTACAGCAGTAGTGACTACATCAGATTCCCCATGTTTTCAAAATCTAAAATCCTTTCTGAAACCTAGAGGGTCCTGCATGACCTGGGTCCAGGCTAGTCCTTTGGGCTCTTGTGCCTTGCTCATTAGGCTTCAACCTCACTGACCTTTACTTATTCCTAATTGCTATTGTTCTCCTTGTCTTAAATGCACTCTTTACCTGGCTAACACCAGCTCAACCCTCCAAGCCTTAACCGCCATTTCTTCAAGAAAGCTAAAAAGACATATAGTAAGGAAGAAAGCTTTCTTTATTGTGTTATGGTTGTTAAATGGAAGAAACATGAACAAAAGTATCCAGTGATGGGACCTAGTTGATTGAAAGGAAGGAGCTGATAACAGGGCAGAGAAAAGATGGTTAAAGGACAATGGTGGGCTGCTGGTATCGCTTCCCTGTCTCAGAAGTGGAAGAGAAAGAAGAAAGGGTAGGTAGCATGTGGATATAATCTATATTCCCTACAAACATACTCCACCCAGCTAAGGCTGACCTGTAGTGACTGCACCAAGAGGCTCCCATGTCTTCGCTGCCCTTGGGATCAGCCAATGGGAAGTCCTGGAAGGGGACTGGTGGGAAGAAAGAGAGAGAAGTGGAAATATTTGGTGCCCCAGTTCCTCTCCATGGGGACACTTCTGGCCGGCTGCCTCTCTCACCATGCTAGGTAACAGTTCCTCTCATCCCAGCTCCATCCCTCTCACCCTGGTTCCATTAGGATTTGAGGAGCTACTCCCTTTCCCTGCAGCAGTCCCCTCTATTACTAGCACCAGGTGATCCACTATTGACTAGGGCTCCCTAGCCCCACCAATGCCTTTGCAAACTATCTATTTATTAAACCAAAAATATCCCAATTTCAGTTTGACATCTTTTTTCGGCTAGGCTCCAGTCAGATATGGGGAGGAACACTGATAAGTAAGTAGGTGGAAAGGGCGAGGAAATGTGAAGCAGACAACAAACTCAACATCTGAAACTATCCCAGTTAAAAAGGAAAACTGAAAAAAATCACTAAAACAGTATTACAGTTAAACCAAGAAGTAAAATGAAAGGGCTGACAGACTGTCATCTGTATAAATGTATGTATAAAGAGAATGCTTATAGAGAAAAAAGGTCTCTGCTATTAAACGACAGAATCAAGATTTTCTTTTTTTCCTCTTAAAGGTCTAAACTAGCAAAGTTCATGAGAAATTATGGAAAACAAACCAGATGAGTCATTTTATTCCTTTTCAGTTACCCGCATTTGGCAAACTTAGAACATACACATCACAGTGGCCTCCACACACTAGAATACCTTAAGTGGTTTTAAATTTTTTTTTCTCTAAATTTTTCTGAATTTGAAAATATAACAACTTTTTTTTTTTAAATAAATGCCTGAATTAGGATAGGTGCACTGTGCCTGAAATCCACTGAGCCTCTGTCAATTCTTGAAATAATCCTAGCTCCTGAAGGAGGAATAGCAAAAGTGTAAATGAGAAATTCTAGTCTAAGCTGATTTGCCACCATCTTCAGCATCCTCACTAGGCTATTTTTAAGGCCATTGTTGTTAATGTGGTGGTGGTGGTGGTGGTGAGGATGGTGATGATGGTGATGATGATGATGCTCTGACTGCTAGAGGGAAATACTAAGAGGGCTTATACCATTTATGGAGTATTTGCCTTTAAGTCAGACAGTGTTTTAACAAATTATTTAAGTTAGTGTCTCAGTTGGTTAAGCATCTGCCTTCAACTCAGGTCATGATCCCAGGGCGCTGGGATTGAGCCCCACACTGGGCTCCTTGCTCAGTGGGGAATCTGCTTCTCCCTCTCCCTCTGCTCCTACCCCCTGCTTGCATTCAATCACTCTCTCACTCTCTGTGAAATAAATACAATCTTAAAAAAAAAAAAAGAATCCTTTAAATCATGTTATCCTCATGACAATCTTATGATAGAAGACATTTTTACTTCTATTTTCAGATAAGAGAACAAAAGCACAGACAGGCTTGGTAAGTTGCCAAAGTCACTTACTTACCAACTGTATAACAAAGAAAACCAACAGGGAGGGCTTCTGGATCATCAGGGACAAAGTAAAATGCTTAATAGATGAGCTTTTATTTTTCCTTCCTTTTACTTCTTTTTAACTGCTATTAGTCATCAACTTGGGGAAATTTGGATCTCTCTGACCTCAACCTTCTCTGAGAAGTAACAAAGAAACTTATTATTCTTTCCCTGTTGTCTCAGGCAAAGGTGATTTCCAAGGGGGAGACACTAGGAAGATGGTGGAGTGGGAGGACCCTAAGCATACCTCATCCCAAGGATACTAGATAACACATCACGGTAAGTAACCCAGAAAGTGACCCAAAAATTAGCAGAACAAACTACACATTAAAGGTAGAGAAGAGGCCACATTGATGAGGGTAGGAAACGCAGAGATGCAGTAGGGAGCTTAATAGAACCTTGAGCCATCAGTGGGAAGGAGGGAGCTACAAGCACATGGAAGGAAAAGAAACAGACTATCACACTGGGAAACTGGCAGAGAGGAGATGAATCCCCATAACATTTGGCTTTCAAAACTAGATGGCCCAAATTTCATGAGTTCATACGACCAGCTGGACTTAAAGAATGGAATTTTAAAAATCAGCAGACTGGTAGATCCCAGGTGCAATAAGAAGCAAAGTACCTGCCTTGAAAGAGACACCATGACAAACAGCCTATAGAGATATAGTGTAAAAGCAGCAATTTGAAAAATATCTGAGGTATATGGGAGGAAGAGTTACCTTTCAATCTCAGAGTGTAACCCAGAGGGGCAGGGTTGGCTGAGGGACTTCTCAGGACACAAAAGAGCTGGCACACTCCATTCCCCGCCCTCTAGCATAAACATATAGCCATATGTGGTTCCCACCTGTGGGAACCAGCATGACACCCACTACCCAACATACTTATAATTAGCCCCTTCCCACTGGGCTTCAGTGGATCAGTCCTTTCCACTCACGCTTGTCTCAGTTCTGGCACTATGGGTCCCCTCTCCCAGAAGACTGGTGTGAACCTTGTCAATTCCTTGCATGCTTTTTGAAGGTCCTCAGTCCTGTCAGTGGTAGCAATGGACCCTATGGAAGACCTATGCACACCTTGTTAAAATTATGCACCCAGTGGACCCAGACTGGCTGGCCCCACTCAAGGTGAGAGCAGACATGGATCTCATTAAACCAGAGCATGCCTTGCTAAAACTTCACACCCCACCCTAATTAGCAGCATCCCCTCCAATATATTCTTGGTCAGAGTCCATTTAAATCAAGGCCACGAGCCTGGCAGTATGCAAGCAGCCCCAACAGGGGCCTGGACCAGTCCAGAGTGACTCCACCCTGGGCGAATGTAAGATAAATGCCACACCAAGTTAGACTGAGACTGCAGAAAATGGGTTGGGGCCAGACAGTTGGTCTGATTGCAGGCCCCGCCCACCATGAAAACTTCACAAGGGACAACACAGGGAAAGTGCACTGCAGCTTGGTGCCACTGCATCTCTGGAAAATGCCTCACTGGACTCAACTTAAGCCCAAGGCAGATGTTGGCTGGTCCACTAATACCACAGGGACAAAACATTGCCCAAAACAGGCAAAGAGAGCCATTACAGATGACTAAACTAAAGGAAAAAGTGCCCAAGACACAGCAGCAGGGCACAGCAAGGGGACACCCTGAGGCTCTAGGTTCTGGTGAACAGATGACATTGTACTCTAGGGCACTAAAGGAACTCTACCTCGTAAGGCAATTACTTTCAAGAGCAAGAAATGTATCTGACTTTCCAAACATACAAACAGACAGAGTTAGACAGAAAGAGGAGACCAAAGAAAATGTGCCAAATGAAGGAATAAAAAATCACAGCAAGAGACCTAAGCAAAATAGATATAAGAAATATGCCTGATAGAGAATTTTAAATAATGATCATAAATGTACTCACTGGACTTGGGAAGAGGGGAGGACAACAGTAAGACACTTAACATAGAGATTAAAAAAAAGAAGAAGAAGAACCAATCAGAGATGAAGAATACAATAAATGAAATTAAAAATACACTAAGTAGAATACATAGCAGGCTGGAGGAAGCAGAGAAATTAATTAGTGACCTGGAGGACAAAATAATGGAAAGTAATCAAGTTGAACAGGTGAGGGGGATTTAAAAAAAACTATGAAAAATGAGAATAGAGGGGCGCCTGGGTGGCTCAGCGGGTTGGGCTTCTGCCTTCGGCTCAGATCATGATCCCAGGGTCCTGGGATCGAGCCCCGCATCGGGCTCTCTGCTCAGCAGGGAGCCTGTTTCTTCCTCTGTCTCTGCCTGCCTCTCTGCCTACTTGTGATCTCTCTCTGTCAGATAAATAAATAAAATCTTTAAAAAAAAAAAAATGAGAATAGACTTAGAGAACTCAGTGACTCCATCAAGCATAATACCCTTCACATTATAGGGTTCCCAGAAGGAGAAGAGAGGGAAAAGAGGTTAGAAAATTTATTTGGAGAAATAATAGCTGAAAACTTCCCTAATCTGGAGAAGGAAACAAATACAGATACAGGAAGACAGAGATTCCCCCAACAAAAATCAACCCAAGGAGGTCCACACCAAGACTCATAATAATTAAAATAGCAAAAGCAGCAATAAAAAGGGAATTTTAAAAGCAGCAAAAGTAAACAATTGTATACAAGAGAAACCCCACAAGGCTCTGAGCAGATTTTTTGGCAGAAACTTTACAGTCCCTAAGAGAATGGCATTATATATTCAAATTGCTGAAAGGAAAAATCTATAGGCAAGGATACTCTATTCAGCAAGGCTATCACTCAGGATAGAAGGAGACAGTAAGAATTTCCCAGACAAACAAAAGTGAAAGGAATTCATGACCACTAGACCAGCCCTACAGAAAGACCATAAGCAAGAGTAAGAAAAGTAAGAAGCACAAAAGCAGAAAAAATAAGTATATCTATAAAAATCAGTCAAGGGCATTACAAAATAAAAGGACACCATATACTTAAGATGCAGTGGGGAGAGGAGTAAGGGATAGGTTCAAACTTCAGCAACCATCACCTTAATAGAGACTGCTCTATGCAGAAGATGTTATGTACAAACCTAATAGTAACCACAAATCAAAAACCAGTAATAGATATGTGAAAAAGGAAAAGAAAAAAATTCAGGTATATCCCTAAAGAAAGCCAGCAAATCATGAAAGAGAGCAAGAGAAGAAAGTATCAGTGAAAAACTACAAAACAACCATAACACAAGTAACAAACTGGGAACATATGCATACCTATCAATAATTACTTTGAATGTCAATGGACTAAATGCTCTAATCAAAAGACATAGGACCATGTAATGAAAAAAAGGAGAAATATATATGCTGCCTATAAGAGACTTATTTTAGACCTAAAGATACATGCAGATTGAGAGTGAGGGGATAGAGAAATATTTATCATGCAAAAGAATGTGAAAAGAAAGCCAGAGTAGCAATACTGTATCAGACAAAATAGACTTTACAGGGGCACCTGGGTGGCTCAGTGGGTTAAGTCTCTGCCTTCAGCTCAGGTCATGATCCCAGGGTCCTGGGATCGAGACCCGCACTAGGCTCCCTGCTCAGCAGGGAGCCTGCTTCCCTTTCTGCCCACTGCTCAGCCTACTTGTGATCTCTCTGTCAAATAAATGAATAAAATCTTTAAAAAAAAATAGACTTTACAAAAAAGACTGTAACAACAGACAAATAAGACACCTAGAAGAAATGAATAAATTTCTGGAAACATATAAGCAACCAAAACTGAAGCAGGAAGAAATAGAAAATTTGAACAGACCAATTAATAGTAATGAAATTGAATTAGTAATTTTAAAAAATAACTTAAGAAAGCAAAAGTCCAGGACCAGATGGCTTCATGGGTGAATTCTACTAAACATTTAAACAAGAGTTAATTGAAACATATTATTCACAACTTTAAAAAAAAAAAAAAAAACACAAGAGGTAGAAAGAGATAGAAAATTAGCATTACCTTGATACCAAAACCAAATAAAGACACCAGAAAACCAAACAAACAAAAAAAACCCAAAAAACAAAACCAAAAATACCAACAGAACTACAGGGCAATATCATAGATCCAAAAGTTTTCAATACAAAATTAGCAAATGGAGTAAAACAATACTTTTAAAAAAACCATTCACTATGATCAAGTGAGATTTATTCCTAAGATGCAAACATGGTCCAACATTTCCAAATCAATGTGATACTTCACATCAATAAGGGAAAAGATAAAAACCATATGATCATTTCAAGGATGCAGAAAAAGCATTTGACAAAGCATTTGACAATATCCATTCATGATTTAAAAAAAAAAAAGTCCTCAACAAGTAGATTTAGAGGGAACATACCTCATCACAATAAGGCTTTACATGAAAAGCCCACAGCTAACATCCATCCTTAATGAGGAAAAACTAAGAGCTTTTTCCCCAAGGTCAGGCACAGCAGAAGGATGTTCACTCTCACCACTTTTATTCGGCACAGTACTGGAAATCCCAGCCACAGCAATCAGGTAACAGAAAGAAACAAAAGGCACCCCAAGTGGTAACTAAGAAATAAAGCTTTCACTACTTGCAGAAGACATGATACTGTACAGAAATTCCTAAGAAGTCCACCAAAAATCTACTAGAACAGATCTATGAATTCAGTTCAGTCACAGAATACAGATCAATGTACAGAAATCCATTGCATTCCTCTACACTAACAATAAAGTGGCAGAAAGAGAAATTAAGAAAACCTTCCCATTTATACTTGCACTGAAAATGATAAAATACCTAGGAATAAACTGAAGATGTATAAAATCTGTATTATGAAAACTATAAAACAGTGATGAAATAAAGATGACACAAACAAATATGAGGAGTCCATGTTCATGGACTGGGAGAACAAACATCATTAAAAGGTATATACTACCCAAAGCAATCTACATATTTAATGCAATCCCTATCAAAATATCATCAGCATTTTTCACAGAGCTAGAACAAATAATCCCAAAATTTGTTTGGAGCCACATAAGACCTCAAACAGCCAAAACAGTCTTGAAAAGGATAAATAAAACTGGAAGTATCACAATCCCAGATTTTAAGCAATACTACAAAGCTAGAGTGATCAAAACAGTCATGGTACTGGTATAAAAAGAGATAAATAAATCAATGGAACAGAATACAGAGCCCAGAAATAAACTCATGCTTACATGATCAATTAATCTTCCACAAGGGACAAAGAATACGCAATGAGAAAAAGACGGTCTCTTCAACAAATGGTGTTGGGAATACTGGACAGCTACATCCAAAAAGATGAAACCAGACCCCCAGCTTTCAGCATACCCAAAAATAAACTCAAAATGGATTAAGGACCTAAAACTGTGAACTGAAACGCTAAAAATCCTAGAAGGGAGTATAGGCAATAATTTCTCTGACATTAGCCATAACAACATTTTTGTAGATAAGTCTCCAGAGGCAAGGGAAATAAAAGCTAAAATAAATAAATAAATAAACAATGGTGACTACACCAAAGTTAAATACTTTTACACAGCCAAAGAAAAAATCAACAAAACTAAAAGACAACCTATGGAATGAGAGAAGATATTTGCAAAGGACATATGCAATAAGGATTTAGTGTCCAAAATATACAAAGAACATATACAACTCAACACCAGAAAAACCCCAAATAATCCAGTTTAAAAATGAGCAGAAGATATGAACAGATATTTCTCCAAAGAAGTTAGATGGACAACAGACCCAAAAAAGACACTCAACATCGCTCATCATCAGGGAAATGAAAGTCAAAACCATGAGATATTACCTCACACTAGTGAAGATGGCTAAAATCAACAACACAAGAAATCAAAGTTTGTTGAGGATATGGAGAAAAAGGAACCCTCATGTACTGTTGGTGGGAGTGCAAACTGGTATAGCCACTGTAGAAGACAGTATGGAGGTTCCTTACAAATTTAACAGAACTACCCTATGATTCAGTAATCACACTACTGGTATTTACCCAAAGAATGCAAAAACACTAATTCAAAAGGATATATGCAACCTTATATTTATTGCAATATTACTTAGTTACCAAATTATGCAAACAGCCCACATAGTCCATTGACAGATGAATGGATACCAAAAAGGTGTACGCGCACACACACACACACACACACACACACACACCCCAGAATATTATTCAGCCTTAAAAGAAAGAATGAAATCTTGCCATTTACAATGACATGGATGGAGCTTGAGTATAAATGCTAAGCAAGGGGCACCTGGGTGGCTCAGTGGGTTAAGCCTCTGCCTTCGGCTCAAGTCATGATCCCAGGGTCCTGGGATCGAGCTCTGCATTGGGCTCTCCACTCAGCGGGGAGCCTGCTTCCCCCTCTCTCTCTGCCTGCCTCTCTGCCTACTTGTGATCTCTATCTGATAAATAAAATCTTTTTAAAAATGCTAAGCAAAATAAGACAGTGGGAGGAAGATAAATACTATATGGCTTCACTCATATGTAGAATTTAAGAAACAAATGAACAGGAACAAAGAGAGACAAACCAAAAAACAGACTCTTAACTACAGAGAACAAACTGGTGATTATTAAAGGGGAGGTAGGTAGGGGGAAGGGTGAAATAGATGAAGGGGATTAAGAGTAGCCTTATCTTGATGAGCACTGAGTAATATATGGAAATGTTGAATCACTGTATTGTACACTTGAAACTAATATAACATTGTGTGTTAACTATACTGGAATTGTCATTTTTAAAAAATGAAATGAGATGAAGTGAAAAAATGGAAATGAAATAAAAAAAGGAAAAATTATAGCTTAGTGGTGGCTGCTCAACTCTATAAATTTATTAAAAATTAATTCATACATTTAAAGTGGGTAAATATTACAAATTATACTTCAATAAGGCTTTTAAACAGTAAGTGTGATAAATTTTTTTAAAAAGATACTCATGAAATAGAATGATAAAACTAACCATAAATAACAAAGCATATGCTATACATAGATGTCCACTGAAGTGTTTGTATCATTTTCGTGTATAGCTTTAATTTGGTGAACCAAATTATTTAGACTCTTTTTCTTTCAGTTTATAGTACAAAGTTCCTGGTTTTGCTACATGACTCTTGTCCAGTGTGCTTTTTCCATCACTTTTGTTTATTTTAAGTATTGTATACACTACCACAATAGTGTGTTTCCTCTTTTTGTTTAATTTTCCATTTTGAAAGTAACGAATGCTAATTACATAATAGATGAGAGTAAAACAAACCTCCTGTTGGCCCACCATCCCGTTAACAACCAGTATCAGTAACTTCCCACATTTCTAGTCTTTTTGCTCTGCATCCTTTTTTTTATACTATATAGAAGCTCATGCACAATCATTTTTAATAATGTCTATTTTTCAGTACATTAATATATATAATTATAGATCTGCAAAATACAGAAAAATATAGATTAGAATTGCTCCTTTTATTTCATTAACTGAAGGGTCATTTGCTGGATCTTCTGGCTTGTGTGTACAGAAGGTTTTGTTGAGGCTAGAAATTAAATCTCTGCTTCAACATGACCTTGCAAAATACAATGATATGTTTGCACAACAGTGAGCTTTGAGTTGTTCTTGATACAGTAGAACTACCATGGTGTCCTTGAAGGGATTTTCTACTGCTCTGTGTTATTCTCTTTGTTCAGAGAGCAAACTGAGATGACAGCCTTGAAAGTGTTTTCCCCTATACCATCGTAGTAACCAAGGAGGAATTTATCAGAATGGGGGGGGGGGGGCGGGGGTGGAGGTACAGGGGATTGTGGCCTGAAAACAAAGACATCGGAAGTGGTTTTTTTATTTAAAATAAGTCTAAGATAGTTCTGGGGAGTGAAGAGAAGGATGAGTCTTACCCAGAGCGATTTAAATTTCATCTTATTCTAATCAGAGGGCTGTCAGTGTTCTCTGAAATTCTGATTTGTCAGGGTGGCCTCCTCCTGCCTAGTTTGGAAGTAAATATTAAGGGAAGAGGTGGTGCAAGTAAATACAGAGTTGGTACTTTTACTTATGTATCTGTTTTACAGTTGCTTAATGACAGGAAGAGATGTAATTTAAAGGGAGAAATTGGCAATTAGTTAGTTTCTTGAAATAATTACCGTGTATAGGGAAAGGACTCCGAAGTCAGCGACCTGCCAATGACACATGGCTTATAACCTTGCACGCCCGTTACCATTTCCAATATGACCAACCTCTTCTCTGGCAGCAGCTCATTCTTTTTCCCTTACATAGTCATTAAAAAGCAAGGCTGAAAGCCATTCACCTCCTCCAGGGCAAAGCAGGAGAAAGGAACTGAGACCTCATCAGAACCTCCTCTCCAGGGCTGATTGTATCCCCAGGGAAAGACATCACTCCTAATCAGTTCTGAAAGCAGTGGCTATTTCCCCTTTACAGGGAAAACAAAATCATCCCTCTATGGAGTTCTAATAAATCTACTTAAGATTTCAGGGGGGCTATAAAAGAAACGGTCTTAAAGGGAAAGACAGTCAAGTGAAGGCTTCACAAGTAGGTGGCTTATTTGAGAGCAACGTCCCTCCTTTGAAAGGTGACATTGTGATGTTGCACTCATGGTGATGAAAGCAGCAATGGCCTGTCCATCAGAAATCCTGGGATGGAGTGCAGTTCTAAACTTCCTAGCTGTGTGGCCCTGGGTTACTTACCTGAACTTTCTGGGCCTCAAATTTCTCATTTATCAAGGAGATATGTTAATACCACTCCTTGGTATAATTGATGGTTCAAATGAGAATGCATTCGAAATATCTATGATTATTTTTATTATTGTTGTTGTTAGAAAAGGATAGTGAACCCAGATATGTGTTATTATCTTGTGAAATTTAAAACTGAGTAAGGAAAATATACAAAACAAGTAGACAAATGGACAGATGCTGAGAAGGGAGAGAGGGAGATGAACTTGCAGTTGGTGATCAGGGAGGAAGGTAGCACATAGTCTGAAACTTGAAGAATGAGAAAATGCCAGTCATGAGTAAGAACTGGGGTGGGTGGGGGGGCGCAATATACAGAAGTCCTGTAGGAGATAAAATAGCTCCATGATTTGAAGAAAACAAAGCAAGATTTTTAACCCTGGGTTACTTACCTGAACTTTCTGGGCCTCAAATTTCTCATTTATCAAGGAGATATGTTAATACCACTCCTTGGTATAATTGATGGTTCAAATGAGAATGCATTCAAAATATCTATGATTATTTTTATTATTGTTGTTGTTAGAAAAGGATAGTGAACCCAGATACTAAATGAGTACTACAATAGCATAAAATGGGAATGGAGAGAGATTCTGGAAACTTCTTTCCTATCTTTCACTTACATTCTGAGACAGAAAGATGTGGATTTGACAGCTCCCCCAGAGCTGGAGAACAACAACATGACAGTTCATACTAAACAATAACAGACTTAAATTCTGAAATTTGACCTCACCACCCTCACCATAATTCCAAGTTCTTATGTGCATTAAGCCCACAACATTTCAACCTTCTCCCACTGGTAAAATATAGAAGACAAGAAATGAAGCCTGTTTTACGACGACCACTTGAGACCATAATTTGCCACCCATGTCACCTCTCCAGTGTGGAAGGGTGGCTCACTGAGATTCCTTGGAAAGAAAGTTTAAACTCTTTAATTTCAAATTAAGAGCAGCAGAGTTAGGCCCCATCTGCCACTTTTCCATTCTAGCCATTTTCTTTTCTTTTTTTTTTTTTTTAACTTTTTTTTTTAATTTTTTCAATTTATTTATTTTCAGAAAAACAGTATTCATTATTTTTTCACCACACCCAGTGCTCCATGCAATCTGTGCCCTCTATAATACCCACCACCTGGTACCCCAACTTCCCACCCCCCGCCACTTCAAACCCCTCAGATTGTTTTTCAGAGGCCATAGTCTCTCATTCATTCTAGCCATTTTCTGCTGCTTGTTAACCGATCTGAGCAGTCGTTCCAGTCAGTTGGAAAGGTTAGTGCATTGTTTATAGGCACCCCCATCAGGAAATTGTTAAAAAAAAAAAAATAGCTTTCCAATTTGTATAGAAGATACATTTGTCTATTTAAGGCACAGGCCCGAATTTCTCTTCTTTACTTTTTATAGGTCTATCCTAAATAGTCACAACTGAATCCCTGGCATAGAAACCAGGAGTAGTGAGATAATGCCCAAATCTATTCTCTGGCGCTGACTTCTTTCCCAAAACTTCTTACCAAAACTCTGCTGACCACGTCCTAGGTAACTTCCCATTAGTTTATCCCACATGCAAATTCAGCATACACAAAGCAGAACTCATCACCTTTCTCCAAACCAGCTCCTCCCCAGGAAAGGCACCACCATCCTCCAAACTGCTCAATCAAGAAAACTGGGACTTGTTTTTAATTCTATCTTTTCCACATTCAGTCAATACTTCTTAATACTTCTCGAGTCTCCCCTCCTTCTACCCATCCTGTTAGGTTAGGGCTTCATCATTTTTTTTTTAACCTAGGTCTCCCAGATTCCCTCCAGCCCACCTAAATTTTCCCTCCACAGAAATATCAGTGTATTTATCAAAAGCAAACACAGTCATGTCAGATTTCTGCTTAAAAATTATTCAATGTTATCCCTTACCCCCTAGCTTTCAAAACAGTGGTTATAGGTTATAGGCCATTGCTCAGGACACATGATCTCTTCATGATCTCTTTCCTACATCTCTGGCTGTACTTTACCCATCCCCCTACATGCACTTTTCACTCTAGCCTAACAAAGCCATTTGAGCTTCCCTACACATGCACCTTGTGTATGTATCTTTCCTCCATTTATTTTTCCAGTTCTTCACTTTATCTTTACCCACCTAAGTTATATTTAAGACATTGCTGAAATAAACAAAAAATAATTGAAATAAAATTACTTTTAGTATTTGGAGGTGTTGAAATCATGGAAGCTACCTTCCACTCAAAAGAAGTTTTCTCACTCACTCTACTCTTTCAGGTTAAAAGAATAACCTCAGGATTCTTAGGTGTTCAGAACTCAGTTCCAGCTCTCTTGTCTCCCTTTATTTAGTTCAGCTATGCTTCCTCTGTGCCCCAAAAGCACCCTGTTCCTATTTGTACTCAACCCTCAACCACACTGGTTTTCTTGTTTGTCTCTCTAAATAGACTACAAGAGCATCTCTCATTTGTTTCCCCAATACCTAAAGCTATGCACAGTGTAAACACATATGCAGAATTATTTAGCCAGTAGAATATTAGCAACAAGCCACAAGAGAAGTGATCAGGAAACTCTGAAATATATGGAGAAAAATGACTTTTGGTTTTATCTGAGCGTGGTCCATATACAAACACATTAGACGGGAAGATTTTGTTCATGGTATTCCATCAAGTGAGACTATATGTAAAGACATATTTGAAACATAAGTCTTCTTTTCTACTCTTGTAGTCATTTTCCAAAGAGTATAACCTCTTCCACCCTTGCCACAGAGAACTATCCTCTTCTGATAATGAAAAATACAGGGAAAATCATTGCAGAGAAACAACTCAGATGATTTGCAAAATGCAAGTCCACAATCTCTTAACTGAAATTCTGAAGACAGAATTCAGAAAGTCCTGGAAACAAATTTTTAAATTATTTTTTTCAGTGTTCCAAGATTCACTGTTTATGTACCACACCCAGTGTTCCATGCAATGCCTGCCCTCTTTAACACCCACCACCAGGCTCACCCAACCCCTCACCCCTGCTCCCCTCCAAAACCCTCAGTTTGTTTCTCAGAATTCACAGTCTCTCATGGTTTATTTTCCGCTCTGATTTCCCCAACTCACTTCTCCTCTCCTTCTCCCAGTGTTCTCCGTGTTATTCCTTATGCTCCACAAGTAAGTGAAACCATATGATAATTGACTCTCTCCCCTTGACGTATTTCACTCAGCATAATCTCTTTCAGTCCCATCCATGTTGATACAGAAGTTGGGTATTCATCCTTTCTGACGGAGGTGTAATATTCCATTGTATATATGGAACATATCTTCTTTATCCATTTATCTGCTGAAGGGCATCTTGGCTCTTTCCACAATTTGGTGACTGTGGCCATTGCTGCTATGAACATCGGGGGTACAGATGGCCCTTATTTTTACTATATCTGTATCGTTGGGAAATGTTGAAAAAGAAAGACAAAACTGGGGCATCACATTGCTTGATTTCAAGTTTTACTACAAAGCAGTGATCATCAAGACAGCATCATACTGGCAGAAAAACAGACACACAGACTTGTGGAACAAAGTAGAGAGCCCAGATATAGACCCACAACTCTATGCTCAACTAATCTTCAACAAAGCAGGAAAAAATAAAACAGTGGAAAAAAGACAGTCTCTTCAATAAATGGTGCTGGGAAAATTGGACAGCTATGTGTAGAAGAATGAAACTCGACCCTCGACCATTCTCTTACACCATACACAAAGATAAACTCGAAATGGATAAAAATCCTCAATGTGAGACAGGAGTCTATCAAAATCCTAGAGGAGAACATAGGCAGTAACCTCTTCAACATCGACCATGGCAACTTCTTTCAAGACATGTTTCCAAAAGCAAAGGAAACAAAAGTGAAAATGAACTTTTGGGACTTCATCAAGATCAAAAGCTTCTGCATAGCAAAGGAAACAGTCAACAAAACAAAGAGGCAACCCAGGAAATGGGAGAAGATATTTGCAAATGACACTACAGACAAAGGGCTGATATCCAAGATCTATGGAAACAAATTTTTTTACAAACTCATTTGGCAGCAAAACCTGGCCTGACTGAAGCCAACTGATGACAAAACATGAATTCAATGGCTATTTTAATGAATTCAAGGGCTATTTTAAAGTCATTAGTTATTAGCTGGCAGTCTCCCTGGGATTCTCTCGCTCCCACTCCCGCTCCCGCTCCCGCTCCCTCTCCTCCTAACGTGTTTCTGTTCTTGCCCTCACTCACCACCGCTGACGACAAACATCTTAAATAAATAAATAAATGAATAATAAATAAATAATAAATGAATAAATAAAATGCTACTATGTCATTTGTCTTCAAAATTCTGGTCCAGGCCTCACAATATTTTAAAGGTCTTTAACTTTCTGTTGTTCTATTCCATACTTAACCCCTGGTCAGAATTCTTTTTTTCTGCCTCTAAGCTAATATAAGGAAAGACCCTTCTTTACCTAAGTTATATTTAATACACTGCTGGAGTAAATAACAAAGTATAGAAATGAAATTGCTTCTAGTATTTTGGAGTGTTGAAATCATGGCAACTACCTTCCACTTGAGAAGTTTTTGCAATCACTCTACTCTTTTAGGATAAAAGAACATCTTCAGATGAGTGAGAATTTTTCACTCTCAATTACTTATTTTCCTGGTCTAGGCTAATTCTCTACCCAGGACAACTTTGTATCAAGAAAACTTCCAAATACCTTTAAAACTTAAAAAAAAAATTAGAATTAAACTGAAAGAAGAAAACCATGAAGTATTAGTGAGAAAACAGAATTTTTTTTTACAACTTCAGAATAACAGAGACCTTTATAACTATTATACTTTATAAAACTTAAAAACAATTTTTAAACAACTGATTATCTTCGGCTACTTTTATATTAAATTTTGTGCAAAGCAGAAACACCATAAGCAAAGTCAAAAAATAAATAGTAATGTCCAGAAATTTATGTATTAATTTAATTAATAATGAATTCCTACAACCAATAAAAAATTGATATAAAAGGCAAAAGAAGTGAATAAATAGTTCACAGAAAAAGAAATACAAATGGCTCTTAAATATAGGAAATACCCTCAATCATATTCATAATAAGAAAAATGCAAATTAAAATATACTCTTGAATTTATGCAGTTGGCAACGTTTTGAAAATTTGGACACAATTTTTTTTGGCAAAGCAGTGGAGAAAAGATGAACTCTTATATGTTGCTGGTGTGAATGCAAATTGGAACAACTCATACAGAGGCAATTTGGCAATATCTATTAAAATTACAAATGCATAGGGGCACCTAAGTGGCTCAGTGGGTTAATGCCTCTGCCTTCAGCTCAGGTCATGATCTCAGGGTCCTGAGGTCGAGCCCCACATCGGGCTCTCTGCTCGGCCAGGAGCCTGCATCCCCCCACCCCCCGTCTGCCTCTCTTGTGAGTTGTCTGTCAAATAAATAAAATCTTAGGGAAAAAAATTACAAATGCACATATCTGATGTAGCAATTCCACTTTTAGGAATTTATCATGCAGACATATCAGCAGATTGTAAAAATGACACATGTACATGGTTGGTTATTCATTGTGGCACTTTTGCAGTGGAAAAGATCAGACACTACCTAAGTTTCCAGCAATATGAAGTTAGCTATTATCATACATTCATTCAGTGGAATACTGCACAGTAACTTAAAAAAAAAAAAAAAAGGAGGAGGAGGAAGCTCTTTGTGTACTAATATGTAAAGATAGCCAAGACTTTTTTTTAATAAAAGAAGAAAAGCACTGGACACAAATATAGCTGATTTTATATAGTATGTATATATACATACTATATATATATACATACTGTATACATACATACTATATACATATATATGTATATATACATACTATATACATACATATGTATATATACATACTATATACATACTATATACATTCTATATAAAATCAGCTTTTACATATTATATGAAATCAGATTTTATATATACATATTATATAAAATCTTTTTACATGTAGATATAGAACATTGCCCAATGTACCAAACCTCACCCAGCACACCAGACCCCCAGGAACTGGCTCTTCTCTTTTAATCCATACCCCTCCGTACTCCCCTAAACCTACCCTGTATGCTTTAGCCATACCCTTCCATCCATTTCTAAGACACACCATGCTGTTCCCTTAATTCTCTTCCCCCTAAAAGCCCTCCTCAGCCCTTCCCTCATCTTCTGTCACTCAGGGAGCTCCCAGCCATCTTCTAACCAACTGAAATGTAACCCCAGTTCAGCACTCCAAACACCCCCAGAACTGTCCGTTGCAGTCCACCTGAGCCAAAGTGTGTAGAATACTGTGTAGGTCTACTTACTCAATGCAAATCTACTCCCACTAACCTGCTGGTGTGCCAGCATCTGAAGGAGCATCCTTATCTCTTCCTCCCCACATTTAGCACAACTAGTCCCTGGATGCTCAATAAATTATGGTTGAATTGAATAACAATATTTATTTTGTGTGTGTTGAGTTTGAGGATAATATAGGTTTGGTTTTTAAAGCTCCGACGTCATTGTAAGTTAAAGGAGAAATGAGAAATGTTTTAGACTAGAGGTGGTATGTCTTGAAAAACATTTTTTTAAGATTTTATTTATTCACTTGACAGAGAGAGAGAGAGCACACCAGCATGGGGAGTAACAAGCAGAGGAGGCTCCCCACTGAGCAGGGAGCCCAATGCCAGGCTCAATCCCAGGACCCTGGGATCATGACCCAAGCCAAAGGCAGACACTCAACTGATTGAGCCATCCAGGCGCCACTTAAAAAACAAGTTAAAAAAAAAAAAAGTTTAAAGAACTACCGTGTCAAATATTCAAGAAAAAGGGCTGAAAAGGTGTCTGACATAAGAAGTAGGGGCGAGAAGAATAGGAAGTTGAATAGATGCCTCCCAGGAGTTCCAGCAGTGATAAACATTTTTCTTTTGCCAACACCATGTAGGATAATAGGGCTATTGCCTTGTCCTTTTGCTTCCTCTGGAATCACTAGGAATTTATAAATACAGTGACCTTTTAGCTGCACGAACACCCTTTAACATATTCATCAGGCTTCTATTGTGCCCCATTTCAACTTCCACTCTTGCCACATCTTGCTGGTGACATCAGTTCAAGTGTTCAAATTCTCTGGTACTAGGAAGACAAATACCTTTGGGGATCAATTCCCAAGTAATCCTTCTTTCCTACTGCACCTTAACACAACATGTGAGGAGAAGGGAGTTGAGGGCAATTGGAAGGGGAGGTGAACCATGAAAGACTATGGACTCTGAAAAACAATCTGAGGGTTTTGAAGGGGTGGGCGGGTGGGAGGTTGGGGGAGCCTGGTGGTGGGTATTATGGAGGGCACATATTGCATGGAGTACTGGGTGTGGTGCAAAAATAATGAATATTGTTATGCTGAAATTAAAAATAAAAAATAAAAAATAAAGTAATTAAAAATAATTAAATATAAAATAATTAAAATAAAAAATAATTTAAAAATTTTTTTAAAACATGTGAAAAGAAAGTCGGAGTAGCAATACTTAATATTGGACAAACTAGACTTTTTTGTTCTTGTGTTGTTTAATCCCGCTTTGGTATCAGAGTAATACTGGCTTCATGGAATGATTTTGATATGTTCCCCCTCTTCCATTATTTGTAAGATATTGATAAAGTTTTTCCTTAATTACCTTTTTAAATATTTGATAGAATTCAGTAATGAAACCATGTGGTCTTGGGCTTTTGTGTGAGGCAATAGTTTTGATTCCTGCTTCAATTTTCATTCTTATTATTGGTCTAAGAAGATCTCCTATCTTTCGGATTCAAGATTCATGGTAATGTGTGTTTTTAGGAATTATCCAGTGTTGATGTTGAACCATCCTTGTAGCCCAGGGATGAATCCCACCTGGTCATGGTGGATAATCTTTTTAATGTGCTGTTGGATCCTTTTTGCTAGGATCTTGTTGAGAATCTTAGCATCCATAGTCATCAGTGATATTGGTCTAAAATTCTCCTTTTTGGTAGGGTCTTTGCCTGGTTTGGGGATCAGAGTAATGCTGGCTACATAGAAAGAGTCTGGAAGTTTTCCTTCTGCTTCAATTTTTTGAAATAGCTTCAGGAGAATAGGTGTTATTTCTTCTTTGAAAATTTCATAGAATTCTCTAGGGAATCCGTCAGATCCTGGGCTCTTGTTTTTTGGGAGGTTTTTGATCACTCCTTCAATCCCGCTACTACATATTGGTCTATTCAGGTTGTAGATTTCTTCCTGGTTCAATTTTGGGAGTTTATAGTTTTCCAGGAATGCATCCATTTCATCTAGGTTGCTAAGCTTATTGGCATATAACTGTTGATAATAACTTCTGATGATTGTTTCTACTTCCTTGGTGTTAGTTGTGATCTCTCCCTTTTCATTAATAATTTTATCAATTTGGGCTTTTTGAGTCTTCTTTCTTAATGCACCCAACTTTTTTTTTAAACTGGTCATTTTATGGAATGTTATGTTATTGTTTATTCTGACATCTATTTCTGATTTTTCTTTCTTATTTCCTTCCTCTACTAATTTTCAGCTAAGTTTCTTCTTTTTCTAGTTCCTTGTGTTTTAATGTTAAGAAAGTTGGTTCATAACAACAAACTTAAATATTTATAGCATAAATTTCACTCTAAGGCCTGCTTTCCTGAATTCCACAAGTTCTGGTATATTTTTAGTTTTTGTTTGAGACATATTTTGATTTCTTATTTGGCCCATTGCTCATTCAGTAAGGTGTTATTTAATATTTACATATTAAATACTTAATATTTATATTATAAATTTTCCAGCTTTGTTTTATTAGTGATCTTTAGTTTTGTACCATTACAGTTGGAAAATGCACTTGGCATGATTTTGGTCTTCTGAAATTTGTAGTATTTGTTATGTCTCTTTTTATGTGATTTAACCAGGGGATCCTTCTATGTATACTTGAAGAAAATGTATATCCCATTTTTCTTAGATGGAATGTTTTATATCCTTTAGAACCATGTATTCTGAAGTATGCTTCAAATAAAAAATGTTCTTGGGGTGCCTGGGAGGCTCAGTGGGTTAAAGCCTCTGCCTTCGGCTCAGGTCATGATCCCAGGGTCCTGGGATTGAGCCCCACATAGGGCTCTCTGCTCAGCAGCGAGCCTCTTCCCTTCCTCTCTCTCTCTGCCTGCCTCTCTGCCTACTTGTGATCTCTGTCAAATAAAATCTATTTAAAAAACAAATATATTCTTGTTGAAAAAAAATACCTTTAACTAAGGGTACTCATTTACAATAAAGCATATTGGAAAATAAAATTTTAAAAAATTTTAAAAAAGCATATTGGGGGGTGAAATAGGTGAAGGGGATTAAGAGTATGCTTATTATTATGAGCACTGAGTAATGATGATTAGAATTATTGAATGACTATATTGTATACCTGAATCTAATATAACACCATATGTTAACTACACTGGAATTTAAATAAATAAACAAACAAACAAATAAACAAAACACTCCGGGTATCTATCTACTTATCTAGATCCTAGTCCTGAAAAAGTTGGCTTTTGACTCATTAAAACCACTATCTTGCCACAAGGATTTTGAATCAGCCTCTCAGAGGCTTCTAGAACATAGCCCAGAAAAGGGGGACTAGTTAGATTCTTGTCTCATTCACAGTTTTCTTCTCTGGTACCTTCCTGTTTGTCTGAAAAGATTTCCTTAAGTGGCTGCTCCCCTTTTTCCATCATTTCCTGTCTAGTCAGTAAACACAGTCCTAGTGTGATTGTCTTTGTAACCCTGGCACCTGCTTCAGGTCAAACTGATTTCTGTTTATCAGCTGTCTCAAGAACCCTTTTTTGTTTATCAACTATCTCAAACAATGTCCTTTTTCTCTCCTTACTTCTCTTCTGCCTCTTCCTCCTGATTCCCTCCTTAATCTCTTTCTCGGCTCCCCACTACTTTCCATCTCCCATATACACACAAACACACAGAATTCATAGCCACATCTCCATTATTTGTCTCCCTCAACAGTTGCTAATGTTCACAAAACACACATTTATACTTGCGATGACGCCAGCCTCTCAAGACAGATGCACTTTTAGTTCCAAACATGCTTTTGGGAGACAGACTTTTGCCATCAAGAGAAAATGCTTGAGAAACACTCAGGAAACTAACCGGAAAGAAAAAAGTTTAAGCCAAAGTAAAAGAAAACTTTATTTCCTTCTTGGCATTCCCAGAATACTGACCTGCTCTGAAATTCAGAGTGTGTACAGAAGTGACAGAAGCAAAAGATTTAGATTCATACTGGGGTGAAATATCTGTGACTTAATAAAACCCAGCAGAACAATTGCAGAGAAAAAGGAAATTAAGAGATGCAGACGGAGATGGATATACAAAACAGTTTCAGCAAGGTCTTGACTCTGCTCTCAATAATAAGCATGTATATGATCAACATATACTAAATAGGACTCAGTATCTAGCTTTTTGTGATTTTAAGTATCTTTTTTTCTTATCCTAAGAATTGCTGACATAGTATTATACCATACAATTCCTACACAGGTTATCACAAGATTATATTCCAAATATATACACTTTTTGTTACTTGTTACTTCTTTTATTTTCTTTCAATCTCCTGAAATCAAATTTTTGTTTGCACTTCTGAACCCAGTTCCTATCCCACCCATGTTACCTCTACACACACACACACACACACACACACACACACACACACAAGCAAATGCAATTCTGCACTAACAGAACTCATCCAGTTCTAAATTGATGAGAATATATACCTTCTCATCTTTTTTTTTAAGATTTTATTTATTTATTCCAAAGAGAGAAAGGGAGAGTGAGAGAGTGCAGCAGGAGGAACCGAGGGAGAGGGACAAGCAGACCCCAGACTGAGTGTGGAGCCCATCAAAAGACCTGATCTCGGGATCCTGAGGTCATGACCTGAACCAAGACCAAGAGAGTTAGATACTTAACCAACTGAGCCACCCACATTCCCCACACCTTATCTTTTAAATCTGTTTAAATGCTAACTCCTCAAAAGGCTTTGCTAGAATACAATAGATCTAATTATTCCTAGATTATAGTAACTTATTTATTTTCTCCTCACAGTTATTCAAATATGTAATTTAGAAACTGTATTTAGTTATTCTGATTCTTCCAATAAAAGGAAAGCTTCATGAAGGCAGGGACCATTTCAGTCTCTTGTTTTGTATCTCCATCATGTAGGATTGTGCCAAACACATTGTAGAGGTTTAATAAATATTAACAAGCAAGTATGCATTTTTAATTTTCTATAAACACACAAGTATATGAGATAAATGGATTTAATAAAATCTACTTACACAGAGTTTACCACCCAAAATTCTTGATGTTAATACATAAACAAAGCCAACTCTAACAAAATAGGAAACCAGAATGAAACACACACAATTAGCAGGCAATAGAAACTCATAAAGACACTTTATCCTTGATACTATGAAATGGATAAAAGATTAAAAATTTTACTAAAGATGTCTAACAATACATTAAAAAATATACATTATTTCAGTTTCTATGGACCAAGATATGTAAAAGGATTAGCTGTGTCCTCTGATTCATGATTTCAGAAGGTTCCAACCCAAATGTGAGCTGGGGCTGCGGTCTCATCTTAGTCCCAACTGGGGAAGGATTTACTTCCAAGCCCAAATGACTGTTTACCAGCATGTGATTTCTAGAGAGCTACAGGACTGAGAACCTCAATTTCTTGCTTTTGGTTGGAAGCCACACTTAGCTCTTCGCCATGTGGGTCTTTCCAACATAGCTATATCTTTCCTCAAAGCCAGCAGGAGAGAATCTCCTTGGAAGATAGGATTTATAATATTATATAACCTAATCACTTACATATAATCACATATATCCCAGCACACTTGTCATATTCTATTTGTTACAAGAAAGTCACAAGTTCTATCTACCCTCAAGAAGAGGGGACCACGAGAGTCAGAATCAGTAGGCAGGGATCATGGAGGGACTCCACATTCTGCTCACCACAAACAGAATAGTTATTATGACCCTTGTTCATCAAGAATGGATTCTCTTAAGTTTTATGAATAAGATATTAATAAGATATGAATAAGATATTAATTCACATGGGTGGTTTGGGTGGTAATATTCACTAGAAGTGTTTTCAATGGAACTTCATGGCAGAAGACTAATCAAAGATTTGTGAGTGTCTTCATAGTTTCATCAAAGACAGAATGGAATAAATAAGTTAGACAATGCAAATACAATGAAGTAGCTAAAGATTCTATATACAAGAAACTAAGTGAAAGCCAGGGGTATATGAGGGAAATTCTATCACAACCCTTTCTTTTGTCCTAATCTTTGTCATGATTCACTGTGAGTATACTTCCTTGCCCCACTGGCTTTGGATTTGGTCATGTAACTTGCCTTAACCAATCAAATGTGAGCAGAGATGACAATATGCCAGCTCTGAGCAGAAACTGTAGGTGATATTACACCTACCAAACCAAACTTTGGTTTGCCCCTTTTGCACTCTGTGTGAGTTCTCTACTGTGAGAACAACTCAGGCCAGAGAAGATTCCAGAATGAAAGATATGCCAAGCCTAGCAAAGCCCAGCAGAGCATGGCCACCCAGTCATTAGACTTACAAGTAGTAATATTTATTATCATAAACCACTAATTTTGGAGTTATTCATTATGCAACATCACATCAGCAAAAATCTGACTAATATAGTACAGAATTCAAGTAATTAATCAATAAAATGAGAAGGGACTTAGCATTTCTCTACAAATAAACTGTTTCAAATACAGTGTTTTTACATGTTTTTATACCACACATTCTGATCTCCGCCAACATTATGATTAACTTATTACCATTGTTGAAGAACAAGGCATAAGTATAAGGGTAAAAGAGGCCTATTGAAACAAATGTTAGAGTTAAGCTTCCCACTGAGGCAAACATGTTTTGTTTCCTCTACTACTGATATTGATAGATTGAAGAGAATAGATCTGAGCAACATCACTTCTCCTTACTTGATGGGGAGAGAGGCCAGAAGTGTTAGCTTAAGGAAAATTCTGGAAGAAAACAGGAAAAAGGAAGTTTTTGTATTCTAAAACCATTAATCTCTCATACTCTGATATTTTCACAACATCCCAATTATGACACTGGTTAGAGCTACCTAGTATTCAAGCTATTTATGCCTTCCCTGTCCCTACTACTGAATTGTAACTCCCTAAAGAACAGAGACCACAGCTTACTTATTTTTAAAATTCCTGTGACACACAGTACCCACAGAATACAGGCATTCAAGAAATGAATGGAATTTCTCTGTTCGTTGCTAAAAGTAGTCTATCTCTATACTCTATCTATATCTTTATCTTTCTATACTCTGAAAAGTATCTAGAGGCAGGTAACTAAATTGCTAAATAGAAGGCAAATTAGACAAGTTTCATTTAATGCAAAAATGTGGGAAATTCCCAGATTCTGTTGCTGGTAGAAAGCCAAATGTCCCATACCTGGAGACTAGAGACTTCAAACCCATGAGCATTGGATTCAAAGATCATTGCTCATTTCTGGTAGCACCTATTGAGATTTATCTTTGGTGAGTAAGCTCCATAATACTATAAATATTACTGATAAAAATAATTCACATATTAAGGAATATATAAAATTTTGTGTATCTGGCTTAATAAAACACATTACTCTCCTGGAAAATTTGAATGTAACATACTCCAAAGTGCATTTTAAATTACCTCTTAGATTTTCTGTCTAATAGCCTGCCACTTCTACATAAATATTAGCACAGGACTATTTTCAAGAGTCAAACTTTGAACAAAAATAACCACGCAGAGATAAAAAATCATGTAGCCCCTCACAATTTCTGTCTGAAGACAGAAATGTACTTTTTATTGTGAGGGGGCTACATGATTTTTTATCTCTGCGTGGTTATTTTTGTTCATCATCACTAGCCATCAGGGAGATTCAAATTAAAACCACATTGAGATACCACCTTACACCAGTTAGAATGGCCAAAATTAGCAAGACAGGAAACAATGTGTGTTGGAGAGGATGTGGAGAAAGGGGAACCCTCTTACACCATTGGTGGGAATGCAAGTCCCATGATTCACAGACCTGTACCCTTGGGGCTAATAATACAGTCGATGTTAAAAAAAATTATATGCTTTCACTTATATGTGGAATCTAAAAAACCAAATGAATAAACAACCAGAAGTGGACTCATAAATACAGAGGGAAAAAAAAACCCTTCAATTAAGCCAAAGAAAGGGAAACAATGACCAAAGAAGAGTTAGGATAAATAGAAAATAAATACAATTGGCTAACAGACACATGAAAAAATGTTCATCACCATTAGCCATCAGGGAGATTCAAATCAAAACCACATTGAGATACCACTTTACACCGATTAGAATGGCCAAAATTAGCAAGACAGGAAACAACATGTGTTGGAGAGGATGTGGAGAAGGGGGAATCCTCTTACACTGTTGGTGGGAATGCAAGTTGGTGCAGCCACTTTGGGAAAGAGCGTGGAGATTCCTTAAGAAATTAAAAATAGAGCTTCTCTATGACCCTGAAGTTGCACTACTGGGTATTTACCCCAAAGATACAGATGTAGTGAAAAGAAGGGCCATCTGTACCCCAGTGTTCATAGCAGCAATAACCATGGTTGCCAAACTGTGGAACCAAGATGCCCTTCAACATATAAATGGATAAAGAAAATATGGTCCATATATACAATGGAGTATTATGCCTCCATCAGAAAGGATGAATACCCAACTTTTGTATCAACATGGACGGGACTGGAGGAGATTATGCTGAGTGAAATAAGTCAAGCAGAGAGAGTCAATTATCATATGGTTTCACTTACTTGTGGAGCATAAGGAATAACACAGAGGACATTGGGAGATGTTGGGGGAAATCAGAGGGGGAAACAAACCATGAGAGACTGGACTCTGAGAAACAAACTGAGGGTTTGGGAGGGGAAGGCGGGTGGGGGATTGGGTGAGCCTGGTGGTGGGTATTAAGGAGGGCACGTATTGCATGGAGCACTGGGTGTGGTGCATAAACAATGAATTCTGTTACACTGAAAAGACATTTTTAAAAAAAAAAAGTACATTTCTGGGGGCGCCTGGGTGGCTCAGTGGGTTAAAGCCTCTGCCTTCAGCTTAGGTCATGATCCCAGAGTCCGGGGATCCAGCCTGCATTGGGCTCTCTTCTCAGCAGGGAGCCTGCTTCCTCCTCTCTCTCTCTGCCTGCCTCTCTGCCTACTTGTGATCTCTATCAAATAAATAAATAAAATCTTTAAAAAACAAAACAAAACAAAAAAACAAAAAAAAAAGTACATTTCTATTCTGAAAGGAAACTTCAGTAATTGAAAATTCCTAAATTCAATAGAGAATGTTTCTTTCTGATAATTCGTTCCAGCTTCATCGAAGTGAAAGATGCTGAAGTTAGATTGAGTGTATTCTGTGATTCAAGTAGGTACTCAAGCAGGAAATGTCCTAGATTTGGGAAATACCCAGCAAAGGGTTGTCTGCAGGCAGGTAGGGCTCTCTTCTCCAATCAGGCTAACTGGTGGCTTTCAGAAATCCACTTGACAATTCTGATTGAGATGAGATTGCCATTTGCAAGGGGTCAAGAAAACTTATACTCCAGCTGCCTAAATCACAAAAATGTCAAAAAGTAGAAAGGAAGAACGGAAAGTTTGTAGAGAATAAGAAAGCTTGGTAGCCCTATCTCCCCCAAGCCTGGTAAAGGGTAAAATGTGGCTGAGAACAAACCATTAGCTGTCAGGCCACTCTCAGATTGAACTGCAAATGACTGCAAATAAAGATTGCTCTAGACAAAGGCAAACATCTGAGACACTCTCTGTAGGCTGTTATTGTGCTTTATGCTGTAATTCCAAGTAAGTTTACATTTGTAATAAGTGGAGAGTAAACATGTTCCTGAAAACCCAATGGGCCAGAGAAGAAATCAACATGGAAACCCAAAAATCTTGAGGTAAGTGAAAATGGAAACACAACAAACCAAAACTTATGGAGGTACTAGAAGCAGTTCTAACAGGGGCTTCTATGGCAATAAACACCTACATTACAAAAAAGGAAAGATTTCAAACAACATGATTTTACATTTCAGGGAACCAGAAAAAAAAGAACGTCAGCAAAAGCAAGGAATCAACAAAGATCAGAGCAAAAATACATGAAATAGACCAGAAGGAAATAGAAAATATGAAACTGAACTGAAGAAAAGAGAGAGAAGACCAACATTGGAAACAAAAGAGGTGACATTATACTGGATAACACAGAAATTCCAATGATCGTAAGAAATTACTACAAGTAGGGGCACCGGGGTGGCTCAGTCAGTTAAGTGGCTGCCTTCAGCTCAGGTCATGATCTCAGGGTCCTGTGATCAAGTCCCACATCGGGCTCCCTGCTTGGCAGAGAGCCTGCTTCTCCCTCTCCCTCTGCCTGCTGCTCTGCCTATTTGTGCTCTCTCTCTGTCAAATAAAGAAATAAAATCTTTAAAAAAAAAAAAGAAAGAAAGAAAGAAAGAAATTACAAGTAATTATATGCCAAAAATTCAGATAATCTAGAGGAAATCAGTAATTCCTAGAAACATGCTCCCTAGCAAAACTGAATCATAAAGCAACAACAACAAAAAAAACTGAACAGACCAATTATAATTAAGGAGATTAAATGAATAATCAAAAACTTCCCAAGAAACAAAAGGCTTCTTGTGCTCACCAGGACCAGAGGCTTCACTGATGAACTCTACCAAACATTGAAAGATGCATTAATACAAATCCTTCTCAAACTCTTCCAAAAAAATTAAAGAGGAGAGAAAACCTCCAAACTATTTTAGGAGGCCAGCATTACACGGATTCCAAAATCAGAGATGGACACTAGAAGAAAAAAAAATTATAGATCAATAACCCTGATGCAAAATTACCCCCCAAATATAAGCAATAGTACATTAAAAAGATCATACACCATGATCAAATGGGATTTATTCCTAAAATGCAAGGATAGTTGAACATATGCAAATTAATCAATGTGCTGCACCATATTAACAAAGGATTAAAATCATATGATCATCTAAATACATGTAGAAAAAGCATTTGAAAATATCAACATCCTTTTATGATTAAAAATTCTCAACAAATTGGATATAGAAGGAACGTATTTCAAAATAATAAAATCCATATATGACAAGCCCACTGTTAACATCATAGACTATAGTGAAAAGCTAAAAGCTTTTTCTCTAAGAACCGGAACAAAACAAGAATGCCAACTCTCACCCCTTCTACTCAACATGGTATTGGAAGTGCTAGCCATAGCAATTAGGCACGGGTGAGAGGGGCTGAGGGGGGCTGAGGAGACTGAGGGGGCACCCCCAAATCAGAACAGAAAAGAAATTTTCTGTTTGCAGATAACATCATTTTATACAGGGAAAATCTAAAGATTCCACCAGAAAGCAGAGTTAATAAATGAATTCTGTAACTAACTCAGGTATGTTACTAAATATTAACAATCAGAAAGAGAAATTAAGAAAACAAATCCATTTATATAACATCAAAAAGAATAAAATACTTTGGAATAAACTTAACAAGGAAGGGAAAGTTCTAAACACTGAAAACTATAAAATATTCATAAAAGAAACTGAAGACATAAATAAATGAAAAGATACTCTTTTTGTGAATTGGAAGAATTAATGTTGTAAAACTGTCCATACTACACAAAACTATCTACAGATTCAATGTAATCCTTATCAAAATTCCAATGGAATTTTTCACAGAATAGGGAAAAAAAAGTCCTAAATTTAGAACCACAAAGATCCCAAATGGCCAAAAGAATCTTGAAAAAGGAAGCAAACCTGGAGGTATCACACTTTCTAATTTCAAACTATATTACAAAACTCTAGTAATCAAATGTAGACTGACCTAAAAACAGACACAGATCAATGGAAGAGAAGAGAGAGTTCATAAATAAAGTCACATATATATGGTTAAAATTTTTGACAAAGTAGCCAAGAAAATACAATGGGGAAAGGATAGTATCTTCAATAAATGATGTTGGGAAAATTATATACCCACATGCAAAAGAACGAGACTGTAGCACTATCATATACCATATGCAAAAATCAATTCGAAATGGATTAAAGACTAGAAAATAAGACCTGAAACCGTAAAACTCCTAGAAGAAAAATTAGGAGATGAACTCCTTGACGTCAATTGGTCTCAGCAATGATTTTTTTGGATTTGACACCAAAACTAAAAGCAACAAAAGCAAAAATAACTAATGGGACTACATCAAACTATAAATCATCTGCACAGCAGATGAAACCATCAATAAAATGAGAAGTCAGCCTACAGAATGGGAGACAATACTTGCAAACTACATATCTAATATCCAAAATATACAAGAAACTGATAGAACTCAATAGCAAAGGAAGGAAGGAAGGAAAGAGGGAGGCAGAAAGCGAGGGAGGGAGAAAGGAAGAATTTTAAAATGGGCAAAAGACCTGAATACACATTTTCCCCAAAAAGAAATAGAAGTGGTTAATGGGTAAGTGGAAAATTACTCAAAATCATTAATCATCAGGAAAATGCAAATCAAAACCACAACGAGATATCATTTCATACTTATTAGAATGTCTACAATAAAAAAGACAAGGGGCACCTGGGTGGCTCAGTCAGTTAAACATCTGCCTTAGGCTCAGATCATGATCCCAGGGTCCTGGGATCCAGCCCCATGTCAGACTCTCTTCTCAGTGGAGAGCCTGCTTCTCTCTTTCCCTCTGCCAGCCACTCCCCCTGCTTGTGCACTCTCTGTCAAATGAGTAAGTAAAATCTTTAAAAAAAAAAAAAAATGACAAGAGATAACCAATTCTGGTGAGGATGTGCAAAAAAGTGGGAATATAAACTGGTATAATTATTATGAGCAACATTATGAAAGTTCCTCAAGAAATTAAAAATAGTGCTACCATAAGATCAGTGATCCTTCCACAGTTTGGCTATTATGGACATTGCTGCTATGAACACTGGGGTGCATATGGTCGTTCTTTTCAGTACATCTGTATCTTTGGGGTAAATGCCCAGTAGTGCAATTGCTAGGTCATAGGATAGCTTATTTTTAACTTTTTGAGGAATCTCCATACTGTTTTCCAAAGTGGCTGCCCCAGTATGCACTCTCATCAACAGTGGGAGTTCCCCTTTCTCCACTTCTTCTCCAACATTTGTTGTTTCTTGCCTTGTTAATTTTTGCCATTCTAACTGGTATAAGATGGTGTCTCAATGTGGTTTTGATTATAGCCAAACTGTGGAAAGAGCCGAGATGCCCTTTGGCAGACTCATGGTTTAAAGACAATGTTTAAAGACAATCGACAATTACTCAGCCATCAGAAAGGATGAATACCCAACTTTTGCATCAACATGGATGGGACTGGAGGAGTTTATGCTGAGTGAAATAAGTTAAGCAGAGAAAGTCAATTATCACATGGTTTCACTTACTTGTGGAGCATAAGAAATGGCATGGAGGACATTAGGAGAAGGAAGGGAAAAATGAAGGGGGGTGGAATCAGAGCGGGAGACAAACCTTGAGAGACTGTGACTCTGAGAAACAAACGAAGGGTTTTGGGGGGGGGGGGATGTGTTTGCCCGGAGATGGTACTAAGGAGGGCACGTATTGCATGAAGCACTGGCTGTTACAGATAAACAATGAATCATGGAACACTACATCAAAAATTAATGACGTACTATATGGTGACTAACATAAATAACATAATGAATAATAATTTTAAAAAGATCCAGCAATCCTACTTCTGGCTATATATCTAAAGAAATTGCAATCAAGAGCTCAAAGTGATACCTGTCCTCCCATGTTCCTGTTCCTCACAACACTATTCACAAGAGCAAAAGTGTGGAAACAACCTAAGTGCCTGTTGACAGATGGTGGATAAAGAAAATGAGTATGTACACACAAGCGAATATTATTTGATCTTTAAAAAGAAGAAAATACTTCCATGTTTGACAAACAGATGAATCTAGAAGGTATGACTCTAGAAAGTAAAGTAAGCCAGACAGAGAAAGACAAATACTATGTGGTGTCTCTTGTATGCAGGAATCCTTCCAAAATGTATATGTGTATCAAATCTCCCCACTCTATACTTTAAACATACAAAAATTTTGCCAATTTTATTCCTCAGTAAAACTGGGAAAAGAAGGTAGATCCCATGTTCAGTGTTCCTACTACAACAAAAGAAAAATTTTTTTAAAAAGAACTGTGATCTACACAGTGCAATTTTTTTAAGTTATAGTATTTAAAAAGTTATAGTACTTCAGAGAAAGGAGAAGCACAACCAGTAGGGGAATTAAAAAAAAAAAAAAAGTTTCATATAGAAGGTGGCCCTTCAGCAAGATCTAAAAGATGAAAAGAATTTGACAGAATCCAGGCCCTGGGCCATTCCTGGTTCTGGTCGGGGCAATCAGCAGGAGACAAGTTCAGGAATGGTAATGACAGAGCAGAGGCGGGGAGCAAGGACGCTCATGATTTTCCTGGAATATGAAAGTAGTAAGACATGAGACCATGAGGGTGATTTGAGGCCATTAAAGAGGACTTTCAATAAGATGCTAATAAAGAATTTGTGTTTCGTTAGGAAGACACTGGGGACTACTGAAAGTTTCTAAGTTAGCATGGATGATCAGAGCTTGGCTTTAGGGAGGCAAGTCTGATGGAGTGGTAAAGGCTGGAGTCAAGGGGGAAAGAGCTGGAGGCAGGGAGCATGGCTAGGAGGGGACATCTGTAGCAGGCCAGGAGAGTAAATTCTCTGGTGAATAAACCTGAGGCGCTATCACTCAATACCAGAACAATTAACCACTTACATTTTAAACTGTTAAAGTTAAAATTAAGATTGAAATTCCTAGAGAACCTGGGTTAATCATTTGGTTAAGCATGGGACTCTTGATTTCGGCTCTGGTCCTGATCTCGGGGTCATGCGATCAAGCCCCGCCTTGGCTCCAGGCTCAGCAAGGAGCTTGCTTAAGATTCTCTTCCTTTTGCCTCTCCCTCCCTTCATGCTTGTTTTAGCTCTCTCTCAAAAATAAATAGATCTTTTTAAGAAGTAAGATTGAAATTCCTATGGCCCTTTAGTCATCAAGTCCTTAACTGAGATCTACCATGTGCCTAGTGCTATTGTTAGGTAGAAGCTAGATATAAACCATGGAAGGAACATCCTAGAGACAAAGTCCCAACTCCTTGAAGGGGAAGGAGACACGAGCTGGAGGCAAGGAAAGTGATAAATAATTTACACATTAAAAGCTTGGGAGCACAACATCCTGAGCTTGTGGGTTCAAGACCTTGGGGTTGACAGATGAAGAGCCACAGGTGTCCTCTTCCACCGCTGCGCCTGGGGACTCCTAGACTCATGATGATGCATTTGCATTGTGGTTACAGCCCCTCTCCATGTAGAAAGGCTGCCATGAGGTTCTGGTACAAACCCTGTGGGGTCAAAATTCTCCATCCCAACAACCTGTGAGAGGAGTCCCCCCAAATTACTAGAAGCAGCCTCCATTAGACACCACCCCACTGTAGGTCTCAGCTCTTCCCAGCCCAGAGAGACACAACAATCAACCAAACGCCAAATGAGTTAGGGCCTGTTCCTGCTCTGGGAACCTGCCCGCTCTCCCACCTAGAGAGCATACTTTCACTTTAATAAACTGTGTAATAAACTGTTTTGTGCTTCCTACTTTCCTTCTGGCTATTTTTATTCAAGATCCCCACGTCAGTCTTCTCATTGGGAATCCAAGGACTGACACTTCCATTCACATAACATAGACCAAGGAGAGAGGGGATGTTCACATAAAAATAAAATAGAAAGTGACATACAATGAAAGATCTTAAGATATCATATACTTAATTATAGGGATCAGATGATGTTAGATCAATCTATTTAGAAGGCTTTTGTCTATCTATGGCTTTTGGTAATCTAAAAGTAAGAGTAAAATATACGTGGTTGGTAAGAAAATTATGCTAAAAGTTGGGAAAAATGTAGATATAGTACATGTACATCATGCAGATGTCCACAAGTGATGATTGGTTGAACAGCTGAATTAATCAGATGCCCAAAATAAGAATCTTGAGCTAATATTTATGACCTGTTCTTACTGTAAAACGTCATTCATTCACTCAATGAGTACTTATGAAGCATCTACTATGTGCTTGGGATATGTGAATCAATAAAGCAGATACACTACAGTCTTGAGGCTCACATTCTAGCAGGGAAAGAAAGATAAAGATTGTGAACAGAATAAATAAGAAGTACAGTGTATATTGGAGGGTGACAAATGCCAGGAAAAAGGAAAGAAGAGGAAGGTATAGGGAGTCTGGAGTATTGCAATTTTAAATACAGTGGTTCAGGGCAGGTGTCCTTAGGAAGGTACTACTTGAACAAAATATCAGTAACAGATCATGGGTAAATGTTGTACCTCAAAAACTGATAATAAAAAAAAAAAAAAAATGCCATGCACGATACCAAAGAGTCTATCATCTGAAGTTCCAGAAAACATCAGAGTCCAAACTCTTAGGCTTCTAGAGTAAAAGCAACATGAAGAGATGGCCAGCATTGCCTTAAAGCTATAGGTCCACTTACTGCTGTTGTACCCAGTAGTTCATGAAACAGCAGAAGACAGTGGAGTTGAGTGGGCACTGCCTATTTCTCTTCTTATACTCGAACCCCCTCCACTCCCCACCCCGCCTACAAAGTCCCTTTTTGTTTGCAGCCTGTGATTTGGCTATTATGTTGCCCATTCCCTGATTTGAGTTCCAAATAATCAAGTCTTCTAGACTTTTGTTGTTAATCAAAATTTCTGAACTGAACTCCATTGTCAGCAAGTTGTTGTTGTTTTTTTCTTTTTAGTCCAGGGCTTACAGCAAGCAGAGGCATAGATTTCTGAGAAAGTAGACATGTATGCATTATGTAAGTCAGTAAAGCTGTAAGTAGGAGTCCAAGTGCAGAAGAAAACAGAGTAAAGATTTCAAAAGATGGTGAAAAACACCTGGGATGCATCTATTATAGAATTAGCCAGCAATTAGCTTGATAGATGTCAGCCCACGGGCAGAGGCTAGATGGAGAAGTAGCCAAAAGTCCTCCTGGAGCTGGATCTACAGCAGCCAGCAGAGAACTGGGGAAATGCTAATGGATCTGTGAAGAACCTAATTTGGCAACCTCAGAGACTGTATCTCTAATTGTAATTCACACTCAAGTCGACTCTTATAGGCAATGTTTTTAAACAAGGAGAAACTTAGTAAAAAATAGAGACAGAGGAAAAAGGAACAGATGTATATTAAATTGCTCTCCTTTTCAACCTTCATGGGAATGGAACATTTCAGTCATCTCTAAAGAGTTGAAGGATGTACCGAAAAGCAACTCAGTTCTGTACTTGGACATGTTCTAAAACAGCAATGGTTGTTTTTAAAAGGACAACTAATCTTTCGACAGATCTATCTCCAAATCCTTCAGCTAGCACCCAAGATTTGATATAATTAAACTATTTCTGATAAAATGAGTTGAAGGACTCAGAGGAGAGATAAAGGGCCATATACAAAGCCACTCTGCAGTTGAATCCACGTTTTGTTCTGTTTGGTGACTTCACAGTGCCAAGTGGTTTAAAAAAAAGGGGGGGGGTTGTTTTTGAGTTTGTTTGTTTTTTTTAATACAAAGGGAGAAGATCTTGAGGCTAAGAGGGCTGGAGAGAGAGAAACAGGCAGTGAACACACACTTCCAGAATGACCTTTTAAATATGTAAATGAGATCATGTAATTCCCTAGCTTAACATCTTCCAGTAGTCTTTCTTCCATCCAACCAAATCCAAACTCCCTATAATGGCCTTTCCTTCTTCTCCCTTGCTCCTTACTCTCCTGCCAAGCTGTCTTCTTGCTAATCAAGCACATGGGTGTGGTACATAAACAATCAATCTTAGAACACTGAAAAAATAAAATTATTTTTAAAAAAATTCTAAGCTCCTCCCATCCCCAGGGCTCTTACACATTCTTCCCTTGCCTGGTTCACCCTCTCTCCCTTCTCACTTGGCTTTTGGGGTCTGCCTGAATGTCATTTTTTCCAGGAGATCTTCATTAAACTTCATTTCTGAGCACCAGCTTCCACTCCCTTCTCCAGTTTGCACACTCTACAACCTAACCCTTTTTTTATTTTTGCATGGTATACCTCTATCTGAAATTACATGGTTTCTTTTTTACCTATTTTCTATCTCTATGACTACAACATACATAGAAGTTGAAGTGCCACATTACCTTTGAAAAACTAGGAAATAATAAGGAAGGTAAAGTACTCAGAGCAGCAAGGATGGGCTAAGGAAAAAATAGTATGTACATTAATTTAAAATAGTCACTTATTTAAGGCAGAAAAAGAAAACACATTTCAGAAGCTGTAGAAAAGTCCTGGAGGAAGTACACACAAAGGATAAAAATAAAAGGTCAAATAAGGGAAAGTTATTCATTAGTACCTATGAGTAGATTGAGAGATTTTCTTTCTTTTCATTCTAACGAGGATTTGCAATTTACAAATAAGAAGTTACCAGTGCTTAAGTAAATTATATCGTTGGAAGAGAGAGAAGTGAAAAAAAGCAAAATGCACCTATCAGATAGACAATAGTGAAAGCCTAATTATAACCAATACTGCACCATGTTAAGTGTGATAACATCCAGACTTTTCAAGTTGAATAAAATCTAGTATCCAGCACTCTCAGACGTGTTGGTTTGCAACCTTGGGAGTTCCCTGGAGGGGAATAGAAACTGGTTCCTGGCCTGGAGAGCAAGGAGAGCCAGAATAAAGGGCAAGCCACCCCAGACTGGTAGGTGGCCGTCACCACAAGCAAGGGAACTTACTTACCAGGCTTGTCTTGGGCAACCACGAAATGAGTAGATGTCCACACCTGCTTGCCAGAATCTGAAAAGTGTCTACAGAAGCCTGCACTGGGTTCAGTCCCGCATTTAGCCTGGACAATCTCAACTTCCCGTGACTCTCTCAAGGCAGCATCTGAGAAAATGGCTCTGGCTGTGGGAAGCGCCTCAGGCGGAAGATATACTCCAAGGACGGGGAGCAGGTGAGGAGCTTCTAATTGCCTGGGTGCTGCTCAGAGGTCAGCCAGCGGTCACGTCCTCTGGATGACCCTCTCCAACATACATTTATTAGTGTGAACTTAAAATGTTGCAACTTCTTTTTGTATTCACAAATAGGTAAATCTTTATTTAAAACCATATGGGAACCTATTCCATCAGAAAGCTTATTCTTTTTTTGTTGTTGTTTTGAGTCTAGTTAACACACCGTATTTTACATTAGTTTCAAGTGTACAACGTAGTGATTCAACCACTCTGTCCTATGCTATTCCAACCATGAGTGTAATTAACAATGGTGCAATGTTTGAATAACATGGCCATAGACATCTGTCAATTCCACTTTTGAGAATTTATTTCACAAACACACACATTTGCACAAAGATGTAAGGAAGTTGCTTGCAGGATTAACTGTAATACCAAACAATGGGAAGCTACAAAAATTTCCCTCATTTAACCTTGTTAATAAGTTGTGATGATTCCTAATGGAAGATGCAATTAGAAGAGGTCAAACAGAAACGGAATGGAATGATATCAAAAATAAATTGCATACTTCTGAAAACTGCTTTTTTTTTTTTTAAGATTTTATTTATTTGACAGAGAGAAATCACAAGTAGGCAGAGAGGCAGGCGAGAGAGAGGAGGAAGCAGGCTCCCTGCGGAGCAGAGAGCCAGATGTGGGGCTCGATTCCAGGACCCTGGGATCATGACCTGAGCCGAAGGCAGCAGCTTTAACCCACTGAGCCACCCACGCACCCTGCAAACTGCTTTTTTAAAGCAGAGTGTAACTTGTAAAATAAAGACTGACTGTGCAGGTAGGTGTGTATATAGAAAATGTCTGAAAGAAAACATTCAGTGGATTCATGGTTTTGATTCTTCGGGGCAGTAGGATTAGGACGTGAAGAACTTTACTTTTCACTTTATACCTTTCTGCATCATTTGGAATTGTTTACCCTAAATAAGTATTATTTTATAATAGAATACTAGCTAATAGAAAGAGAAGAGAATAGCAGGCAATTGTGTGTGATCTGACTCCACTTAGCTCCTATGTTGCCATGTCTCTACCTCTATGCCCTCCCTCTTCACACACAATTCACTCTTTTCTTTCCAGCTTTATCAAGATATAATTAACATATAACATTGTGTTAGCTTAAAGTGTACAGTATTATTTATTCCATGCCTATTGCAAAATGATTGACACAATAAGCTTAGTTAATACATACATCAACTGACATAATTACTTTTTCTTCTGCAATTCATTTACTTCTAGGTATATGTCAAAAAAATGAAATCTGCACCCCTATGTTCATTGCTGAGTCTCTAACAACAAGCAGGAGAGGCAGTGTCTTTGCCCTTAGGGACAAGATGTTTCAACCACTGCAAACTTCTTCCAACTTAAGCGCCTTGTGGGCCAGCTGTCTAAAATCCCCTTCACCTGGCTAACTCGTACTTGTTTCATGCCTCACCTCCTCCAGGATACCTTCCACGATTCCCACATGCAATATTAAGTGCCCCACGCTGCATTTCTAAGTGCCTCCTCCATCTGGCAGAAAACAAGTGACACACTCAATAAGGGTACACAGGGAGGCCCTTAACAGAGGAACTGTTTACAAAATGTGGCAGAGTCAAGAGTCACTAAGGGACAGTGAGGCACTCTGAGGCTAGTGACACCAGGCTGCTGTCACCTCCTTCTAGGACTAGAGCAGCAACGGGAAAAGGCAGTTAACAAAACTTTGAGAAACCAGTGAAATGACAGGGGTAGACCACTTCCCAGAGGCTATGGTCTTCAGCAGACGAACCCCTCTAACCTGAATAACCAGCAGGGAGGGGCCAAGGAATAAAGACCGAGCCTGAAGGTCTTCCCTCCCTCTAATCTCCTGCTAGGATTTTCCTTTGACCAAGCCCAACCTGGAGACAGGGTAAGAGAACCTCTGACTTAGTAATGGGGCTCAAAGCCTGATGGAAAAGGGAAGCGAACAGAACTGGAAGGGCAAACAGAAAACATCCAACACAACTTCACTCACTGCTCTCACAACTGAACTGTGATTTTGTGGAGGAAGACACAGGCCTCTTTGATATTGGAATTGAAGAAGTGTGTGTAAGGTCATTCGGTACATACATGAATAAGATAATATTAGAGTTTTCTTCCAACCTCCTTTAAGCCTTTCCCTTTGTCTACTCTGAAGAGAAAAAAATGAAAGCCACTCACTTGCAGTTCTGCTCTAGCCTTCATAGGAAAACCCTCCATCTGTACTTTGATAAGGTTGAATATACTCAGGAAATTTGTTTAAGTAGATATGACCCTCTCTGGGCTACCGAGTGACCATGTGCTCACACTGCATACTCTGATCAGCATTCCCAAGTCCCAGAAGCCCGAAGGTTATCCAGTTGGGACTTCTGTCCTGATGTCAGAGGAATTCTGGGGACCTACCTAACAGCCTCCCTGCCCCAGTGTGGCCAGAGCTCCGGTGTCAGCTTCTTGGGCCGCAAACATCCTCTCTCCCTTTGCAGACAAGGAAGAAACTGGGAGTCACAAGCCTGTTTTCAAGGCAGTTTTTGAAACAGCACATGATGAAAACCTATTATAATGAAATACTGAAATCTCTGATGCCTCAGGAGAAAATCAAAGGAAATGTTTACTGTTGGCATATTTGATATTTATTGGCTTCCTTCTTCAGGCCAGCGGCATGGGTAAGAATCTGGATGAGATCTGAGCTCATCTAATTGCAGAAGGCATATAGGCCACACCACAAACAGCTTGTTCCATTTAAGCCCATTGTGTTTTACCAAGTCAGCTTTTCCCCCCCCTCAGTTATGCTTAATTTAAACAGAGATTAGAATTCTAAGCCCTCTGGGAGTAAGAAAGGCGCTCTCCTCCACGATGATGTTTCAGCTAAGGGAGCCGAGGCCAAAGGGACGCGTTTTCTCCCAGGGTCTCCCATAGCTCTAGAAAATTTAATCACATTCTCTCTTTTGGCATCTTCTTAAAAATGCCTTCAGAAGGTTCCCAGAGCTTAGTTTAGATAGGCTTAGTGAAGGGTAGTTTTTGCCTCTGCCCCAGGCTGCGGTGTAATGGGTTTACCAAGACCCCGGTAGGGGTTGAGAGCATTTCTGTAAGGCTGCCTCCTTGCAGAGGAGTGGCCTTTTCAGACCTAAGGCTCTCTCTTTAGCAATTATTTTGATTTTTGTAATGACCCACCTGCCTGATGCTAATAACCCCTCAGTGTGTGCTCCACCCACAGAACATTCTCTCCAATTCAGGAATCTCAGCCTCCTTTGTGCTCTCGATGAAAAACTCCCCACTGGTGTGAGTTGAAACCGTGGTGGGTCACTTCAATAGACATGAATCAAGTGCCTTCCATGTACAAGACATTTGATGAACTTTTGGGGGAAGGACAAAGAAAGATAAAACATAGCCCCTTGCTTCAGAAAATTTACAAATGACTTGCGCTGAGCAAGAGAGGCACCAATACTGTGAAAGAAGTAAGTGCCTAAGAGAGGAGCCAGAAAGAAGTGGTATTTCAGCATAAGAAGAGAGGTCCCTTCCAGCTGGAGCATCTCATGAGGGGCTTTCCAGGGAAGGGAGAACTTTCCAAGGCCCCCAGAAGAGTATGGTCAAATTCCTGGAACAGACACCACCGTAAGCAGAGGCAGCACGGGCAGCATGAGCAAATGTCTCCTCTACTAACCTGATTCAGTCATCCATCCATTCATTCATTACATGCCTACTCTATGCCTGCACTAGGGATATAAAGACAAGATTAAGTCCTTCTACTACTAGTTCATAGGCTATTAGGGAAGAAGAGGTAAATAGTAGCTGCCATACTAAGAGAAAAGTACGATCAAAGGAATTCAGACTATGGTGGCCAAGAGAGATCTCTCTAAGTGGGGAGCGACTTCTTCATGGAGGAAGACATGTGAACTGGGTCTGGAAGGATGAGTTTGTGCTTGATAATTAGTCAAAGGGGAAAGGCATTCCTGGCAGAAGGAAATGCAAATGCAAAGGCGTGGACACAAGAAACGACATGAGCTACTGAGAACTGCAAGTTGTCTGGATAGAACACAAGTTTCATGAAAGTGAACGGCAAGAAAATGAGATGAGAGGGTCAGGCATAAACTTAATCCACAAGGTCCTCTTATGATGGCCCAAGAAGTTTTGGATTTTACCTGTGAGATATGAGCTTTAGGGAATGGTTTTAAGGAAAGCAGTAACAGGATCTGATTTGCATTTAGAAGAACCCATGCAGCTCAAGAGAGAAGAAAGGATATCTTCTGGGAAGGAAAAAGTGGGTTAGGAGAGAATCACATGGGATAGGCAGGAGGTAATAGGGGCCCAAGCTGTGGCACCTTCTGTGAAAATAAAGGAAGAAATGAATTAACAAGGTGCAAATGTTCTTCAAGAAGGTCAAGTAAAGTGGGCACTCAGATGCCCATTGGACTTGGAAATTAAGGAGGTCTTTGGTAACCTGAGCTCAAGCAGACTGGTTTTTTCCCCTCCACTTTAAAGAAAGTATTTTTGAGCTTTTTATTAAAGTATAACATGCATACCGAAAAGTACATAAGTTTATAGTGTGAATACATTCATATAACCAGATTAAGAAATAGAACATTACCAGAGAAGAATTAAGAAATAGAACATTACCCTCAAAACCTCCCCTTGTCCCTTGCACTTATCCCCCCAAGGGTAACCATTAGCCTGACTTCTAACTTCATAGATTAGCTTTTCCTTTTTCTTTAACCTTCTCGAAAAATTTTTATTTTTTAATTGTAGAATTATTAACATGTAATATTAGCTTCAGGTGAAGCTTCAGGTGATTCAACAATTCTGTACATTACCCAGTGTTCATGATAGTGAGTGTACTCTTAATTCCCTTTGTCTGTTTCACCCACCTCCTACCCACTTCCCCTCTGGCAATGACCAGTTTCTTTTTTGTATTTAAAAGCATTTTTGTTTGTCTCTTTTTTCCTTTGTTCATTTGTTTTGTTTTGTAAATTCCATATATGAGAGAAACCATTATGGTATTTGTCTTTCTCTGACTTATCTCACTTAGCATTATACCTTCTAGTGCCATCCATGTTGTTGCAAATGGCAAAATCTCATTATTTTTATGGCCATTTTATATATATACATATATATGTATATATGTGCCAGATTTTATATATATATATAAAATTTTAGTCCTCTTTCTTCTGTTTTTATAAATCTGGCTAAAGATTTATCAGTTTGGGGCACCTGGTGGCTCAGTTGGTTAAGTGACTGCCTTTGGCTCAGGTCATGATCCTGGAGTCCCAGGATGGAGTCCTGCATAGGGAATCCCTGCTCAGCGGGGAGTCTGCTTCTCCCTTTGACCCACCACCTCTCATGCTCTCTCTCTCTCAAATAAATAAATAAAATATTTTTTTAAAAAAAGATATATCAATTTTACTGATATTTTCAAAGAATCAGCTCCTGGTTTCATTGATCTGTTTTATTGGGTTTTTTTAGTCTCTATTTCATTTATTTCTGCTCTAATATTTATTATTTTCTGCCTTCTACTGGCTTTAACTTTTGTTCTCTTTCTAGCTCCTTTAGGGGTAACTTTTGGTTGCTTGAGATTTTTCTTATTTCTTGAAGCAGGCCTTATTTTTATAAACTTCCCTCTTAGAACTGCTTTTGCTACATCTCAAAGATTTTGGACTGTAGTGTTTTCATTTTCATCTGTCTCCATGTATTTTTTTTTAAAGATTTTATTTCTTTATTTGAGAAAGAGATAATAAGAGAGAGCATGAGAGAGGAGGAGGTCAGAGGGAGAAGCAGACTCCCCGTGGAGCTGGGAGCCCGATATAGGATCGATCCGGGAACTCTGGGATCATGACCTGAGCCGAAGGCAGTCGTCCAACCAACTGAGCCACCCAGGCGTCCCTCCATGTATTTTTTTATTTTCTCTTTGATTTCTTGGCTGACCCATTCATTACTTAGTAGCATACTATTTGGCCTCACGTATTTGTGTTCTTCCTGATTTTTTCTTGTGTTTGATTTCTAGTTTCTTAACACTGTGGTAGGAAAAGTTGCATGATAGGATTTCAGTCTACTTGAATTTATGAAGACTTGTTTAGTGGCCTAATATGTGACCTATCCTAGAGAATATTCCATGTGTACTGAAAAGAATGTATTCAACTGGTTTTGGGTGGAATGCTCTGAATATATGTTAGGTTCATCTAATCTAATGCAACATTCGAACCAGTGTGTCCTCATTGATTTTTCTGTCTGAATGATCTCTCCATTGGTGTCAGTGGGATATTAAATCCTCTACTATTACTGTATTAATGTCAATTTCTTCCTTTATGTCTGTTAACAGTTGCTTTTGTATTTAGATGCTCTTGTTTTGGGTGCATATATTTTTATAATTGTTATATCCTCTTGTTGGATTGTTCCCCGTATCATTACATAGTGTCCCTCTTTGTCTCTTATTAGTCTTTTAAAGTCTATTCTGTCTCATACAAGTATTGCTATCCCAGCTTTCTTTTTGCTTCCCTTTGCTTAATAAATGTTTTCCATCTCTTCATTTTCAATCTACATGTTTTTTAGGTCTGAAGTAGGTCTCTTATAGGCAGTATATAAATGGTTCTTGATTTTTGATCCAGTTACCCTATGTTTTTTCCTATTTTTCTACTTTGTACATACAAAATCATATATAATCTTTTATGTTTACCTTCTTCACTCAGTATTAGGTTTTGCGGGGGGGGGGTAATTTAATTTTATCAGTGTTCCTAGATTCATTGTTTATGTACCACCCCCAGTGCTCCATGCAATATGTGCCCTCTTAAACACCCACCACCAGGCTCACCGTCCCCCTACCCTCCTCCCCTCCAAAACCCTCAGTTTGTTCCTCAGAGTCCACAGTCTCTCATGGTTTGTCTCTCCCTCTGATTTCCCCTGATCACTCAGCATAATCTCCTCCAGTCCCATCCATGTTGATACAAAAGTTGGGTATTCATCATTTCTGATGGAGGCATAATACCCCAAAAATACAGATATAGTGAAAAGAAGGGCCATCTGTACCTCAATGTTCATAGCAGCAATGGCCACAGTCGCCAAACTGTGGAAAGAGCCAAGATGCCCTTCAACAGACAAATGGATAAAGAAGTTGTGGGTTTTTTTTTTTTACTGAAATGTAGTTGACACACATTGCTGTATTAGGCTGCAGTGTACAAGAGTGATTCAACATATGCGGACTTCAAGTGTAGCTGCCATCTGTTACTGGACAATGCTATTATAATACTACTGACTATATTCCTTAGGCTGTACCTTTTATTCCCATGACTTATTCATTTCATAACTGGAAGACTGGACCTCCCACTCCCCTTTACCACTTTGCCCACTCCCCCAACCCCCTTCCTTTTGGCAACCATCAGTTTGTTCTCTGTATTCAAGAGTCTGTTTTTGCTTTTTGTTGGTTTGGTTTTCAGATTCCACATATAAGTGAAATCATACACTATTTGTCGTTCTTTCTCTGACTTAATTCACTTAGCGTAGTATATTCTATCCACCTATGTTGTCACTAATGGCAAAATATCATTTGTTTTTATGAGTTCAAGCAGTTATGATAAAATTATGGGGCACAGAAGCCTGAGGAATGACTGGAAGGTGAGGAAGTGGGGTGAACACAGACCTCTCCTTCAAGGAGCTTGACTATGAGGGGAGCAAATGACAATGGGTGATGTGCACCTAGGGTTGGAGTGAGTGTATTAAGATGATATTTTAGGATGTCTCTTTTTAATTTAAGAGAATCTAGTGGAAAGAAGACCACTAAGTGGTCTAGTGAAGGGACTTAGGGTCTACTGGAGAGACCCTCAATCCCTAGCCCTATTTAAGAAGAGGAAAGGGATGACTTTAAAACCATACTTCCCAAACTTTAATAATGTGCATACAACTCTGAGGCTCTTGTTAAATGAAGATTCTGATTCAGCCAGTATGGGTTGGAATCTAAGATTCTGCATTTCTAACAAGATCCAGGTGATGTCAGTGTTACTAGTCTAAAAATTACATATCAATGAGCAAGACCTTAGCTATAGGAGGGCTCCTTTAATATGATAAAGATAAAAATTTACCCCAAACTAACTTATAAATTCAAAGCAATTCTACTCAAAAATCCCAACAGGATTTTTCATGAAATTTAATCCTGAAATTCACTCTGAAAGAATAAAAGGCCAAAAATAGCCAAACCAATTTGAAGAAAATAAATAACAATGAGTCACTCACCCTTGATACCATGCCAGATATCAAGACAAACTGCAAAGCTATAAAAGTTGAAGTGTGGTGTGGGAACAAACAAAAGAATCACACAGACCAATAAATAGAATAAAATGTGCTCCGACAAAAGGTCCTCCATGTGGAAAGTGAAAAAATTACATTCTAATTTTATGCAGTACAAAAAAGTCAATGCAAATAGATTAAAGAACGAATTAAAAACAAAAGGCAAAATTAAACTTAAAGAAAATATTGTAGAATATTTTCATGACTTTCGTGGGAGGTTTCTTATACAAGATAAAAAAAGTAAAAACTCATAAAGAAAAGGGTTGATACATTAGGCTTCCAGAATATTTAAAGCTTCTCTGTGACAGAAAATGGCATAGTGTTAAAAGAGAAACCGAAGTATAAGAAAAGGTATTTGAAATACATATAATGGAAATGGGTTAACATATATATATATATATGTGTATATATATATACACACATACACATGTATAAATACATATGTAGATATCAGAAAAATGTAAATTAGTTAAACCAAAACCGTATTACACCATCGGATGGGGGGGTGCTCTTAATAATAACAGATGGCGAGGTAATGGGGGAAAGTACAGTACCAGTATATGTGAAGATCCAATTTAACTTAATAAATTTAAATAAGTGCATCCTCTACTATCCAGCCATTCTACCTTTAGGATTATACCCTACAGAGATTCTTGCACATGAGCCCAAAGAGACATAAAAATCTTTCTTGCAGCAATGTTTGTATTAATAACAAAGTGGACATAAACTACTTATTACCCAGTAGGGCAATAGATAAACTATAATTTATTCATACAATAAAATTTAAATGAATCAATTAGATCTTTCTGTTTCATCTTGACTCTGAAAAACAATAAAACCGGGAAAAAACAATTAATCAAAATTACACATAAATTAATTTTTCATATCAATTTTATGTAACAAAATGTGAGTGATATATACCAGCTTCTAAATAGTCATTTCCTCTGGAGAGAAAGGGGAAATGTATCTATCAAGTCCCCACCAGAAAGACAAAAGCTGTAACAGTTGTTTTAACAAAGAGAACTTAATATGGGAAATTAAACAGGCATTAGGAAATGGATTAAGAAGGCAAGAAGTAAAATATGAAGTAATACATAAATTGTTTGTTTGGTTTTTCTGGGTTTTTTTTTTTTTTTGATGAGAGAATTTATGTCTTTATTTTGTATTTTTTCAGACTATTGGAAAGATTTTGCAACAAGCAGAAATGATATTTAGAAGAAAAATAACAAATATATTATCACTCTTAAAAAAAATCCCCCAAACCTGAAAACCCTACCATAGTCAAAGCCTTCTAGTTTGGATTACTACAGGAAATGCAGTGGCTGATATGTTTATTTTTATATATGTAGATAAACATTACCCAGTCGTTACCTCAAAGGAAGACATCACATGTACTCTGGGTGAAAGAAAAACCACTCACTGATTTCCTGCTGTATCCTGGTGACTGTGATACTTTCAAATGAATGGCATCACAGATTAACAGAGATAGCCTGATTTTTTCCAAAGCCAGATACACAGGCAACCAATCTTTTTCTTATTAGACTAGGCATTTAAGCTTTACTTTGTGTGTGTATGTAAAAGACAGTACATATTTTTTAATCTTACTTTATGTTTTTTATATTACTTTATTTTTTTAAAGTTTTATCCATATTATCCATTTAACGTATTATATAAACGTATTATCCGTTTCAGAGGGAGAGGTCAGTGACTCATCAGTCTTACGTAACACCCAGTGCTCAGGTAATACAGAAATCGGAATGGCAGGAAACTCCCCTTGCTGTTTGTGGGTGAGGGAGTGAAGGAAGAGATGGGTTGTTAGAACTGGGAGATTTACAAATGAGATCCTGTAGGTCTGGAACCCAGATCTCTGAGGAGATTCACTGTTCCACTGGTGCTAGTATCTTGGGAACTCAGACTTAAGGGAAAGGGAGCTAAGGGGTGCTGATGTCTTTGAGGCAGCAGGGCCTTCACTGTAACCTGTTAAAAGATAAATCTTTCTGGGGCACCTGGGTGGCTCAGTTCGGCTCAGGTCGTGATCTCGGGGTCCTAGGATCAAGCCCCACATCGGGCTCTCTGCTCGGCAGTGAGCCTGCTTCCCCCTCTCTCTGCCTGCCTCTCTGCCTACTTGTGACCCCTCTCTCTCTCTGTGTCAAGTAAATAAAGTCTTAAAAAAAAAAAAAAAGATAAATTTTTTTTAGGACATCTGTTAAAATTGGGCAATAGGTATACAGATGCCTAAATTTTGTATATATTTAAAACATCATAATTTTTTTATTATTTTTATTTCTTTTCAGTGTACCAGAATTCATTGTTTATGTACCACACCCAGTGTTCCATGCAATACGTGCCCTCCATAATACCCACCACCAGGCTCACCCAACTTCCCACCCCCTGACCCCTTTAAAACCCTCAGATTGTTTTTCAGTCATAATTAATTTTTAATGAAATTAAAGCCTGTGGACCCGAGACTGACAATTGGCCAAGCACCTGAGACAGAGGCGTAACTGAAGGGAAGGGGAGGGAAGGTAGAATGTGCTGGTTCCTTTCATAAGGTCTAGATTAGATGGCAGGATGGACACAGGAAGGAATCAATGAACTAGAAAGGATAATAAAAAAGAGGAACTGAGGGAATGAAAGGCTATCCTGGCATACCAAACATATTTTGGATGAGTATGGAAGTAAGAAATCAGGAAGGACATGAAGGTATGGTTGGGGTGTCAATATTGACATGTAAGACCTCAGAGACTGGACAGTTCCAATGCTACCAATTTTCCAGCTTTGGAAGTGGCTTGAATCTAACACATCATTAATTGGAATATGTTATGCACCATTATTTTATGAGACACTAAGAAAGAAAAAAATGAAGATAATTAAGCTATAACATGATATATTCTTATCACAACTTTTTAATCAAAAAACCCTTTTAGATTTTAGATGCAGGTTTCTTTCCTATATCACTCCTTAACATTTATAAGGAAAATGTATACATATATAATGAATTGTTTAAAGCATTCCCCAAATGTTTTCACACTAAAGCCAGCTCTGTTCAACTCACTTTTTGACTCAAAGTCCTTGATGTTCATGTTTTTCTACACATTGCTGTCCTTCGTAACATTAAGAGCAGCACCTGTCTCTCCATCATTCTTTCAAGCGCTTTACCACCCAAACTATCAATTTTAGCGCTAGCACTTTATTTATTTCACCAGAAAGCTTCCAGACAACAGCCAGGATCCATATTCCTTCCTCAAACTGTCTTTAAATGGTTTGTGGCTGGAGGTGTTGAAGGGCTGCAGATGTCCAGTCATTGGCTTAAAGATGACTTTAAGCCAATCTTCTATCAATTCAATCATCATCCATCTATTTTTTTTAATATTTGAGAAATATCTCATTCTTAGATAATTTTTATGGACTAAATTAAATATGGTAACAACTTTGGGCTTCTGAAATCCAGCATATTATTTCAGTGATATGATGCTTTTTGGTACCTATGATTAAGTTCTTCATCTCTTTGATACCTTTAACATAAAAATTTCTAAACGTGCCAAAATTAGTGAGCTTATCAGCATTTCCCACTCAATTTAATTTATACCTTTTCCCTCAATTGACGCACAAAACACATGTTGCTGAAAATTAATCTGCTTCCATTCCAAGTTAACAAGAATTTTCTGAAAAATTGATGTTTAGTTGTTCAATGCCTTAATCACAATCCTCTTCAACACACAGCTTCTTGTTGCTTTTCGAGGTCTTTTATGTATTCTGAGAATTTTAACAATTTTTCCATCTTGAATTGCATATCCAGGCATGGGGTCAACTATATATATATATATATATTTGTGTGTGTGTGTGTGTGTGTGTGTGCAATAAAACATAGCACAGTTTCATCTACTTGTGGGAGATTTCCCTCCTTAGGTCCCACAATACTCTAGGCTGTTGCTTTTCTAATGACTATGGGATTGTTATCATGCCTCCAACTATAATTATCTGCTTCGATAATATGAACTGTACATGCTGCTGCTCTGTTTCCCTATCTCTTTGGTTTCATGATTTACCACTTTAATGCCAAATATCAGCATAATATTTATTAGGGTATTTAAAATAACAACGAAACCAACACTGCATATAACTTAACTGCAGTAATAATAATATGTAAATAGCTCCGGCCTGGGTTTTCCATGCAGTGACAGGGAGTGATAATGGCATCACGATTCTTGCCTGGCTCATGACAATGGTAAAAGACCATCCAATTGAGAACCAGTGTGGTATGGTAATAGGAGTTGAGAAGAAAAGGAATTTTGGAGTCAGAGTGTTAGTAAGTCTCCACAAGGATATTGAAGTAGTCTTGGATAATGGTGAATCCTGAAATGGAGAGGCCACTTACCCATTTATGCACCCATCTCCTCATTTCCACTTGTCCTTTCCTGTGAACACAGTGTAATTCAAATACAAATGGCATTTGTTGCATGATTCCTATGTGTCAGGCATTGTTTCTCACAGTTCATGTTTAGTCTTTACAACAACCCTATGAGGTTAGCACCCGTCATCATCCTCATTTTTCTGAGAAAACTGTAGAACAGAGGTTAACTAATTTGCCCACAGTAATAAGTGGTAGAATCTGGATTGAAATCAGGCCATCTGGCTCCAAATCCATAATTTGACCATCATGCTTCTCTATTTATACCTTCCCATTTTCCCCAGCATATTCAGGAGATCTCCTAGAAGTGACTTATCCCCCTCCCTCCAGGCAATTTATTATTGGAACCCAACTCCTGTCCCTTCCTCTGCCATGCCTACATGTGGTCTCACAAATGCAAGAATTACAAGAACAATAAAAGCTAATATGATGTCATCTGTGAAGAGAGAGAGTTTGACTTCTTCATTGCCAATTTGGATACCTTTGCTTTCTCTTCGTTGTCTGATTATTGTTGCTAGGACTTCTAATACTATGTTGAAGAAGAGTGGTGAGAGTGGGCATCCTTGTCATGTTCTTGATCTCAACGGGAAGGCTGCAAACTTTTTCCCATTGAGGATGATATTTGCTGTGGGTCTTTCATAGATAGATTTTATGAAGTTCAGGAATGTTCCCTCTATCCCTATACTATGAAGTGTTTTAATCAGGAATGGATGCTGGATTTTTTCAAATGCTTTTTATGCATCAATTGAAAGGACCATGTGGTTCTTCTCTCTTTTCTTATTAATTTGTTCTATCACATTGATTGATTTGCAAATGTTGAACCATCCTTGTAGCCCGGGAATGAATACCACCTGGTCATGGTGGATAATCTTTTAAATGTGCTAAGAACTCCTCAAACTCAACACACACAAAACAGACAATCATATAAAAAAAAATGGGCAGAAGATATAAACAGACACTTCTCCAATCAAGACATACAAATGGCTATCAGACACATGAAAAAATGTTCATCATCACTAGCCATCAGGGAAATTCAAATTAAAACCACATTGAGATACCTTACACCAGTTAGAATGGCCAAAATCAGCAAGACAGGAAACAACATGTGTTGGAGGGGATGTGAAGAAAGGGGATCCCTCTTACACTGTTGGTGGGAATGCAAGTTGGTGCAGCCACTTTGGAGAACAGCGTGGAGATTCCTCAAGAAATTTTTTTTTTAATTTATTTTTTTTTTTCAGCCTAACAGTATTCATTGTTTTTGCACCACACCGAGTGCTCCATGCAATCTGTGCCCTCTCTAATACCCACCACCTGGTTCCCCCAACCTCCCACCCCTTGCCCCTTCAAAACCCTTAGATTGTTTTTCAGAGTCCATAGTCTCTCATGGTTCACCTCCCTTCCAATTTCCCTCAACTCCCTTCTCCTCTCCATCTCCCCTTGTCCTCCATGCTATTTGCTATGCTCCACAAATAAGTGAAACTATATAATAAGAAATTAAAAATAGAGCTTCCCTATGACCCTGCAATCGTACTACTGGGTATTTACCCCAAAGATACAGATGTAGTGAAAAGAAGGGCCATCTGTACCCCAATGTTTATAGCAGCAATGGTCACGGTCACCAAACTGTGGAAAGAACGCAGACACCCTTCAACAGATGAATGGATAAGGAAGATGTGGTCCATATACACTATGGAGTATTATGCCTCCATCAGAAAGGATGAATACCCAACTTTTGTAGCAACATGCATGGGACTCGAAGAGATTATGCTGAGCGAAATAAGTCAAGCAGAGAGAGTCAATTATCATATGGTTTCACTTATTTGTGGAGCATAACAAATAGCATGGAGGACAAGGGGAGATGGAGAGAAGAAGGGAGTTGGGGAAATTGGAAGGGGAAATTGGAATGAGAGACTCTGAAAAAACAATCTGAGAGTTTTGAAGGGGCGGGGGGTGGGAGGTTGGGGGAACCAGGTGGTGGGTATTGGAGAGGGCACGGATTGCATGGAGCACTGGGTGTGGTGCAAAAACAATGAATACTGTTACGCTGAAAATAAATTTAAAAAATTTTTTAAAAAGCTAATATGATAATACAACTTATAAAACTTACAATTTATAAAACCTTACAATTTATAAAACACATACATCACATAAATTAACCCTCACAATAGTCCTGTCAAAAGCTACAATTCCCCAGTCTTATAAATAAATATGTAAGTGTTGTATTAAGGTCAAGAATAAGCAGCTATAATAAAGAAACAATAAATAGTGTGGATGAAACAGTCATTTGTTCCTTGCATACTTTATAGTATGGAGCTTAGAAGTGTAAGCTGGCAGGGCCGCTATATTTTGTAAAGACATTTTTGGCTCTGGGTTCCTCTATCCTGTTAGTTTGCCATCCCCTAAGGGCATTGTCTTCATCTGTACCATAAAAACAGTTATCCCCATCTGGAGGGAGACAAACCATAAGAGACTCTTAATCTCACAAAACAAACTGAGGGTTGCTGAGGGGAGGGGTGTAGGGAGAAGATGGTTGGGTTATGGACATTGGGGAGGGTATGTGCTATGATGAGTGCTGTGAAGTGTGTAAACCTGGTGATTCACAGACCTGTTTCCCTGGGACTAATAATACATTATATGTTAATTAAAAAAATAAAAAACTAAGAAAAGAAAGATAAATACCATATGATATCACTCATATGTGGAATTTAGGAAACAAAACAAATGAGCAAGGGGAGAGAGAGAGAGAGAGAGAGAGGCAAAACAAAAGCAGCAACAAAAAAACAAGTCATCCCTAGGTCTAGGACTCAGCTCCACAAAACAAGGGGAAGGAGGAGAAAAAATCCACTGTAGGCCATTGCTTCACACATCACCTCTTCTCACATTCCACTGGAGAGAAACTTAGCCAGGAGACCATGCCTAGCTATGAAGAAGGCTGAGAAACGTAATCTCTCACCAGGTAACCGGGTGCCCCTGAGAAAGGAAGGGACAGATTTTGGAAGACAGCAGATGCTCAGAAAGACTACATGAATTTCCTAAGGGCACTCAGCTAATGAGTCGGAACTCAAACCCAACTTTCCAACTCCAGACCTAGGGTTGATTTTCCTACACCAGAGCATCTTTATGATGAAAATGTCAGAGACTCCTTAAATAGCATTTCTACAGCAACTCAAACAACTAAATTTGGAGAGACTAAAGCCAATCCTGTTTAGATTAAGGAAAGATTAGCAGCCTGGGAAACATGTCCGCTCTAGATGGACAACAACAACCGCTGGTGATGTTTTTCTCAGATGGGCCCCAGGAAAGAGGACAAGTGACATAGTCACCACCAAATCATACAAGGGTTAATTACACTATCATTGACTCATCCAGATCCTTTTCTTTTTTACTCCATTTGGAATGCCAGATTTTCCATCATTTCTGTTTTCTCTGCACGTTTGTAGCTCTTACAAAAATTTGCTAGTAGATGGGACTGAAAAGGAACAGCTTAACTGAACAGCTGTTCATCAGCAACATGCGGCACCTGAGAACAATATTGTGACATTTTTAGAGAGCGAGATACGGAGGTGAAGTGAGAAGACTCTAGAGCCCTCAGGCTAGCATTAAATGAAAAAAAGAATTGAGGTACACGAAGACCATGTAAATATTTAACGGTGGTTAACTTATGGAGGCCAGTAAGGACTAGGTAGAACGCACTGAGATAATGTCCAGTGAGAACTCTACAGAGAGAAAAGCAAGATGAATGTATCATCATTAATGTGACCCTTCATCTTTACTCTTAACTGGGTCCTGATCCTCCTGGATCACCACAGCTGCTCTGCCCCAAGTTTCCTCATGTGATCTCTCTCTGTAATTCTCTCTCTCTCTCAGTCTTTCTCTCTCCCTGGACTTCAATTCCCTGGGTTCCAGAACAGACTGCAAATGACCCCTGCCATCATAGCAAGACACTCCAACAAAAATAATGTCACCAGTCCTGACACTGCATTTCATCCAATAACATGGCAGTTTTGCATATGGCATTTTACAAGGTACACAATTTACATGGTGTTCAGTGCAGTGTTCAGTTCATGTTTCTCACTACCAGAAATATACCATGCAATGTCCCTTGGTTTCTTTAAAATCAAAAGCTTTTTTCCAAGCAATTTCATCAATAGATTGTGTTTGTTCTACTCAATCTCAGCTCTATTTCCATTTTTTAAAATTTCTTAAGTCATGTGTCTTGCACACACGTAACCCTCTCCCTTTCAGGGGTCACCTCCACTTCAGGGTCTCTTCAAGGTCAGGAATAAGAACTTAGTGACTAATGGCACTCCATCCAATCTACAGATGGAAAATAAAAGGCCCACAGTGGCAGAAAAGCTGGACTTAATTCTTAGAGTGGACAGCCTAGCTCAGTGCTTCTTGAATTTTGAGGTGCACATGAATTAACTGAGATTCCAGATGCTACACTTCTAAAGCTCCTAGGGTTTGCTGCCCAGTTCTTGTTCTTCATGTATCACCTTCATTGTACCTACTTCTCGGTCTGTTGAATGGATTCCTAGAACTGGTATTTCAATTCTGTGATCAAATGTGCTTTATAAGTATGAGATTACATGGGAAATCATTCTAGAGTTCGGAACATAGTCATTATATTCTGGTCTTAAGAATCCAAAGCTTTCCATTCATCCTGACTTTCCTCAACGATTAAGTTTTACAAAGATGTTTACTTCTAGGCCTAACATGCATTCTGATAACATGAAGCTAATTTCTTTCGCCTTTGTTTTCCTTAGAAAACTCTTACTCGTATCAGTGAAAGTTTACTTTTAAATATGGGTAGGGGGTGGAATAGAAGAAAATTCTCCTTTGGGATCAATATTCCATTTTACGGTTTTTGAGTTTTTAAGCCACATTTAATCATGCTGATATTTTGCCATAAGAACATTATTTCCTCCAATTATTCCAGACCACTTACAGCACACAAGTTCTCTACCTTCCATTCAGTATGTTGTTGTCACTTTGATCCCCTAAAGTGTAAGGACATTTAGGACATTTTTCAATGCCCATTATGAAGCAACTGGGAGATCCCAGCAGTTCTCAAAGAGCACCTTCTGATCAGAGAGCCTACAAGGTGACTGATTTCATAAAATAAATGGGCTGCTTATGACTGAATTTTAAGTCTGGCTTTTCAAAGCACCAACAGGTAATTCACAAATGGCCTCACTGAAAAGGGACATATTCGTTAAAGTAAATTGCCCTGAAAATGAGACATAATACCTTCCCCACTAACTACTCTATCTCAAGGGGGGATTAAAACAACAGTAAGAGAAAGATATTTTTCATCACCAATTAAGATAATTATTCCTGACATTATATCATATATTAATTTTCTTTACCCAATGAGAATTAACTTTCTCACTACCAGAAATATACCATGCAATGTCCCTTGGTTTCTTTAAAATCAAAAGCTTTTTTCCAAGCAATTTCATCAATAGATTGTGTTTGTTCTACTCAATCTCAGCTCTATTTCCATTTTTTAAAATTTCTTAAGTCATATCACCTATAACTGGAATATATTTTACTAACTTTCTTGCAGTGACATGGATATTTCTTTTTTTTATTTATTTTTATTTATTTATTTGACAGAGAGAGATCACAAGTAGGCAGAGAGGCAGGCAGAGAGAGAGGGAAGCAGGCTCCCGGCTGAGCAGAGAGCCTGATGTGGGGCTTGATCTCAGGACCCTGGGATCATGACCTGAGCTGAAGGCAGAGAATTAACCCACCGAGCCACCCAGGTACCCCTGCATTTCTTTAACCTTTAGCATAATGATGGATGATTAAATGTGGGCTATATCTGAGCAACTGCATAAGCAAAAAGATATTGTTTAGACACTGGGTAAATAAAGATTGTTAACAAAAACCAACTCCATGAAATAATAGTCAATCCTCTATTTTAGTCACCAATTCATTCACTGAACATTTTTTAAATGTCTATCATATATTGGACACTGTGAAAGTCACTTGGGATCAAAAGATAAATGAGACATGATTTCTACTGTCAAGATGCTCAAGGCCTGTTAGGGAGTAAAACTATTAAGGACAATTGTTCTTCAGTGTGATAAGTGCTTCTGCAGAAGAATGCAGTGTTTCTTTGGGAGCTTAATGGACCATCATCTAACTAGCAAGGTCAAAGAAGTATTATATACAAGACAGCTGAGCTTGATTAGTAGGATTTAGCCATTCCTAGAGGGGGAGAAGAGGAAATGGGCATACCTGACCTGGGCAATAGCACTTGCAAAGGTCAAGAATTTACAGAGGCAATATACATGAACTTTAAGTGCATCTGAATGGTTAGGAACAGAAAGTAAGAAGGAAAAGTGAAAAGAGATGTCCCTGGAGAATCAATGGAAAGGAAAGCCTGGAGAAAGACTCAGTCCCAGTCTTGCCAACTCCAGACACTGGTGCTCTCACCATACTAAGCTGTTCAGAGCAAGTATGAAAAGTCTTACATATCATACATTCTGTAGGAGGCTAGAGGCAGAAGTTACTGTCGGTTGGCTCAATCATGGAAGACTTCATGGAGTGAGAAGAATTTGTACTGCATCTTGTTCACGTTGAACAGTTGGGCAGTGTCATGGTACGTGTCTTCCTGTACCATTTCTTTCCCTTTTCCCACTGGGTCATTTCCTATAGCATATAATGGGCTCAAGTGCTTACCATCTTTAGAAAATCATCCTTGACTCCAGATCCCATATCTCCTCCCACTCTACCTTATTTCTCTGCTGTTCTTCCTGTGTAATTTTTAAAAATTTTTATTTATTTATTTATTTGACAGAGAGAGATCACAAATAGTCAGAGAGGCAGGCAGAGAGAGAGAGAGAGAGAGAGAGAGAGAGAAGCAGGCTCCCACTGATCAGAGAGCCCATTGCAGGACTCAATCCCAGGAGCCTGAGATCATGACCTGAGCTGAAGGCAGAGGCCTAACCCACTGAGCTACCCAGGCACCCTTCCTGTGTAATTTTTTGAAAGGTGTTTTACACCAGACAGTCCCCAGTCCACACTTTAGTTCTATCTTCAACCATTCTAGTCTGGAGTCTCACCATCAACTTTAGGAAACATCTCTTGTCAAGGTCACCAATGCCTCCATGGTTATCCCACTGGTCAATAGCACTGGAAATAGTTCCCACTCCTTCCTTCTTGAATAACTCTTCTCTCTTGGTTCCTTTGACCTCATCCTCTTTGATTTTCCTTCTAGTTCCCATTCCAATCTGTCAAACATCTTCCCTACCCATTCTCTAAATGTTAAGAAACGTAACGCTCATTTCTCCATTCTCCACTCTCTCTCCCTGGTTAATGTCAACAATCCTTCTGGAGTTAAACGTAAGTGTTAGGCTATTGACTCTGAAATTTGTAACTCTAGTCCACACTTCTCTGAAATCAGAGGCAAATGTCTAAATTCTTACTTGACATCTTCCCCTAGATATCCCATAGGCAACTCAGGTTAATATCTCCAAAGCAGAATTCATCATCTCTCCATTTTCCCTCTACCCCAGCCTTATCTATTTCATTAGCTGCTCACCCAGAAAAATCATGGAGAGTAAGAAAGAATAAAGGAATATTGAAAGTAGCCTGTTTATAGAGGACCAATGATGGAAAAGATAAGATTCAGAATTGGAGATGGTATATTAGATAGACTATCAATATCTGCTATAACAGAGAAGCCCTAAAATTCTAGTGACTTAACATAAGAGACGTTTATTTCATACTCGTGGACCTGTCCAAGTGTTTTTCAACTGTCTTCACAGGTTAATTCAGAATATGGTCACTTTCTGTCCTGTGGCTCCATCATCCCCTTGGGCCTTGGAGTTCTTTGAATCTCAGCAGAGGTCCTGAGAAGAAAGGGCAGAGAATGCATGATCATTTCTTAAAACCCAAGATCAGAAGAGAGGCATATAACTTCTGCTCACATTCTATTTGGGGAAAACTAGTCATACAATCCTACCTTGATTCAAGGGGCCTGAGAAATGTAGTCTCTAGCTGAACAGTTGCCCACTGTGGAAGGGGGAGCACAGATGTGTGGTGGACAGCTAGTTCTCTCTGCTAAAGCTAACTAAACCAAGGATCCCAGGATTGGGGCTTATCTGAAGAAAATTAAAGATCAGAGGAGAAATTACAAATATAAAGAAATATAATTTTTCATGTGAAGAAAGAAGACAGTATTATGAGAGGATAGGAAAAAGAAATAAGATGTTAAAGTACTACAATATTTTCATGAGAGGATTTCTTATACCTTCCCATCTCAGTTACCTGCAGCTCCTGCTCTCTGGACTCCTACAAGCTATATTTTTAGGACATGAAAAAGGACAATCTCTCCATGAGACCACTGTGGGAAAAAAGCTGAAAACTGGATTTCTACTAGCTCCTGCCAGTGTCTTTAAATGAATGCACACACAAATATGTTCTGACAGTTGCAAGAAAAGGATAAATAATGAAGTAGATCCAGAAAAAGATATAGTCAGCTAATTGTTCTTTGCCACATTCTATGTTCCTTTAGGTGTCTGTTACAAATGAAGTTTTTAGTAAATGTAGTTTTCAAGGTAGCCTGACATCTTACCTAGGGATTTGGCAGCTTTGTGTAATGAGCTGCCAGAAAATGGGATGGCAAGTAATGAAGAATTGAGTGCTCTAAACTCCTTTCCTCCTCTTCAACTTCATGTTCTTACTATGCAGAAGTGGGTCAAGAACAAGAAGAGAACTTTATTCAAGTGTTGTGACAGATCAGCTGACAAAGTATATCCCTGGGGTTGAAGGGGACAGAAAATCATGAAGTCATGACAGGGCATGGATCATAGAGGGAACAGCAGGGTCACAGACAATGACCAGGTTGGCAACCACAAGTCCTTCTGCTTCTGAGAAGTTTGGCCTTCCAACAGAATCAATGATCTGGGACACTGGCCACACCAGAATAGAGAACATAGACTGGAGGGAAACAGGTGGTATCACGTCAGGTAGGTATCATTAGAGTCCTAAACTAAAAAGTATAAGGGTTTAATCTTCCCCAAGACAAAGACGCAGGGGATAATTCAGCTCTAACGTGATGCTCTGTGACTTGTTAGAAATGGAAAAAAAAAAAAAAAAAGCTGCTGGCTTTTTTCCATAAGTCGAGGTGGTTGTGGGACCTGTTCTCACCCACTTAGTTGCCAAAAAGACTCCCAACTAGGTTGCCATGGAAACAGCCGAGAAATCAAAGGCATGACTTAAATTATTAAAACCTACTAATCCAAGAAGGAAAAACTCTGATAGTTTGAATAGGTTTCCACTGAGACTAGCAATAATACCTATCTCAGGATAAATGAAGAATTAAAATCTTTTTCCATGTCATTTAGGACCTATGACACCAGGTTTATGTCACTGTATTCATGATTGGTTTAGACCCAGAACCTTTTATTGCACAGCAAATTTTGTAGCTTCATGCTTTTAGTTTATCAATGTAGATATGAATGATTTATAATGTGTATTAGGCTCACACATTACAAATGTGTTAATGATCTCCTCTCCCAACAAATTATCTATGTTCTATTCCATTGCAGTGTCATGATATGGTATAAGAATAAGATCTTGGTAGGAAAATCTGCCATTTGATAATATTCAGCGCTACTGGTAGCTTGTTAATTAAATATGGTCATGAATGTAGAAAGGAAGCTTTTACACAGAAGGCCACCCTATTCAAAGGCTATCCCCAGGAATCTAGAGAGCATTTACATTGGGCCCAAGTAGTCAGTCCTTTAACTAAAGTGAGTTAAACGATGGTGTCTACAGCCAAACACCCTTACTTAGGCCAAGTAGAAAATTCGGTATATTAGATAGATGGTGTGATCTGGTATCTTCCCAGGGCCCACCTACTTAAAATTATCTGCCTCACTGGTCGAATAATCTCTGCCCTTCCCGACTACTCAGCCAAAAGTCATCACCTTAGAATCATTCTTTTGTTTTCGAGAGCAAATGTACAGCCAGTATCTCCACAGGAAGAGGGAAATGGAAGTCCAAACCCAAAGAAGCCACTTTGGTTTGTTTGGTTTTTTTAGAAGATTTTTAATTTATTTATTTGACAGACAGAGATCACAAGTAGGCAGAGAGGCAGGCAGAGAGAGAGGAGGAAGCAGGCTCCCTGCTGAGCAGAGAGCCCATGCAGGTCTAGATCCCAAGGTCCTGGGATCATGACCTGAGCTGAAGGCAGAGGTTTTAACCCACTGGGCCACCTAGGTGCCCTGCCACTTTGGTTTTTGACAGAGAAGACACAGAACCACCAAACAGATAGTTTGGACCAAAGCAAATCCCAATAAGACTCATCAAGTAATAATGGGTGAACAAAAGGTTCTCCTTTCAGAAGGTAAGGAAGGCAGAAGAAGTGGCATGAAATTTATGGAATTCTTACCTCCTAGGTCTCCTCTCTTAGAAAAACAATAGGATCTTACATGAAGTGGAAATTAACTAAATTTATTAAAACAAAGGGAATCCATTCCTCTAGTATCCAGTTCCTCCTCCTGACAGTCCCCTCCACCTTTTCCTATCTTTTCCCCGAGATCCTCAACCTACTCTCATTTCTACCCACCAACTTCAACATATACTAACTGCAAAAAAGAAAAAGATCAGAAAAGTAGAAACTACCAATATCCATTCATCTTTTTCTCCTCACATAGAGAACCCCAATTTTGTTTGGGGAGGCAATATGACCGGCAAGAGATACTCACCTTCCCGGACCCTATTCCACTGAAGAACACCATGAAACTTAGTTCTGGACAATGAGATAAGAGCAGAGTACAGAAGCTCTTGTCCTCCTAATAAAAAGGATTTGCTGGCATAACCTTCTATTCTTTTCTTTCCCCCTTTCTGCTAGAATGGAGGCACAAAGATGTATTTGGGCAAAAGCTCAATAGAACTTTGCTATCATCAAGGTAGGAAAACCATGGCTTATGGGTAGTAGTGGGAGGCTAGAAGGTGTCTTGGTTTTTAAAGTTTCCCTTGAGGACCCAGTTTAGACTGTGGATTAATTGTTCTAATCGTCAGATTAATTGTTATATAAAAACAGTAAAACCCTTTTGATTAAGACATCATATCTGTTTCATGCCACTAAAAAGTAATCTTGTCCAGTATGCTGTGGCTGTTACTTGACAGTGTGAAAATTTCCATGAGGAGACACATAATCAAATAGGAGGGAATGATGGGAGATACACCCAAAAATACGTGTCTATACCAATTTGGGAGCTGTGGCTAATGGTTTGGTAGGATGGTCAGGATTTGGAAGAAACAAGATTAGAAAATTGGTAGCAAGGAGGTCTAGGAAAGAGGTATATAGACAAACCTTTTCGAATGGCTCTCAAAGGAGGATCTTAATGTTCATGCGGTTTGGATGGCCAATCCATTGAAAACAGTCACCCTCTTTCCCCAGCTAACCCTGCCACTGCCCAGCAGGCTCATGGGAAAAGTAGCCATGGCGACAGGGATGAAGGTTATGCATGGGTTCAACAACATAGACTTTCACTCTTCAAGGCCAACATGGCTACAGCTACTGCTGAGTGCCCAATCTGCCAAGAGCCAGCAACTCTGCGAATGAACTCGGAAGCACATCTTCCCACAGTCAAGTCTTGAAATGATTACAGCCCCAGCCAACAGCTTCACTCTAACTTCATGAGAAACCCCAAGACACAACCATCCTGCTAAACTGCTTCCTGGTTTCTAACTCAGAGAAACTCTGATATGATATATGTTTATTACTTTAAACTGCTTATCGGGATAGTTTGTTACATCACAGTAGATAAAACACACTTAGCATGAAAATCACTGTGATCAGGGAGTCCCAGATAACCTAGATGAGACAGTGGTAAGGAACTCCAAGAGATGTACTCACTGCTTTTTCTTTTTTCTTTTAGTTTTCTATCTTGGTATTTTTATTACATTATGTGACAAGTAGAAGCATGCTTATGATTATAGTTATGTACCTGATTTCCAAAAATTGTACTTTCTTTGTTAGCATTTCCCCAGAAGATTATATCTGGATGTTGACAGTTTGGAGAAAGTTCCCCTCTAAGTGCCATCCCTTACACCTGTTACCTATCACCCAAAGCACCATAACTGATGATAGGAATGTACAGAAATAAAAGAGAGAGTGAGGGATCAGAGACATAGGGATAGCTGTGTGAAAATGCAAATTTATGGTTATTACAGTTAAAATTGAGAATTCGTAAAATTGTGACAAAATTAGGCTGAAAAGGAACATCTCGGCTTCTAATTGTTTCTCACTCTGATTGATTTGCCCTTCCTGTGGAACAGAGTGCAGTCACCTCTGAGTGACCAGCCAACTCTAACCTGAAACCAAACCTGACTTCCTTGGTTCTTTTAATCAGGAATAATCTTTATTTATGTATCAGCCCCCAGTTAGCTGACACTCAAATAGGAACCACAGTCAACAGATTTATTTTTCAACAGATTTATTTCCAGGTATAAATCTATGTCTTTTTAATTGCATTTTTGTTGTTATTGTTCAGACAAAGATTAATTCCGTGACCTTGCAATATAATTTTCCTCTTTGATTTTCCAACAAAGAAAATAGGTCCTTGGAGAAATCATCACAATGGACAAGCTTCTTTTATCAGAAAGCTATTTATTCTCCTTTCTTTCCTATCTAGTAAGATACAGATCTTGTACCACATTAGCTCCAGAACTGGAGTCTTTATCTCAAGTCTTTAAGATTTAATCTATTTCATTTTCCATCTTAGATCTGCAATTATTCACTACAAATCACTTGCTAATAACCTTTTGTCACTTTTTTCACTTCTAGATGTCAAGAGATCACTCTGATCTTTACCTCAATACTACAGGAATTTACTTTAATTTTAAAATGATGCACATTCTTCACTGTGGCAATTGTCACATCTCTTCAAAGAATGTGTTAAACTACCCATTGGCATGATTTTCAGATCTAGGGGTGCCAGTTGCTAGTGAGCTAAAATCAATTTGCCAGGTAATGAGGCAGACACCGTTGCCCATTTTCCTAATTAGTATTTTCCATATTTAATAGAAATTCTGACCTCACCTTTCTGTCTTTCTCTAAGCAAATGATTAAAGATAAAACATTGACCCTGGGTCTCTAAGACCCAAACTCCCCAAACTTCACTCAATGTCATCTGACCTTGGTCTATTCAGTATTGATTGGTAGAGACCCTACAGCTACACTACCAGCTGAGGCAGCCATAGCATTAATAGTTAAGATAGGGGGGCACCTGGGTGGCTCAGTGGGTTAAGGCCTCTGCCTTTGGCTTCATGATCCCTGGGTCCTGGGATCAAGTCCCGCGTCGGGCTCTCTGCTTAGCGAGGAGCCTGCTTCCTTTCTCTCTGCCTGCCTCTTTGCCTACTTGTGATCTGTCTCTATTGTCAAATAAATAAATAAAATTTTTTTAAAAAATAGTTAAGATAGGAAACCAAGCAAACAACATTGCTTCAAAGACTGGAACAATGTCTGAGGTAGGAATCACAGGAGAGGGAAAATACTCAAGAAATGTAATTTCTCTTAGAGAGGGCATGGATTGCATGGAGCACTGGGTGTGGTGAAAAAATAATGAATACTGTTTTTCTGAAAATAAATAAATTTAATAATAAAAAAAGAAATGTAATTTCTTATCATTTCATTTAGCTTATTCATATAAGTGCATGATATATTTATTTCCTGAGGTTGTAGTAACAAATCACCCCAAGCTTGGTGACTTCAAACAACAGAAATTTATGCTTTAGCAGTTATGGAGGCCATAGGTCTGATATCAAGGTGTCTTGGAAGTTTGTGCCGGAGTGTCCTTCCCTGCCTCATCCCCCTTTTGATGGCTTCGGGCATTCTTTGGCTTGTGGCCATATCCACTTTGGCTTGTGGCCATAGCCACTCCAATACCTGTCTCTGTGGTCCCATTGGGTCCTTCTCTTCTCTGTGTCTTTTCCTCTTTTGTCTCAAATAGCCCTCTTTCTCTTGTCATTGGATTTAGAATCCATCTGAGTAATCCAGGATGCTCTCCTATTCTCAAGATACTTACCTTATTCACATCTGCAAATGCTCTTTTCCCAGTTAAGGTAACATTCATAGGTTCCAGAAACTTGACATGGATATCATTTTTCAGCTGCCCACACAAGAGTACATGGATAAAGGTGGGGACATACACTCCAGAGAACCTATTTTTGGTGCTGGATAAAGAGTGGGATATTGGATCCATAAAGTACAAACACAGCAGTTGAGCATTTGTTGATACCTGCTTTGTGCTTGTCGTGTGATTCTGGAAAATGCAGAACTTGAAACACTTGGTTCAGTAGCACTTGGTGGCTCAGTCAGTTAAGTGTCTAACTCTTGATTTCAGCTAAGGTCATGATCTCAGGGTCATGCACTCAAGCTCTGGACGGGGCTCTGTGCTCAGCAAGGAGTCTACTGCTTGAGATTTTCTCCCTCTCCCCCACTCCCCTGTTTTCTCCCTCCCTCTCCAAAACAAATATATAAATCTTTTTTAAAAATAAAAATAAAAACTTGATTCAGTCTCAAAATGCTAGAATAGAATAAAATACACTTGATGCCAGCACCCTCCTAATGTACAGAATAAAAAGAGCACATGGGCACATGAGTCAAAAAAGAACTGGGACCCTGGATGCTTCAGTCAGTTAAGTGGTCTGTTTTTAGCTCAGGTCATAATCCCAGGGTCCTGGGATGGAACCCCATATCCAACCCCCTGCTCAGTGGGGAGTCTGCTTCTCTTACTACCTGCTGCTTCCCCTACTTGTGTGTGCACGCTCACGCTCTCTCTCTCTCTCTCTGAAAAAATAAATAAATAAAACCTTAAAAAAAAAAAAAAAGAACTGAGTTTAAATCCTGGCTATAGTGAACTCCAGTCATGTAACTGAACAAGTTCATTTATTTTTTAATAGCAAATAAAGATAATAAACCTTTTGGTTATAACAGTAGCTTAGAGAGATGCATGGAGAGGTAAACTAACCACTGAAGTAGAACCTCGCCATGGTCTGTAGGAGAAAAGAGATTTAACAAAGATTTAATAGCTATTCATTAGCACTCTTAGGTATATTATACTACATCTTCACAATAATGTTAAGACATAGGTATGTTATCCACAATGTATAGGTGAGAACAAGAGGCTCAGAGAAGCTAAATAACTAGTCCAAAGTCTCACAGCTATTGATTAATATAACTAGAGTCCAAATGAAGATCTTTCTGACCACAAAGTCCATTGAAATGAGAAAAACAAATGATAAGGATGTGTTGACTAACCTTATCATGGTAATCATTTTTGCAGTATCTAGTCATTACACTGTACACCTTAAACTTACACAATATTTAATGTCATTATATCTCTACAGAACTGGGGAGGGAGAGAGATTGTAAAAATCCTATTCTGTGCAATCAATGGGAATTGCATGCCCACGTTATGGGTAGAACACAATTCTCACTTTCAGGGAGGAGAGTAAGGAAGGACAAAAGGGCATTTAAAGCAGTGCAAGGACTTGAAAATCTGAATCAGTATCTAAGACTGGTTGGTGTCTAAAATAAAGAATTAAATATGAGTGCTGAGAGGAAAATGAAAAATAAATAAATCTTATAGATTTAAGCTCACTGTCTAAAATATTCATTCTATTATTTATTGAAATGTCACCTGTGACATGTTGACCATGTTCAATGTTTAGTGAAAGGTCTAGAGACATGTGAGAGAATAGGTAAGGTACAGATCTTGCCCTCAAGCAACTGGAAATATACTAAGTCAGTCATCTGAAGGCCTGGCCATGGGGCAAGAGGAGTTCATGCTAGCATCAAAGCAGGAACCTCCTAGTTATTTCCTATCTCAAATCTGAATATCTAGGAATAGAGGTTTTCTAAATATAGCCACAGATTATATATTTTGTTCCCATTCCATAGGATCTTCCTATCTCAAACAGAACCTGCTGCCCAGTCTTTCTGCTAATTCTACCTTCCCCTCAACCACCTACCACCATTCTGGAGAGAAGAACTAGAACACTGGTCCTGAATTCTAACCAGTGAGCTAGGCAATCTCACATACTGGCCGAGTTCTTGCCAGTGCCTTTGGGAGTTGTAACCAGCTACTGGTTTTTCTCACATGGAAGCCAGACCCAGTCAGTCAAAACAGGGGTGTCTTTGCCCTTTTGTGATTCAAGCCAATTATTTAGATAGTGACACCAGCCTGGATTTAACTGAGGTTTTTTTTTTCCCATTTTTTTCAGACTTGATTGTAAGGGACAGGATACCTGCCACTCCTGTCCTGATGCTTTTTCTATTCCCATTCATCTGGCCCTCTCACAGCCTGCTGCCTGGGGCACTGAGTGGAAGTGTGTAGCCAACGACTGAGATACATGGGGAGCTATATAACAGAGTGAATGAACAAGGAGCTACCTAATGAATGAATGAAATGATCAGGGTAGTGTATAACAAGTGAGTGAAAGGAATAGGGGGAAATTTTGGAGGTCTCAGTGAAGGTAGAAAGCTAACACAGGTAGAAGCAGGTGCATGGGCTACGGCAGAATAACAAGATTGCTGAATTTAGAAGGTTCGATTTCCTTACATGTCTGTCTTCACATTAGTGAGTCAACTTCCATCACGTATTTGAAGATTTTTTTTTCTGTCAAATTATTGTCTCAGGTCACGTAAGATAAAGGTGGGGTCAGCTCTCAAAAGAGCAAAGTACTCCTGTGATTTTAAAAAAAGCTATTTCCCAAGGAGAGATGGATATATTAAACTGTTCTGTACATGTTCTGCTTGACCATATTGATTCCTTAGATGGGTGTTTTTCCTAACAATAGTAGAGAAAGTGGCCCCAAGATTCCCAGAATCGATCACAGCAAATCTCAATAGTGTGTTATTCCAGGAAATGCTCTGATCTAACAAAGGATTCTTTCAAATGCAATCTCAATTGCCTAAAATTTACACACACTCAATGCCCTGGTACCTTCTGTGATTGTGTCGGTGGTAATTTTCTTGACTTTATAAGCCTTATTATTAACAGAGCCAAATCCAAAGAGGAAGCAAAACAGGTACAGGGTACATCTCTCCTCTCATACTTCACAGAGTATCCGTATGAATCACCCAGACAATGACACATAATTACAAAACAGTATTTATAGCCAATGCCAAATTAGCCAATCCAGTTTATGGATTAGGCTCTCTGGCCCCACTACTTTACCTAATTTCTTTCCATTTCAGTGTTTCTCATCATCCCCAAACATTAGATTAACAAGAACCAAAAATAAAACTCAAGCTAGTCTGTGAAGAACCTCAGGTCTCAAAGAAGATGGTTGGTAAAGATGAAGCAATCAACATTTCTGGATTAGCATAAATTTCTACCATCCATGATTTCTGGTCATCCATGTTTACTACCACCGTCATGCCTCCCAGATTCTCCACAAAGTGACTGCTTATACACAAGGCTCTTCTCAGTTTCTAGGGAGAGGCCACGGTGAAACAACATGGCTCGATATGCAAAAAGACAGTTGGGCTAATTCCACAGGAAAGCCAGAGGAACAAGACTGGGCCCCCTGCCCTGCAATCCCAAGGCCCACAGATTGTATGGAAACCACACCCAAAATGTATCCCCATTCCAATCTGCTGAAATGCCCTAAAGGCTTCCATCAAGAGTCCTTTCCAGGGAAAGTATCTAGAATATGTCACCCCAGGTGGGTCAACAGCCTCCCCCCATCCTCGGGAAGGACAGCACATTTACTCAACACAAATTCAAAATATTTCACCCTCCCTGTTCCTTTCATTGGCATTCTCTGGCAAGTGGATCTGAGAGTGAACTTTAAAGTGTGATTTGATTACTGATACTTTCTTGGATTTTTACACTGGTTTCCAGACACTGCTTTGCTCTGTTGCCCTGTGTTCTCAGAGTCTGTAGAGTGGTGATTTGGACATGACTCACTTGCTATGTAGGGGAGGATAAAAATGATGGTCATAATAACTGCCTTTTGGCATTTACCAAGATTTTGCCATTTACAAGACACTGTGCCAAGTTCTTTGTGGTTTATTTTATGCGCTGATTACAATAAGACACAACCAGGAAACAGCTCTATTTTTCTCCCCTTACTGGCATGCTCCATCCAAGTTTCCTGTCCCCTCCCAGACATCATCTCAGGCCGTTCTTGTCACTTTAATTCACTTTAAGACTCACTCTCAGATACTAAAAAATTCAGTAGAGGGGCGCCTGGGTGGCTCAGTGGGTTAAAGCCTCTGCCTTCGGCTCAGGTCATGATCCCAGGGTCCTGGGATCGAGCCCGCACCAGCCTCTCTGCTCAGCAGGGAGCCTGCTTCCCCCTCTCTCTCTCTGCCTGCTTCTCTGCCTACTTGTGATCTGTCAAATAAAGAAAGAAAATCTTAAAAAATTTCAGTAGAATCATATCAAAACAGCAATATCCTGTCTTATTTACAATTACTTCCTTCTCCCTAATCCAGTTCTGGCCCATGGTCAAACACCTGCCATAGGTACCAGAGTACATGGTCTGGTCTCTTAATGCTTTTTCCACCTTTTGTTTTCCATCTTTTTCAACTACAGACTCAGAGAGGCTGGGGGTTGGGGTAGGGCAGGGAGCAAACCACAGAAGATCCCCCCTGAGATCACTGGAGCATGACATCAAACACTCAAGTAATATAGGGGCCCGTTCTTCGGAGCCTCCCTGCCAGCTGTGTTGAACATAGCATTGTCCAGTTCTCTGACCTGGGCCCTGGGCAATCTGCACAGGGCAATCTGGACAGCCTCTTTCAATCTCCCCCATCTCCTGTCCTCGGCAATCCAGCATCGGCCTCTAGCTGCTGCTGTCTCCTTCCCATTACAGGTGGCCTTTGGGGGAGGATCCCTTGAGGATGGCTGGTTTCCTGTTAACTTCTATTGGTAATGGCCACAGGAACTCACACATCATGATGGATTGGCCCAGATGCAGTGCCCTCCCCCAATTCTCTACCTCTGTTGTTTGCTTCAGACAGCCTTACTGCTTCAGAACTCTCTAGGCAGGAGGTGGACATTAGTCTTACTCTTGACTTCCAGGGACACATGAGATTTCCCAGACCTCTTTCTCCATGCCCTGTCCCAGTGGTAACACTATCCATCAGGGCTCTGCCAGCACTAAGAGGCCAGCACCCCCTTCCAAGGGCACTGCCAGTCTCTATAGCCATCTTCTTGGGAAGGGGAGAGGTACTGGGAACATGCTGGGAAAAAAGCCAAAGAGTTCTCATTTGTACGGATTTCTTTCAAAAAAATCCTTTCAAATATCTTTTCTTTTTTTATTAACAAAAATAGGTGAAGCAGGGTGATACCTGCTGGATCCTATTTGTCATTTCTTCATAAGACTGGCTTAGATGTGTCCTTTACTTGTCTTCAGAATGTAAGGACACTTACATCCTCTTCTAGATTTGGGCTTCACCCAAATTCCAAGAGTTTTACATTCTGTTGGACATTCTATTATTCATATACAACTCAGGTGCCCACTTCCCTTTACTGGTCACATTCTACATCTCACTAACATATGGGGACAAGCATACAGCTTTACACAGCTCTTAAGTGGCCACTCATGAGCAGTCTTCCCATTCCTCATCTCCCCATGACTCATCTCCCATTCCTCCCAGCTCCCCATGGGCAATTACTGAGTCCCAGGGGCCACACACAGAAATCCCAACTGTATCTACCTGGTATAATGAAGCTTCCTCTTCAAGATACAAGGGAGAAGGGGAACAAGATTCCCTTGTCTCTTTACTACCCCATCTTTCATCTCCCCAGAATGCCATAACAGACTCTACTACATTAATTTCTCCATTAAAGGGTTAGGACAAATTTTAAAGGGAATTATAATATGGGGGGGAGGGAGAGGTTAATTCTCACTAGTTGTTTCCAGAGACTAGAGGGAAAGTCCCCAAGGAAATCAGCCCTTCCTAAGAGGATCCTAACTTGCACGCCCTACCCCAAAGGTCCTGATTTCTCTCCCCCAATCACTTCTTTTTGGTAAGTTTCCATCTATGAATTCCATCCACCTCTCTGTAAAACCACCCTTATCCATAGAGAAATCTAACTCCCTGTATCTTACCTAATAAAAATATCTTTTATAAGTTTTATTATAAAATATTTTAAACAATGATAAAACCATAAGGAATCCTATACCAAATATCTATGCATCCTCTACCCAGGTTTATCAAATCAACACTTCACTATATTTGCTTGAGATTCTTTTTCTTACAAGGGAGCAACATTTTACAAGTACAGCTGAATTCCCACAAACCTACCACCCGAAATCCCAGACCCCACTCCATACTCTATCCCCAACCCCCACTATGAGAAATTGTTCTACAGGATATTGTGTTCTGCCTCACAGGTCTCCTTGAGCCTCAATCGTTCAGGCTGGAGTCGCCTGTGGTTAACTTTCCATAATACCAGCAATATTTCCATGTTCCTCAAAACAGTCTGGAGGAGGGGGTAGACTCTGGCTCTCTGGCTCTCCAGATATCACTGTATAAAGTAGACACAGGGCCTTCCAGGCTGAGTTGCCCTTACGATTTCCCACTCATTGATTCATTTAGTTGTCAATAAATGTATGTGCCAGGCACAGCTCTATAGCCTGGGAACACAATAATGAACAAGACTGGCAAAGCCCCATGCTTAAGGGACTTGCATTCCTATGCAGGAAGAAAGAGAATGAAAAGATAAACCAATAGATCAGATAACATCAGATAATGGGTAAGTGCTCAGAAGAAAAGAGGGAGCCCAGGACTGTAAGACAAAGAATGATGAGAAACAAGGTGCCATTTAGTGAGGTAGGGTGGCCAGGTTCTCTCTCTGAGGAGGTGACAACAGACCTAAGACTTAGATGATGAGTTCACCACAGGAAGATCTAGGAGAGAAATGTTCCAGCCAGAGGGGCTTACAAATGTCCAGTCATGGAGCCAGGACTGAAGTCAGAGTTCATGAAATGGAAGGACAACCTGTGTGCCCAGTGGCTGGGGTGGGGAGAAGACAAGAGGCAGAGGTACCAGCAGAGCCAGGTTTGTGAGAACAGACGCATGCAGTGTGTGGGGGGGGGGCAGGGCTGGGGTGATGGGCAGTAGCATCTAAACTTGGCTCAGCGTGGACAGCTGCCCTTGCTGCCTCATAATTAGCAATAGAGTCACTCTGACTCCCTTGGTCCCAGTAAGGCATCGGTGGGCAGGGTAGACTTTGGCTCATTCCCTGCTTACCCCAGAGCCTACAGCATCCAGAACTGCACCTACATTTCAATCATATCCTCAAGAAACTCATTAAGTGGCTCATTCTGGGGTCCCTACTATATTCGTCCCAGAAGTCTTGACTCTAGATTCTCCATCTGAGAAGAGAACAGGATGGCCAGTCTTCTCAATATACATACATTCCTTGATCTAATCCCCTAGCAACCCAATAACAAGGGTATCACGATGTTTTTCAGGCAAGTAATCTGAGTCTCAAAGTTTTATCAGCTCCCCAGCAGAGTACATGGCCACTCCCCAAACCTAACACATTACTGTTTCAGTGAAACATCCATATTTATACTAGGTGAGATAAATAAAGATCATAGATGCTATTATGTCAGTTCTGGTCAGGTTTTACTACCCAATGAATTACTTTAAAAAGAAAAGTCTCTTATTTCAGTTTTTTGGTTTTTTTTTTTTTTTACTTTCTTTGGTACAAGGGATTATGAAACTGTACTTGGGTGACCCCAGTGTGTTCATCAGCTAAGTGGGAAAAAACTGTCCTGGTCACAGATTTCGTGGGGAAAACAAAAAAGATAACAAGAGCCATTACTGAATACTTACTATATAAGCACTGTTCGAAATCTGTCTAAATTCCCACAACCCTCAGGGGAAGGGGATTCCCCTCCCACAAGGAAGCTGGTAGGTATTTTTACTCTTCCCTGTCGACAAAGGAAATGAGGCACAAAAACGGTGCAGATCCACAATCTGAATGCAGGCAGTCTGTCACCAGACACCGGGGTGCATTAGCCACCACCCTCTACCTCCCTGTGGAAATGGGAACCATGGGAACAGAAGCTTCAACTTAGAAGCACCGCAGTGCAAAGGCGGTCAGTGAAAAAAAAAGGCACTGGTCACTCTCCAAAAGAGATGTTCCCCCTGCAACCCAAGAGCAGAGGGGGAAGGGTGCAAACAGTGGGAAGATGAACCAGGAGCCCATCAGCCAGAGGTCAGACCACAACTGTGACACAGCAAAGTTCCAAAGGACGGGATCCCTGGCTGCCAAGCCCATGTGTGACCTCTTGGTGTAAACTACTTCAGAAAGGCCCATGATGACTCCTCTGGTGAGAAAGGAAAAGGGCCCTGCGGTGCAGTAATACCAACAATGGGGCATTCATTCACGGGCTGAAATACTTTTAGAATCACATCCATAGCCAGGAGCTATTGCTAGATAATACAGAAATAGTAGTGAACTCGGAGAAATCAGAAGGGGAGACAAACCATGAGAGACTGTGGACTCTGAGAAACAAACCGAGGGTTTTGGAGGGGAGTGGGGCGGGGGGTTGGGTGAGCCTGGTGGTGGGTATTAAGGAGGGCACCTATTGCATGGAGCACGGGGTATGGTGCATAAACACTGAATCTCGGAACACTAAAAAAAAATAAAATAAAATTAAGATGTTAAAAAAAAGAGAGAGAGAAAGAAATGGACATTTGCTCATGGTCCAGCTTCCTCCCTATTAAGCAAGTAGGGAGGAAAAAGAAAAAGCCCAAAGCCTCTGGATAGAAAAAATATTTCTGTTCCTGCTTATCTCACTTTTAGGTTTCTTGCTACAGGAATGGGGGTAGGGGGTGCCACCTTGTTCTTCCAAACAAGTGGAAGTCACACTTCGCTTGGGAAGTTGTAAAGAAACACTGAGAGAGACTCTGGCTCCCCTCTGCACCTGCTAAGGTCAAGAGCAGACCAAATGTTCCATTTGACTAAGATAAGATAACAAGTCAGTGCTCCTGCTGAGACAGAAGAGAAAGACCAGAGGCCTGGTCCTGTTTGAATAAGAAAAGAAAGAGAGTCAGCGCTCCCCTGAGCCACCTCCACAGAGATTGTGCTTCCACAGGAACGGGCCATTTGGCCTTGAGAGACTGGGAAAGACTCCGGGCCCTGAGACATCAGGAAAACACCCTGTTATCATCCACCATTAGCCGTAACCACAAAAACTCACTCCTAACCCTGTCGGGTGCTCAGTCTTTGAGAAGAAATCCCCGTGAGCCCGCTAGCGTTAATAAAGCTAAACTTTCCCTGCTCTCCCGTGCGGGGTTTGAGTTTCCTGGGTCACCTCAGATTTTCTGCAACAACACTTGTTAGTCTTCAACCATGAGTTTTTAATCATTACACTCCTAAAATATAATCACCATTTGTTGAACTCTGGCTAAGTGCTTTGCAGGCATCATGGTGGAGAGTCTCAGAATGCCAAGTGGGCATCTGAAAACCGTTTTACAGAAAATAACCCAAGCGGTCTTTCCACTGTGGGCGAGATGATCAGCCTGCTCTGCTTTGCATGATTATCTTTTTTTTTTTATTTTTTTAAATTTTTAAAAAAATTTTTTTTTATTTTCAGCGTAACAGTATTCATTATTTTTTCACCACATCCAGTGCTCCATGCAATCCGTGCCCTCTATAATACCCACCACCTGGTACCCTGACCTCCCACCCCACCCCTGCCACTTCAAACCCCTCAGATTGTTTTTCAGAGTCCATAGTCTCTCATGGTTCACCTCCCCTTCCAATTTCCCCCAACTCCCTTCTCCTCTCTAACTCCCCATGTCCTCCATGCTATTTGTTATGCTCCACAAATAAGTGAAACCATATGATAATTGACTCTTGCATTTCATGCAATGACACCAAAACCCTCAGTCACCTTTATCCCTGTGAGAAAGGCATGCAGGCTGAGGCTCAAATATGGAAAGTAGTCATTTGTAATGTGCAAGGCTTTGCACGCAGGCGGCCTGGTTTGAATGAACTGCCTGAATGGGTATCTAAGCTCCTGAAATCTCTCCAAGCCTTAATTTTCTCCCCCATAAAATAGGCTAGGGCAGTTCCTCAGAGAGCATCATCTCAGACATCCATGATCACACAAATCGCCTAGGATCTCAATAAAAGGCAGGCTCTGATTCAGGGGATCTGGAGCAGGGCCTAAAGGTTACATTTCTCACCGGTTCTACTAATGCCCACGCGGCTGGTCTGTGGACCACATTTTGAGGAGCAAAGCTTTGCAGGGTTTTTGTTTTAAGACTTAAATGAGATTTGATGCACACGAAGTTCTCAGCAGAGCCTGACACATAGTAAGCATTCAATAACTATTAGCTGCTAGTAGTAGTAGTAGTAGTAGTAGTAGTAGTAGTAGTAGTATTCTTAGTCAGCCCCTAATTATTGGGTAACTCAAAGTTAGTGGTTGGATATTCTATAAGAGCTTCTTTATAATGTTCTAAAAAGTTCTTGAAAGTGCCTGGGGGGCTCAGTTGGTTAAGCATCTGCCTTCTGCTCAGGTCCTGATTCCCGGGTCCTGGGATCGAGCCCCATTTCAGGGTCTCTGCTCAGCAGGGAGCCTGCTTCTCCTTCTCCCTCTGCCTCTAAATGCCGCTCATATGCTCATGCTCTCTCTGTTTCTCTCGCAAAAATAAGCAATAAAATATTTCCAAAAATAAAAAGGTTCTTGAAAGAGATAATGGGCAGAGCAGTGTGGCATTAAAAGAGCACTGGAGTTAAGGTAAAATCCTGGTGTCACCCTCTGGACAAGTCCTGAACCTCCTAAGATCTTTTAGGATAATAATAGAACTAGTTGACAGAACTGTTGTTAACGTAACAGGATAATGGAAAGTTCTCCAAAGTAAGCCCTCAGGTACTATGTGTGCAAGGTAGAAGGTAGGCTGATTCTTTCTGTACAAATGCAAACATTTTCCAGCCACTCACCCCACACCAATCTTCCTCCAGGATGTCAAAACAGCTGGTGTCTTTGATGGCAGGAGGCCCTTTGATGTCTGGTGGGAGAAACAGGTACAAGTTATATTAGCCACTGTCTCTACTGCATAGGCATAAGGTCAAGGAGGAGGAGAGAAAATTGTAAAGGAGAGATAAAAACCCTGACCCTCAGCCCACACTGTATGCCCACACCATGCTGCCTCCTCTAAGTCACACTGAAATTGTTGATTCATGCACAATGGTAACAAATACTGGGGCTGGTCCCAGATCTCAGGTCTCACTCTCAGAGGAACAAGGCCTTGAGAGCTAATTTCAGGTTGGGGTCTGGGGAAAGCAACCCAGGGAAGGCACTGCCTGATTTCCATTTAGGTGTAAGGTAGAGGGTGGAAGGGCCGGTACCCACATGCAGATGTGACTTGGTACCTTTAGAGCTGCCCTGTGGTCCATGTGGGATGCTCAGGAATCAGAAGTAACAATCAGACAGATAGATTTCTCAAGGTTTATGGAATGGTTCCCGGTGCTATCATTTGAAGGTCTTTCCATCAAACATTGCAGGCCACCTAGCAGAAAAGATAGGCTATGTTTACAAGAAGAAAAGATGGTCTATATTTGTAAGTTAACAGTTTTCTAAAACAAAAGGTGGACATCTGATATGAAATTATATATTTGGTACTATAACAAGATGGCTAACATCTTGAGCAAAGAAATGAATATTAGAGTTGCAAAAGCGAAGCTGGCTTCAGATTCTAGCCTATATTGCTAGTTAACAAGGTAAAGCCCAAAGATTAGCAGCACGGCCTGGTAGCGTGCAGAGATGTGGAGATAGGCAGCCCTCATGGGTCAGACAACAGAGTCCAAATTCTGCATCAGTTTCTTTCTAGCCCTGTGAACTTAGCCAAGTGAATTAACCTTTCTGGGCCTTACATCCTTATTCATAAAAATGAAGCTAAAAACAAAAACCCTCCTCATAGGGTTGTCGTTAGGATTAAATGAGTTGATAATCTGTAAAGTTCTTAGAATAGTAAATAGACACAGTAAGCACCAAATAAACAAGCTATAATTGTTGTATGACCTTAACAAACGAATTGACCTCTGAGTCACTTTCCTCAGCTGTAACAGAATAAGTACACTGTAGGAGTGAAAAGAAACAATGTATGCAGAGGTATTCTGAACAATTCAAAGAGCTATAAAATGATACAATTTTTATCACTACAAAGGGAATTTTTAATTTTGTGCCTCACTTCTATTCAGTAAATGGGAGTGTCCATGAGCCTTGCCTCTAGAATGAATATTCTGTTTCTCCTAATGTCTGACATCTCCTCCAGGACCTCGACCTGCCAGGAGCTTTCATTCTAACACAGTCAGAGGTCATGGGAGGGAGAATTAATTAACACAAATTTGAAAAGAATATGAACTCTAAGTTAACCCACTGCTTGGAGCAAGAACCAATCTGTGACAAAAATAAATCCCTCCCAGAGGTATAATCCCTATTTTTAACAAATATTCTTTGTCCTCTACACAAGTCCAAATCCTTGATAGGCACCAAATATTGGAGAGAGCTGCTGAGCTCGGGCTTTGGATCTGCACTAGCCTCTGAAGTCACCGATTTAATAAGAGAGTGACTCAAAGCGGGCTGAGCCTGTGTACACAGCATCCTTGAGGTAGAAAGGTGATTCTGCCCACCCACCATAGGCAAGGGAGTATATTTTTCTTACAGAGATGATGATGGATTTATACCCCTTCCTCCACACTGAGGACCGCCCCACCCAAGTGATCAAATAATTCATGTCCACAAAAATACCAAGAAGCAGTCTGGTGGAGTCCTCAGTTCTTCTCCAGGAAGGAAGCTGCCTTTAATCATCTAATCTCAGCAGGGATACACCAGCCCTTCTGCCCGAGGCTGTTTGTTACACAAAGCAACTCTGGTACCGTGGGAGGAGTGAGGACACCAGGACGTGAACACCAGGAGCTGGGGACCATGGGAGACCTGATAGGTTCCCAGCAGAATTAGTAAGTTCTTAAGTGGAAACGTCCTACAACAGTGTCAGTACCCAGTGGAAGCTCTCAGTAAAATGTCAGCTATCACCATGGTGCAGGGCGGCGAGAGGGAGGGAGCCCTCAGTAAAATGTTAGCTCTCACCATTGTGTGTGTGTGGGGGGGGGGGGCTATTGTTGCTGCTGTTGAGAGCATTAAGGGTTCAGCAGGTGACCACAAAATGGAAACACGAACCAAACTGCCCAAAAATATCAGCCCCAGGGGTGCCTGGGTGGTTCAGTCAGTTATGCACCTGCCCTCAGCTGAGGTCTTGATCCCTGAGTCCTAGAATTGAGCTCTCTGGTCAGAGGGAACCTGCTTCTCCTTCTCCCCCACTGCTTGTGCTCTCGCTCTCTCTCCCTCTCTCTCAAATAAATAAATAAAATCTTTAAAAGGAAAAAAAGTCCCATGAGAGACTATGGACTCTGAAAAACAACCTGAGGGTCTTGAAGGGGCAGGGTGTGGGAGGTTGGGGTAACAAGGTGGTGGGTATTAGGGAGGGTACGTATTGCATGGAGCAATGGGTGTGGTACAAAAACAATGAATACTGTTATGCTGAAAAAAAATTTTAAAAATTTTTTTTAAAAATTTTAAATAAAAAAATAAAATAAAAATGTAGACTCTTCATTAAAAAAAAAAAAAGAAAAAAGAAAGAAAGAAAGGAAGGAAGAAAGAAAGAAAGAAAAGACAAAAAATCAGCCCCAGCCCTGGCCTCATTAACTTGCTGTAACCAGTCTACATACGTGATTTTTTTCTGCAACCTTGCCCTTCAGTTTCTTTACTTTTCAAATGTAAAATGTACTTTTTTAAGGATCAAACCCAGAACGCAAACCTTAAAAGGAAGTCCTTCTTCGCCTGATCAGTCTACAGATACACATAGCGGAATATCCAGAATAACTCTTCAGTTTTAATTCATTCACCTAACAAGAAATCTGAATAAAGGCAGTGCCTTGGCTCAAGGACTTGATGTGTCATCAAGGATCAGGACTTATCTCTCCCACCTGCATTTTTGATGCTTGGGTGGTAAGTCCCTTTGTGATTGCAAGAGGGCTATAGGGAGGGAACTTAATCACAACTCAGTGCAAAGGCAAGCGAGGAGGGGGGCTGGAAGCACCTGGGCTGTCAGAGAACTTTCCCGATATGTCTCTGTATTGTTCAATTTTTTTTTTAAATCCAGGAGGAATCCTTTTTCCAGAAGCTTCCCAGCTGACTTTCCCTTGCATCTCATTAGCCATATGTCAGTCACGTGCCCACCCTTAGCTGCAAGGGAGACCAGAAATTTGACATTTTCTGGGATGGTGGCCTCAGCATCCTGGAAGAAAATGGTGGGACCTGGTTATTGGGGCACTAACCAAGAGACTCTGCCATGCTCCTTCATGCTGGTTCTCTCACTGGAGAAACTTTGTTTTCATTCTTTCTACCTAGAATAGAAATATGTATGTACCAGGAAGGCAGTGAGCCAAGCAATTCATCCAAAATTGATTGTCTCGTTTACCTTAGCATCTTCCAGAAATAAAGTGTTGCAGAGAACTGAATTATGCGGATAAGCTTTCTCCAAAAGTGCCAAGGCTTACTGTATTTTCACCATTCTTATGACCATCTTTACTAAAATCCTTTACTTCTATGTCTTTTTGGTAGCGTATCCGAACATAATTTGACACGTTCAGAATGGCGGAACTGCCATTATGGGCACCAATTATTGCTCTGGGCATAAACATTCTAATATTCCAAGAGGATCCTTTAGCTCCAACCCTAAATGCCCCTATCTTGCTCACCACGCTCCAGGTCCTATCCACAGTACCTCAAATTAGTTGCTGCTTCTGTGGAAGTACCTCCTGCCTTGTTTTCTGCTGTCACTTCTAATTCTCCAGAGCTTCTAATGATAGGATGTGCTACTGAACTTGACTCAAGATTTAGGGCAGCATGGAAGAGGATGAGGATAACGCCTGAGGAGTCTGGGCCTTCCCTGCAGGGACCCATCAGTGAGGAGGCTGCCTCCCAATGGTCTGGAAGCACAGGGCCTGCAACAGAGGACAGGTCTGAGCTGGGAAAAGTGGAGGTAGGTAGGGGAGTCACCACTGCTATTGGGCCCCTGGGTGCCAGGGGAGTGCAGGAGGTCTGAGGTGAGATCTGGAATTCTCTCCATGTTGTTGGACAAGACAATGAGCTAGCACCAGGACATCTTGGACCTAAGAGTTTTGGGGACTGAGTTCTCATTCAAGAGTTACTTCCAACGTTTGAAATGACCCCAATGATCTCACTATTCAAATGGAGGCAGTCTGGATAGCTTTCAGAGTTGAATCAAACTTTATAATTAACCTGCTGAATCATGGCTTTCACCTATGAATTTAATTCACCGAGACTTGTAAACAGGACCCAGATTATACTTCCTGGCCTCTCTGTGCCTGGGTTTAATTCCCTGGCTGCATCAAACACCATCTTCCTTTGCTGTTTGATGGATACTCCTGTCTTGGGAGACATGCAAGGTTAGCTTTGGCAATTCCTTGTTGTTTTTGACTCTCCTGGGGCAGAAGTCCTGTCCCAAGATTAAAACCCTCTGTGCTTCACATGCCTGAGGTAAGTGATGTGCAAGAGGCAGAAGGAGATTGTCTGTTGTGAGTTCTCACTAGCTCGGGTGAGCATGTGGGTTGGTCGTCACTCTGCTGATGTTTGCCCACCTGCGCTGGTGAAAGAGTCTTCTCTGTCATGCGGGGTTTAGATTTGCAAGCACCTGGTCCAGCTGTTGCTACGTCCCTATGCTTTCTCCCTGCAAATCAGAGCAGAACTGTGTGGGATCAAGGATTTCCCCAGACAAGGCTTAACTAAGCATGGGTTAGCACATAATTAACGAAACTGAACTTTGGTTATAAAAATAATGTCATTCACTGATCACGTATAATCGATCTTCATTATTCGTGGACTCCATGGTTACAAATTGACCTACTTACTAAAATTTACTTGTAATCCCAAAAATCAATATTTGTGGAGACTTTGTGATTACTTAGGAAAATGTGCAGAATGGCAAAAACTTCAAATCACTTGGTGCACCTGTTCCCAGCCAAGGTCAAACAAGCTGGTGTTCCATCTTATTCCAGCTCCCATACTGGAAATAGTGTCCTTTCTGCTGTGTAGTTAGTGTCATACTTGCACATTTTGGGGTGAAAAGGGCTCCCAGTCATTGGGGTGCTGAAGCGCTGTCTAGTGTTCCTAAGCACAGAAGGCTATGATGTGCCTTATGCAGAAAACGTGTGTTAGAGAAGCTTCGTTCAGGCATGAGTTAAAATGCCGGCCATAGTTCAATGTTCAGGAATCAACAATCTGTTTTAAATATGATGCCTTTAAACAGACACACACATACCACAATTTTATGTATTGATCTGTTAATGAAAATATTGTGTCCAGAGGCTCGTAGGAACTTATCCTCCAGTTCCCCAACAGCAATGGTTCATTATTTGCTAACTCTGTGTTCACAGACACTTTATGGAATGTAACTATTATGAATCATGAGAACTGACTGTGTTGTGAATATTATATTTTAAACCAAATCTTGATAAAGCCAAAGCTAGGTACAATTATTATAGGTTCTTCATTAAACTTCCTTTAAATGTTTACCTTGTTCCTGGACCTTTCATAACACCAGAAGCTCTCTGAACATAGACAGTCCTCCAATTCCCAAATATGCATTTGTGGTAACAACAGTTTGACTTATTCCTGCTATAGACCCCGTCAGAATAAATTAAGACCTCTTCTGTTTATCTGGCAAAACTAACAGAAGTACGACAGAGTCCTATCTGTCATATAGAATAAAGAAAGATTGTAATTTATTAGTAACTAAAAGGAGATCAAATTAAAGTTCTCAGTTGTTGCATGAATTAACAAAGTCCCCACGAGCCTTAAGAAAGGCACAAATGACTACAGTCAGAAGCAAAGGTGCTTCAGGGCCACACTATGTTCCATTTCCCAATTTTATTATGACATCTCTCTCAGCATTCTCCATGGTAGATGAAAACTCCAGCCAAGGACAGAGAGGAGAGGGGAGACCTATATTCTCCTCTGAAATTAGCCTAGAAATACCTTTAAGGGTCATTACTCTAAGAAAACAGATTTATGATTTTTTATTATCCACTTAAAAATTTATAGCATCGTAGTTGAAGCCATATTCATTGTGCTAGATTATACTACAATAGCCTGGCAAGCCTTCCCTCTGCCTTACCTCACCTCATGGTTTCAACTCTTGACAACTCCAGATTGATTTCTGTCACGTAAGCTGCCCGAAGATCTCACAATAAGTTCAAAATCCACAGTCTGGCACTTGAGGCCACCTGAAATTCAGTTTAAATCTATATAACATTTACCTTCCCTACCTCCACTTTCCAGAACACAGCCTCTTCTCCAACCTACTTAGTTGGCTCCCTTTTTCCACATGTACTTTGTTTCTGCTCAGCATAGTGAAGGAGAGGCTAGACTGAGATGCTAGAGCTAGACTGGGCTGAGTTCAAATCCTGACTCAGTCACTTACAATGGAACTTTGGGCAAAAATCCCCCAATGCCCTTGTTTTTAAAATAAGGTTAATAAGAACATCTATCTCAGAGCTATGTTCTAACAATTAAATGCTATTATGCATGAAAAGTATCTAGCAGCACCCTAGTACATTAAAGGTAATGAATAAATATTAATATAAAAACTAAGCATTATGGAGTCCCTCTTTCATGTTTTCACCTCATGACCTTGAAATATTGTCCTTTCTATATCTGTTCTCCTTCCCAACTCCCAAACTTGATCTCCCTTCACAGCTTCAACCAATGGAGTAAGTTTCACGTCTTGATGTCAAGGGTGGGGAGGATGAAAAAGGAGTGACAAGAGTACACTTGCCAGGTTTCCTGGGGAAAGTGCAAATAGAATCTCTGATGTTCTACAGTTGGCAACTATTTTTCTGTAAAAGGTCACACAGTAAATGTTTTAAGTTTCGTAGGCTACTCAGCTCCCACCACAACTACTCAACTCTGTTGTTACAGCACAATGACACCTATAAAAATATACAAATGAATGGCTGTTCCAAAAACACTGTATGTACAAAAACAGGCAGCAACAGCTCAACAGAAACATAAACAACCTGATCCAAAAATGGGCAAAGGACTTGAATAAACATTTCTCCAAAAGAAATATACCAAGAGCCGTAGAAAAAATGTTCAACAAAAGTAATCATTAGGGGGGCGCCTGGGTGGTTCAGTGGGTTGAGCAGCTGCCTTTGGCTCAGGTCATGATCCTGGACTTCCAGGATCGAGTCCCGCATCGGGCTCCCAGCTCCTTGGGGAGTCTGCTTCTCCCTCTGACCTTCTCCTCTCTCATGCTCTCTCTCACTCATTCTCTCTCAAATAAATAAATAAATTCTTAAAAAAAAAAAAGTAATCATTAGGAAAATGCAAATCAAAGCCACAAGATAACACTTCACACACGTTAGGATGGCTACTATTTAAAAAATTCATTGAAAATAGAATGGAAAATAATGAATATTGGCAAAGATGTGGCAAACCTTCATGCATTGCTCATGGAAATGTAAAATTATGAAGCCACTGTGGAAAAGAGTATGGTGCTTCCTCAAAAAAAGTTAAACATAGAATCACCATATGAGCAATTCTCCTTCTGGGTATATACCCCCCAAAAACTGAAGTAAGGATGCAAACAGGTGTTTTTACACCAATGTTCATAGCAGCATTATTCACAATAGCCAAGAAAGGTGGGAACAACCCAAGTAAACAAATGTATTACATACACACAATAGAATATTATTCAGTTCTTAAAAAAGGAAGGAGATTTCTACATGCTACAACATGGGAGAACTTTAAGGATGTTATGCTAAGTGAAATAAGCCAGGTACAAAAGGGTAACTACTGTGTTATCCACTTATATAAGGTACCTAGAAAAAGCAAATTCATAGAGATGGAAAGTAGAATAGTGATTACGCGGAGCTGCAGGGAGGGAGGAATGGAAGTTATTGTTGAACAGGTACCGATTTTCCGATTGGGAAGATGAAAGAGTTCTTAAGATGGATGATAGCGATGGCTGCAGGAAAATGGGAATCTACCTAATGCTGCTGAATGGTAAACATGCTGGAATTGGTAAAATTTATGTTAGATCGATATTTACCACAAGCCAAGATGCTCTTCAACAGACAAATGGACAAAGAGGATGTGTTTCATATATACAACGGAATATTACACCTCCATCAGAAAGGATGAATACCCAACTTTTGCATCAACACGGATGGGACTGGAGGAGATTATGCTGAGTGAAATAAGTCAAGCAGAGAGAGTTAATTATCCTATGGTTTCACTCACTTGTGGAGCATAAGGAATAACATGGAGGACATTAGGAGAAGGAAAGGAAAAGTGAATTGGCAAAAATCGGAGGGGGAGACGACAGGCAAGAGACTGCGGACTCTGAGAAACAAACAGAGCTTTGGTGGGAGGGGGATGGGGGGGGATGGGTGAGCCTGGTGGTGGGTATTAAGGACACGTATTGCATGGAGCACTGGGTGTGGTGCATAAACAATGAATCTTGGAACATGAAAAATAAAAAATAAAATTAAGATGTTAAAAAAAAACAGAAAATTAAAAAAAAAATTTAAAGATACGCAGCATGCCAGATTTGTCCACAGGCCATCATGTGTGTATGTTAGTGAAGACACATATGGTAGTTAGAATAGGTGAGGTTGAACTAACAAAGAATCCCAGAAATTTCAGTAACTTAAAAACATAAAAGTTTATTTGTCACTCTTACTGTATGCCCAGTAAAGATTGGCAGATCAGTTTTGCTCCCTGTGGTCATTACATGGAGAGATGCCACCGTTTCTCCATGACTCTTCAGGGCTCACCCCCAGAAGGAGTAGGTGGGGCTAGAGGGTCACACACCAGCATGTAAATGCTATAGCCTGAAGTGATACATGTTTCTTTTTTTTTTTTTTCAAAGATTTTTATTTATTTATCTGACAGACAGAGATCACAAATAGGCAGAGAGGCAGGCAGAGAAAGAGCAGGAAGCACCAAACAGAGAGCCCAACCAGGGACTCAATCCCAGGACCCTGAGATCATGACCTGAGCCGAAGGCAGAGGTTTAACCCACTGAGCCACCCAGGTGCCCAATGCGGCACATGTTTCTTTGGTTCACAATTCAATGGCAGAAACTACTTACCCAACCGTAAGGCAGTGGGAAAGTACAATCCTCCCATGTGTCTGGAAAGAGAGGAGCACTGGATTTGGGAGAATATTAGAAGTCTCTATCAGAATAGATATTTTCCACAAGGTACTTGGAACCCAAGATAATAAATTCAGGAACATATGCATCTGTTTACCAGGGCTCATTCTAAGTTCTAAGTGGTTATGATAATGTATCTTCCATTTTAATAAAAAATAGTGAAAATATTTCCAAAATTATTCACTATAGTGTACATGTGAGGAAGTCTCAGAAGCAAATTTTAATGCTTCAATTCCAGTAAAAACAGAATAGACACAAGACAAGGACTTCTATAGCTTACTACCCAACTGAGTAGTTGGAAGGAAGGCTAGTGTCTTGGCAATTACAGTACCCCTGTAATACCAAACACATCTAGTTACTGAAAAAGAGAAATAGTGACTCTGAAGTTGGAAATGCCTCAGGGAAGCTAGACGCCAGTTGGAAGAATTATCTAGCAAGCCCTTGCAAATTAGTACAAATCCATACTCAAAAAGTATTTTCAGAACTCACAGTAGAGCCATCATTAAAGACTAAATCTTACTGGCCTGGATATAAGACAAACCCTGAAATATAAAGTCATATTTCCAAAATGATCTTTTAATTAGACAAATATACTCGGGCAGATGAAAAGCTCAGCTCCTTCCCTGACGGTATGAAATCCTTCTAACTTACCCTCTACCCTCTAACTAACCCAAATGGTATTACTGCCATCATCATTTAAATAAAAATACTTCCCCAGTAGCCCCCAGCACCCAGTCTCAGACACCTCTCAGGCTTATCCAAACTCCCCAGAAACTGTCCCTCCAAAGTCCAGTCTTTTTAGAGAAAAGCATTTTAAGCATCATATTAATCATATTTATAGTAGAGAAACTTGCAGACTCCTCCTTTTCTAATCATCTTCTGGTATCTCCAACCCCTCCCTTCCCAGGAGGCCAGGTCTGTGGGATCTCTTGGAACAGAAGCTGCTGATAACATTCCATCATAGAATGGAGGGAGCCTGGCCCTGCCCTGAGCAGGGGGACTCCTGCCCAACAATCACAGACTGCTTTATTTCTATTATTTTTTTTATTTTCTTAAAGAAAACATCCCTTATTTTTATGCTAGCCTGGGCATATAATCAGACTCCTCACTGGTATTTCCAAAATGGAAGGCAGGGAAGAAGGCCAGGAGATGGGAGGAGGTTGTTGAGGATCACAGTTGGGGGAAGACTCAGGAATGATGGCGGGCAGAACGGTGGGGGAGGGCTCCACACACGTCTGTTCACTGCACAGCCCTTGAAAACACTTACACAGAAATTGCTACTTCCATATCTGTTCCTTTTTACAGCAGATTTGCAATTTGAAATCTCTAATTTCTGCCTTTCTCTCCTTGCCTCTTTTTCCTCTCCCATGAGCACCATCCCCTCCTACCTCCTTCCTATCCTTATATTGTATTAAACTGAAACGAACTGTCCATGTTACCGTCTAACAAAACCCCTAGAATCCAAAGGAGGAGTTGCATCACAAAACGTTAACATCAAGATTTCTTCCTAAGGATGAACTGCAAAGAGCATGAGTTCTTATCTCCTGACACTCCCATCTATAAGGGGAGCTAATATTCCTACTCAAAAGCAAACAAAATGCCACCAAAACTTGAGGATGAGAAAGAAGAAAACATCCTTGTTCCCCTCGAGCTGCATGGAACGCCAACGTTGCGTGAAGGAACCATGGTTGACGAACCCAACATGGACTCCCCAAGAGGAATCACTTTCAAGCATGACTATACACTTCTCTGGGGCATATGACTGGCCCACCGGCCATCAGTCTCCTTGTCAATACTAGCTCAAAAGCTGGGTAATGTATTGCTCTGAAAATGTCATCTGGGCTTTTTAGCTGAGTTCTTAGCTGAGCTGCATGCTTAGAAGAATGAATGGATAAAGGAGATAGTTTATATCCTGTGGAGACGGACAAGTGCAATTATCTCAGCAGGCATACTTCTTTCTTCCACTTCTTCCCTTTCAAAACTCTGTCATCCAATATGGGTAACTATAAAGAGAATCAATTTGCAAAACGAAGCTAATAGCTGAGTTGACAGCAGCATTGTCAACGGAATGCGGACAAAGAAAGTGCCGTTGCCTTGATACGTGGTATCTGTTCCTGTGGAATGCTGGCTACATATCCAAATGTAAGCATTGTCCACACTTGCAAATATTAAGGACTTAAGACAAGAGGAAACTAATTATTTTTTAAAATAAATAATTAAGGGTCTGGGCAATTGCCTTTTCGGAGCCTGTGGCTGATTTCTCACATTTAAATGGACACTTCTAATATTACCTGCCGCTGAATGTTTAATAATAATGACAGTGATGGCCATGTGATAGCAACAACATATGGCTTCACTTGGAAAATACTTCTTTTTCCCTTATGCTAACTACTAGTGCTGGACAGTCTCTAAGTTTGGTGTAGAACTCACAAGCTTGCTTCTAAACATATATGGCAGTGCTGGCCTTACAGCGGACTCCCTGGAAAAGACACAGTCCTATGAAGCAGACCTCCTGAATAAGAATGATAGTGACCACCCAAATGAGGACTGTCAATCTTTTTTTTTTCAAGAGCTTATGTATTAATTTGAGATAGACTGAGATCTAGTGAAAAAGAGAGCAAGAGATGGGGGCAGGAGGAAAGGGAGAAGCAGGCTCTCCACTGAGCAAGAAGCCCAACATGGGGCTCAATCCCAGGACCCTGGGATGGTGACCTGAGCCAAAGGTAGATGCTAAACTGACTGAGCCACCCAGGTGCCTTGGGACTGTGACTCTTTTTAAAGCATTGATCATTTTCACTGTTTTCCAAAAGCCAAAGCGTATTAGTGATCTATAGCTGTATAACATATTACCTCAAAATTTTTTGAGTTTTAAACAATAAGATGTCTCAGCTTCAGTATTTAGAAATAGCTTAAACAGGTGTTTCTGTGTCAGAGTCTCTTGTGAGTTGCAGTCAAAATGGCAGCTAAAGCTTTTTCTAAAGGTTTCCACGGAGGTATAGGACCTGCTTCCCAGTTGGCTCACGCACACTTACCTGGCAGCTGGTGCTGATAGTGGCCAGAAGTCTCAGATTCTCCGCACAAGAGCCAGAGCCTCTCCTCAGTCACCATGAGGATTCTCACCTCACAGTGATAAGTTACCCCCTGAGACCATCCAAGAGAGCAAGATGGAACAGCCATGTTCTGGAGTCACACTCATCATTTCTGGAACATTCCTTGTGTTAGAAACCAATAATTAAATCCACCCACATGCAAGAGTAAGGTGAGCTAGGACACCAGGGGAATTAGGCAGCACCGCTTGAAAGGAGGAATGTTGAAGAATTCATGGACGTATTTTAAAACCACCACATAAACTAATATCATCCTGACATAAATTGCCTGCAAACAGAACTGCCTGTGTTCAGCAAAACACTCCCACTTTTTAAAAAATGCACATCTATTGGGCATTTTATAGGCATGTCTTGAAAGTGATAAAATACCTTGGTCACACTCATTCTTCATGTGTGGCATGCTTATTGCTTTCAAAGCACAGAACTCGAACAGAAGTCCTTCACCAGTGAAAGGATTTGCACAACAAGAGACACCAGGCTGTTGCCTCTCAACTCTAAACCCACCCTTGCACACTGGACTGTGTGATGCTGAGGTGGGATGCCGCCGTTTTCTCCCTTGCCTGCTCCTCTTTGTCAAGCCTTGACAGTACCAAGGTGAGAGGGAGATGGGATTTTCTCCTTCCTGTTTGCTTCTTCTGCATTTTCTGCTTGCTTCCTGTGTCACCCAGGCATGGCTTCTCTGCCCCAGCAGCAGCTCCCCCCACAGCAGCAAGTGGACCCACCTCTTGGGGATCCAGTCGCATTGATGCCCAGAGCTGTCAGCACCCACTAGCCAGTGTCTTTGCCTTAGAAGTCAGGGCACCTTCTCCAAGCCAGAGACACCAGGCTCAACGAGGCAGTGGCTCCTTTTCAGGATTCTGAATGTTCTCTCTATGGCTCATCTCTTCCACAGTTCTTTTTTTTTTTTTTTTCCTAAAGATTTTATTTATTTGAGAGAGAGAGAGAGAGAGGGCACGAGTGGGGTGGAGGGGGCATGGGAAGGGGGAGAAGCACTCTCCCCTCCAAGCAGGGAACCCAATGCGGGATTTGACCCAGGATTCCGGGATCATGACCTGAGCTGAAGGCAGATGCTTAACTAACTGGGCTATCCAGGCACCCCTCTTCCATAGTTCTAAGTTTCAATAATTCCCTCCCTTCTCCTTGTTCCATAACACTTCCCTGATAACATAGTTTGTCTTTCATTTACCTCATTAGCCATTCCCTATATTAAATTCCCTCTTTTAAAACAATGTAAGTTGGGGCACCTGGGTGGCTCCGTGGGTTAAAGCCTCTGCCTTCGGCTCAGGTCATGATCTCAGGGTCCTGGGATCAAGCCCCACATCGGGCTCTCTGCTCTGCAGGGAGCCTGCTTCCTCCTCTCTCTCTCTCTGCCTGCCTCTCTGCCTACTTGTGATCTCTCTCTGTCAAATAAATAAAAATCTTTTTTTAAAAAAATGTAAGTTTTATGGTTTCTAGCTCCTGACTGATGTGCTCCTTATGTAGTTTCCCAAAAGAACCAGGAGAGACATATTATGGGTACTGTTTTTGAAATGTGGAAATAGGTAAAGTCACAGGGGACTATTAGCATGCCCTTACCGGTGCTTGGGATCATTTAAGGTCATTCAGCAAAACTATCAGGCATGAAATGGGGAAATGTTATAAACCCAATGCTATTGATATGAAAAGGTAAGCTTATTATTGATAAGGTTTTGTGATTATTGGGGTTTTCCAATCTAATCAGATACACAGGGGAACATGAATCCATCCAGAACTCCCCAGAGAGGCATGCAGGGGGATGAGGAGTCTTCCTTATGAGTCGGGTAGAGAGGAAAAGACAGGAGAACAAGCTGTCCTGGGGCTCACAACCCTTCAGCCATACACACACTCTGCTGAGGATTCACTCCAATGTGAAAACTAGGAATCTTCTGTCCAGCAGTCAAAAGTGAAACTGTTATGCTCAGTAACCGCAGGTATGACAGACAAATGAAAAGTGACCCATGTCACTTTGCTGCACGTGGCAAAACCACTCACTGCTTCCTCAACTAACAGCAAAGATTTTCGTCAAGGTAAGGCTGTCCCAAACCAGCAGGTATAAGGAAAAAAAAAAAAGCAGGTGAAAGGAAAAACTAAGTTCAGAAATCCAGTTTAGAAGGAAACTGTTACCTGAATCCACCCCCAAAAACTACTCTGAGCAGAGAAAAGCACAAAAAGGTGGGGCACAGAGGGTGACATATAAAACAGACAAACTTCAAGGTTCAACCAAAGATGATCCAGACCATTTGGTTGTGATCCTATAGAAGTACTAATAAAGAACTTTCTGATCTCTTCCCCACATTAGTCTGCCTTTTACACTTCAACCACCAACTACTTTGTTCTTTGTTCTTGTTAATGTTTTCTTCCCCTCAGATATGACTATGATTTACATGTACATCTTCCTAAATATATTCTGGGGTTTAAAAAGACATCATCGCCACAGCTACAAATTAGACGCAAGGCCACTCCTTTCACTCAGTGTATAAAGGAAAGAACATGAAACATGAGCAAAAGGTCACTGACACATATGAATCCAGAAGTCAAAGAAACAGAATCAATTTAATGTCAGTTGGAAATAACAGACTATTAAATCAACTATAACAGCATATATTATAAAGTTATAAATATATACACAGTAACTTCTAAAAAGGAGCTACTATAATCTAAATTTTATTATTCAAGTCCTTATTTCAGAATTGCTGAGCTGAAACTAAATTAGCTCTTCAATATGGGTAAGTGGTTGTTCTTGGTTTGGGGTGAAATTTTGTTGTTAAGACTGAGTAAGTAGAAATGTTTTAACACATTTGCTTTAATTGCGTGGATCTCTTAACCAAGAAGGATTTGAAGAGTTGGTACAACGAACTGACAATTTACCTGCCAAAAGCCTTCAAGAAAATTTTATTAGTTTGACGAAAGAGTCTTCAGTATTAGAACTTTGAAGTGTTTTCAGAAGATCCAGTTTAGATCTGGGCTAACATCCAGACTCAGAGCACCACTTTCCACCAGCCACATCAAGAAAAGAACATAAAATCAGGGCAAAGGCAGCAAGACCCCACACTGTGCACATTCTCGAAGGAAGGAAACATGTACAGAAATTAAGAGCATGGCCTTTTAAGGAAGATAAACCAAGCTGCCAGCTGGCACCAAGACTAGTTAATCTATCTTCTAATCTCAATTTGTTCATCTGCAAAATGGGACCAATGGCAAAACGACTCTTCTAAGGATTCCTGAGATGTCCACACAACCAAATTAGATGAGCACTTTTCCGTGCTGGATCTCTCAGCTTCACTCAACATAGCTAACACTGCCTCCTTTTGGGAACAATTTCTCCCAACCTTTGTAGAAATAAAATATTATCCTCTCTCCATATTCCCACTTTGGCTCTCACCGGGATGAGCCAGTCTTTCCCATAAGTATATAACTTCCATTGGAGCACACTTTCTAGGAAGCAAGGGCACCGCTGTAAAGGGTAACCAACCTTTCTCATGCATGCCACAGTCCCCTGCTAGCTGTGGCAGATCCCCAGTGAAATACGTGCTTCCCAAAGCCAGTGCCACTGTGCTGAGCTCCTCAACCCCACCTCCATCCCCAGGCAGGGCCTCCGCATGGGAAAGATGCCCACCACTGGGTCTTCCTCACTCTGCCTCTTTCCACCTTTTCCCACTCTCATCCCTGGTACTTATTCTCTCCCCTACCCCATGCATTTGACTAGATGGTTGAGGTAGGACTGTGGTTGGTTGGTTTGAATTTTTGCCAAAGCCAGAAATCAAGGGGATGTTCTTGATTCCTCCTGATTTTTATCCCCGGCCACAATCAAGCAACACCAACTTGTTCTCATTCTGTCTTTATACTAATATTGACTTTGACCAGCCCTCCTGATCCCCACAGCTGCCCCCACCTAGTTCACCATGATTTCTCACTGGACCGTGGAAATAGCTCCTGTGATGGTTAATCTTATGTGTCAGCTTAGTAGGTTATAATGCCCAGATGTTTGATCAGATCCTGGTCTAAATATTGCTGTGAAGATATTTTTTATATGTAATTAGGATTTAAATCACCAGACTTTGCCTAAAGCAGGTTACCCTCTACAGTGCAGGAGCGCCTCTCCAATCAGATGAAAGCCTTCAGAGAAAAGGCTGAAGTCCCCAGGGAGGAAGGAATCTGGACTCACTGCAACATCAACTCCTGAAGGAATTTCCAACATGCTGGCCTGCCCTTCAAGATTCAGACTCGATAGCCCACATGGTTATGTGCCATTCCTAAAAATAAATCTGTGTGTGTGTGCCCAGATAGAGACTCATATCCTTTTTTAAAAAATATCTAATTTATTTATTTGACAAAGAGAGAGAGAATGAGAGAAGAAACACAAGCAGGAGGAGTGGGAGAGGAAGAATCAGGCTTCCTGCTGAGCAGGGAGCCTGACTCAGGGCTCGATCCCAGGACCCTGGAATCATGACCCGCACCAAAGGCAGAGGCTTAACGACTGAGCCACCCAGGCACCCCAGATATTCATTTTCTATTGCTTCTGTCTCTCTAGATAACCCTGACTAGACTAAGCCCCCCAAACGGATTCCTCACCCCAGCTTTCCTGTCCGTTCTCCACAGGGCAGGCAGAATATTCTTTTTTTAAGTGCATATTATATTGTCTCGTGTCATTTTTCAGTTTAAAATACATCTATGGCTTCCCATTGCACCTAGGGAAAAAAAATCTAGAATCTTTCAAATGATCTGCAAATCTCAACATCATCTGATCTCTGTCCTCTGGAGCCTCATCACCACCTCTGGGCACTTGACATACTCCAGATGGGCTCTTTCTTCTGTTTCTCAAATATACTGAGCTCCCTCTTATTCCAGAAGCTTTTCCTTCTGCCTGGAGCCCACTTCCTAACCCTCTTCATGGAGCTTCCTCTAAATCACTCTCAATTGGCATCTCCTCGGGGAGGCTCTCTCCCTGACCCCTAAAATTAGTAATAACAGCTAAAGGTCTGCTTTGTGCCAGTATGGGGTTTTTTTTTTTAATTTAATTTTATTTTTTCAGTGTTCCAACACTCACTGTTTATGCACCACACCCAGTGCTCCATGCAATACGTGCCTCCTTAATACCCACCACCAGGCTCACGCATTGCCCCCACCCCGCCTCCAAAACCCTCAGTTTGTTTCTCAGAGTCCACAGTCTCTCATGGTTCATCTCCCTTTCTGATTTCTCCCAATTCACTTTTCCTTTCCTTCTCCTAATGTCCTCTATCTTACTCCAAGTAAGTGAAACAATGATAACTGACTCTCTCCGCTTGACTTGTTCCATTCAGCACAATCTCCTCCAGTTACATTGTGCCAGTACATTCTAACCACCTTGCATATACCAATCCATTTAATCCTCACAACAACTCCATAAAGTAGATACTATTGGTATCCCCATTTTCCAGATTAAGAAAGTGAAGGTTTAAGTAATGTGCCCCAAACGCCACAGCTGAACTGGCATTTGAATCCAGACACTGGGCTCCAGAGTCTGTGACCTTCACCAGTGAGATAATCCACCCTCCCACCCCCCCACCCCCCAGCAAAAACATCCTTTTATTTTCCCTCGCAGTATTCATTGCAATTCATCATATCTATGCACATGTTTGATCACTTCCTAGCTCCCACCACTATCCTATCAAGTAACAGGAGGACAGAGACCCTGCTTTTTTCGCTCACCTGCGTACCTAGTTCAGTGTTTAGGATATATTTGTTCTCGCTTAATATCTGTGGTTGTACGTCCTCATCCTTCCTTACCCCAGCTTGTCATTTATAGGTAGAAAATTCTCAAAATGCACCCTCAGTGCTTGCAAATCAGAGAGGAACAATCGTGGGAGTCTGGATGAAGAACTGGACGAAAATCCTCACGGTCAGACCTTGGCTCTGTTTTTGATCAACCGTGTTCATTGCATGGAACAGCCTCCAAAACAACACAGATATCTTGAGATAAGATTTGAGAACTGCCTAACCCCCCAAGTTTCACCCACCATCTGTTTGAAATATAATCATTAGAGATGCTATTCCTTGTAATCTCTCATTAGAACTCATTTGGCCCCTGGAAGCTGAGAGCTGGCAGTCATTACTAGTTACTATGTCAGGTAGGATCACAGGACAGATACTTCTGTAGGAATGCAACACTGTATAAGTGTCTGCACACCAGATGGGCTTGGTACCTGGAGCTGGGTCACCAAGAGTAGAGAGAGAGGGAGCTCTAAGTTAAACTGAGAGGACCCAAAGCTGATTGTGCCTTCTCCACACAGCTCAGCTGCTTCCAAGTAGGCCCCAACAATAGCTCCCTTGACAAATGTCGTAAATGTTTCCAATGGTTTGCAGAAAATCTCTAATTTGGGGTTTTATCTGATACTATATCCATGCAACAAGAAAGCCACCCAATTTAGTAAGCGAAAAATTTGGTCAATCAAGGAGTTGTTTTTGCCCTCAAGACACCAAACTGGTTTGGCTGATTCTTCACTGATTTAATGGCAAGTGCTGGGTCATGTAGGTACAATCTAATCGAACATTGTTTCTTTCTACCTCCCCCCTACTGAGGACACTGGGACACAATTCAATAGCTATTAGGTTTAAATTGGGAAAATTTGGATGATAGCCATCAAAAAATTTCAAAAGAAATTGAGTATTCTCTTCCTACTTCTCAAATTTATACCATCCCCTTTAAACAGTGCTACGTTAACATTTTAAGGCAAACACTTACAAACTTACTTTGTATTCAAGCTGCTTCAAGAAGGAAATATTGACCTTGCAAGGACTAAACTGATCACCTTTTAGAAAAAGAGAAAGAGCCCGATTTGTTTTCAGAATAGTGTCAGAGTCCTTAACCCAACCTACTAATCCTGGAAACACAAGCAGTTAATAGTCTTTGAGGTTTAATTTAGATGGAAAGTTATATACAATTAGGTTATACTTACTAATGGGCAAAATAGGACAAATAACTGACTCTAAGAATCTTCTAGGAATGTCCTAGTAGTCGATGATTCAATATTGTAGCAATTGCGTTTCAGATGGAGACAAGCCTTCAAAAATGAGATTTTGATTACCTTTCATTAATACAACAATCATAGTTGAGTAAAGAAAAGCCTAGATGTGTAGTTGTTGTGCCTGAGTTTTTGCGTCTGAGAGACCACCAAGGAGTCAAGCACCGATGCAATCACACGAGGGTTTATTTGACAAGCTTAAGCTTGGGCCCAAGTATACACGACATAGCGGAGTAGAAACTTGGACCCTGAGCCAGATTACAGTCAGAGTTTTTAAAGGCAGAGTAGGGGTGGACTCGGTGGTGGGTGAGGACAAAGGGGGTTATGGATGATATAAGTCTCTAAGGACTTTCGGAAACAAGGTCTCCAGGACCTTGAGGGGCTAGCTATCATTAGGAGAGAGGTTATTTATTACCAATAATAAAAATCTTCTCGTGAGACCCTTTAGATGTATATCAGTGGGCCATATACTTGGGAATGATTCTCCACACTATCTTGGAGGTTTGGAGATAAAGTTTCCTAAAGGAATTGTTAAAGTAGATTTACAGGATTCTGGTCGGACCTGTCAGGGTAGGGGGTCGGTCAGGCTAGGATTGTTCTGGGCAAAACCTCAAGGTGAGGGCAGTTAAGTCCCCAGGGGAGAGCCATTCTGTCTGTTTCAAGGGCTTGTCAGTAGGTGAGGAATTATAATGATTTTCTTCTGCCTCCATTTCCCACATCAGCTAAACTTGAGGTGGGATGGCTTTAATTTTCTCGGCCTCCACATAGTCAGGCCTGGTTTCTTGGTCCAATTCCATTACTTCGATCTTGGAATCAAAAGCACAGGGGAGAATTTTAAGAAGTAGAGGATGCTATGATCACTGGGGTGTTACACGCAACTAATGAATTGTTGAACACTATCAAAAACTAAGGATGTAATATATGTTGGCTAACTGAACATAATAATAAAAAATAAACATAACTAAATAAAAGAAGTAGAAGATGGTTAACAGACACAATTATTTGACTACCTTTATAAAACAGAACAAGTAAAATGTTCCTGATTCTAGTTTCATGTGCAAAATTTCCAGGATGAAACACAATACTGCAAAATCACACCCTGGCCACCAGGAAAGTTTCGAGGGACTTTCAGAGAAGAACATCCAACCCAATTGTTCCTCTGAATCCTGCTGCCCACATCACCTTTCTGATTGGACTCACTGGCCGAATCAGCTCTCTTAAATCATCACTTCCATCGCTCTGCACAGTAGAACAAAGATCAACTTTTCAAAAATAAGATTTAAGTTCTTCCCTGTGGCATTCAGTTGCCTAACCATCTTCCTCGGTTCATTAAAATGTTAGGACTGCTTTTCTGTTTTTGTTAGCTAATTACTGAGTGCCTACTGGATAGCTGGCACAATGCAAAGTACTTTGCATAAAGGATTCCCAAGGGAATAGGTCATTTATATTCAAGATACAAAGCAGAACACAATGTTATGGTGACTACAGATTAAGGTTATTGAGAGTAAGAGAGAATAGAGACAGAGTGGTTCATGGTCATGGGTTTTTTTCCCCCCTAAGCTTTCTTTAAACCATAATCTATCAATCTTTCTACTACTCCAGATTGAAATTAAAGGGAAAAAAATGTTTAAATATGTTAAACACATAATAATTTTGGGAACTTCATATGAAATTTCCATGTGGCAAAATCTCCCAATACAGTTGTAGGAGGTGAGATTCCACATTAAAATATATCAAGTGACAGAACAGCTTTGAGTATTGGAAGCATTTATGGTACAGATTGGCATTAAAACTTGGGTGACTGACTGATCCTAAAGTTCTCATCAAGAGTTCCAGAAGGTTTCTGTGAAGTTTGCTGTGCCGAGAAACTTTTAGGATTTCGAAACAGAATTTGTTGTCTCATCATTTTCCCTGACAATCTTCTTATATGCTGTTTCCAAACAGATGAACAAATCACTTCACACAATGGCAAATAGTAAAGTTCTACTTCCAGAAAGGCACAAATGAAACAAACCTGCCAACTAAAAACATCAGTTCCACAAGTGTTTGATAAAAAAAAATCCACTATTGGTTGGATTTGATTCACATATGTGTCAGCAGCCTAAAAGCTTTGTTCCATGAAGGATTTAAGTGACTGTAACTGAAATCATTTGAAAGAAGAAAAAAAAAGTCAATCCAAATAAACAAAATCCTATTCACTTATCAGTATCCTAACTGGTGTTCTGGTGCCTCTATTTTCATACCAAAATACCAAGGTTCTGCTGCTGCCCCTTGGAACAATTTGTTACTTAAACTGTAACCCCTGGAGGATTTTACTAGTTACCAAGCACATTTAGATATGGCCTTAAGAAATACATATACTGACAACAGGTCTTTGGGGAGAAGGACGATGTACGACTGTGAAGCTGGGCACCTGGGGACGCCCGGCTCGCTCAGGGCAGAACGCCGCCTGCTTCAGGGAAGCCGAGCATCTGGAAACGCCTGCTTCCCTTATCCGTTATCGCTCCTTTCTCTTCCCAGAAGTGCGGGTTGTTCGTTCGAGGAGTCCTTTGAATGTGCTTGGTTAACTATAAACTTGATCCTCCTCCTTGCTGGCCTGCAAGATGTGACTAACATTTGACCTTCATCAGTCCTTCTGTTGGCTCTTGTTTTCTATCCAATAAAAGTTGAGACTGTGGAGTTGCTCAGGGCAGCAGTCCTTTTCAACTATTGTCCCCTGCTCCCAGTCTCTTGCAGCTGACTTGTTTGTGCCTAATTCTTCTCTCGTCACCGACTGGAAGCGGCAGGTTCATCTTCATTTTTATTTTTTTGCCCACTTCCTTTTCCAACAGGCCCATCCACACTTCACCTATTGTAAGTATCTATAATTCTGTAGATTTTATTCTCAGGTATTTGCTGATCCCTCCAATGGGAGAATTTTGTTTCCTGTTCCCCTACTATTAGGGCTAGCCATGTGGTTTGCTTTTATCCATAAAATGTGATGAAAATCATGGAGCCATTTCTAAGTCAAAGCCTTAAGAATGTACCCATGTTCTCACAATCCCTCTTTTCCCTTTGCTATGAGCACAGCCACGTCCCAAGTAGGGGCAGCCCCTTGACCTGGATCCTGGATACAAAAGAGCATGGAATAGAGACCCTAGTAACACTAATGAGATACAAACCATCTTCGCTGTTTTAAGCCACAGAATTATTATTATTAACCCAGGATTCCTTAGCTTGTAATTGAATGATAACAATTGTCTCCACCCTTCAAACTACTTATCTCTATAATAATTCTGAGAAACTATGGATCGCCTCTAAATTGTTTGTTGACAACTAAGATTTCCCATCTTATGTCGAACATATGCAAAAGTCATCATTTTGATTGTAAATTATAAATTTTTGATTTCCTATATAAAACCTTTCCATCCCTTTTTTAAAGAGCCCAAAATGGATAAAACATCCTATTATTATAAGACCCACCATCATGTAGTTTAGAAATACATAAACAAGTTTTCTCTGATAGTTGGAAAATTTATATCATTCCTTTATCTATGTTCCTCTCTTACCTCTGACTGAACACAGCCAGGCAGGAGCGGCTCCCTGGCCTGGATCCTGGAGTGCTGAGAACAGAGAGTATGTTCTCTTTACTTTTCCTCTCATAAGCCTTCCCCTGGGAAGTGTTGAGCAATCCCAGACGTCAAGTAGGGGATGGAAAAAATTTCCATCACCTCTGCTATCCCTACTTACAATATATGTGAGTTCAGAACATTGCCACAGAAGCCAAAATAGCCTATTTCTAATGTCACCATGTATACTCCATAGAAATGTGTAAAAGAGGAAGACCCAAAATCCCACAGCAGGCGCATAGGGTTTTGATTAATGGAGGCATCATCAATAGTGATATGTATCACTTCACCAGAGATTTTCACAGCCCCAGTCCCTGTGAGAGGATCTCAGATGTGCAGAAATAGGACTTCCTTGGGGAAAGTGGAGGAAAGGTAAATGTAAAAAGAAAGATGGAAAAAAAGAATCCACACAACTTCTTGAGTTGCAGGCACGTTTCCAGGCCAATAAACTTGAGAAAAGAACATATGTGGTTATATAAAAGACTATGTATGGACACTGGGGGTATGAAAATTGAGGCTCTTGCACACTTTTTTGTATTCACGTGCCTTTTGGAAAACTCTCCTATTCCCCATCAGGCTCCTGGACCCTGACCTGAAGACTGCTGCTGCAGACTCAAGGCAATTGAGAAATCTAATTGGCAATGCTTGAAAAATAAGATATTTTATCCTCTAACATTTGTAAGGAGTTTTCTACTGCTGCTTAACAAACTCACAGCAGCAAACAACACTAATCTCTTGCCCCGGAACTTAAGTGGGTTAGGAGTCTGAGCACAGCTTAGCTGGGTCCTCAGCTCAGAGTCTCACAGGCCCGTAGTCAAGGTGTCAGCCAGGGCTGGGATTTCATCTGAGGTTCAAGCTCCCCTCCAGCCTCACTGGTTTGACAGCATTTGGGTCCTTGTGATTATAAGACAGAGGTCCTCCACTCCTAGCATCTGCCCGCCATTCCCTGCCATGTAACTCTCTCCCCAACCTATCAGTTTCTCTCTTTAAGGCCAACAGGAGAATGTTGGTGCTGCTTCTTCTATCCCTGACCGCTAGACCCATTTTTAAAGCACTCAACTGATAGGGTCAGACCCACCAAATTAATCTCCCTAGTGGGTTAACTTAAACTCAGCTACAGCCGGGGGCTTAATTACATCCATAAAATCCCTTTACCTTTGGTATCCAATGTAACATCACCAAGGAAGTGCTATCCCATTATTTTTGCCATCCTCTACTGGTTAGAATAAGTGAAAAGACTCACTCGTGGTAAAAGGGAGAAGATTTTACAAGGGCGTGGGTCATTGGAAGTCATCTTGGAATTTTTGCCTACCATTCTGTTTAAGCCAAAAATGACATTAGCCTTATGAATATAACAACTGTGGAGTGTTTTAAGTTTAGACCATAAGTCTGACAGAGAAAGACAAATACCATATGATCTCACTTAGATGTGAAATCTAAAAGAACAAACATAAATGAACAATCAAAACAAAACGAAACCAGACTCTAAAATACAGAGAACAAACTGGAGGCTGCCAGAGGGAAGGTGGGTAGGGGAAATGAACAAAACAGATTAAAAAATACAAACCTCCAGTTATGAAATAAATAAGTCGCAAAAATGAAAAGTACAGCAGAGGGAATGTAGTCAATAACCTTGTAACGTTGTGTGGTGACAGTTGGTGACTACACTTATCTTGGTGAACACTGAGTAATGTACAGAAATGTCAAATCGATATTTTGTATACCTGAGATTAATATAATCCTGTACGTTAATCATACTTTAATTTTAAAAAAGCTAAAAGGAACGTTAGAGGATAGTCCCTAGGGCACTAAATATTTAATGAATCTTAGAAGGATCACTAAGGAAATTAGTTTAAAACACAGATGTCCCAGACCCCACTGCAGATTCTGATTCAGGAGGCAAAGAATCAGCCAGAAATATGCATTTTAAATAACTTCTCCCTGAGGATTCCAGTGCAAGTACTGAGCGCATGTTGAAAATCACTAATATAGTGCTTCCATAGTTAGAGAATGGCTTCAATTTTCCCAAGGCTCTGCAGTTAGGGCCAGGGGGTTCCTCCAAGTGTGTCCTGCCCCTCTCTTTTCTAAAAGCTGTATTTCACAGGCTCCACTTCTCTGCTTAGCACCTAGCATATTGAGAAACCAAAGAGTCCCAGAAAATAGCCTCCCTCTAGAGAAAGTCCCTCTTGCAAGACTCAGCTGATAGCCTTATCTCCAGTATACACCAAATATAAAAAAATGTTTTAATAGCACGAAGTGGACACAAACCTGGCCATTTCTCCAACTATTCCTTCTACCGTTCTTATGAGAATAGTAAGTGGACAAAAGCCTAATTCTTCCTCCAGGAGGCTAGGATCTTCCCCTTAGGCAGCAAGGATACCTTGCTGGCGAATTCCTGGTTGGGGCCCATTGCTGAAGGCAGGGGCTCTCTAGAGGCCATGGGATCAGGAAGGGGGTGAGGAGGGAGTGGCAGCCCCAACAATGTGACTCCTTACTTTCTTCATAGGCTCCACATGGCTAAAGGTCAAGGCGCTGTGAGAGTCAGTCAGTGTGGGTTAGGCTGGATTGTGAAGCCTCCCAGTGCCAGAACTCTTCAGGGAAGGGAATACTGAAAGCATTTTAGAAGACAGTGATGGTATCGAGAACATTGCTACAGATACCCCAGCCGGAAATAACAGGTGACCAGGAAGAGGACAAGTCAGAGGGAAGAAATCTGCAACGCTTGATTCACTCCCTAAGGGCTTATCACGGACAGCGCATGCCCGAGCCATTGTCATAGCCCTCCACCTGCCGCACCCCTGAAAAGAGAAAAGGCTTTCTCACAGCCTGACTTTGTGCCTTGAACAGCCCATCAAGCACACCACACTCTTCTCAGTAGAGATCACTTGTGATGAATAAAGGATGTTTTAACAGTTGTTCCTTAGTCCCTCTTAACCCCGGAATCCCATCATGCCATTTAGAGTTCTGTATACAACTTGACCTTATCTTCCAGGAAAGATTCTCAAAGACCAAGAAAAAGGGGCACATCAGGACTGTCTATAAGGATGGCTCTTAGCATGTAGAACGTAATGCATGTGGCTCAGGCATCACATGGCAACCCAGAGAAGAGAAGGGAAAGAAAGAAACCGGAAGTGGCAGTCTCACAAGAGCGTTGGGGCAGAAAAGTACATCCTTCCGCTTTCCTCACAAGTTAACCTGGAGGTTCACAGTGGCTGACCCAGGCAGACTATTTAGTAGGTGAAATTTGTCTGTGCTATTCCAACCCGCCAGGTCGTATCTACCTTCTGTACCTGCCATCCCTTCTTCCTTGTATGCCCATTCCGTCCTGTCTTGGATTCAGTAAATGAGAATATTTGTTGCTCTGTATCCTACTTAGCAACTGGTATTTGTGGATGTTAGCCACTCTAATAAGTTTATAGTGGTATTTCATTATTGTTTTAATTTGCATTTCCCTCATAACATAGGATGTTGAGCACCTTTTATATGCTTATTTGCTGTCTGTATATCTTATTTGGTAAGGTATCAGTTCACATCTTTTACCTATTTTTTAAAATTGGAATGTCTATTTCTTTACTGATGCATTTTAAGAGTTCTTTGTCTATTTTGGATGCAAGCCTTTCATCAGATGTATTTTGCAAATATCACATCATTTTCCTTCTGCCTGATAAGCTTCTTTAACATTTCTTGTAGGATAGATCTGCTAGCAATGAAATCCTTTAGGTTTTGTTTGTTGAAGAAAGTCTCCTGAATATCGAATTTTAGGTTGGTATTTTTTTTTCTTTTAATGTGTTAAATACTTTGTTCTCTCTCTTCTTCTTGCATGATTTCTGATTGAGAAGTCCACTGTAATTCTTATTCCCATTCCTCTATAGATAAAGTATTTTTTTCCTCTGATTTTTTTCAAGATATTCTCTTTCCTTTGACCTTTCTATAGATTGTGATATTCTTAGGTTTAGATTTTTTGGTTTTTGTCTTTCTTGGTGTTTTGGGGCTTTCTGGATTTGTAGTTTGGAGTCTGTCCTAATTTTGGAAAATTCTCATCATTAGTACGTCAAGTATTTCTTCTATTTGTTCTTTCTTTTCCTTCTGGTATTCCAATTTCATGAATGTTACTTTTTGAAATGTCTCACAATTCATGGATTTTTGAATTTTGTTTCTTTTTTTTTTCCCCCTATTTTAATGTCAGTTTGAGAAGTTTGTATTTACCTACCTTCAAGCTAACTGACTCTTTCCTTGGCTGGGTCAAGCCTATTGATGAGATCGTTGAAGGCAGTCATCCTTTCTATTACTGTCTTTAACTTCTAGAATTTCCTTTTGATTTCTTAGGGTTTCTATCTCTCTGCTTATTTTACCCACTTCTTCTTCCATCTTGTCTACTTTCTTATTAGAACCCTTAACATATTAGCCATAATTATCCTCAGTCCCTGACTGATAACTTTAACATCTGTGTCATATCTGATTCAGGTTCTGATAATTGCTTTGTTTTTTCAAACTGTGAATTTTTTTTTCACTTTTTGACAGGACTTGAATTTTTTTTCCTGAGCCAGTCATATTATAGTAGGTACTAGAAACTGAGGTAAATAACCTTGTAGTGTGAGAATTTATGTTAATCTGACCAGAGGTTGGGCTATGTTTAATGTTTGCTGTTGCTGTAACTGTCAGAGTGTTCAAATTCCTCTAATGTCCTTGTTTGTCTCACCTGTTGACTTTAGGGAAGAGTCCAAAGTGCTGCTCTTCAGAGAGAATCTATATCTTGCGTCTCTTTCAGCTATAATCCAGTTATGCAGGATCCCTGTTTGTGTGGCCATAAGGGACAAAGGAGAGTAACTGTTCTATAATCTTCTGGTTAAGTATCAGCCTTATAGTGGGGTTGTGTCTCTTGTCTGTGGCACTTCAGAAGTGCCCTCCCAAACAGGTTAGAGCTCTTTATTTCCCTCCTTTGCCTGGCTACAATGTTTTAAATCTATTCTTTTGTACCTCTTATCTCTGTTGAGTATGTTCCCTACCCCTGTCCCCACCTTAAGTGAGAAAGAAATAGAGAGGTCTGGAATGGGAGCAAATCCCTTTCTCCAGCTGACAAAAAGCTCACAAAATCTTTTCTCCTGGGAGTAGGTCTTTGTTATGGACAAGGTTTGGGTATATTTCACAATTAGTACTCTTCCTCTTTTCCTGAAAAGACAGTGAGGGATATTTGTAGGGTTTTTATCTTGAGAACAAGTGAGATTTCTGGGGGTAAATCACACAGAAATTAGAAGGTCCCAAGGAGATTTTCATTATCATGTCTCATGTCCAAAAATAACCTCCAGCAATATATCAAAATCACCAAATGTTTCTACTATTTTATCACTCCAGTGACTACTGTTCCATGTGTGACTCTCTGTACACACCTGTTTATCCTGATTCGGGGTTAAGAATTTTCCCTTCAACCTTGATTCTTTGGTGGCATTAGAAAAGTCATTGATTCATAATTGCCAAAAACTAGAAGCAACTAGGATATCCTTCAATAGGTTAATGGAATAACAAACTCTGATATATTTTGAACACTGGAATATTATTCAGCAATAAAAAAGAATGAGCTATCAAGTCATTCAATGAAATGGATGAATCTTAAATGCATTGTGAAAGAAGCAAGTCTAAAAAAGCTACATAATGCACAATTTGTATAATATTCTAGAAAAAACAAAACTATAGAGATAGTAAGCAGAGCAGTGATTAACAAGGGGTTTGAGACATGATCATGATTAAATAGGTGAAGCACAGGGGATTTTTTTAGGTCATTTTTGTGATTTTATGTGACACTATAATGGTGGATATGTGAAACTATGTACTTGTCAAGACCCGTGGAACTTGTGCCATAAGCACAAGGAGTGAACCTTCATGCATACAAGTATTTTAAAAAAATTATTTAGAAGATAGGAAGATCTCAGGATAAAATGAAAAATGTGAAGAAAAAAGTGTCTAACTGTATAGCAAACATATGAAACAACATCACTGAAGGGGATGGAGGGGGAAAGGGCTGACCTAAGTGACTCTGGAAATAAGTGGAGTCTATAAGACTAAAGATGAAAGGAACTATACATGTGTACTGTATTCTAACTGATTAAGCTGTTTCCTATGGGAGGAGGTATTAACAGTTTGAAACTATATAAGCATGTTGATTAAACCAGTAAATGGATGGCAGATAGTGGGAACCAGGTTTCTTACTGCTGGAATGGGAGGTTACATATAAGGGGTAAAGGCTATAATAATCCCTTTGGTGATGGAGTTGAAGGCATCCTTATGAACTCATGTTTAGCTTAATATAAATATAGAAGGTCACATATAGAAATATTTATAGACATGTATATATATAAGGACATGCAAGCAGCAATAGACCAGGAGCAGCAACAAGCACACCTAGAACACGGATCTTGGTTTCTAACACTATTCTTCAATAGAAGGAATAAAGGTTTTTTAAAGAAATGGCTGATTCTATGGCAGGCAAGAAATATCAGAGATGCATCTAGAGCATTTTATAATGCCATAAAGGATGGACTTGCTCAAAAAAACCCAAAAGTTAAAAAAAAAAAAAACCCACAAGTTTGGGAGTGGGTGTCAAAGAAGTTAATTGAAAGAGATCCCAATAGCCAAAGCTGGAACAATTTGAGCACCAAAATAAATAATGTAGTATTGGATTATAACCCAAAATATAAAATAAATATCTATGAGCCATAGTGATCTAAGTAAATGGTTGAATGAATGAATGAATAAATAAATAAATGAATATGAGAATAAATAAATCACCCATGCAGAGGAAGTCCAAATAATTTGTTTAGATACCCTGTCCTCAAAGATATGGAGATTAACTCCCCATCCCTGAGGTATGGGCTATGCATACATATATTCCAAAGAGTATAGCAGGGAAAGAGGGACTAGAGTTAAGTTTACAATGGAGAAACTTGACAAATACTAACATCAACAGTGATAAGTTATAGTAAAGTATGGACACCTGATTTGATATAAAGAGAGTGGCACTTCATCCCTGTGGTTTTCTTCCCCAAAATCCATAATCTGGCCTAATCACATAGAAAAAATAAGATAATTGAAGAGACTATACAAAGTATCTAATCAATACTCTTGAAAATTTTGAAGGTCATTGAAAACAAGGAAAGTCTGATAAACTGTCACAGCAAAGAGGAACCTAAAGAGTCATCCCATCCAAATATAACATGGTCTCCTGGGTGGGATCCCAAAATAGATAAAGGGCATGAGGTAAAAACTAAAGATGTTTGAATTCTAGTTAACAATAATGTATCAATATTGGTTCATTAATTGTGACAAATATGCCATATTAACGAAGGTATTAATAAGAGGGGAAACTAGATTTCAGATATTTGGGAATTCTGTACTATATTGTAATTTTTCCATAAATCTAAAGCTATTCTAAAGTAAATAGTTTATTAAACACAGTGTTCAGCATACCATAGAAATTTATGAGACATATGAAGAAAAGTAACAGATGACTGATGATGAGAAAAAGCAAAAAACAATCAATGGAAAGACACACACAGATAAACAAGTTATTGGAATTAGGTGACAAGGATTTTAAAGTAACTATTAAAAATGGGTTAAATAATTGAGGGGAAAAGATGGACAAGGAAAATGAATAGATGGACAATTTCTACAGAGAAGTAGAATGTCTAAAAAGTAACCAATGGATAACCTAAGGCTGAATGATACTGTGTCTTAAATTAAGAATGCATTAGAAAGCCTTACTTAATATCAGGTTGAACAATGGAAAAAAGGATTCATGAACTTGAAGACTGGTCAATTAAATTACCCAAACTGGAGAATAAAGAAAAAAGAATTGAAAACAAAAAACAAAGCACAAATGTAAAGGGCATATAGGACAATACCAAGTTTTCTAATACATTAGTTAGAATGGCATACAAAGATGAGAGAGAGAATGGAAGAGAACAAATAATTGTAGACATAATGGCCAATAATTTTCCAAAACTGGTAAAAAAAAAAAAAAAAGACATAACACCACACATTCAAAAAGCTCGGCAAAACAGGAAATTTCAGTATAAAATTTTAAAAAGGAGGGGAAAAAAAGAGAAAAAAGTACAGAATTTAAACAATACAATCGCAACAAAGAACACAGACAAACCCAAGGGACAGACTGCAAAACAGAGGTGAAATCGTTCCCCCCACAAAAAAAAAAAAAAATCCAGCCAAGCAAGAAAAGCATAAAGAATACCATACCTAGGCACTTAAGCTGCTAGAAAACAAAGATGAAGAGAAAAATCTGAAAAGCAGTCAGAAACAAATAGACCCATTATATTCAAACCAACAGCAATAAGAATTTTGGCTGACTTCTTAATAATTGCAAAGAAAGCTAGAATGATACATGCAATGTGTTGGAAGAAAATATTACCAACTCTAGAATCTTATACCCAGTGAACTATCTTTCCAATCCAATGTCCCCAGACAGTATTTACCTTCTTTCCTTACAAACAGTTACTCCATCTAAAAAACTCACTACATTCAATATGGTATCAGCATCCAGACTCTTAGGGTCAGTCTTGCCTTCTCCTCTTTCTGACTCTCACAGTCTCACCAATTTCTATCAATTCCACCTCAGAAAACCTTCAGAATTCATCACTCCTCTTTAGGCTTACTAGTACTGCACTGGTCCAAGCCCTCAATATTTCTTGCCTAAACTATGACAAAGCCCATTACCTGAGAAGCCTTCCTAACTCTGATCACTCCTGATTGCTCCCTACAGAGTTCATCATCTTCCATACAACCTCTGAAATCAGTGGTCTCAAAACAAAACTGATCTTGTCTCTCTGATGTTTAGAGGTCTTCCTATTACTTCTGAATAAAATTTATATACTACGAAATATAAGATGCTTCACAATCTTTTTTTTAAAGATTTTATTTCTTTGACACAGAGGGAGAGTGCACACAAGCCGGGGGAGTGGCAGGCAGAGGGAGAGAGAGAAGCAGGCTCCCTGGTGAGCAAGGAGCCAGACAAGGGGCTTGATCCCAGGACCCCGGGATTATGACCTGAAGTGAAGGCAGACGCTTAACCGACTGAGCCCCCTTGGTGCACCAATCCTTCAAAATCTTGACCCCAACAATTCTTCTAGTATCTGTTCTTAGATACTCTTTTGCTCTTTGTTGTACTTATAAAAATTTAAAATAATTATAAGCTTATGTCTTTTGTCTTTTCTCTTTTACCAGATAATAACTTCTCAAAGCATATGATCATTTGGAGAATGTTCTGCTGAAGATTAAAACGTGAAAGGGTGGAGGAGGGTGAGGAGTCATCTTCTTCTCCAGCAAAGTTTTCCAAAAAGTGACTCTCTTCTTAGTTCCCAGGAAGGGGGAAATACCATCGAATGTAAGGCTTATAGTAAAAGTATTGTGGTCCCTAGAAGCCATCGGGGAGCCATTTAGAGGGGGAAGGGTATACTGTCCTATCATCCAATAAAGTTAATGTAATAAGACCTTTTGCTGTTAAAGAGCTAGAAAGGTGAAAGCTACCCAACTCCTACCAATATGAATTGGCAGCAAGACATACGGGACTATTTCACAAGGAGCAGATCCCAGAGTCAGTTCATTAACAGTGCTCTTAGAGCTTCTGGTACCTTAGAAGATGACTTTACGTGAGCCAAACAGAAGTAAATACCAAGATCTATGTCCCTGGAAATTCAGGTGTGGGATGATCCCCTTATCTAAGCACAATATGGAGTCAGTGGGTTAGCCACCACACAGACATTTCTTTGAGGATTCTCAGTAGCTTGCATAGTTGGGAGCCAGCAGCAGACCTACAGAATCTGTCAAAATGGCCAGTTGTCCACAGTGACATCATGTGGCTGCAAGGAGTAATGGCAGTATCCCTCCCATCTCCTGCTGCCCTGCCTAACCTCAAATTTCAGATCATCTTAGTTCCCAGATTTCACAAAATATCAGGGGGTACTCTAAAAATAGGACACCAAACTTCCTCTTAGTTTGGCATGTGATAATTTCAATTGTTGTTCTTGTTAGAATGGGGGAAAAAAGGGCCTGTGGCCATAATTTTCCTCTAGTATCTATAGAGATACAAAGTGAGGAAAAAAAATATTTGCAATTCATACCACTGAAAATGGGGTTTTTATTTTTATTTATTTTTTAAAAGATTTTATTTATTTATTTGACAGACAGAGATCACAAGTAGGCAGAGAGGCAGACAGAGAGAGAGGAAGAAGCAATCTCCCTGCTGAGCAGAGAGCCCGATGACGCGGGGCTCGATCCCAGGACCCTAGGACCACGACCTGAGCCGAAGGCAGAGGCTTTAACCCACTGAACCACCCAGGCGCCCCTGAAAATGGGGTTTTTAAAAAATACCTGGAATCATTTGCATGAAGGAAATGCACAGGAAACCCTGGCGCTATGTAGCCCAGAACCCATCAGAACTGTGCTGGCTAATGGGGAAGTTGGGGTCCTGGAGCCCCTGTGACTCGGACTCCCCCATGTGCTTGCCCAGTGTCAACAGCAGCCTCTGAACCTCTCCACAGAACCCAAGCACCCTTCAGAACAGAGTTTAAAAACCACTTTCTTGATGATGGAAAGTCTATTAAAAATTTAAACCAGAGGATGGCATCACCAGATCACCCATGTAGGAGGGAGGATGTTTTTAAAGGTATGTGGGAGGTCGGGGGTGGGGTCAAGACAAGGCTGGGGACAGAACAGCTGGATTGTAAGAATGTCATTAAGGACAGGCAAGACTTTTGACAGGTATGATGCCATGAATAATGTTAGATATTAATACTCATAAAACTTGTGGAGCTGAATCTATTTCTAAATTATCATCAAAAACATTCCTTAGGGAGGTACCTGGGTGGCTCAGTGGCTTAGGCCCCTGCCTTTGGCTCGGGTTGTGATCTCAGGGTCCGGGGATCAGGCCCCACATCGGCCTCTCTGCTCAGCGGGGAGCCTGTTTCCCCCTCTCTGCCTGCCTCTCTGCCTACTTGTGATCTCTCTCTCTCTCTCTCTCTCTGTGTGTCAAATAAATAAATAAAATCTTAAAAAAAAAAACATTTCTTAGGGAAAGAATTTTTCAGACCTGGTAAGAAAGGATTCATCTTTAACTCTCTTGCTAATGTGATTATCATCAAGTTCTTCAGCTGAATACTTTTCTGTTTACAAAGTGGTCTATAGGGGCACCTGGGTGGCTCAGAGAGTTAAGCCTCTGCCTTCCGCTCAGGGTCCTGAGATCAAGCCCTGCATCAGGCTCTCTGCTCAGCAGGGAGCCTGTTTTTCTCTCTCTGTGTGTCAAATAAATAAATAAAATGTTTTTTAAAAAATAAAAAATAAAAGGTGGTCTATACCAGATTTTTCCTCCCCTGAAACTAAACTTGGGAAAATTATTTTCATCAAAATGGGTCTAAATTCTGCTTAAAATGAGGAAATTTAAGCCTGTGATAAAAAGCTGTGTTTCCAAGCTAATTTTTAGGAAAAATCTAATAAAAGAAATACTTAACAGAAAAGTACAGGATGCCTGCTGGGATAAAAATGAAATGAAGTTTCTAAGCAACTTCTGAGTAAAAATACAGTTCAAAAACAATGTTATTAACAGAAATTATGGAATTTAAGCTTTTTGTAATAAACATGTGTTTTCAAGCTAGTTTTGAGAAGTATCTAGGAAAAAACATTTTAAGTAAAAATAGAATTTAATCCTGTTGTCTTTTCCAAACTGGTTTTGAAGGAAATTTCAGTATAAAATTTTTAAAAGGAGGAAAAAAAAGAGAAAAAAGTACAGAATTTAAACAATACAATTGCAACAAAGAACACAGACAAACCCAAGGGAGGGACTGCAAAACAGAGGTGAAATTGTCCCAAACATGGCAAAAAATTACAAGGCCTTTGCATCATTCTCTAGCTCCTCCTCAGCCTCCCCTAGGGACCAGGCATGGCTGTAAGCTGCCTCCCCTTCTCGGCCAACCATGGGGTATAACCTTGCAGTGAGGCAGTTCCTGTAGTCCAGGATGATTCCCTAGAAGGGCTTGAGCTGTGATCTGTAGGCACCCTGGGAAATGATCCCTCGATCCCTCTTGGGGTGGGGTGGGAGTCTCTGTTAAGTGCTTGGCAACCCAATTGGCAAAAAACACCAGCAGTAAATTTAGGGTATTTAGGAAGGACAAAATGTGGGACCACATAATAGAGAACTTCAGGTACATCAGAGCTCACCAATGTCTCACCAACTCAAGAAGAAACACCTTAATGAAGATTCAAGTTCTCAAAAAGGCATCAAAGAAACAGTGTTTCAAAATATTTAAACACAGAAAAGGGAGGGAGGCTAAATAAAGTAATCTTATTCATTTTCACCACATGGAAACTCTGACAAATTTTAAGCCCACACGTTATTGAAATATAAGTGATGACTTAGGGTAATAAAAGCAAGTTAAATCACAACTTAGATGAGAAAACCCAGGAGTGCCCTAATGCAGCTATGTTGTAGCTCTTGCTACACAAGATATGAAGGAGAATTTTTCCTGTTTTCCCAGATTCAGGGCATGCCACCCTACACTGAGTCCAAGAAAGCATCATCATGCATAATTGGGGCCAGACACTCCCAAAGAACACACCCAAAAATTCACTGCCTGCCCGTTAGTCTATAAATGTACATCCAAAAATCAAAGAAACCACTGAATAGATAACTCAAGAGAATTTAGTATTCATGATGAGTTTGTCTCTCCTTTCCCAGTGTTTCCCACTTAAAGTCAAGCAAGGAGACAACCATGAGAATCACTCTACTATCTACCAGAGACAGATCAGCATTTTGATTCAATGGTCCTTCTGATCTCTCCTCTGTGTGCTATTAGAGAAAAATTCAAGCGTATGGGGATAGGGGTTGCCAGATAAAATACAGATGCATGGAGCTTCCTTACACTAAAAAGGCATTCATTGTTTAACTGAAATTCAAATTTAACTGGGTTTTCTATGTTTTTACTTACTAAATCTGGCAATCCTATTTGTAGGGAGCAGCAGGGCAGAGAGAGCTGGTAGCAGAGGGAGAGTGGAAAATGTACATAAAAGGTAGCTGGATTTGTGCCACCTTGTAGGTGCCCATTCAAGATCCCACTGATAGTGAGGGAAGTCCAACAATAAGAACTTGAACCTGATAATCTTATGTGGAAACTGTTCAGGGAGAATCAGAAAAGACCAAGAAACTAGGAAGCTCTAAAGGGTTCTACAGAGAACTCAACCACACATATGCCCTAGAGGGAGCCAGTATGTGAACATTTGTCTGACAGACGGTCAAAGCCAGACAAACAGTAACAGCATAGAGAACAAAGGCACCAGTCAAGTGAGAGATATTTCTGTCTTTCCATGTTCCTACACCCAGCCCCAACCCACCGGGGAGACAGGACCCCAAAATGGCAGGGGTGAGAGAAGAAATGAAAGAGTAGGTCCTGCAAGTCTCCTGAACCATATCCAGAAGGGGGAGGAAAGAAGGAGAGGAAATGAACATTAAATTGGATGTTACATTAAAAATTTTAAACTGGATCAAACTATGCTATCTACTGCTGCAAAACAAGTTTAGTGTCTTAAAACAACAGACATTTATGGTCTCACAGTTTCTATGAGATATGAATCTATTTCTAACTTAGCTGGATCCTCTACTTCAAGTTACTCCCAAGATGGTGGCTGGGGCTGCCATCAACTTAAGCCTGAACTGAAGAAAGATAATGACTCCAAGCTCACTCACTCATTTGGTTCCTCATCAGCTCTCACACTGAGGGGCTCAGCTTCTCCCTGGAAGTTGCTATGTGGGCCTCTCTAACCCAGGAGCCATTTTAGGTACTTCCTACCACAGACTGCATTGACCAGATACTGAGAGTGAAAAAAAGCTACAGTACTGCCAAGAATCTCATTTATGAATGAGAGGAAAAGAGATTGAACAGAGCATAACTGAAAAAAAAAGTATTGACAAAACTCAAACTTTAATATTTGTAACCATCGAGTTGAAACATTTCCATAAACTGGATACAAGTCTTTGCCCTCTTAAATCTTTGACAACCGTTTTTGCAGTAAGGAAGGGAGACGTTGTGGTATAGTAGAAAGAGATCATTCTTTGGAGATCACCAGAACCATGTTTGAAGCTCAGACTCAACACTACTAATAGCCATGGGTTCATTAACATCTTTGAAAGGCAATCTTCTTCTTAGTAATCAGGATTGTGATGAGCATAACACATGATAGACACGGTATGTCTGCTCTATACTTAGTAGCCATTATTATCATCATCATTGTCATTATCATGGCCATTACCATTGCACAATCCTCCACGGTTCATGTATCCAAGATTAGTGACCAGAAGAACCCAAATTGTCCTCATCTCTATTTTAAAGCATGAAGATGACAGAAGTCATAACAGCCATTTGTGCATAAGCAAGCACATATTTCTTGATTATGCCTGAATTTTGTCCTAGATGTGTAATTTTGATGAGACTGACTCACTGCTCAGTGGCTTATACTTCACAAAGAGAGTGAAAAACCATGTCTACTGACACAGAGGCAGAGCCTGGTGTCATGTGTATCTTCTTACAAAGTGTCACAGGGCCAAGATACTGTGGGAGAATCCAACATGGCCATAAACAACTAGAACTTCTCCACTCACCAGCAAGAGCCTCAGTCCTGAAGCAACATCACAGCACTCTTTGTCTCATAGTTCAGACAAAAGCTGGCTAAAGAAGAAGCAAAAATTATAAAAGAGGTTTATAAGAAAGATTGTCTTCTCCCAAACAGGAGATTTTTGGAATCAATATCATCACCTTCCTGTTCCTTTTCCAACATCATCATCACCCTCATCATCATCATCATCTTCTCCTCCTGTTCCTCCTCCCTCTCCTCCTTCTCCTCCTCCTTCTTCTTCTTCATCATCATCTTCTTCATCATCATCATCATCATCATCATCTTCATCATCCATCATCTTTATGATCCAACCACTACCACCACTACCGTTTTTTGAGGTTTGGCCATGTGTATTAATCTACTGGTGTATACAAATTATTCTAAAACTTAGCAGTTCAATAGTTTAAAACAACAAATATTTATTATCTCACACAGTTTCAAAGGGGCAGGAATCCAGAAGCAGTTTGGTTAGATCCCCTGGCTCAGTGGCTATTATGAAGTTGCAGCCAATCTCTTGGTGGGGAGAGATTCAGGCTTCAGTAATCTGAAAGCTTAACTGAAGCTGGAGGATCCACTTCCAAGCCCACTCACATGGCTATTGTCTGGAGGCTCCAGTTCCTCACTGTGTGAGCCTTTCCACAGAGCAACATGACTATGGGCTTATCGCAAGTGAACAATTTGAGAGGGATTAACCAAGACAGAAGACACAGTGCCTCTGCATGACTTGTTCCCCAAAGTTACATACCATCACTTCAACTTCAAGCCATTTCTTAGAAGCAAGTCATGAACCCAGCTCTAACTCAAGGGGAGAGGAATTGGGCTCTGGCTCTTGAAGGGAGGAGTATCTAAATATATTTTTAAACCCATCATATCATGTTACAAGGACCATGGTAAACATGATACATGTATATATAGTCTTTCCTGGTTTATTTGTGCATTTATTCATTCAATAAACCTCTATTACAGACTTTAATTAAAAATGTGTTCTAAGTGACTATTTGTCCAATCCTTTGTGCATTTTGTCCCTTACTGTTTATTGTTTCTAGCTTTATTCTTTTCCTTATTGTACCTATTCTGGTCTCTTCCTCAGCCCTGCAATAGCATCTGTCCTCTGGCCATCAAAACATCCCCACATTTATGCTTCTTTTGAACCAGCTTAACTTATTACAAAGCAGTATCTTAAGTCACACTTAGATATAACATCTGTAACTTAACCATTGTCTGCAGCAAAGATATAATGCAGTCTTAGTTGGGGAAATAGTTAGTCAACGCAAGATTATCTCAAATGTGACAGAAGATAGTCATCTTCAAGAAGTGATTTGAGAAGAAGAGAAAAGTTGAGTTGCTGTTGCTAGAAAAGCTCCCTCCATCTATTCTCAGGAGTTTCTTCTTAGGAAAGTCACCAAAGTTACTTAGGGTTAGTGCCAAAGATAGCTCTATTTTGAACCCCCATGCAAGTGGGAGTTAATTATTACACAACCAAGAAGTATTCCCTCTAAGATGATCTCCCACTATGTAATCTCTATGGTGTGTTAGAATGAAATTCCAAGAGCACAGGCAACAAAAGAAAAAAATAAAGAAGCTGGACTGAGTCAAAATCCAGCACTTACATGCTTCAGAGGACACTATCAAGAAAGCAGAAAGATAACCCACTGAAGGGGGGGAACTATTTGCAAATCATATATCCGATAAGAGACTTAAATCTAGGTTACACAAAGGGCTCTTATGACTCCATAATGAAAAGAGACAAGCAACCCAATTAATAATTGGTCAAAGAATCTGAACAGACATCTCTCCAAAGGAGATATACAAATGATCAATAAGCACATGAACAATGTTCAATATATATTAGCCATCAGGAAAATACAAGTCAAAATCACAGTGAGATACTATTCCACAGCTACTAAGGAGGCTATAATCAAAAGAAAAATAGTAACAGTGTTGTTGAGCATGTGGAGAAATTGGAAGTCTCATACATGGCCACTGGTATTGTAAATGGTGCATTCACTTGAGAAAATCATCTGGCATTCCCTTGAAAAGCTAAATGTAAGAGTTATCATATGACCTGACACTTCCACTGCTAGATATATACTCAAGAGAAATGAAAATATGTCCACACAAAAACTTGTATACGAATGTTCATGGAAGCATTATTCACAATAATCAAAAACTGAAAGCAAATCTAACGTCTATCCACTGATAAATGGATGAACAGAATGTGAAATATGCATAAAATGGGATATTACTTGGCAATAAAAAGAAATGAAGTACTGATACTTGCTACAACATGGGGATAAACCTTGAAAACATTATGCTAAGTGAAAGAAGGCAACCAGAGTCAATCATACGTTGTATGATTTCATTTATAAGAAATGTCCAGAATAGGCAAATCTAAAGAAACAGAGTAGATTAGTGGTTGCCTTTGGCTTAGCGAAGTTGGAGGGAAACGAGGAGGAGAGACTGCTAATGAGTACAGGGTTTGGGTGGTGGGGAGTGATGAAAATGGTCTAAAATTAGGTACTGTTGATGACTGCATGACTGAACATGCTAAAACCCACTGACTTGTACACTTTAAATAAGTGACTTTTATGGTATATGAATCATTTCTTAGTAAAGCTGTTATTTAAAAAAAAATTAATGAAAGGTCTATGTGATTCTGCAATGATCAAAAAGGCAATATGGGTAGATATTATAATAATTTATAAGAAATGCTGAGCACCTGCTGTATGCAAACCACTATCAATAAGTTAGAGAGGAAATTCACAGTGTATAACAATAAGATAAGCCAACTGTAACATTACATGAGTATGATGACACAAATGTTACAAGCCTAATAAACAAACAACCAAAAAAAAGGTTAATAACATTTCTCTTCGATGTAGGCATTTATTCACTTCTTTTAAGTGAAGGAGAGCAATCAAGCTGCCTAAAATTAAAATCTTAATTGCTCGGCTCTAGGCTATATTTTGTAAAGAGGGTTCATAAACACAGCCTGTGATCAAAATCTATGGAAATCCTGAGAGAACATCAAACACAAATGAGTTGCCAGAGGGTGTTTCCATATAGAATTAAATACTACCCTTATAAGATTAACAAATGATTTATTTATAATTGCAGACTCTTTGTTGAGGAAAAGCTAAATAGTATTTCAGTTCTCAGAACTTCCTAAAATTTTAGCTTCTGTCTACCATCTCATAAAAAAAAAAAAAAAAAAAAAAAAAAACATTGGTTGAGAGGCTGCACCTTGTAAGATGAGAATCTAAGAGGGATTTATTCTCATCCTAATAATGAGGTAAAAACAGCCCAAATATCTCTATTCAGTGAGCACCTGGACAGCATCCAACCCCCAAAGAAACCAAGAATTCTGCTCAGTGACAACACATTATTTAACTCACCAGGGCAATTTAAGATAACACAATGTGACTCAAATCTATGCAAGGAAATCGGTCAGGTGAAAGCATTCTTTCCTTAAGAAACACCTGCTGGCAATTGAGATAAAAAAAAAAAAATACACGTCAAGTTGTGAGCATGTTTAGAGAATTATCCTGACTGATTTTGTGACCATGTGCAAATTAGCTCCCTTCCAGATCTTTGTGGGGGTGATTTCCAAAGGCTTCAAACCAGATCCATGGCTTGATGGGAGAAAGCAGCAGTTTTTACTTTTATTTTGTATGTAACAAATATATACAATATTAAATAGATGATAAAATTTAAAACTATATGTAATATATAATACATATTATCTATGGGAGACACCTATTTATAGTTATTTATATAAAATATAAATACGTTAAACAATATACTTATACCATATACTACATATAGGAAATATATTGAGTATGTATAATATTTAGAATTTATAACGTTTATAACTTATAGAGCATATACATACTATAGTTAAATTTTGAGCAAGGAAGAATCTATAACACAAAAAGCTCGCTGTGCCTTTCCACCAGCTGAGTTTGCACTTACGTTTCCCCGGAAGTTTCTCCGGAAGTTTCTCCGGTGGCCACATGTTAGCACTTGTTTTCACACATCCTCCACAGTTGACAGAAGGCAAAGGACACGGCATCCTCTTTTCATCATCATGTGCTAGTTGGTTATCTGAAATGCAAAATAAATGAGAGGGAAAGAAAAAAGTCAGACCAACCGCCAGATCTTCTCTTTATAATTTCACACTTGCACTTTTACCTCAACAGTGATTTTTGCTAAAAAGGGAAGTTGGAGGGTCCTACTGTGGGTTTGTTAGAGTCTTCTTTCCAAGTGGGAACTGCTCCCACACCCCGTCCGACTGTTATGATTGTCCATCCTGCTCATTCATTTCATATCTTTAGTTAACTCCCCTTTGAGACGCAACAACCAAATGGAGCTCATGCTCCTAAAATAAAAGATTTGTCAGGAGTCTAAGCAGTAGTTCATTTCTGCCTCCCCCAGGGGGCTCAGTGGACTCCTGCAGCCCTCCATGTCCCTCAGTAGCAAGTGTGAGGCATGCCCTACTTTGAATGTATTTGACAGTAGGGCCTGTGTGACCTTGTGCCCAGCGTCTTCCCTGCACTGGCCTAAATTTAGGAGATGCTTGCCAGAATGAATCCCAGCTGGGTGCACTTTTCTGGGGCTTTTGTTGCCACTTCTGGTAAGTGATCATAGCAGCAAAGGGTATTAAATTTTAAATTTAATAGGGAGTCTTCTTCCTGTAACTTTGAAATTACTTAGCTTTAACATTTCTTAGGATGAGCTCAGAGCAGAACCCACGGTTCCCTAATTCTGCAGAGAATGGCTCTACTCTGACAAGCCTGGGAGGGAAGGGAAAAAGAAAGAAAATAAACCATTATTAAGCCTCTAAATATCAGAACACTTTATATTCTCATCTCATCATTACCTTTTATACCAAACCTGTGAGATGTTCACCACCATCCACTCAAAGACACACTGAGAGGAGTCCCCAAGGTCAAGTGATTTATCCAAGGCCACACGGTGAGTACTGACTGGAGAGAGCAAGACAGCCAGTGGTTCTCAGCTCCTTCAGAGCCACAGACTTCCTGGGCTTCTGGTGACAGCCAAAGACTGTCCAATGCACACATTTCACAAACCAGTTCAGGCTCCAGGCACCCCTTGATGACTAGCCCAGAGTCTGAAGAATTCTAGCACCAGAGCTTTCTTTCACACAACTTCCACACAACTAGGCCACCTCCCACTGGACAAGGCTGGGGAGGACAGAAAGGAAATCACCCAATATTTTAAACACCTGTTTCTCTCATTCTAAAACTCTTATCCCTACCTTCCATGTGTCTACATAAATTCCGTTTGAATCCTTTTCTACTGCGCACCAAAATTTTGATCAGAAACTACTTGTAGGAAGTGAAAATTGAAATGATTTCAGAACCTACTCATCAGCCACCTGTGTTGTTTTCCTCTCCAGCAATCCCACTTCACTTGTTTAATCCAAAAGACCTGAAAACAGGATCTCGTAGGCTGTCTGCACACCCATGCCCACTGCAGCATTATTCATAAGAGCCAAAAGGTAGAAGCAAACTACATATCCACTTATGGGTGAACGGACAGAGAAAAGATGTTGGGTACATACAATGAAATATTATTCAGCCTTCAAAAAGAAGGAATTCTGTTATGTGCTACAATACTTCAACCCTGAGGACATTGTGCTGAACAATCCATTCCTGTGACGTAAGAGTTGTAAACAAATACACATTCTGTGTTTCATTAGCTTCTTGAGGGAAAAGTAACCACCAGTAACAGTGACCAGAGAACTGGTTTTCTCGAGCCTGATTAGTACTAAATGGGAAACACTGAGAGAGCATTTTTGTTTTCTGTTAGTCCCTCTCCATCTAATATAACCATCCGCTGTACTGAAAATCACTCAGCATCTTGTTTTAAGCTCAAAAATTAATTTTCACAACAGAATGAATTACTAAAGACTGCTGTCAGTAAAAGGGCCTGGATTTTGAAAGTCCATTAGAGGCTGAACTGTCTTCTTTATAAATTAATGCAAATGTAGTTTAAAATGCACTATGATACTTACTTATTAACAGTCTTCTTGGCGCTAGAGAGCTGCTCTAAGTCCCTACTGACCATGTCCTGAAGCGATCTCTTTCTTCAACAGTCTGCTAGGGCCTCCACCAGCTTGCCAAGATGGTCTTAATGTTTCCCTAAGCCGGACTAAAGTTATACATTCTTCCTGACTACGGTACCCTAACCTCCTTATTCGTAGAGCCTTTACTTTGGAAACTTTCACTTGTGAATTCTTTCTCTGCACTCTGGAGATGTAAATCCTCTCCTAGCTTCTGGCCCCAGTTTACAACCCAGGAGTGTCCTTCTCAAGGATCAGGAAGTCATTCCTTTGAAATGTAGTCATCAGGGAAGATAACTGTCTCTGTGAGGGGGTAGAGGCTAACTTCAGTTAAGTGTCAATTAACAAACACTGATGACCTACTCACAGACACTCAACTCATCCATAATGTCCTTAGGACTTCTTCACTAGCTCACTCCAACACTTAAAAATCCTCCCCAAAGGATGCAAGAATACACAATGGGGAGGGAAGACAGTCTTTTCAATAAATTGTGATGGGAAAACTGTGTGACTATATGTAAAAGATTAAAACTCAGGTCACTTTCTTACACCATACACAAAAATAAACTCAAAATGGATTAAAGATCTAAATGTGAGACCTGAAAACATAAAACCCCTAGAAGAAAACATAGGCCCTTCTTTAGTACTAGAATCAGAAAAAAAAAAAAAAAATGATGGAATTAAAGTAAATTTGTTGAAAGAGATGAACCTGACATATTTTTAAATATGAAAGCCGTTACGAAATTGTTGGTAGATCCACATGCTTCATGTCCAGACATACACTATATGCATGCTAGTATATCAATCCACTGACGTTTTTAAATAAACTTAGAAGTGAATAAGGGCATACACCAAAATAATTAAAAATGGTCATTTCTAGCAAAATAATGGAATCCTTCTTTTCTTCTATAGCTAGGCCATATTTTCCAAATTTTCTATGAAGAATTGCATTTGGGGATAATTTTTTTTAATGGAAAGAAAGAGAAGATTTCAAATAGTAAAAGGAACTCTCACATGCTATCTCTAAAAATAATCACACTAGATTTTTTTTTCCTTTCTACCAGCTTTCCTACATGCCATGGGTGGGAAACAGACAATCTAACAAAAGGTATTACAAATGTATTCGTGCTTGGAATACTGTTTCTTCTGGTTCTTTTTTTTTTTTTTTTTTTATGTTCAGTTAGCCACTGTATAGTATATCATTAGTTCTTGATGTAGTGTTCCATGATTCATTAGTTGCATATAACACCCAGTGAATACCGGTTTTTCATTCCTAGATGTTCCTTAGAAAACTAAAGGCTTCCTTCCTTTCTGATTCCCATCAGGTGAGTCCATCCAGGAACAATCCACAGGTCCTGTGTCCTCCTCTAGTTCAGGCAAGTGTCTCCCACACAGAAATGTCTGAACTCAATGCTGCAGATTTTAGAAAGCCTCCCCAAGCCCCCCTAAGAGGCTGCCACCCCCTCCAGGGAGAGATTTACCTCTCAGATGTCAGAGAAGCACCAGGGGGACACCCCCTCCCCCGGCCTCAAAGTTCACAGGGACGAGGACCACTCAAGTCATTCTGTCCTGCTCCAGTGAGAGAGCTGGATGCCTAGACACATTTGATGTGAGCTCATAGTCCCAAAGAAAGAGAGCTTGGCACTTGCTAAAGTTAAACAAGCCAATGTCTGTCTATAGGAAGAAAGGAGGGAGGACAAGGGGACGAGGGGTCAACATTATTAAGAAACACTTTTAAATTAAGATTGTAGAAAACTATTTTTATCAGAAGAGCAGAATATCCCTGTTCTGGAGGCAGACTCCAGGTCCCTGATACCTACCATTTCAAATGGAGTCCATAGCTTAAGTAGGACACAGGCTAATTAGAGCTCTGGAAGAAACAATCAAAGTGTACCAGGATTAAACAATACCTACAAGGAAAAATTGGGGGATAATAGGAAAAGGGAATAAGTCCTTGGCAAGGCAAAACTTACAGTGAAGAAAGAAAATTATTCAAAAAGCCTAAGGAAACTATAAGATCCTAACTAGAAAGGTCGAAAACCCTGGTTCCAGAGAAAGTCAGGTTCCGGCTCCTACTTAAAAAAGTTTTTTGCCATAAACAGAGAAAATGCCACCTGTGTCCTCATCCTAGAAGATATCAGGCACCAGAGAAAGAAGGCTCTTCTCCAGAGAAAGAAGGATTTAACAATTACAGGTCCATAGACCCTAATACCCACCCTTTGGTGTCATATGTGTCTTCGTATTCTGAATTTTTTGGATTTTAGGAAAGAAATCTGGTGCATAATCAACAATGTTATATAACATCCCCAGTGGCATCTGGGGCAACATCCCATTAATTTTTCTTAAGCAAAACATTTGAAGAGTCACCCTAAGGGGGATAAATAAAGGATATATATAAATAGACTCACATCAGTTCAAGTTTTGCTACCAGATGGGTTATGGGAAAAATAATTCAATTCCGTGAGGTTTTGGGGTTTCATAAATGTGCAGAAGGAACTGTAGACCTGGATTGATTTTTATATGTCTGTATGTCAGTCTTTCCCACTGGAGACTGAAAAATGTGTCTTATTTATCTTCCCCACTACCTGGCTTGTGACGGTGCTCAGCAAGTGTGTTGAATTTAATTGATTAACTCCCAGGCTTCACGCCTCTTACATTTGCTAGAGGCGCTGTACCAAAGCCCTGGACACCCAGGGAGGCCTATGCTTTAAGGGCAGGGCTTCTCCGCTCTGCATACTCTGAGCCTCTTTCAATGGAAGGACTTAAAAACAAAGCAAATTTTCTGCCTGATTTTAACTTCCCCAATTTCAAGTGCTGCCATCGTGTGAACTGCCCGGAGATTACAAAGACCAAGAATTAGATTTTTGCAGCATTATGCTTTTTGGAGCTTTGGTAGCAATGTCCTAGAAGACCCTGATAAAATGACAAGGATGACCCATCTGTGGAAACCAGTCTCCGTAGTTGTTTATTTTCTTTTTTAAGATTTTATTTATTTATTTGATAGAGAGAGATCACAAGTAGGCAGAGAGCGAGGGGGGAGGCAGACTCCCTGCTGAGCAGAGAAACCGATGCGGGGCTAAATCCTAGGACGCTGGGATCGTGACCGGAGCTGAAGGCAAAGGCTTTAACCCACTGAGCCACCCAGGGCCCCACTCTCTGTAGTTCTTAACACTTATCTCTTTGAACGTAGCAGCCTGGAGGCAAAGGAAGTAATCTGAGGCATAGTAAGAAAGGCAGCTCTCATCTCTTGCCTGCCGCAGGGGAGATCTCTCTGTGGATGCTTCTCTGGGCCAGACTTCTGCGTGGCCTCCCCCGCACTGCCCCACCGACCTCTCCCACTCACCACTGCCAGAGGGAAGCCACCAGCACAGCCCAGCCTCCTCTCTTCCTCCTCAGAACTCATGGGAGGTCTGGAAATAGATGCGTCAAGTTGTTCCCGAGGTCCCAGTCCTTTAGCATGGGCGCCAAGGTCATCCTACCTCTGGGTAGTACCGGCAGCACAATTAGTCTTATCTTTAGGTCATTGAGGAAGAGGGTGTGCCTTTAAAGCAAGGGAAGAACACAGTTTTACAGTTAAATAGTTAAAGCAACGCGGACACCAGAAAAGACAGCCGGGAGTAGGGAGAATGTCCCCCTCAAACACACAGGCCAACACAGTAGTTGCCTTATCTAGAAAACTCAATATAAAGAAATTTAAATGTGGAGAACAAATACATTTGTCCTCTAATAACACAATTACAATTTTTTTTAAGTTACCTTATGGCTGCTTTACATAGTAAAATGCCTCACGTCTATTTTTCAGGTTTACTTTTTTGCAATGTTACTTATTGTGTAGGTAATCATGTATACAACTGAAAAAATAAACCAAGCAGGCAGTTAAATAGATTTTATAGAGGAAACTAAGTCCCCAGTCCCACTTCTGTCCCCAGGGCCCGGAGGTCCTCTTCTTAGAGGAAAGAACTGTGATTTTCCGATTCTTTCTGATACAGTCTCTATATAGGTAAGGCTGTACCACTCTTTTTGTTGTTGTTCTTTGTATTAATAGGTCTGTAAAATATTTTCTTATTTTATTTTTTTTCAGTGTTCCAAAATTCACTCTTTATGCACCACACCCAGTGCTCCATGCAGTACATGCCTCCTTAATACCCACCACGAGGCTCAACCCACCCCCCAACGCCCCCTCCAAAACCCTGTTTGTCTCTTAGAGTCCACAGTCTCTCTTTTAAAATGTATACTTTATCGTACCATACACACTATTCCACATCTTGCTCCCTCTCTTCAAATTCATTTAAATTATTAATATCCCTCCATGCTTTCAGCATGCCACCCTCTTCTGCACAGTGCTCGGGTCTTCAGACTTCTTCAGGGACTCCTAGCGCCTACTCCTGCAGACCTCAGTTTGGCATTCCGGGCTGGTCCGCTACTTCCCAATGAACCCCCTTAGATGCTGCTATGGGTTGAATGGTGTCCCCCGCAAAAGACCATGAAATCCTAACTGCCAGAATCTGTGTGACCTGTTGTAAAACTAGTTTTTGCAAATGTAATTTAAATAGAAGTTAAGATGAGGTCCTATTGGAATAGAATGAGCCCTTAATCTACTTAGCTAAGGTGACTATTGTCCTTAGAAGACAAGAAGAAACACAGAGACACAGGAGGAACGTCACACCAGGAGGGAGACAGAGATGGGGACCTGGCATCTACAAGCCAAGGAACACCAAAAGATGGCAGGAAACATCAGAAGCCAGAAGAGACACATGGAACAATTATCCCCTACTGCCTTCAGAAGCAGCATGATCCTGCTGCCATCTTGATTTTGAATTTCTGGGCTCCAGAATGGTGAAAGGACAAATTTCTGAGTTTTAAGCCATCTAACTTGTGATATATTGTCAGGCAGCCCTAAGAAACGAATATGGTGCCCCGAGCTTTTCTTCTTCCCTCATGTTTCCATGCTGATGGACAACACCTGCCTCCCTCTCTTTTTCCCACCTACTTCTTACAACCCTGTCAGCCCAGCCAACTGGCTCTTTCTTTAGAATCCTCCTTGAAACTTCAAACCTGCTTTGATGTCTAACCTCCCTTGAACTAGTTATTTGTGCTCCACATAATTGACCCTTTCTCTTCTATTGCCTCACATGCACACATCTTTCCTCCTCAACTAGCCTGAAGTTCCTTGAGCACAGAAAGTGTTTTGTTTTAATCTTGAATCAGGGTAGACATGCAGTATATATTCAATAAACAATCCTGGATCTGATACTGTTAAAAGGTTACTAATTTCAAGAAAGGATAAGAGTCTTCTGTGACTCTTCAGTAGGCATTCCAGAGTATGTTCAATGTCTCTAATCCAATACGATGATAGAAAATCTATTAAAAAGGCACTGATCCTTTACTGTGTTTCAGAAATAAAAGTGATTCCTTGTTGTTTTGTGTGTTGTTTTTGTTGCTGTTTTATGTGAAATTCAAGTAAGGATAATCACTAAAAAGTTCACTATTATAAATGGTAATTTAAATGCTAAAGGCACATATTGCATGGAGCACGAGGTATGGTACATAAACAATTCTGGAACACTGAAAAGAAATTAAAAGAACAAATTTTTTTTAAAAAACAAAAAAATGCTAAAGTGTAAGGTGACTCATGAGCACCAAATGTAAATTACTAGAAATATATTTTTTTTGTTATAAGACAATACTTTTTGATAATCTGAAAGAAGAGGAATCTAAAATGATGATAAAAGGACAACATTAATGAAACTCCAACAAGCAACTGATTTAGAAATTCTGAGAAAGTGCCCAGCCTGTAATATATAGATGTTATTGGAAAAAGAGAACTGAGTGGACACTTATCAATAGACCAGTACTAATGACCATTGCATTTACCTAGATGTGAAGTTCCTTCTCACAAAATAATTTTAAGAGTACTGCAGATTCTAGAATCAAATAATCTTAGAGTCAGGAAGGACCTTGAAATTCAATATCATGTAATCTCTTACCCCATATAGAATCCCCTCCCCTTCCTCCCTGATCAAACCTTTGAATACAGCTCAGACCAGGAAGCTACAGGAGGGCGCCTGGAATCTGTTCCAACAGGTGTATTCTAGAGGAGAATACCTGCAGAGAGAGCCCTCAACTCTATCTCCTTGCCCTCTGCTTTAAGTGTCAATAGGAAGATTTCACATCAGAAAAGAAAGATTAGGTCTGTCTGGGTGGCTCAGTCGGTTGGGCATCTGCTTTCAGGTCAGGTCATGATCCCGGGGTCCTGGGTTCCAGCCCCATGTTGGGCTATACACTCAGTGAGAGTCTGCTTCTCTCTTTCCCTCTGCCCTTCCCCCCACTTGTGCTCTCTCCCTCTTTGTCAAATAAACAAATAAAATCTTTAAAGAAAAAAGAAAGGAAGGAAGGAAAGAAAAGAAAAGCGAAGAAAAGAAAAGAGAAAAGAAGGGAAAAAAATGAATGGCAATTCTTTACCTAACTGGTATCACCAGTCAGGTTAGGCCTCCATTTGCAGGAACCCCTAAGTCCTCAGAACCACCTCTGGAAGGTCATCCCAGCATTGCCTACCAAGTATCACCTATAAGATCAGATACCCCTGAAAACACCAAGGGTTTGCTCACTGTACCCAGCAATGACATATTTCACTCACACAAAAGCTTTGGAGTAGAAGGGCGGATTTTGGAATCCTAGAGCTTACACTTAAAGGGTTTGAAGACAATTACTATTGGGCCATTGCAGAGGCCCAATCCAGATATCTAACCAGAGAAGCAATTTCTATCTTCTCATCTTAGAATGAGGCCTTAAGTAGGGTAGATTATAAAGAAAAAGCATAACAGGCCTTGTATTTGTTTCTGATGCTATATAACAAATTACCCCAAATTTAACAGCTTAAAACAACCCATATTGATTATCTCTCTATTTCTGTAAATCAGAAGTCCAGGCACAGCTTGGCTGGGTCCTTTGCAAGGCTGCTACCAAGGTCACTCAGAGCTCACTTCTCCTCTGGACACATGACAGTAAATCTATTTCCAAACTCTTTCAGGTTGTTACCAGAATTCATTTCTTTGTGGCTGTAACTCTGAGGTCCCTGGCTTCTCCTTGGTTATTGACTGGAGATCATTAGCTCCTGAAGGCTGCGCACAGTTCTTCCACTTGGCCCTCTCCAGAGCCTTCTCAGAAAACATGGAAGACTGTTTTTTCAAAGCCAGCAAGGGAAAAACAGCAAATCCGCTAACAAGGAACTTATTCAACCTGATGTAATCATTGATCACAGAGTGACATTCCATCACCTTTGCCATATTCTATTTGTCAGAATATTAGTCACAGATCCCACCCATAAACAAGGAGAGGGGTTTTTATAAGAGCTTCAACACCAGAAGTTGGGGTCATTGGGGATTGCCTTAGAGTCTGTCCACCGAAACCCCCAAAATCTGTATTTTTAAAGCAGTCACTCCAGTGACTGATGTTTAATCAGCCTTCAGAACCATTGCTATAAGATACAGTGGAAAAGCAACACAGGGAGAGATTATTTTATTGTAGTTTTCAATCTTGATTGTCCCTTAGGATCAATTACCTGTGGAGTATTTTAAAATCCTACTGTAGGCTACACCAGATTCATTAGATCAGAATATCTGTAAGTGGCTGTGTTTTTTGAAACACCCAGATGATTCCAGTGCAACCAAAGCTAAGAACCACAGTTTTACTGGAACATTTGGGAGTCAGAGTCAGTCTTAATGGAAAAAGGTCATCTTTAGAGCAAGTTTTGAAAAACAAGTAGATATTTTCTAGGTGAGACACAGGAGTGGCAAGTGATAAAGCAGGGACATTTATAATAATTTCATGAACCTGGGGGATTCAGAGAAGGGAACAAATGTAGGAAGTAACATTAATAGAACTTTGGGCCAAATGTGAAGTCAATAAAGGAGGAGGAATCTCAGATGACTTTTAGACCTCAGGTTTAGAGGAGTATAAACCACTAGCTGATTTAGAGTATATAAACTATGAACTGAGAAAGAGACTCAAGAAGAGAAGCTGGCTGGAGGATGAGAGGTGGTGGAGAAGATGAACTCTGTTCCAAATATGTCAAGTCACACAAATATTTTTTTTTAAGATTTTGTCTATTTATTTATTTATTTAAGAAAGAGTGCACAGCGGGGGGAAGGGCAGAGGAAAAGGGAGAAGCAGGCTCCCCACTGAGTAGGGAGCCCTACGTGGGATTAGATCCCAGGACCCTGGGATCATGACCTGAGCTGAAGGCAGACACTTGACTGACGGAGCCATCCAGGTGCCCACAAGTTACACAGGTTTTTAAGGTGTTTTAATTTCACTTGTACCAATGCTCCATTCCTTGCTGAGTCTATTTAATATAGATGGAGCACTGCCCACATTTTCCAATTCATTTACTCTTCTGTTCTTTTCTTCTATTTTCTTTTTTTTTTTTTTTTTTAGATTATATTTATTTGAGAGAGATCATGAGAGAAGTGAGGGTCAGAGGGAGAAGCAGACTCCTTGCGTGGGGAGCCCAATGTGGGACTCGATCCCAGGACTCCAGGATCATGACCTGAACTGAAGGCATTTGCTTAAGCAACTGAGCCACCCAGACCCCCTGTTTTCCATAAGACTTAGCTGTCCAGCACAGAGCCATGTGAATTCCAAATTTGCCTCTAATTTCCTACCCAAAATCATTTATTATTTTACTAGTGACACAGCTCCTTGGTTGACACTTTCCACCACTAAATGTCAAGTGATTACTTTGCAATGCTAGGTATTAAATCTTAATATGTGTTGATTTAGCAATTACTAAGGTGTTGAGATTTTTGAGAACCATATAAATGAAATCCTTTTTTTAAAAGCCTTTTTAGGGGGGCCTGGGTGACTCAATCGGTTAAACATCTATCTTGAGCTCATGTCATGATCCCTGGGTCCTGGAATCAAGTCCCACATCGGGCTCCCTGCTCAGTGGGGAGTCTGCTTCTCCCTCTCCCTTCACCTCTCTTCCTGCTGGTGTACGCTTTCTCTATCTCACCCTCTCTCAAATAAATAAAACATCTTTAAAAGAAAAAAAAAATTTTAATGCCTTTTGGGGGCACCTGGGTGTCTTAGTCAATTAAGTATCCAACTCTTCATCTCAGCTCAGGTCTTGATCTCTGGGTCGTGAATTCAATCAAGCCCCATGTTGGACTCCACACTGGGAGGGAGCCTACTTTAAAAATTAAAAAAAAAAAAAAAAAAGCCTTTTTAGTGTGTTCAACTTGAGTTCCTCAGTGCTACTTTCTAAAGGCAGTAGCTTCCCACCGAAAGGAAGAAAAACTAAACAACTCTCTGAAGCCCTCAGGCTCAGTCAGCAGTATAACGTATACTAGCTCAAAACTATTTAGCTCCAGGATGGAAGAGTTTCACCCTGAAGCTGAAAACACAACTACTTGAAGGCACAACATTTTTCCAAAGTAGGAAATCTGGAGGTACTGTATGATGACTTCTATAATCTTGGTAATATATGAATATTGATGAATGAGTATTTCCAAAATTTATAGAAGTTAAAGTTGTATACTGTGTTGTGCAGTGATTAATTATTCATTTGGTCAATGTCAACATTTCTTTTCTTATTTAAACACTAATCTGAAGCCTGACTAGTGAATCTTAGAAGAATTAATGAATTTGCAAAAAATAAAATTTGGATGAAAAACTTCTTCCCACAATCTTGAAGTATTATCAATTACTGGCCTTCAGTGATGCAATGAGAACAACATTATATCATTGACTCTTCTCATAAACATTAGCCATAACAAATGTTTATTATTTTTAAAAATGCTATAGCCCCACATTCCTCATTCTAGTCACTTTTTAAGGCATTTTGTCTTAAAGTATAAATATTTTTCTGAACTTCTTTAAGAAAAATACAAAGAAGAAACTTTATAATATTAAAAAAATAACATGTAGATAAGATATTTAAGATAGCACTTGAAGGTTTTTGAAGATAAGAAAATTGCTAGTATTTTCTCTCAACTTATGGAAATAGAATCATCAAAACCTCAACCTCACATTTTGGAGGCAAAATCAAGGGAGATCTTTAATGTAAGAGGGAATTCCCAAAAATGTTAACTGAAAACTTTTGGGGAAAGTAATAAATTGTGGTTAAATAATACTTTCACTTTTTCATGATTAAGAATGTTATTGAGTAGCCACAAGATACACTTTGCTACAAAAGGAAGTGGTGAGGTGTTCATAGCAAGATTTGCTCAGGAAACAAAATAAGTCTTCCCATTAAACATAGAACAGTGTACCCTAAAGATCCCATAAACTAGGTAAATGTGAATCAATGAGAAGACAAAATGGAAAATCAATCCTGTAGGACTTTCCATTTGTAAAACTCTTTATCTTTTAAATCCTCTTCACACCATTATCATATTTTATCTTTTTTTAAATTTATTTTTTATTTTCAGCATAACAGTATTCATTATTTTTGCGCCACACCCAGTGCTCCATGCAATCCGCGCCCTCTATAACACCCACCACCTGGTACCCCGACCTCCCACCCCCTGCCCCTTCAAAACCCTCAAATTGTTTTTCAGAGTCCATAGTCTCTCATGGTTCACCTCCCCTTCCAATTTCCCCCAACTCCCTTCTCCTCTCTATCTCCCCATGTCCTCCATGATATTTGTTATGCTCCACAAATGTTTATAGCAGCAATGGCCTTGGTCGCCAAACTGTGGAAAGAACCAAGATGCCCTTCAACAGACGAATGGATAAGGAAGATGTGGTCCATATACACTATGGAGTATTATGTCTCCATCAGAAAGGACCAATACCCAACTTTTGTAGCAACATGGACGGGACTGGAAGAGATTATGCTGAGTGAAATAAGTCAAGCAGAGAGAGTCAATTATCATATGGTTTCACTTATTTGTGGATCATATTTTATCTTAATAGCATCCCTATGATGGGTCTTCATTCAGTCATTGCTCATTGTTCAGAAAGAAAATTTGGAAGCAAGTTCTGCTAACAGTTTGGCCAATACATCTTGCAACTCGGTCTTGGTCAAGGTGAACACACCAAAGTATTTCCTATATGATAAAAATGGTCACTCACTTCAGACAACTATGGCCTGTGGTCATAGGGGAACTGCTGCTACACACAAAAGCCTATTTCACAGCTTTTCTCCTACTCACCAGACAGCCAGGTAGCAGACATTCAGAAGACTCTGGTTCACCCTTCAACTAGAAGTGAATGACTAACTCTAAGAAAGGAAAGAACATCCCTGTTCTCTTACAGCTAATTCCATTTCTCTTTCAGTCTACTATCCTCTGCTTATGACAATGTACTTCTTCATAACCATCCCCATTTTTCTCTCCCTCATTCCTTACTCTTCTTTCTGCAACTCAAGGCAGAGTCTCTCAGATCTTGAGAAAGCCCTGAGTCATTTCTATTGTTTTAGGCTCCCAGCATAGTAAAATATAAAGACAGTCCAGAATAGGATGTCAAATTTATTGTTTACAATTAATTCTTTTAAGTCTGCTCTGATGAGGGACATCCCTACCTGAAAGGTGCTCTGGTGGCAGAGAGGATTGGAATCCTATGGGAGGACAGTATGGCCTCTGGATCCCTGGAGTCACAGGAGGACCAAGGTGCCTGTGTGCGACAGAGCTCCTGGGCATCAGAACAGGGAAACCAGCTGCCGTTGGCGAGCCCAGAAGTGGGCTTTCAGCTCAGGGTTGCTGTATACTGTGAACCATGGCATGCTCAGGCAATCACTCTAACAGGGGCCCAGCAAGCAGCAGAATCACAGGGAGACCCCCATTCCATCCCCAGGGGGAGTGGCACAGGTATACACCACTGGAGTCTGCAGGGTTTGGAGACTTGAATCGGGGTCACATGTCTGAGAGAGAAATGATGGGTCACAGGCTGTGAGCACAAAGTGCAGACAGAGACCAGGGAGAGAAATAAGACTGATCAATTACTTTTCTCTGAGGGCACACTGAGGAGTGGGGCCCCAAGCTTTTGACTTTGGGGCCAGAGCATGGGATGCCGCCATTTTCTTTCTTTCTTTTTTTAATGAATGTGTCAGGAAAAACATTTTTTTATTTCCATGAATAATAAAATCTGTATTTGTTTTTATTAAACAATAAAATATATCTTTCTTTTCACAAACCTCAGATAAAAATGTGGCATATCGTTCAGTTACAAATGCAGGAACTAAACCATAGTAGTATTAGTGGGAGGCCACCATTTTCATTCTCATCTACTAAAATTCACAGAAAGCCTTCAGGGAACAAAAGCCACATAGAGCAAACCAGAGCAGATTGCTTAACCTGACCCCCCTGGCAAAAGCAGTGCAATTCTGCCTGGGACAAAAATCCTTGAGAATCAACCCAACAGGCCCCTCTCCTAGATCAGCAAGAACATCTGGGTAAGACCAAGGTTACCCATCATAGAGAACTACAAAACTCCAACATTAGGAAAACAGTATATAGAACTTCTGGGGTTTTTTTCTTTTTTCCTACAATTCTTTAGTCTTTCAATTTTAATTTTTTTCTCTTTTCTTTTTCAACCAATTTCTTATTTTAGCAAGTTTTTTCATCTTTTTTTATTTTTTACTGTTAGATTCTACCCTTTCATTGTATTTAATTTTTTTGTGTATATATATATATATATATATATATATATATATATATACACACACACATATATGTATATATATGTCTTTTTCTTTCTTTACAATTTTGGAATGCAGTTTCTTCTAGCAAACAGACCAAAATACACCCAGAACCTAGTGTATGGCTCTGTCATCTTCACTGTTTGATCATATTCTTTTTCTTTTGTTTATTAAAGTCTTTTTTAACTTTCATCTTTGCAGTTACATTCTCTTTTCAATGTATTTAATTCTATTTTTGTATACATATAAGTTTCTCTTTCTTTATAATTTTGAAATGTAGTTTCTTTTTGAAATGTAGTTTCTTCTAACCTACCAAAATACACTCAGTATAGTGCATTTCTGTTGGTTCACCTGTTTATATTCCTTCTTTTTAAATTTCTTTATCTTTCTTTTTTTTCTTTCCTTTAATTTTCCTTTTTAGAGTTACATTCTATCCTTTCATTGTATTTAGTTTTATTTTTGTATATATATAAGTTCTTCTTTATAATTTTGGGATCTAGCTTTCTAACAAACAGAGCAAAATACAAACAGGATCCAGTATATTGTTCTGTTCACCTGTGTAACTACATTCTCTCTTTTTAAGAAAAAAAATTTTTTTTGTTTTAGGTCTCTTCTGACTTGTTTAGTATATATTTCTCTGGAATTGTTGTTACCATCTTAGTATTTTGTTCTCTTGTTTATCTATTCTTCTCTGGACAGAATGACAAGACAGAAAAACTCACTTAAAAACAAAAACAAAAAAACAAGAGGCAGTACTGACTGCCAGGAGCCTAATCAGTATGGATGTAAGTAAGATGTCAGAACTAGAGTTCAGACTAATGATTATAAAGATACTAGCTGGGCTTGAAACAAGCATAGAAGAAACTAGGGAATCTCTTTCTGGAGAAATAAAAGAACAAAAATCTAATCAAGTCAAAAACCCAAAAAAGCTATGAATGAGATGCAATAAAAAATGGAGGCTCTATTCATTCAATACAAACAGTATCAAAATACCATTGATGTTTTTCACAGAGCTGGAACAAATAATCATAAAGTTTGTATGGAACCAGAAAAGACCCCAAATAGCCAAAGGAATGTTGAAAAAGAAAACCAAAACTGGTGGCATCACAATGCCAGACTTCAAGCTCTATTACAAAGCTATAATCATCAAGATAGTATGGTACTGGCTCAAAAATAGGCACATAGATCAATGGAACAGAATAGAGAGCCCAGAAATAGACCCACAACTCTTTGGTCAACTCATCTTCAACAAAGCAGGAAAGAATGTCCAATGGAAAAAGGACAGTCTCTTCAACAAATGGTGTTGGAAAAATTGGACAGCCACATGCAGAAGAATGAAACTGGACCATTTTCTTATACCATACACAAAGATAAACTCAAAATGGATGAAAGACCTAAATGTGAGGCAGGAATCCACCAAAATCCTAGAGAAGAACAGGGGTAGCAAACACTTTAACCTCAACTGCATCAAGTGCTTGCTAGACATGTCTCCAAAGGCAAAGGAAACAAAGGCAAAAGTGGACTACTGGGATTTCATCAAGATAAAAAGCTTTCGCAGAGCAAAGGAAACAAAACCAAAAGACAACTGACAGAATGGGACTTCTCCCATTCTGGCAAATGTCCTATCAGATAAAGGGCTAGTATCCAAGATCTATAAAGAACTAATCAAACTCAACACCCAAAAAACAAATAGCCCAACCAAGAAATGGGCAGAAGACATGAACAGACATTTCTTCAAAGAAGACATACACATGAAAAAATGCTCAGCATCACTCAGCATCAGGGAAATACAAATCAAAACCACAATGACGAATGGATAAGGAAGATGTGGTCCATATACACTATGGAGTTTTATGCCTCCATCAAAAAGGACGAATACCCAACTTTTGTAGCAACATGGACAGGACTGGAAGAGATTATGCTGAGTGAAATAAGTCAAGCAGAGAGAATCAATCATCATATGATTTCACTTATTTGTGGAGCATAACAAATAGCATGGAGGACATGGGGAGATAGAGAGGAGAAGGGAGTTGGGGAAATTGGAAGGGGAGGTGAACCATGAGAGACTATGGACTCTGAAAAACAATCTGAGGGTTTTGAAGGGACGGGGGATGGGAGGTCGGGGTACCAGGTGGTGGGTATTATAGAGGGCACGGATTGCATGGAGCACTGGGTGTGGTGTAAAAATAATGAATACTGTTATGCTGAAAATAAAAAATAAATTAAAAAACCACAATGAGATACCACCTCATACCAGTCAGGTTATGGTGTCTAAAATGAACAAATCAGGAAACAACAGATGCTGGCAAGGTTGTGGAGAAAGAGGAACAGTCTTACACTATTGGTGGGAATGCAAGCTGGTGTAGCCACTCTGGAAAACAGTATGGAAGTTTCTCAAAAAGTTAAAGATAGAGCAATACTATGAACCAGCAATTGCTCTACTGGATATCCACCACAAAGACACAAGTGTAGTGATTCCAAGGGGCACCTGTACCCCAATGTTTATAGCAGCAATGTCCACAATAGCCAAACTATGGAAAGAGCCCAGATGTCCATCAACAGTTGAATGGATAAAGAAGATGTGTGTGTGTGTGTGTGTATACATATATATATGTATGTATGTGTATATACACATACATACATATGTGTGTGTATGTATTACTTTGCCATCAAAAAATGAGATCTTGCCATTTTCAACAATATGGATGGAAAGGGGTTTTATGCTAAGTGAATTAATTCAATCAGGGAAAGACAATTATTATATGATCTCACTGACACGTAGAAATTAAGAAACAAAACAGAGGATCAGAGAGGAAGAGAAGAAAAAATAAAACAAGAAGAAATCAGAAAGGAAGACAAATCATAAGAGCCTTAACTATAGAAAACAAACTGAGAGTTCTTGAAGGGAAAGGGGGTGGGAAGGATTGGGTAACTAGGCACTGGACATTAAGGAGGCCATGTATTGTAATGAGCATTGAGTATTATATAAGACTGATGAATCATTTACCTCTACCTCAGAAACTAATAATATATTATATATTAAATAATTGAATTTAAATTAGTAAAATTAATTCTTTTAGAAAAATAAGCCTATGAAAAGATGCTCAATATCATATGTCATTAGGGAATTGCAAATTAAAACAATAAGATACCACTATGTACTTGTGAGACTGGCCAAAATCCCAACACTGATAACAGCAAATGCTGGTGAGGATGGGGAACAACAGGAAATCTCATGCAGCAGTAGTAGGAATACAAAATGGTATGGCCACTTTGGAAGGCAGTCCGGCAGTTTCTTGCAAAACTAAACATAATTTTACCGCAATTATGTTCCTTGATTTTACCCAAATGGGGCGAAAACATATAGTCACACAAATACTCACACATAAATGTTTGCAGCAGCTTTATTCATAATTGCCAACAGTTGGAAGTAACTAAAATATACTTCATTAGGTAAATAGATAAATAAACAGTGATACATCCAGATAATGGATTATTCAGTGATAAAAGAAATGAGCTATCCAGCCATAAAAATCATGGAGGATCCTTAAGTGCATATTACTAAGTGAAAGGAGCAACATATGAAAAGGCTACATACAGCATGGTTCCCACTATAGGACATTCTGGAAAAGGCAAAACTATGAACATAGCAAAATGATCAGTGGTTGCCAAGAATTAGTGTAGAGGGATGAAGAGTTGGAGCACAGAGGATTTTTTTTTAAGGAGGCTCTATTCCCAGAATGGAGCCCAGCACAGGTCTTGAAGTCATGACACTGAGATCAAGATCTGAGCTGAAATTAAGAGTCAGATGTTTAACCAACTTTGCTATGCAGGTGCCCCATGGAATATGGAGAACTTTTTGGACAGTGAAACTACTCTGGATGATACTAAAATGACACATACATTTCACAACATGTTTATCAAAACTCATAGAATATGTAATACTAAGAGTGAACCCTAAATTAAACTATAGATTTAGGGTGATAATGACATGTCAACATAGGTTCATCAATTGTAACTCTGGTATCAGATGTTGATAGTGGGGGAGGTTGTGCATGTAGGGGGTAAGAGGTATATGGGAACTCTCTACTTTAGGCTCAATTTTTCAATGAACCAAAAATTGTTCTTAAAAAATAAAGTATTTCTAAAAATTAAAACTTACAGCACATATACATATAAACGTTTGTACTCCTTCATTGAGAGATAACGTCAAAACCCTTCATTTGAGGCTAATAGCGGTCGGTATTGGCAATTGCAAGTGATGTTTTACAAAAATAATTTATTAAAGGGTACTTGTTATCTTGCAGAATTTATAGAGAAACCAGAGAAGTCAATAGTAGTGATATACTGCTTGAAACCACTCAGAAGAAATAGTCAATTATAGAAGAGACTCCACCACTGCCACCACCTGCTTGGTCCTGAACTTACATAGACTGGATGCCAAAAACTCTGCCTCAAATGCCCCAGAAGAGCCAGATGCCTCTACCATCACTTGCCAGTTCAGTCTTCCCACAGCTACCTCCTTATGTTGCTTCCTTCCCTAAGTGCTATGCAGATATATCTGACTGTAGCACATAATTCACATTTTTACATCCTAACTGCAAAAGGTCTGAAAACAAACTCTAATTCTGTCATGAGAAAGTGGGACTACCAATGTGGGAAACTATCAATATGCCTAGAAATGCGGAAGGTAACTCGGGTGTCAAATTATAGCAATTAGACTTAATATGGGACAGGTTGAGCCTTAAAAGTGAAAAAGAAAGAAAGAAAGAGAGAGAGATGGAGGGAAGAAAGGGGGAAGGGAGAGAGGAAAGTTAAATGTGGGAGTTTGTGCCCCAAAGGAGAGGTCATACATGGAGATATACAGATAAGAAATCATAGCATAAACTGATAGCTAAATCCAAGAGTGCCAATGAGAGAGATCAAGGAGATAATGTACAATGAGAAAAGCAAAGGTCTAAGGATGAAGTTTTTGGAATCATCAATGTTTAAGAGTAGGATAGAGTAAGAAGTCATGAAGCAAGTGAAAAATAGACAGAGGTCATCAACTTTCAAGAAGAAAGGAGTGTCAAGGTTGGAAAATCAGCAAAACACTCCTGTAAATATTGGGGTGCCTGGGTGGTTCAGTCAGTTTAGTGTCAGTCTTTGGCTTGGGTCATCATCTCAGAATGTAGGATTGAGCCTGTCATTGAGCTACCTGATCAGTGGCAAGCCTACTTTTCCCTCTCCCTCTGCAGCTCCCTCTGCTGCTCCCCCTGCTTGTTCATGCTCTCTTTCTCTCTTTCTCTCTCTGTCAAATAAATAAATAAATAAATAAAATCTTGGAAGAAGGAAGAAAGAAAGGGAGGAAGAAAGAAAGAAAGAAAGGAAAAAAGAGAAAGAAAGAAAAGAAGAAATCCTCTAAGTATTAAGAAATCTCCATTGGATTTGGAAACCCAGAGAGTACTGGTGGATCACCATGAATGTACCTTCATTTGATCCTGACCAAAATGTATCAAAATAGTCCAGTTATGTTAGTTTCTTCTTCCAGTCTATAGCTTCTGAAGGGCAGAAATGATGTCTCATTTGTCTCAGAATCTCAAAATCTAGTATAGTACTTAGAAAAAGTATTTCAGTAAAGGTTTATTGATCTTAACTCAACTAAGACTTGAAGTTCCCTTTAAAAGCCCATGCAAGTGTGATCCCATCATGGGATCACAAGGTTCAGTAAGAGTTCCCTCCCTCACTTTATAGAATGAGTACCTTTCAAGCAAATTAATTCCCTTACTTTAAAAAGGTAATAATAATGATGATAATGCAAACAGCAAACATCTGTGGAGTACTTTACATTTTTACAAAGTGTTTTAGTACTAAAAATTCTCATGTAATACTAACAAAAACCCTAATAGTAAAATGAGTATTTTCACTGTACCTGTTTTATAGAGATATTACATAACTGGTCTAAAAATTACACTTAAGGACACCTAGGTGACTCAATTGGTTGAGAGGTTGACTCTTGATTTCGGCTCAGGTCATGATCTCAGGGTAGTAGGAATAAGCCTTGTGTCAGGCCACGCTCAGTGGGGAGTCTGCTTGAGATTTTCTCTCCTTCTACTTCTGCTTTACCCCCTACAAATAAATAAATAAATCTTTTTTTTTTAATCATAAAAATTACACTTTAAAAGAGAAATTCCCTGAATTTGCCAAGGTCCTCTGGCTTCAAATCCCAAGCTCATTTCTCTCTGCTCCACTAGCTAGAGTGGCCCACAGAGATTTTGTTTCTATCACTTTATACCTCCAGGCTCATGTGTGATTAGCATTTTGCTAGTTGTCATTTATCATCCTGGCATCTGTTGCTGGAGCTGCTGAAGGTACATATTAGTCATCTCAAGGAATTCAATTCAAATCCAGTGAATGAGATGATTTCTTAAGCTTTTGGGGGAAATTTTTCAAAGGCTCTCACCTTGACACACTGGGGAAAGAGGAGCATTTTTAGGGATTGGGGGATTCCAACCTGGCCTGTTCACATGACCTTTGGTTTCCTGTTTACATTTGGAGAATGCAAATGTGGGTAGGCCCCAGGGTAAATCCTTAGGGTTGCTAGGTTGGTGACAAATTCTGCTTCACCAGACTCTGATGACACTGCAACTAACCAAAGAACTGAAAACCCCGGGACTGCAGCAATAGGAATAATAAAAGGGACATCCGTTGTCCCTATCTCCCCAACTTCTTAACAATTCTCTCAACTCTGAGCAGAGAACTCAATTTCTAGGCTGTGACCTGCTTTTTTCTTTTTCTTTTTTCTTTTTTTTTTTTTTTCTTAAAGGTCTTAACAATCCTTCAATAACTCAAGTGGACAGAAAATTGGGATTGCATTCTTTGATTTTAAAATATTCTATTAAAAAATATTGAACTTTGCAAATTTTGAATTTTGGACTCCTTTTTCAAATACAGCTCTCAGGGTGATGCTGTCCTAAAGATATGAACTCAAAAACAAGACCTGCTGGATGGATCGCCAGCAAACTGGAGATATAAGGCAAAACTGACAGGACTGGGACCACAGGCCTAGTGGCAAAGTTGGCCCCAGGGCAAGGTCGAGTTGGACGGTCCAAAGTGCCCAAGAATGTCATCAGCCCTAAGACTCTCATCTGACAGTCAGGTCAAATCACTGGGTGGGTCCATGGGTTAAAGAATAATGCCAAATCAGACAGAATTATGTCATCATGCTGGAAAAGATAAGATGTAATGGAGAGCTTTTCCACAGAGCCAGAGAAACATAGTTTGAAATCCTGTTGCTTCTTTTTACCAGCATAATGGAGACTCCTCTTGAACCTGTTTCCTTCCTGTGAGGGGTATTCATACCTATGACTTGTTTATGACTGTTGATTAAAGAAAATGTTCACAAAACAACTTGCACAATACCTCAACAAGACAGGTATGAAAAGAATGCAAGCAATTGACATGATTATGAAGACCTGTCCTTTCAGCATAGGATAACTAAGTAGCTGGGAAGGTAGAAAACACAGAAGGAGATTGGCTAAAACTAGCAGGATGGTATCAGAATTGGCATTTGAGAACTTTGAAAAGCATTCACTCCACAACTACACCAGGCTCTGTATATTACCCTAAAGGTTAGAATTTTTTTCTTAAACACACACAAAAAAACAAGTCATACACTAAAGCAGTTATCATCATTATTAACACCGACTTAGTACAGTCTCTTGAAGATAAATTCTAGTTCAAATTCTAATTCTTGAAGATAAATTCTAAGAAAACAGATGTATATGTAAATGCAAGATGCCACTACCTACTATAAATCTTTTCTGACAAGATGTCTAAAATGAAACTGACCATGATATTCTGATCATAAATTGCTTCCAAAGATGCATAATATAATAAAAAGTAAGATAAGAAAGACTGCCCGTGGGGGAGAATGTGAGTTCTGAATTGTTTCTCTTAAAAGTTTTCATATGGGTTTTTCTAAACAAGTCTCCGTTCCAAATAATAAACCTTCAATACAAGCACTTATAACTTCAAACATCTATATTCATAACTGGAACATGTTTCTTCAGTAAAGACAGGCTGGGAATGGGAAGGATAAAATTTAAATACGTTTATTTGCAGCTCTGCTCAAAGAAGCTGAAATAAATATTTTTAAAAATTTTTTCCTTGCTTCAACCAAGGATAATCAAACAGAATATTAACAACATCTATAAAAATGGCAAAAGGAGCCAACAAATAAGTAAGTCCAAAGATACAGAAAGAGGGGCATCTGGGTGGCTAAGTGGGTTAAAGCTTCTGCCTTCAGCTCAGGTCATGATCTCAGGGTCCTGGGATCGAGTCCCGCATTGGGCTCTCTGCTCAATAGGGAGCCTGCTTCCCCCGCCACACCATCTGCCTCTGCACCTACTTGTGATATCTGTCAAATAAGTAAATAAAATTTTAAAAAAAAAAAAGGGCACAGAAAGAAAGACCTGAATCTAAGAACTCAAAGGAAATTTGATTTTTAATGTTTTTCGTTCCTTTTTGGTAAAATTAATATTTAAAATGTACTTATGGCCTAAAACTGTAGTTATCATTTATGGAGACATAAACCATTTACTTATACACTTTTCTCATTTGACTTCTTATATTTACTCTCAAGTGAGGGAGGTGGACAGCTGGAGAGCAAACAGTGCAATCTGCTAAGAAAACAGCTTTAAAGGGAAGCTGATAGACACTTATTATCTTGGTAATGGCTGGCAGAAGAACTCCTCATAATGATAGCTTTCACTGCTCTCCAAAATAAAGCGGTGAACATTTTTAAGTGCTCCCAAACAAAATCCAGGAAATGGAGAGAAGAGCTTTATTTGGAGGAAAGGAGGCAGAAAACTTCAGTTGCCACCAAGCTGAGGATAAAATAGACTTGTCTAGTGAAGATGTTAAAATTGCATGATGTGGATGTTTGAGGTAAATCTACTCCTCTTTGTTCACTATAAAATCCTCAGTGAAATCTCCTGTCTTCCAGATTTTGGGGTAAGTGTATTTTTCAAGAGATGACAGAAAGGTGCTAGTTCTGCCTGCAGTCAGCCACTGCAGGCAGAACACAGAAAAAGGTGGTTGTGGCTTCTGGAGTCAGAGGATGAGAGCACAGCTGATGTTGGAGTCACAGAACGGTGGACAACCCCAGGACCAATCAGTAGGCCTCCACCCAACATCTTACCCATGCTTAGCAGGGACCTTGCCTATCAAATTGGGGAAACAAAGGAAAGAAAGAAAACCTTGAGCAAAGGAAAACCCCACTCACAAAGTACCATCAGTTAGGGATAACAAACCGAAGAATGAAAACTGATTTTTTCAAATACTCTTAGCTCAAGAAACAGCCTATTCACTAGACTAGCACAGGAATCTAGGAATATGGTCATGAAATTTTTCCTGCAAATACACTGAAATGGAAACACTTCATCTCTTTTTCAGTCATGTACATTTTATATGTGGCAGTCTTTTCCAAACCGCATCATCACCTCTAGGTCTTTCTCACTTCATCTTTCTATCTCAGAATACCAGAAAAAAAATGTAGTCTTATATAACATGGGTTTTTATGGCTCATAATATTGTAGCTTTCCATTAAAAGGACACCAAGTCCAGGAATAAAAGAGAGCCATCTCTCAAAATAAGGACTTACAGTACTAGTGCCTCCCATAGAGTTGATTTTGAGCCAAAGGTAGTGGAGGATTTAGAAAATATGAGTTCTCCTCTCTTAATAAATTGATAGTCTAGTCATTTTAGTGTAATAGTTGGTAATGTAAAAGAATAACGGTAATGGGCAGTGAAATTTACTTGTTCCTGTCAGGTAACATCTAAAGCAAAAGTAAAAAACTCACAAGGGACAATATCTCTGTAAAAACAAGAACATTAAGTCAATACAAGGTACAGAAATGACTGAACAGAAGATTAAACTCATGAACCAAAATATAACACTGTGTTTAAAACAATAACGACAACAACAACAAACAGAAGTTAAGATGGCAGAGTGATAAGGGGACCCTGAGCTTGTATCATCCCTTTAACACAGCTAGATCAACATCAAATCATTTTGAACAACTAGGAAACTGATCTGAGGATTAAGAAAATAATCTGCACTATTGGAAAGAGAGAGCATGGCATATGGGAGGCTTATCTTAGCAAACAAATCAAAGCACACCTAGTTAAAGTTCCAAACACTCCCCACTACAGCAAGGAGGAACACTGTGGAGGACTGGCCTGTGGGAAAGAGCCGGCAAAACACAACAGCAGAGTGCACACATCATATACCAGAAACACTAGACCCTGGACAATGTATGACCCCTTCTTAATATAGTATTACTCTCAGGAGCAGGAAACATAACAAGACTGCAAAACAGAAGCCAAGATATAATGACAAGACAGAGGAATTCTCCCCAAAAGAAAGATCAAGAAAAAAATCATAACCATGAATTAAACAGAATTGCTCAAAACAGAGAAAAACAATATATCTGAACAAGAATTTAGAGCAGTCATAAGTACTAGCTGGGCTTGAAAGAAACATAGAAAACACCGTGAGGCACCTGGGTGGCTCAGTGGGTTAAAGTCTCTGCCTTTGACTCAGGGTCCTGGGATTGAGCCCTGCATTGGGCTCTCTTCACAGCAGGGAACCTGCTTTCCTCTCTCTCTCTCTCTCTCTCTCTCTCTCTGCCTACCTCTCTGCCTACTGTGATCTCTGTCTGTCAAATAAATAAATAAATCTTTAAAAAAAGAGAGAGAGAGAAAGAAAGAAAGAAAGAAAGAAAGAAAAACATAGAAAACACCAGAGAAACACTGGCTGCAGAGATAAAAGACCTAAAAATGAATCAGGCTGAAATGGAAAATGCTATAACTGAGATGCCAAAGCAACTGGATATAATCACAATGAGGGTGAAAGAAGCAGAAGATCAAATGATACGGGTGATATAGAAGATAAAATTATGAGAGAAAAAGTTAAGCTGAAAAGAAGAGGGAAAGAAAACTATTAGATCACAAATATAGACATAGGGAACTCAGCCAGTCCACATAGTACAATGATTATCCTGTATTACAGGAATCCCAGAAGAGTGGGAAAAGGAGCAGAAGGCTTGTTGAAACAAATTATAGCTGAGAACTTCCCTAATCTGGGGAAGGAAACAGAAGCACAGAGAACTCCCTTCAAAAATCAGAAAAAACAGGTCAACACCAAGACATATCATAATGAAACTTGCAAAACACAAAGATACAAAAAAAAATCTGAAAACCGCTAGGGACAAAATGTCCTTAACCTATGCGGGTAGAGACATAAGGTTAGCAGCCTATCTGCACAGAAATGTAGCAAGCTAGAAAAAAGTGGCATCATATATTCAACATTCTAAATGGGAAAAATATGCAGCCAAGGATTTCATTCAGAATAGAAGGAGACATAAGGAGTTTCCAGGACAAGCAAAAACTAAAGGAGTTTGTGAACACTAACTCAGCTCTGCAAGAAATACTAAAGGGGATCCTTTGAGCAGGAAAGACAAACCAAAAGAAACAAAGAATAGAAAGTAACAAAGACAACCTACAGGAACAGGGAGTTTACAGGTAATACAACGGCACTAAATTCATACTTATCAATAATTACTGGGATGTAAATGACTTTAGTGCTCCAGGAAAAGGACATAGGGTATCAGAATGGATTAAAAACCAAGACCCATCAATGTGCTGCTTACAAGAGATTCATTTTAGACCCAAAGATACCACCAGTCTGAAAAGGAGTAAGAGGGGTGCCTGGGTGGCTCAGTTGGTTAAGCAAATGTCTTTGGCTCAGGTCATGGTCCTGGAGTGCCAGGATCGAGTTTCACATTGGGCTCCCTGCTCAACAGGGAGTCTGCTTCTCCCGCTGGCTTTCTCCCCTCTCATGCTCTCTCTCTCTCTGATTTAAAAAAAAAAGAATGGGGGTAGAGAATAATTTATCATGTAAATGGACCTTAAAGGAAAACTGGAATATCCATCCTTACCTCAGTGAAAATATATTTTTTGGGGGTAATGACTGTGTTCTTTTAAGATTTTATTTTATTACTTGAAAGAGAGATTTCAAGGGGGAGGAGCAGAGAGAGAAGGATGAGCAGACTGTTGATGCAGGGCTCAATCCCATGACAAGAAGGTGATACCCAAGATAAAATCAAGAGTAGGATGCTTAACTGACTGAGTCACAAAGACAGCCCAGACAAACTGGATTTTAAACCAAAGACTATAAAACAAATAAATAAGGGCACAATATCATAATAAAGGAGTCTATCCAATAAGATCTAATAACTATATTTATGCCCCTAGCTTGGGAGCACCCAAATATATAAATCAATTAATAACAAACTTAAAGAAACTCATTGATAATAATATAATAATAGTAGGGGACTTTAACACCCCACTTACATCAATGGACAGATCACCTAAGCAAAAGATCAACAAGGAAACAATAGCTTTGAATGACATGCTACACAGGATGGACTTGACAGACATATTCAGAGCATTTCATTCTAAAGCAGCAGAAGATACATTCTTTTAAAATGTGTATTCTGGAACATTCTCCAGAATATTCACAAACTTGATCACAAATCAGCTCCTGACAAGTAAAAAAAGTTCTATACCATACCATGCATATTTTCAGATCACAATGCTATGAAACTTGAAGTCAGCCATAAGAAAAAATTTGGAAAGACCACAACTACATGAAGGTTAAAGAACATCCTACTAAAGATGAATGGGTTAGCCAGGAAACTAAAGAAGAAATTAAAAAATACATTGAAGCAAATAAAAATGAAAATATGGCAGTACAAAATGTTTGGGATACAGCAAAGGTGGTCCTAAGAGGGAAGTACATAGTAATACTGGCCTTCCTCAAGAAGCCAAAAAAGTCTCAGATACAAAACCTAACCTTACACCTAAACGAGCTGGGAAAAGAACAGCAAATGAAGCCTAAAACCAGCAGAAGAAGGGAAATAATTAAGATTAGTGCAGAAATCAATGATATAGAATGAAAAAAAAAAAGAAAATAAAACAATAGAACAGGTCAACAAAACTAGGAGCTGGCTCTTTGAAAGAATTAAAATTGATAAATCCCTGGCCAGACTTATCAAAAAGAAAAGAGAAAGGACCCAAATAAATAAAATCACCAATGAACGAGGGACTATCACAACCAATACTTAAGAAATACAATTATAAGAGAACATTATGAGCAATTATATGCCAAAAACTTGGGCAATCTGGAAGAAATAGATAAATTCCTAGAAACATATAAACTACTAAAACTGACACAGGAAGAAACATAAAATTTGAACAGACCCATAACTGGCAAAAAAAAAAACTTAAATCTGTAATCAAAAATCTCACAAAAGGAGCACCTGGGTGGCTCAGTCAGTTGACCATCAGACACCTGATTTTGTCTCATTCATGATCTTAGACTCACATCAGGCTCTGCACTCATTGGGATTTTGCTTGAGACTCTCTCTCTCACTCTGCCCCTATACCCCACCCTGTACTCTCTCTAAAATAAATAAGTATATCTTAAAAAAAAAAAATCTCCCATCATCACTGGTCATCAGAGAGATTCAAATTAAAACCACATTGAGATACTACCTTACACCAGTTAGACTGGCCAAAATTAACAAGACAGTAAACAATATATATTGGAGAGGATGTGGAGAAAGAGGAAACCTCTTATCCTATTGGTGAGAATGCAAGTTGGTACAGCCACTTTGGGAAACAGTGTGGAGATTCCTTAAGAAATTAAAAATAGAGCTTCCCTATGACCCTGCAATTGCACTACTGGGTATGTACCCCAAAGATACAGATGTCGTGAAAAGAAGGGCCATCTGTACCCCAATGTTTATAGCAGCAATGGCCACGGTTGCCAAACTATGGAAAGAACCAAGATGCCCTTCAACGGACGAATGGATAAGGAAGATGTGGTCCATATACACTATGGAGTATTATGCCTCCATCAAGAAGGATGAATACCCAACTTTTGTATCAATGTGGACAGGACTGGAAGATATTTTGCTGAGTGAAATAAACCAAGCAGAGAGAGTCAATTATCACATGGTTTCACTTATTTGTGGAGCACAACAAATAACATGGAGGACATGGGGAGATGGAGAGGAGAAGGGAATTGGGGAAAATTGGAGGGGAAGACAAACCATGAGAGACTATGAAAAACAGTCTGAGGGTTTTGAAGGGGTGGGGGGTGGGAGGTTGGGTGAGCCTGGTGGTGGGTATTATGGAAGGTATGTATTGCATGGACGACTAGGTGTGGAGCATAAACAATGAATTCTGGTACACAGAAAAAAAAAATTTAAATTCTTAAAAATTAAGAAAAAAAAAAATCTCCCAAGAAACAAGAGGCCAGGATCAGAGGCCTCTCAGGGAAATTCCACTTCTGAAGCTATTTCAAAAATAGATATGGAACGAAAACTTCCAAACTCATTCTATGAGGCCAGCATTACCTTGATCCCAAAACCAGACAAAGACCCCACTAAAAAGGAGAATTACTGCCACTACCCCTGATGGTTGCAAAAATTCTCACCAAGATACTAGCTAATAGGATTAAAAGGGTTATATACCACGATCAAGTGGGATTTATTCCTGGGCTGCAGGGGTGGTTCAATATCTGCAAATCAATCAACATGATATAACATATTAATAAAAGAAAGATTAAAAACCATATAATCCTCTCAATATATGAGAAAAAGCATTTTACAAAATACAGCATCCTTTATTAATAAAAACTCTCTGAAGTGTAGGAATAGAGGGAACATAATTTAATATCATAAAAGCAATATATAAAAGATCCACAGTGAATATCATCCTCAATGGGGAAAAACTGAGAACTTTTCCCCTAAGGTTGGGAACATGACTGGGATGTCTGCTCTCACCACTCTTACTCAACATAGTACTGGAAGTCCTAGCCTCAGCAATCAGATAACAAAAAGAAATAAAAGGTATGCAAACTGACAAGGAAAAATGTCAAACTTCCACTCTTTGCAGATGACCTGATACTCTATATAGAAAACCTATATGTCTCCACAAAAAATTCCTAAAACTGATACATGAATTCAGCAGTCACAGGTTATAAAACCAACATACAGAAATCTGTTGCATTTCTATATAGAAAGAGGAATCAAGGAATTGATCCCACTTACAATTGCCCCCAAAATCACAAGATACCTAGGAGTAAATCTAACCCAAGAAGTAAAAGATCTGTACTCTAAAAACTACAGAACACTTATGAAAGAAATTGACGAAAACACAAAAAAATAGAAAATCATCCTTTCATGCTCTTGGATAGGAAAAACAAATATTGATAAAATGTCAATACTACCCAAAGCAATCTACATATTGAATGTAATCCCTATCAAAATACAACCAGCATCTTTCATTGAGCTAGAACAAACAGTTCTAAAACTTATATGGAACAAATGACTCTGAACAGCCAAAGGAATGTTGAAAAAGAAAATCAATGGGAAGGCATCACAATTCTGGACTTCAGGCTATTTTACAAAGCTGTAATCGACAGACAGTATGGTACTGGCACAAAAACAGACTCATAGATCAATGGAACAGAGAAGAGAACCCAGAAATGGACCCATAACTCTATGGTCAACTAATCTTCAACTAAGCAGAAAAAAATATCCAATGGAAAAACGATGGTCTCTCCAACAAATGGTGTTGGGAAAACTGGACAGCCACATGTAGAAGAATGAAATTGGACCATTTTCTTATGCCATAAAAAAAATAAATTCAAAATGCATGGAACACCTAAATGTAAGACAGGAAGTTCAAAATCCTAGAGGAAAGATCAGGCAGCAACCTCTTTGACCTTAGCCATAGCAGCTTCTTACTAGATATGTCTCTGGAGGCAAGGGAACCAAAAGCGAAAATGAACTATCAGGACCTCATCAAGATAAAAAGCTTCTGCACAGCAAAGGAAACAACCAACAAAATGAAAAGGCAATCTAAGGAATGGGAGAAGACATTTGCAAATGACATATCAGATAAAAGGTTAGTATCTAAAATCTATAAAAAAAAATTATCAAATTCAATACCTGAGAAACAAATAATCCAGTCCAGAAATGGACAGAAGACATGAACATTTTTCTCAAGAAGACATAGAAATGCTAACAAACTCATGAAAAAATGTTCAACATCACTTATCATCAGGAAATACAAATCAAAACCACAATGAGATACCACCACACACCTGTCAGAATGGCTAAAATGGACAACTCAGAAACCAACAGATGTTGACGAGGATGTGGAGAAGAAGGAATCCACTTACACCGCTGGTGAAAATGCAACTGGTACAGCCACTCTGGAAAACAGTATGGAGGTTCCTCAAAAAGTTAAACACAGAACTACCCTAAGACCCAGCAACTGCACTACAAGGTACTTATGTAAAGGATACAAAACTGTTGATTTGAAGGGGCACAGGCAGCCCAGTGTTTATAGCAGCACTATTAACAATAGCCAAATTATGAAAAGAACCAAAATGCCCACCAACATGATGTGTGTGTGTGTGTGTGTGTGTGTGTGTGTGTGTACACAATGAAAAACAGTACTATTATTTCCTTTTTTCTTTTAATTTATTTAAATTCAATTTTATTAACACATACTATATTATTAGTTCCAGGGGTAGAGATCACAAGTAGGCAGAGAGGCAGGCAGAGAAAGAGGGGGAAGCAGCTCCCGACCAAGGAGAGAGCCCGATGTGGGGCTCAATCCCAGAACCCTGAGATCATGATCTGAGCTGAAGGCAGAGGCTTTAACCCACTGAGCCACCCAGGTGCCCCTGAAGAGCCCTTATTAATGCTCATCACCAATTACCCCATCCCCCAACCTACCTCCCCTCCAGCAGCTCTCAATTTGTTCTCTATATTTAAGTCTCTTGAAGACTTCTCTTTTGCTTCCCTCTCTGTTTTTGCCTTTTAAATTAATTTATTTTACAGAGAGAGACAGAGAGAGAGAGAGAGCACAAGCAGGGGAAGCAGCAGAGGGAGAGGGAGAAGCAGGCTCTCTGCTAAGCAGGGTCCGATGCAGATCTGAATCTCAGGACCCTGGGATCATGACCTGAGCAGAAGGCAGATACTCAACTGACTGAGCCATGCACATGTCCCATTTTCTTGTTTTCTTTAACCTTTAAATATTTCTTAGCATCTTACAATGCTTTAAATACATACTTACATCCTTCAGTGGTCCATAGAACAGTGTTCCTATTTTTCTCTTTTCACAAATAATTACTAACACAATTAATAATAATCACACCAATCCAGTAGGGGACCCTACTGATATCTCTTAGTCTGCATTTTGTCTCCCTCTGATTTTATCAATATTCTAATATGAAAGATCACAGAAGTCATCTTTTCAAAGAAAAGTAATGACAGGAATTGTGGGAGCCAAACACGCTATAGAAAAGCTTCTTCCTTAAAACACGCAGTAATGGCATGCTTCCAAGAACCAGGGAGAATGGAATGAAGCTGAATGGAGGAAGGTCAATGGGACCCGTAACACTCACAAAGAGGGGGTTGAGTAAGGCCAGGGAGGTGGAAGGGAAGATGGGACTCGGAAAGGTCAGTAGCCCGGCCCAGTTATTCCACTGCTCTTCAGAATAGAGATTGAATAAAGACCATTAGTGCTCTACTCTTAGGTTATGAAGCCCTGCCAAGACGGAGAGCTTAAACTGCAGAGAATCAAGTTAGAAATAACGGCAGTCTTGTCTCTATATGCACCGAAGTGCTGTGTGCTGTGAAATCATGAGGTTTACAACAGCAGCCTGGGAGGGGGAGTGGCTGGCTTTTTAGGGACCTAAGCAATGAAACTGGCATGAGTTATTGGGGACACTAGAATGTCACCAGATTCTTTAAGATCTTTGCAGTGTGAGCCAATTGCTAGGAGAGGCAGAATTATTCTATTTGGCATCAAACAGAGAAAAGGAAGAGCAGTGTTAGAGATGCTTGGTGATATTCAGATCTTTGATCCGTATTCACTTTTTCTATATGGTCAGCTTTACACACGATCAGATCCCACTGCTTTGGAGTTTAATTTTAGAGCATCTAATTTCTTATCAACATAAGGAGGAGAGGGCTGAGCGGGCATGACTGTGTTAATTATATTTCTTCCCCAGAATGCAGGCACACGGTCAGTTGTCTTTTATCTCTGCATTAGCCTTTCCATTTTCTTCTTTATAGAAGACCGAAATTGTATAGCTCCCAGTCTATTTTGTCAGAGACGACAGCAGAGGCTAGCCAAGTAATTATGGCAGGCCATTGCTTTAAAAGGGTTAAAATAAAAAGTAGAATAGAAATGGGAGAAGGAAACTGGGTTTTATGCCTCAAATTTGCTAGTTAATTTCTTCTTTTATCATGGTTGCATTAAATCCTTATTTCCTCTAAAAGCAATGTTATAAATTTGAACTCTATTTCTGGAAGCCCAGTTAATAATATGTAAAAATTCAAAATATTGATCACAAAAGTAAAGGAAAAATGTGCAACAGAGATAATATTTTGCAAATAATAACTGGAAGCATTTAAATATTTCTTTTAAAGAAAAATACCCCTGTAGCCTTCTGTCTCTCTAGCACAACCAAGAGGTTTTGGAAATAGATGTGGACAGGAAAGAAATTCCCACATTGATCTAGCAGATCAAGAACCAAGCCTGGACGATACAGATCCAGGGTCACTCTTCTGCCTCTGAAGGCTCAGCCCTGTTTTCCAATGGTAAAGGAAGGATATGAAGCAGAAAAAGTAAAAGAGAAACCCTACCCTTGTTGATTACAGAGAGCAACAAGGAAGAAGTGTGGAAGGACCAGTTCTCTATGATCAATGCAACAAGGAACAGACCTAGAATATTTCTGTTGTTATCAAATGTTGGTGCAAATGCTTTCCTACAAACATTTGTGAAGGCAGTGAGATCCGAATGCCTGATGAGTGGGGAAGGTTAGTGAAAGCTGTGGTGTTTACAAGTTATTGTGGAAAGAGTTAGGATTATTATTTTCACATTTCACTTTTAATATTTTTTCTGATTATCAGAAACACATGCCCACTGTAAAAAGAAAAAACTTTTATCTCATCATCCAGAGCTATCATTGTTCTTGTGTTTCCTCCTGTAATTTCTTTAAAGGAAATCCCAAGAAGCCTCAGCAGTTTCTGAGAATGTCTATGAATTTAAGAAGAACTTTAAGAGGACAAAATAGGAGATAAGAGCATTAACTAAGGCAGGAGATACTCGGAGATGAATCTCAGAAGCTCAGAAATGCTGCTTGGAATAAATTTGAATGAGTGGTTTGTTAAATTTTATCATCTTAATTTATATTATAATGAGAAGGAGTGCAAATATCTTCCAGGTCCTCATCTTCTCCTACTGTTTTAAGACTGCTAGAAGAAACGACTCATAACAGAGAGAATTAATGAATGGGAACTAATGCACCAGAGCCAGGGACAAGTAAAAATGACTGTAAATATATGAATGCCTTTGATTTTGACTATAGTTGGAATCATGTTAAGAAACACTCAGTAGATTAGTTTTATTTAGGATGTCTAATGGTCCTTGTCTAAAATGAATTTAATTGTTACTGTTTCATTACCTTTTTCCATATTTCAGTGACCTGGACATTCCTTAGAGAGCTGCAGGTTTGGAGAAGTTAAATTGCAGCTCAACAAGCTGCAATAAGCTTTAAGCTTAAAAGCTTTAATAAGCTTTTAAGTTTTGTTTTGCATGAAGTTGTTAATAATAGAAAAGGGAAATATGGTGGAGACCAGTGGTTCTCAAACTTTACCAAGGAAAAGGCCTCTTCATGATGTAAAACAATGTGATAGACCACTCATATAATAATGGCTTCCTTTAGTCTGTAGTTTTTATAAATATGAATTAGTGTATTCTGTGAAATAATTACTTGACTTCGGTCCATAGGCTGGGTTTAATTACTTAATTATTGGAGAAGAGCAAGCAACTTGCAAAGAAGGACTCTTAGTGTAGAAAATCTCCTCCTACTCAGGAGTCCTCCTACTACTGGAAACTTCTTTGAGTCTGGTTATCTTGCAAATTTTACAAGACTTCTTATTTTGTCAGTTTGTCTTACTTTGGTCACTCCTGTGAGACCTGAGCAGGAAACTATCTCTACTATATGGTTCTGTGATTCTTTCTTTTGTTTTATGGTAAATACCTACTTTGACCCAATAGAAATAAGCCAAATGAGTGACATGGAAAAGAGCCTCAGGACGCCTGGGTGGCTCAGTTGATGAAGCATCCAACTCTTGATTTTGGCTCAGGTCAGGATCTCAGGGTCATGACATGGAGCCTTGCATCAGGCTCCACACTAGGCTCCATTAAGATTCTCTATCTCCTTCTCACTCAGCCCTCTCTCCACCCTCTCACCTTGTGCTCTCTCTTTCCAAAAAAAGAAAAAAAAAGGAGAGAGAGAGAGAGAGACTCTTGACTGGCTATCCATGGTCATATATTTACTGTTACATGCAGGCCAAGTGCATCAGAAATACATTCATAATCTAGTCAGTGCTTCATTCAGGTTGGTGTTTAAGTGCAATCATTTAACTTCAATGGGACACGGCAGATTTCCCTACAAAGCTGAGAGAAGAAATAGAAGTATGTTTTGAGTAGATGTTATATTGTTAACATTTCCTTTGATTTCTTTTGGGATACAGAACCTTCAGTGTTCTGCCCTGTTTTAGCAAGGGATGCAATTGTTCCGGTTATTATTTGTTCAGAAAGGAGAGCGATATTCTGTAGAGTCACTCCATTCAGCGCTGGCTGCAGAACATTCTCGCACAGCTGGAAAAACAGTCTGTTGCTTTTATGGAAAGGATGATCTTTCCTTTGGCAGGAACAAAACCTGTATTCTATCACGCAGAGAGACACTTATGTAGTCAGAAAGACAGTCACTTTTATCTCTAAAAGATATACCAACTGAAAGCTAGTTCTGTGATGTAAATGTAGTGCCAATGACTAAACTACTCTGAGGTGCAGGAGTCACAGAGTGGCTTGGCAGAAGCCTGGAGCCCCACCAGGATATTCTGAACAGATGGTGAAATCCTTAATTTTACAAGAGTTTTGAAGGTTGCCTTTCTTGCTGAGCACACTCTCTTTGTCAAGAGAGTTAAGAAATACAGTACTTTGGGGCCCTGGGTGGCTCAGTGGGTTAAAGCCTCTGTCTTCGGCTCAGGTCATGATCTCAAGGTCCTGGGATCAAGCCCCACATTGGGCTCTCTGCTCTGTAGGAAACCTGCTTCCTCCTCTCTCTATGCCTGCCTTTCTGCCTACTTGTCATCTCTGTCAAAAAAATAAATAAAATCTTAAAAAAAAAAAAAAGAAATATAGTACTTTAAAACTTAACCCCCTCTGAAAATAAGTCACCAGGAGAGAAGGCAGTATAATGTCTCTGATTCTGGGTTTGATTGCTGATTTTATCACTTATTGGCTCTGTAGACTTGAGCAAATTACTTCATTAAGCCTCGGTTTCTGTATCTGGAAAGTGGAGAAGATAACAGAATCTACCCCATAGAGTGGTAGTGGAAATTAAATGAGATACAGCACAGTGATGCAAGCTATTATTTTCCTATTATGAATAAAATATCTAGCAGTAGCTGGTATTTTATACCAATTCTTAAGTTCTAACTTCTTACTCTTTCTTCATGGCTTTTTTTGTGCCATACCCTGCTAATAACCCTTACCCAAAGACCACCAAAAACATGCTATAGTTGAACAAGTTGGATTTGTTACTCATAACAGAGAAGGAAAACACCATGGGAAGTCATGGCTATCTCAGTAAGAGGGTATCAGAAGGAAACTTAGAAGAATTTGGGCTTCCATTGATGATTTGGGAGAATGCCTAAAGAAGCAGGAATTGCCTCTAGATTGGGTGCTGTTGGAAAGTGGGGCAATTCTATGATTGGGTATCTCAGTGACTTTCATCTATAGGAAGGGGAAGTTGGAATGAGGATAAAACTGTACAGGGTAAAGGGTAAAGAAGTACCAGTGACACATTTTGGCTAAGGGAGGGGAGATCTTTGATACTTTGTGGGTGGCACAGGACCTCTTTTTGTCTGAGCTTTGCCAAAATCATGAAGTGGCCTGACTTTGTCCCACTTTATCATAGTCTCAGGGTAGCCTTGTCTGAGGCTGATAGTCTATGAGACTGTGAGAGTCACATGGTCTAGCTGTGAGTATCTGGCCAGCTTCTCCATATCAGGGGCCACTCCTTTTTCTTTCTTAACCACTATGACTAGAATTCTGAAGAAATATTCCAATGATTTAAATCAATATCACCTCTTTCTCCATTGAATGAGATCCTAGCTAACTTTTCAGGAAAAAGTCATCACTCATTTATTCAGTCAACAAAGGTTTTTGTTTGGAATCTATGAATGGGCATGTTCTTTATGCTGGGACTTTGACAACAAAGAAAGGAAGACAACCTTATATTCTAATCAGAGGCCATGGGCAAACAAGGAAACAAATGAAGAAACCAAATGTATCAGCTCTGATAAGTGCTCTGATGAAAGTAACCGGGGTTTTGACAGAGAATAACCAAGGGTCTGTTATTCCCAATGAGGACAAATGTTATGGAGAGCCTGGTGGGGCTGTTATGGACTCGTTGAGTCTATAACTCAGATATCCTACATCACAGCCTGTGTTTAATTTCCTTAAATCAAATCATTTCCTTGAGTTATTCAAGTTTGCATCTCTTATTGTTTTTAAGGATGTTATTTATTTATTTATTTGACAGAGAGACACAGCAAGAAAGGGAAAACAAGCAGGGGGAGTGGGAGAGGGAGAAGCAGGCTTCTTGTGGAGCAGGGAGCCCGATATGGGGTTGATCCCAGAACCCTGAGATCATTACCTGAGCCAAAGGCAGATGCTTAATGACTGAGCCACCCAGGTGCCCCTCCAGTTTGCATCTTTTATGGTATATATGCATGCACACATTTTTCTATAAGTGATATCAGGATTACCAATAGATATCAAAGACAGGATTTCGTTCTCATGCTAAGAATATTGGAAATACTTAGGAGTCTCAGATCTGGTAGGGAAAAGTGTATGATAATAGAGAGTCTTTTGAAAATTTCCATTTGTAGATTGTGGGGTTTGTAATAATACAGTTTTATTCCACTATGATGGCATGAAAAATTAGTCAATTCTGGAAGTTATATTAAAGAGGAAATATAGTTTTTCAGTTAATTCATTTTATTTGCATGGCAATACATTTGCAAATGTACTAGTTTTTTCTGCGTTCTTGCAAATTAAATAACATGGGCCTAATTTTTCAATTTTTGCTTCTACATTTTTCTTTGACTATTAATCAAATTATGCCATCTGATTGTAGCAACAATAATAAGAAAAAATAAAGACCACTTTCAAGAATACAAGTACTTTTAAAATTATAGATTTAAATTAAAAATTAACAACACTTCTTAAACTTTTAATTGCATTAATTCTGTATTTTACTTGAACTTCAAAATAAAATGACTGGAGTTAGAAATTGAAATAGTATGAAAAATTCAGTAATGTGATCATTTCCTTCACATTTGCCTTATCTTTTAGCAATCCTTCATTTGTCTTACCATCTCAAACATTTACTCAATTATAGTTGACCCTTGGACAACACAGGTTTTGAACTATGCAGGTCCACTTATATGCAAATTTTTTTTGGACGATGTGCAGTACTGTAAATGTATTTTACTTGTGATTTTCTTAAAAACATTTTCTTTTTATTGTAACAATACAGTACATAATATACATAACAAAATATGTTAACTGTTTATACTATCACTAATTCTTCTTGACAAGCCTACTTGTCTGTAGGATATTAGCAGTTAAGTTTTGGGGAAGTCATAAATTTTTTTTTTAAAAAGATTTTATTTATTTATTTGTCAGAGAGAGAGTGAGTGAGAGCGAGCACAGGCAGACAGAGTGGAAGGCAGAGTCAGAGGGAGAAGCAGGCTCCCTGCGGAGCAAGGAGCCCGATGCGGGACTCGATCCCAGGACGCTGGGTTCATGACCTGAGCCGAAGGCAGCTGCTTAACCAACTGAGCCACCCAGGCGTCCCGAAGTCAGAAATTATACATTGATTTTTGACTGCATGGGGGGTCGATGCCCCTAGCCCCCATGTTATTCAAGGGTCAATTGCCTTGGAATTTTCTATTGAATATTTCTTGGTATTGATAAATTTTTGCCCTTCTTTGCTAATTTACCTGTTAACACTTAAAGAATCGATTCAGTGTCTTTGGGCAGGTAGAAGACCAACACAAAGATAAAGCCTGAAAAGTTCAATCCTTCCTTAGCAATGAGGGTTTGCTGTAAAAGCTGCTGGGTTGTTTTTTGTTTTGTTTTGTTTTGTTTTGTTTTTTGTTTTTTGTTTTAATTTTTTCAATTTATTTATTTTCAGAAAAACAGTATTCATTATTTTTTCACCACACCCAGTGCTCCATGCAATCTGTGCCCTCTATAATACCCATCACCTGGTACCCCAACCTCCCACACCCCCGCCACTTCAATCCCCTCAGATTGTTTTTCAGAGTCCATAGTCTCTCATGATTCACCTCCCCTTCCAATTTACCCCAACACCCTTCTCCTCTCTAACACCCCTTGTCCTCCATGATATTTGTTATGCTTCACAAATAAGTGAAACCATATGATAATTGACTCTCTCTGCTTGACTTATTTCACTCAGCATAATCTCTTCCAGTCCTGTCCATGTTGCTACAAAAGTTGGGTATTCATCCTTTCTGATGGAGGCATAATACTCCATAGTGTATATGGACCACATCTTCCTTATCCATTCATCCGTTGAAGGGCATCTTCATTCTTTCCATAGTTTGTTTTGTTTTTTAAAGATTTTATTTATTTATTTATTTGACAGAGAGAGATCACAAGTAGGCAGAGAAGCATGCAGAGAGAGAGGAGGAAGCAGGCTCCCTGCTGAGTAGAGAGCCCGATTCGGGGCTCAATCCCAGGACCCTGGGATCATGACCTGAGCCGAAGGCAGAGGCTTTAAACCCACTGAGCCACCCAGGCGCCAAAAGCTACTGTTTTATCTAGCTATTTACCTGGGAATATATCTCATTGGCATATGAAGAAGTTACTTTTTACATTTCATCTCTAACTTTAAGTAACAACTTGTATACTTTTGTAAGGTATTTATTGAGAAAGTATTCACTGGCCTTTCATAGGCATGAAAGTAGTTGAGTTTGGGCTGTGACAAATAACAGAAAGGATAGTATGAAGCTTCCATAGGGGTAGGAACAAGATGGCACCATGGAAACACCAAATTTTGCAAGCTGGAATATACTGTATTTGAAACTTAATTTATAATTTCCTCTTGGCCAAAGCTTCCTAAAGAGAAACAAAAACAAAAAATGAACTGTTGGGACATAATCAGGATAAAACACTTTTACACAGCAAAGGAGACAATCAATAAAACTAAAAGACAATCTATAGAATGGGAGAAGATATTTGCAAATGACATACCAGATAAAGGGCTAGTATCCAAAATCTATAAGTAACTTATCAAACTCAACACCCAAAAAACAAAAAGTCCAGTCAAGAAATGGGCATAAGACACGAACAGACATTTCTCCTAAGAAGACATAGAAGTGGTTAACAGACTCATGAAAAAATGTTCAACATCCCTCATCACCAGGAAGTACAAATCATAAACACAATGATACTACCTTACACCTGTCAGAATGGCTAAAATGAAAAACTCAGGAAACAACAGGTGTTGGTGGGGATGCAGAGAAAGGGGAACCCTCTTACACTGTTGGTGGAAATGCAAATTGTTGCAGCCACTTTGGAAAACAGTATGGAGGTTTCTCAAAATGTTAAAAATTGAACTATTCTATGACACAGCAATTGCACTACTAAGTATTTATCCAAAGGAGACAACCATAGTGATTCCAAGGGGTACATGCACCACAACATTTCTAGCAGCAATGTCCACAATAGCCAAAGTATGGAAAGAGTCCAGATGTCTATTGACAGATCAGTATTCTTCTATTGACAGAAGAAGATGTGGTATAGATATACAATGGAATATTACTCAGGCATCAAAAAAAGGAAATCTTGTCATTTGCAACTACATGGATGGAACTAGAAGTACTATCCTAAGCAAAATAAGTCAATCATAAAAAGACAAATACCATAGAATTTCACTCATATGTGGAATTTAAGAAACAAAACAGGTGAGTATAGAGGAAGGGAAGGAAAAATCAAATAACGTTAAAATAGAGAGAGAGGCAAACCATGGAGACTCTTAACTATAGGAAACAAAGCTAGAGAGGAGGTAGGTGGGGGAGGGACAATTGGATGATGGGCATTAAGGAGGGCACTTAATGTAATGAGCACTGGGTGTTATATGCAAATGATGAATCATTAAATTCTACCCCTGAAACTAATAATACAGTATACATTAACTAAATTAAGTTTAATTTTAAAAAAAGAAATAGAAAATGCCCCCTTACAGATATTGGGCACTTCATTTTGCAAGTTACTGAGGGAAGGCATAGTTTTATCAGTTAGGGTATGCTGAACAGCATGTAGCAGAAACCCTGATTCTACTACTTAAATAACTTTATTAGATAACATAAGATAAAGTCAGTAGATAGTCAATAGCTATTTGTGCTGCAGGCACAAAATGTTTAGAGTTATGGTTCTGGGTGCCTATTAACCATTCATTCATTTGACTCTGATGTCTTCTATGTCTCCAGGTTAGATTTCCTCATAGTTACAAGATGGCTACCCACGGCAATGGTAACTATGGCCTGCCTTGTTTACTTCCTGCTGGAAAGAGAGGGAGAGACAATCTCTCGTTCAGTCATGGAATACAAGACCATGTTTGGGCCTACTTAGATCTTATGCCCCCACTTAGGTCAATCATAGTGACAGAGAAACCACTACATGCTTCTTGGCTTGGACTAAGTAGAACCCAACCAGAGCTGGGGATGGAGTTGATTCCCCTAACTCACAAGACTGAATAGAGGAAGGCTGGTACATGAACCAAATCAGGTCCTGCCCCATTAGGAAAGGAGGAAGGAGAGAATAGACTACCCATAGCCTCCACTGAAATTGCATATGATTACAAGTGTAGGCTTTGGTGTCCAACAGCCTAGCACTCAAATTCTAACCTCAGAGTTTAACCTTAATTACTTGACTTCCTTATGTCTTAGTTTTTACATCTATAAATTACCTCACATGGTTTTGTGAAGATTCAGTGAGTGTACATAAAAAGAAGTGGGCACAATACCTGGGCAGTAGTAAGTACTCAATAAATGATAGTAGTGATGAAGGTACTTACAGCTACTATTATTAATATCATTTGTGATATTGTTATTTTTGTCATCACCATCATTCATGATTATAGTCCTCTTTAGCAGCTGGGGTTCAGAACATCTGAGAGACCAAGGCTTTGGGATAAGCCAAACAAGTTCTTCCCATTCCCAGCTTGAGAAGATTTCTCTAAGTAAGTAAAAGCTGCTGTCCCCATGCTTTGGCTTTGGGAAGCCAAAGCACAGACCTTCTACCTTTTAAGGCTGAGAGAGAGCACCAAGGGAGAGAGGTCTTCTTCCCTAGGGCTGAGATCCAGACCTCCTGGAGAGATCTTACTAGATGGTGGAGAAGTTGATCAGGCGCTGCAGGTACAGAACTTGCTGGAAATATGCTCCCTGAAGGTACCAAAGAAATCTGTTCACATAGAGGTACTTCCCTTTGGAACTCATTCCAAAGCCCTATGGGGTATGTGGGGAAGCCACTCCCAGAAAAGTGCCTTGATGGCAGCCCTCAGTTATGAAACTTTCCAGAAGAAGCTGAGGAAGTTAGTGCTTGTCGTGCTATAAGACCTGAGTGCTGGGTGAAACTGCAGGGTGCTGGAGAAACTGAGAGATCAGAACTAGAAAGTATAGGAAACTCCTTGATGTGGAACCCAGAATTGGCAAAGAATAGTGGAACATTCTTAGATGGTAGAGGGAGCCAGAGAAAATCAGTGCAGGGATGGGACACACCTCCCATGTGTATCCTAGAGAGGTGGCATGCCTCTGGGATTGCACTGTCCAATAAGGTAGCCACTAGCCACATGTGTGCATTTGGATTCAAATTTTAAATAATTAAATTAAATTATAAAAGTCAGTTCCTCATTTGTACCAGTCACATTTCAAATACTCACTTGTCATATAAGACTATTAGCTACACCCCAGGGGGACCTCAGCTCCAGGGTACCCTGCCGGAGCCCCTACCCATCTGGTCTGGGACCGACAGTGTGATGTTAGCCATGTCTGAACCTCAGGCAATGTTTCTGCTTCTCACAATCTTTGTCACACATGCAGGAGATCCAGAGCATTCCAAGTGAACTGGTGAGATGACCCAGGAGTTCTAGAAGAGTCAGTTTTATTTCCTTTAGGCTTCTTGTATACAGCATTACATTTGTGGCCCTATTACCCCTACATTTTCCAAACTGGAGTCCCATGGCACATGCTTAAGGGTGCCAAGGAACAAGTATTTTATGCCCAAGTAGGATTCTGAATACACTAGGTTAAACAAAATTAAACAGGGTTTTTTCCTGCACAGCAGGCAATGTCCATGCTCTATATTCCTCCAACAGACTACCAATGGCCATTACATCTCTTTGCCTGAGGGACTTCTGCAAAGCCCTAGAGGCTGCTTTGCCAGTGACAGCCTGAAAGTGCAAGAAACTGAGAGCAGACCTCAATGATGACTGACAGAAGATGATGTATAAATACCTCAAATCCTTCATCCGTCAAATGGGACAATTCTGAGGCTTTCACTTTTACACTCTGTCTCAGAGCTTCCCCTCAGGTGAAAGCTCTGTCACACACAACAATGGCTGACCCATCTATCTACCCTTTCCAGCTTCCTTATCATTCTGGTATTGCCTTCTCCCTTCTGTCCTGTTGTTCCCCAGATCTCCCAAATAAGTGACTTCTCTTTGAATCCTTCTTGTAGCATCTGCTTCTAGAAAAACTCAAACTGTGACACTCTATGTGACTTCCTAGCTATTAATACACATTATCAAACCCCAAGAGAGAAAGAGCATACACGGCAGTTCCTAGACACGTTGACATTGAGTCCACCTTCAAATGGCCTTCCTGTCACATCTATCCTGAGCAGCGTTCCATAAAACCAATGAGGGACAATCTAGTATGAATCATAAAAAATGGGCTCCAAGCTCATAACTCTCAAAAGGAATCTGAAAGTCACTATAAACTAGAGTTTAAAGGCATCAGTCCAATGGGCAGTTGAGGCTTTTGGTCTTATCTTGATAGCAGAAGTTCTCTGAAATCACAATGGAAACGAAAGAGAAATTTCTGCCTGCCTTATTCCAAGCCAAAATGCATTCACGGTAGAAACTCTGTATGAAGTCCTGCATAAAAATGGTGTCTTGTTATTAAGGGAGTCCAGAGAAGGTCAGACAAGAGGACAGAGGGAGCAGGAGGCTTGCCACTAGAGGGTAGATGAAAAGTTAGGATTTTTCAGGGAGGAGGGGGTAAAGACAAAAGTGAGAAGGTAGGCATATACCATGAATAAATAGCACACATGGGATAAATGTCTTTCCCCTTCTCATTTCAGGATAGCAGGTGTAAAGTGTACCTCTTAGTAACTCAGAGAAATAAGTTGAAGATAAAATGAGCAATTACTATTATATTCAACTTATACGGTTTACACAATTATGGAACCTTCCTCCTACTTCCTACCTCAAGAGTTAAAAGCTGAATATAAAAATAGAGTCTAAGAAAGGTTAGGTAAATTTCTGGTCACCAGAATCAATATAGAAGCAGCACTGTACAGTATAAACCTTGCGGTCAGACAGGCCAGGTTTGAACAGCAGCCCAGCTGAGCGACCAGGGACATTGCCACATCTATCTGCACATCAGGTTTCTCATCTATAAAATGGAAAGTACCTGCCTTAGAGAGTTGTTACAAGGAAGAAAACTAATGGATATTACAAATCCAGGATAGCAGCTCAGTAGGCACTAGTTCAGTAGGAACTATGATTACAGTCTGTAATAATTTCGTTAAGCATCTAGTATGTCTTATTACCTCATTTCCATAATCTGCTATGGCCAGCTTCAGGGAAAATAGTGAAACCCCCTACCCATGGGTACTTAGCATCACTGTTAAAGATGAGCCCCATGCTGGAGGGGGCCCAGGCGGAGAGGGACCACCGAGACTCGGAGTCCATTCTGTTCCCTGCGCATAGCTTGCACAGTGGGCCTCACCCCACCTGGCCTACGCCAGATTCACCATTGCTTTTCTTCAACTGTAGCCATTAAACTGCATTAAATTTTCCATCAATGCACAGAAATGATTCCAGATTTAGGGGCATTTCTATCGATGTTCCTATCTCCCAATCACACTTCCCCTCCCCACAAAGACAATTCTCTTGACCTGATTCTCCTTCCAGCTACCTCCAAAATTCTCCACTCTTCTAAGTGGAAATCCTTGTGAGATTCATTAAGATGACTGTCTCTAAAAACCTTCTTCCATACTTTGTTCACCCCACGGTCATCGGGCCTGCCCCTCGAAGCTCTGGCCAGACTGACCTCTGCATCACCACATCAATGTTCACTTGTCAGTTCTGGTTTTTTCTAATCCTTTTGCTCTGTTTGACTATGATGTTTCTTCTCCTCCTTGCAATTCTGTATCGTCATCGTGTCAGGACTCTGCACCCTCTGGTCCTCCTCCACTGCCCTACTTCTCAGTCCCAGGGGCTCCCAGCCTTGTTGAGTGCTCAGGATCAGTTGTGGCCCTCAGTTCTCCCACATCTGTCTCATCCTTCAGTGAACTCATCCATGGTTTTAAATACCACCTATGAGCTACCAACTCTCACATTTATCTCTGCAGTAGGGACTTCTAACCTGAAAATAATCAATACCCCCTCTCTGGTCCCACCAAAGCACTGCTTCCTTTTGTTAGAGACAAAACATTTCCAATGGGTCAGTTCCCTCCTTTGGGTCAGGTATGGACATTGACAACAGTCCCAAATAGATGCATCTGTAACCAATTTATTACTTTTGGAATGTCTTTTTTCCCCATGTTATGTTCCATTTTCATGTGTTCTACCATCCCTGGACCTTTCTCAGGCTGCCCCAGCTCAGGATCCTCATTAATACCTTGGTTGGTCAACACTTCACCTACATCCCATTATATGGTTATATTAAGAACATTTCAATCACTTCAAATAATAGGAGATATAACACAAGAATACAATAACTGTTTTTTAACTGGTGAGGCACAGTTCAGAAAGTACACATTTTAAAGACCATCTTATCATGTCATATAATCCAAGATTTGTTATAGAAATACTGTTCTGGCAGCAGTAGGGATGAACAGGAAGCTGGTTGGGGACCTAGAGGGGAGTCTTATCAAGGAATAATGAAGCCTAAAGTAGTACAGCAACTACTGACATAGAGTAGGTGCCAGATTTTTTAAAGTCTGCACTTACAAGGTCAGAAGGATAAGAGTGAAATAAAAAATGAACTTGGGTAAATGGAATAAAATTGGGAGTATAGAATGAGAAGTAGCAGATAGGGGCATAATTAATAGATCCTTGCAATCCTGTGCTCCTTCTGCTTAAGAAGACAGTAACTTTCTTTCTAGCTCAGAGGGAAAAGGAATAATAATAATAATAATAATAGTAAAAAACCCAGACCCCCCCCAGAACTGATCACCTCTATTCCTACCTTCCCCTGGCTGGATGGGGATTTTCCTGACCATATAAGAAAATGTTCAGAACTCAATCAGGACAGTGCTGTGACACATAGACAAGGCCACATGAGCCCAGGCCATACCTGTGCAGGTTTGGGTCAATCCAACAGGCATGACACTTTTAAAGGAAAAAATGAACCCATCAGAGTTGGCAAGTTGACCTGGCGGCACTACTGAATAGACATGGAAAAGTCCCCTTCAGTAAAAAGATAGGAAATGGCAAAAGGAGGTGTTTAGCTTGACCCTTTAGCCAGAGGTCCTACCCGGGATAGCCTGCCAAGACTGTGACTGAGTCCTGGTGGTCAGTATGGCTCAGAGGTGGGGAATGTGAATGTTTCTCTTCTCATCCATCTCTTCATGCTCCTGTTGCTCAGAACCATTCCTGCCCTTCTGCCTTCAGACTCAAGGCACATCTGCCTTCAGACTCAGTGGCCACTCACAATTGAAATGATACTAAACTCAGGGACAGAAAGAAGGTGTTCTCATCATTCATTTATTCCCCTCACATTTTCAGCTTCTACTATGGTGGGCCTAAACCAAATGAGATGGCATCACTGCCCACTGAGGACTTCCAGACTAATAATCATAACTGCACATAACTTAGCATGCACTCCTTGCCAGGTACCATCCCAAGTCCTTTACTTGTATCAACTCATTTAATCCTTCCCACAATTCTATGGGGTAAATGTGCTATTATTATCATCCCCATGTTAAAGATGGGGAAACCGAGGCACTGCGAGATTAAGGACCTTGTCCAACACTACACAGAGTTAAGTGACAGATCTGGGATCTCAAACCAGGCAGTCTGGCTTCCAGGGCTATGCTCTTCACCAATGTACTATTCTATGACCTAGGGAAATGAACTATAAACAATGGAGATGGAGCATTCCTGGTATTAGGTATTAGTAGTCCGTACATGCTGACGCACAGGGCCAACTTGCAAGCGGAAAGGTCAGGAAAGATTTTTAAGTCCTTGAGCAAGATCTTGCCGGATGACCAGGGATTCTCCAGCCAGGTTGGGGGTGTGAGCTCCAGACAGAGGGACCTTTGTGAGCACAGATAGGAGATGGGATGCTAGAAGGAGTTGGCTCAGAGGAGTTGGAATAAAGACTTGGGGGGAAGGTGGAAAAATGGCAAGGCAAGGAAAAAAGCTAGAAAGTTGGCCATGTCCCTGAGGCCTTTTAAGTTATACAAAAATAAATAAACAAACAAATAAATAAATAAATAAATAAATCTTTCTTCTGGACCATACTCTCTCACTCAGTTCCACTTAGATTAGCATTTGAAGTCACTGGAAAATGAAAGAACCACAGCCCCCAAGTGACCAAGGCAATACTGTCTCCTACTTGCTCAGAACTTGCTTTTGTTCCAGGCTTTTTAAGTGTCTCCTGCACTACAATGAGCACATGTGGTTAAACACAGCAGGTTAACTCCCACCAAACTGCTTAATGGGTGACGCAAAACGGCTTACATAGTGGCACCATGTGGGGGATTCTATTTTCAGCTCCAAAGCCAATCAGAAGAGACTTCATTGGCAAAAGAGACCTACAACCCCATTGCCTTTGCAACCTGTCAGACAAGAGTTATAGAGCAGAGAAAATTTAGGTTTGGAAAGCAAAGCTGCAATATCAAACAAACAAGAGACTGTTCTAGGGAAATAGATGAAAAGTAAAGCAAGGAGCCAGCATTCTCTTTAATGTGCTTCTGAGAGAAAATACAAATAAACAAATAAGTAAACAAAATGCATCTGTAGCAACGAATATGGTATACAAGATACTAAAAGAAAACCCAAAGCAAGTACCACTGCAAAGGCAGAGTTATGTGTCCTGACTCTGAAAAACCACACCCCACGTAGATGGCCTTCAGAAAAGAAGTGTGCAGCTTGCAGAGGAGAACCTAGGGAACTCAGACACCTCAGGTAAAGTCCAGCCCAAATTGGATACAATTCTCTGACCCTACATATTGGAGAGGGTTTTCATTAGTTTCTAGAAGGAAAACAAAAACAATAACAGAATATTAACATCAGTATGTACTCTTTCATGGCCACTCTTACCCTTTCCTCTCCTTCCCCACTCAAGTTCCATTCCCAGAGTAGGAAACTCAAGCCCCACTCCCCATCCCCCATACATAGGAATGGCCGCTCACAAGAGGCATGTCCCTGCTTGAGCAATCACAAGCCCCAGTACTGCGCATGTGCCTTCCAGAACTGAGCTGCGGGACTGGGTCCTTGGTTCCTACCACTGTTGCAGACTAGAAGAGAAGGTGCAGACACGTGGGCATGAAGGCAGCTCGGGACTCCATGACAACCTTGCCTTTCCCATTTTTCCATCCACACAGGGTTCTGAAGACCTTAAAAATAAAAGGACGAACCCAAGTTCCAGCTTGTTCACCTCTTTTGGGGAGGTGGACACATCCTGTCCTCTAGAAGCTCAGCAATGACTCAGTCTCCAAGGTGCTGAGGTGCTCCCTGACATGTCTCTCTGGGGAAGAACCAAAGCACTTGCTTTAATCTTTGATAAGTTAGTCTACTATATATATACACACACACATATATGTATGTGTATATATATATATATATACATATATATATTTATATTTACATGTTAGCTGTGTACTAAAACACGTATAGTTCTCTTTCCATGGGATGAGCCCAAATACTTGGTTTTTGAAGTACCAATTTACAGAACTACTTCAGGAACAGATTAAAGAGTTTTTCTGGATTGGATGGTCTCTCGTGACAAATTCAGTCACAGTTCTGGTGTCCAGAGCAGATATCAGACAAGCAGTCCCTTCAGTGAATGTTGTCTGACCTAAATTCATTTCTGCTGGATGTGTCCTATCACTCAAATTTATCCAAGCACAGAAAAATAAAGATGGGCCAATAAGTGAATGAAATATGGATGAGTTATATGGTTCATCCAAGGCAGAGCTGATGTCTAGATACCTACTCTGACTCTAGATATTACTATGGCCTGTGTGTGTGTGTGTGTGTGTGTGTGTGTGTGTATGAGAGAGAGAGAGAGAGAGAGAGTGTGTGTGTGTGTGTGTGTGTGTGTGTGAGATTTGCCTGAAAGTTTTGGGCTGACCCCCTAGCAAGAACAGCCCAACCCCTCACCCTGTCCCCTCCCAGGAATTGCTTCCTGAAATCTTACAAGGTACAGTGCCCATTGGAGTTTGTGATGATTGGTTCCCTAATATCCAGTGCGTCAGCTTTGAAATTAATCCCTTAAGACTCTAGGGTTTAACTGTCACACAAATATTTACCAAAGCATGATGAAGTGAACAACTCATTAAGAGATAGTATTCAATTTTGTCACACATGTCCACATTTGGTCTTGTACAAGCTGAGGGGCATCCCAGGACCCTCACGCCACTAACTTTCTTCCAAGTGGCAGCCACAGCCATGAATATGCCACTCCAAAATTTAATCGTCACACCACCAATTTAAAAAACCTATGTAACTCAAAAATGTTAAAAATACAGGCTCTACGTTTTATTCAGATCTTAGAACTCTATATGCTCCTTAAAATCATATGTATGTATTTTTAATTTTTGTAAAGAAGATAGTGTATTCCCCAGAAAATAATAAAGAAACTGAAATTTGAGGCAACCAGAGCCCATTGGAAATACAACTAAGAAAGCATATTACAGGCTCTATTACATATTTATCTTCTGTAAACAGATTCCTCTAAAAGGACCAAATGCATACATTAGGATTAGGGTGTATTTCCTTTCTTCTTGGAGTGAATGTAGTAATGCCAGGAAATGAGAACCATTACCACGGAGAAGACTCTACTTCAAAACCAAAAATAAAGTCAAAGGGTTGCTAATGACATACAGAAGCAGAAGTAAGTCATCTTGTCTTATAATGTTTCCCACGTTCTTCTCCATGAATATCTCTGGATATTTTTGAAGGATGCCTCTATTTACACATATCAAAACACCATCAAGGGAACCACTCCTGCTCTTTACTTCTCACTTTTAATCAATGCCCCCCTCCCTCCCAACACACACAGCTGGCTGCTTTGGCAGCAGGGAGACAGATCAAGATATTACTCAGCTCATATTACTTTCTTGTCTACAGGATCCATCAAGAGGCTACAAAGACTTGCAGAGAACAGAGTGAGTATAGCAGATCTGAAGTTGCAACCATGCCCAGCCTCAGCTTAAGACCCCTTTCAACAGCAGAAAGTGAGATGTACAGGTAGACTCTGGTCTACACTCAAGTCATCATAGACCCAAACCCCAAAATGGCCTTAGTGGGCAAAGAGCTCAACCCAGACCTGGGCCTCCTTTCGACCCCCACCTTAGGAAACCCCCTTCCACCCTCCTTCTATGTTATTGGAGCTTTGTGTTAAACGCTGTGGTATGTAAGACACACAGATGGGAGACTTAAAGTGAAGCAAGAACAACTCTGAGCATCCCAAAGAATCATTGCAATATCCCTGACCTCCAAGAAGTGTCCAAATTTCAATAGATTAAAATTAAGGAAATCTTGCTCACTATATTCTTGAAGATTCAGACACAAAATGCATTAAAGGTTCTAAGAGAAACTGAAGCCAAGACATGGCATCCACTTTCTTTAACCAGAGACAGTCGACTTCATTGACATGTAACCCGTACAGTCACACAGACACCATGTTTAAAAGAGCCCGTAGGTATTTTGATGCTCTGTGGTTACCATCTTGAAATTCTTAAACTTTTTTTAAAATTTTTATTTATTTATTTGAGAGAGAGAGAGCATGTGAGAGAGGAAGCATGAGAGGAGAGAGGTCAGTGAGAGAAGCAGATTCCCTGCCAAGCAGGGATCCCGATGTGGGACTCGATCCCGGGACTCCAGGATCATGACCTGAGCTGAAGGAACTCGATTAACCAACTGATTCACCCAGGAGCCCATAATTCTTAAACTTTTTAAACAAGGGGCCCCGTATTTTCACTTTGCACTGACCCCCTGTACGTTACATAGTCAACCCTAACCAGGGTTACTCTTGTATTGGCAACACCTCTAAACGGCCAGGGAACATAATTTGTGTATGATGCAAAACCAAAAAGAACTGAAATCAGGGAAACTCTAAGGGATAGAATGCCTCTCTTGTGGCTACTGGCCCACAAAATTTTTCTTCCAAATTGTCTGAAGTTTTTCACTTCACTTTGTCAATGGTCTGTATGTTTTTTCCATTGGGAAAAAGAACAGTGAAGGAGGAAATGAAGGGAGAGAAGAAAAGAATCTCTTTTTAAAAAAAAAGTAACATCATAAACATGCCAGTATATCAGCCATTCACATGAGAGTATGAATTAATTGAATCTGCCTGCTTCTCAAAGCTACCATCGTTCCACTGGGTAGTCAGCAAGAGGGATGTGGGAGGAGTGGTCTGTAGCAGGAGTCCTGGTGAGATAGATGCTATGGCAGTGGCCTCTGGGCAGCATTGAGGACATTGAGGTCCAGGAATGAAAGGGCAGGTACTGGGGCACCTGGGTGGCTCAGTCATTAAGCATCTGCCTTTGGCTCAAAACATCATCCCAGGGTCCTGGCATCGAGCCCCACATCGGGCTCCCTGCTCAGCTGGAAGCTTGCTTCTCCCTCTCCTTCTGCCCCTACTTGTGTTCCCTCTCTCGCTGTGTCTCTGCCAAATAAATAAATAAATAAATAAATATTTTTTTTAAAAAGAAAGAAAGAAAGGACAGGTACTCCAGAGGGCAGGTGAGGGGTACGGAAAAGGAATATCGTGATAATTGTAAATTTCTCTGCCTTTTCAAGAAGCTTGCCTGGTACAGGTTAGTGCCCAAGAAAAGTCAAATCTTTTCTCCCTCTAGTCACCATGAATCCTATTCCACAATGAATTTTGGAATTAATTGACGTCATTAATTTAGCTCCATCATCTTCCAAAGACATCTACAGGCTGGCTTAGCATACACACATTAAATAGGTTTTCTGAGGGAAAATACCCCTAAAATTCCCAACTTCTGATTTATAAGTTAATTTTCAGGATACCTCCTCTCTACTGAAAAGTTAAATACAGGCTGAATTCTATTTCGCTGATGCATAGAATCAACACAAATACAGAAACTACATTCCTACAAATGAGATTTTTTTAAAAATGTGCATTGGTCCTTTCTCCAGTACATTCATTTAGTAAAATAAACAAAACAATGACTTTCATCATTTTTTGTCAGAAATATTGGCAATTGAAATTGAATGATCAGATACTTTAACTTAAATGTAATGGGCACTTTGCTTCCAGAGACTCTAAGTTCCTAATTCATCTTTATGTGAAATGAAATATAGATGAGTTTCCATATATCCATGGAAACCAGCAAAAATCACTTGCCCATTTGACAGAGAGACAGACAAGTCAATGATGAGACCCAGTTCTCAGCTTAACACTTTTCTCACTCCACTGGCCCAGATTTTGATAATCACCAGCACAGACCTGTGTGGCCCACAAAGCCTTTCTCCCGGAACGCTAGCAGGAAGCTGGTAAAACTTACACAGCACCTACTATGGGCCACTTTAAATGCTTTTCCTCTAATCTTAATGACAGTTTTGAAATAGGGGCTATTGGCCCCATTTTACAGATGAGGAAACCAAGGTGCAAAGTCACATGGCAAGCAAGGTCATATTGGGCTTAGGACTACCTGTCCTCTACTGACACTATACCAACTCCCAGGGTAGAGGATTGGGACAGCAGGATATTCTGGGTAGGTGAAGGGAGAGGAGAGAATTTGGGGAGAATGAATACTAAACACTCACTCCCCACAATATTATTACCTCACAGTCAGGCAAGTTACCAGCCATGGGAGGACAGAAAGAGGCTCACACTTTTCTGGTGAAGATGATCTCAGCCCCAGAACCCACCTGTTACTCTATCAATAAAGATGATGATAACCACAACAGTAATTTCTTGAGTATCCACTCCATGCCACCTATTAAAAATGCATTATCTCCTTTAATTCCCACACAAATCCCACTGTAATCCCCATTTTGCAGGTAGAGAAACTGAGGTCAGGAAAGTAAAGCACTGCCCAGTAATATACCGCAAACCAACAGTTTAGACTTCTAGCCCCCACAGTTGGACTCCAGAGCACACATTCCACCTCTTATGTAATAATCCTACAGACAGAGCTGGGCTACCTTTGATTATTCTACAGAAAAGGATTTCCTGACACTATCCTGGAAATCATGGGTAAAAAGCATTCCACCCACCTAGCTTAAATCAGGAAGGTTTCCTACATGAACTTGCCTCCCCATAAAAGATTTCTAGAAGACGGAAATTGTTCTACTCATCTGAGACTGATGGACTTTGTAGACTCTGTGGCTTAAAAATAAGGGGCCAGGGAAATTTCTAAAACAATGCCCAAAGAAAAAGAAGCACCAGACAGAAAGCAGAGCCATTACAAAGGGAAGTTAATGGATGATTCAGAAGTGGCAATGTCATTGACTGGGGCCTTAAAGTTGGCATCTAGGAAGCTAAATAAAAGGTTTTGGCAATCAGGAAGTAAGAGAATACAAATAGTATTGGTAATTCTTGGCATTGATGAACATTACAGCAGGGCCAGCCAGGGAAAGGTACTTAAACGGAACCAACAAATCTAAATGGCAGGCCAGGGAGGCTTGGAGGCAGGGTTCGAAATGTGAGTCTTAGTTGGGTACAAAGTCAGGGGAGCAGAACTCTCTAGACTCTGTGTGGATAAATGGGGGAGAAAGTAATACAGCTTGTATGTGGGGCCAGTGGGCTGATAGGCTGGTAAGAAGGGACGTTCAGAAGGCAGCCTGCTTGGGGAGTAGCATTCCCAATTCATTCCCATCAACCAAGAATTAGGGTTTAGTCATCAGATTTAAATAAAAAAGGGTCCATGGGGGACCTGGGTGGCTCAGTTGGTTAAGCAACTGCCTTCAGCTCAGGTCATGATCCTGGAGTCCTGGGATCAAGTCCCATATCAGGCTCCTTGCTCAGCAGCAGGGAGTCTGCTTCTCCCTCTGACCCTTTCCCCTCTCATGCTCTCTCTCTCACTGTCTCTCAAGTAAATAAAAAAAATCTAAAAGAAAGAAAGAAAGGAAGGAAGGAAGGAAGGAAGGAAGGAAGGAAATAATGTTGCCCCTTTAAAAAAATTAATAATAAGACAAAAAGTCCAAAAGGGTCCAAACCAAAAATAAATTGGTAAAAATTTCTGGAGGGTAATTTGTCAATATCTCTGGTAAAATGTGTTTTACTTCTATGAATTCACTTGCTTAAGTGTGCAGAAATAAAGGCACACACCTATGTATTATAGCATTGTTTGTGACAGAAATATTAGGAAAAACATAACTCCATACATCTGTACAATGGCATATATGTAGTCATTAATTAGCAAGACAGGAAACAACATGTGTTGGTGAGGATGCGGAGAAAGGGGAACCCTCTTACACTGTTGGTGGGAATGCAAGTTGGTGCAGCCACTTTGGAAAACAGTGTGGAGATTCCTCAAGAAATTAAAAATAGAGCTTCCCTATGACCCTGCCATTGCACTCCTGGGTATTTACCACAAAGATACAGATGTAGTGAAAAGAAGGGCCATCTGTACCCCAATGTTTATAGCAGCAATGGCCACGGTCGCCAAACCGTGGAAAGAACCAAGATGCCCTTCAACGGACGAATGGATAAGGAAGATGTGGCCCATATACACTATGGAGTATTATGCCTCCATCAGAAAGGATGAATACCCAACTTTTGTAGCAACATGGACAGGACTGGAAGAGATTATGCTGAGTGAAATAAGTCAAGCAGAGAGAGTCAATTATCATATGGTTTCACTTATTTGTGGAGCATAACAAATAGCATGGAGGACAAGGGGAGATGGAGAGGAGAAGGGAGTTGAGGGAAAGTGGAAGGGGAGGTGAACCATGAGAGACTATGGACTCTGAAAAACAATCTGAGGGTTTTGAAGGGGCGGGGGGTGAGAGCTTGGGGGAACCAGGTGGTGGGTATTAGAGAGAGCACGCATTGCATGCAGCACTGGTTGTGGTACAAAAACAATGAGTACTGTTACGCTAAAAAGAAATTTTTAAAAAAAGGAATTAGATATATCTCTAACTACTCACAATGAAGATGTCTGAGACACACTATCAAGGGGGAAATAAACAGGTGCATTTGTGTATTATAAACAAATTTATATAAACAGAAAAGTAATTTGTTTACATGTTCCTATAGAAAATATCTCATCTCATAAATTTTTTATAGGTGGCTTAAAATGTTCCAGGCACTGTTTTACACTCTTTATAAATACTAAGTCATTTCATCCTCATGACAACTCTGAGGTAAGTACTATTAATGATCTGCCTTTCAGATGAGAAACAGAGGCCTCAGAGAGACCGAGGTCATGACAAGGGTCTGACCTAGACAGTCTGGCCCAGCATTCTCTTAAACATTGCAGTTTGGTTCTCTTTCCAGATTGCTCTAACTTTCTTAAAACAGAAGTTATTGTGTTTATTATAAAAAAAAAAAAAAAAACTAAGAATTAAGAGGGAGAAAAGAAGAGTCTCCACCTGTTTGAAGCATTATCAGTGCTTTTTCTAAGGCATAAACCTATGTTCCTGCTTCATGGTCCCAGGGTTTAGGACAGAATTCAGAAATAATAGCACGTAATTTGCCTTTTAAGTAAAAGAAACAGCAGAATTTGTTTCAACTCTTTTTTTGTTTGTTTTCTGTTTTTTTTATTTTGTTTTTATTTTTATTTTATTTTATTTTTTTGTTTTAAGTTTTACTGCTTCATGCAATCTAGCCCAGGAAAGCAAGTGGCTTTAGAGACTCTGTTTTAGGAGATGCAACCATAAGACCCTGTGAGAATGGCCAGGAGTCAAGACCCCAGCCAAGGAGCTCTCACCTAAGTCTCCCTGCAGCAAGAAGGCCAGGCACAGGTGGGGAGAAGTGGGCCTGTCCTAGAGTGCTGCTGTGCAGGACACAGGCTGCGGATATCCCCACCTCAAGCAGGTCTTGGGAATCTCAGAGTAATCGCCCTTCCCTCTAAGGGGGACACTTAAATTAATAGAAATGAATCACATTTACTTTCCAGTGGTAGTTTTGGCATCTACGAGCTGGGGGATCATTACCGTGTTTCGATTTAACTGAGGACATCACACATAAAGGTCTTTTGGATGTACTGAGGGCTGTGTAAGAGAATGTGGAGAACAAATAAGAAAATGTAATTACCTGGCAAACAAAAAAGAGAGGAAGCTTCAGTCAAGAGGGGTCCTCAAGTTCAGACTGAGGAGGGAAACACCCCCTAGGCCACACATATGGAAATAAATGAGAGTGCATGAGTGGGATAGGGGATCCCAGGGACACTGGTGGGAAGGGGCCCCACAATGGCCAGAAAATTTAGTTGAAAATAACAGGAACCAAGGTCACTTACAGAAAAGAGGGTGGGTGCAGTACTGCAAGGACACATGGAAACCAGTGGCCATTCACTACCAGCTAAGAGCCAAACTGGAAACAGGAAATCCAGCAGGTATCCTGATTGCAGAATTCCCAGACCTGCCAAAATTTCAATCGGTGGATATTCTTTAACCCACCTACATGGCAGAAGCAAGTAGTGATTCTATTTGGTCACCTTCCCCAGACTTCCAAAAAATCAAGAGACAGTTCCAACATCTAAAGCAAGTTGGCAGTGTCCTTGGCTCCCTGAATTATTTTGCAATCTGCTGCTCACACCTCTTAGCCTCCTTGACAGGAGGAAAGGGAGAGACAGCATTTCCGTTTCTCTGTGTGATGCCAATTTCTTTTCTCTTTTCATTTCTATCTTCCTTCTTCTTCTATGACATTTCTTTGGCTGCCTGGGAAGTCATTTACAGTCTCCCTTATGGCATCCCTCCCACAGTCATGAACCTTCCCTATGGTACATTTCTGTAATACTTTAATTGATTGCTCAGAATGGAATCATTCCACTATCTGCATTGAGGCTTGACTACACCCACAGCTGTAGCTCCCAGGGCCCATGGCAATTCAACTGCACCACGGAGAGCAGGGTCCAGAAGCCTGAGTGCAAATCTCATCTCAGCGGTCCTAGTTTTACCTGAGGATCTGTCCTAGTTAGGTTTCTACTAACATCTGAGCCTGAAACAAGGACTTGGTGTGAGTAGTTTATTTGGGAGGTGATCCCAGGAAGCAAATATGGGGTGGGGAAGTTGGGGATGGGGGGAGATTTTGAGAGAGAAAGTGAAAAACTCAAGTTAAGGGTTATGTTATCCAGACGGCCTTGATAGGCAAAGGAGGCTCTGTTTTGTTGGGGACCTCTGGAAAGTGTTCAGATTCCTTCCAGAATTGGCATCCTAAGGAGTGAGAGGCTGACTTTGGAGCCACAGAACACAACCCCCTTCTTTGAAAGGCTGTCCTAGGGGTCTGCATGCCTCTCCACTTTCTAGTTGCGTCTGTGCGTGGCCCAAGAGGGCTGCTATGATTTTGAAAGCCTTTCAGGCAGAACGAGGTGGGGGGAAGCTAAGTTTGGGGCAAGTTGTGTTTAACAGAAGCAAATTAGGAACTTGCAGGAAACTCCACTGCTTCACAGCCAAATTCAGGAGTGGGCTGACGGGTGTGACAGAAAATCTCGGCTGGGATGTGTCTGCTTGCTCAAAGCAACATGTGCACATGGTTTAAAAAAAAAAAAAAAAAGTCAAGTAGAAAAGAGTGTCCAGATCTTCCTGGACTTGCAACGGGGTTACATTCCAAAAAACTCACTTTAAATTAAAACTGTCAGAAGTTAAAAATGCATTTATACCCCTACCCTATCAAATATCACAGCTTAGCCTAGCAGACCTTAAACTTGCTCAGGACACTGACATTCGCCTACAATTAAGCAAAATCATCAGACACAAAGCCTAGATTATACTAAAGTGTTGACTATCTCATGCAACTGACTGAGTGCTATACTGAAAGTGGCCAACAGAAAGGTTGCCCGGGTACAGAATGGTGGTATGTGTATCAGTGGTTCACCCTGGTGATGGCGGGGCCGACTGGGAGCGGCCACTGTCCAGCATCATGGGAGGGGATCGCACCACATATCACTAACTCGAGAGAAGATCAAAATTTTCAAAGTTCAAAGTACAGTCTCTACTGATTAAATATTGCCTTCACACCACCCTAAAATTAAAAAATCCTATGTTGAACCATTATAAGTTGGGGAGCATCTGAATAGTAAAAAGCAGGAACTTCATACTTGCCCCCCCATACCAAGACCCAGTCTCCAGAGTCAACTACTTACAACCATTACTGACTCTTCTGACAGCTCCAAAGACCTCTATTTCTTATTCTTCTGCAAAAGCAATGCATTATAATCATCCCTCGTCTCCATACTAAGGATTTCTCAAGAAGCTTTGGGGGAGGGGGGGTTCTGAGCTACCTTTTTGCCCAAGGAATCACAGATAAGAAAATATGAGAGGGATTTGACCCAGCTTAGCTCTCTGCTTCTCATCAAGGTCAGGGGGTACCTGGATTCACACACACAGTTTTATTTCCATGCCTGAGATGACTGCAGGAAACAGACATAGCCATGGTGATGCAAAGACAGAATCCCAGAGCGGGAAATAAATGGAATTACGTATCTGGAAAATTGGTGCCACAGACACAGCAAATTGCTTTGGGTGAGCGTTGATTCAAACAAGAATTGAATTTCAGAAAACACTCTACCCAACATGAGGAGATATCTGACCACGTGGCAGGTTTTCTGTGACAACTCAGATCTTCTTTTCCTCCAGACAGTGCAGGGTATCATTTACTTGTGTGATGAAGGTGATGTCTATGGGCAGATGTATAGCTCGAATTTGCTGGGATAAACACCATTATAGATATCCTATCCAAGTGGCTCCTTGGGGCACTTGTGAAAACACATGTATGGTAGCACAAGACATTACTGATAATGGTAAGCCCAGCAGCTGTGTACCTGTCTTGACACACCTCTCAGCATTGCCACACTTAGCCACATTTATAATTCCAAGCAAATTACTTCACCATCAGTAGATGTGCCTTGGATTACTCATCAGTAAATGAGTGGTAATACGAGTATCTACTTCAAAAGATCATTATACAGATTAAATGAGATAGCACAGTGCTTCTCCATACATCTGGGGTAAAAGAACATATTTCTAAAATTTTCAATCTGGTGTGGATGGATGTTCTTAAAAATGCAATGAAAATATCAACCATAGAGCAGTGACAAATACAAATTGCTAAACACAAATACCCAGTTCCTGTGTATCTCTCATGGTAAACTGGTAACAAGTGTTCACCGATCATCACCAGTCCAAGGACCACACTTAGAGTGACACTGCAATTAATCACATATATGCAGGGCTTCCCATGGTGTCTGGTATACAGTAAGTGCTCAGTAAATGTTGGCTTTTCTAATTATTATTCCCTGTGGTATGTCCAATTTTATGGTAAACGCTTTTGCTGATGGGAACAACGTTGTTACAACCATCTCTGCTAAGCAGGAGCAAGCTGAACTGAGAGCAAATTAAAAGCAATGAGCTAAAATAAAATAAGAGGGAAGGCTTTAATCTTAATTGTGAGAGAAAATCAAGAGGCTAACTGCAGAAAGTACCCAACTCTCCATTTCCACCCCACAGAACAGTGCACTAGTTGAAGAGACAGGTCAGTCAGCACAGATGTGGGGGTGGGGATTATCTCATTGCCTGGAGAGCCCAGAACAAAAGGCTCCTGGACCTGGAGGTCAGGGGAGATGGGAGGACTGGAAGCTGAAACGAATAGGGTACTGAATCTGAGTGTGGGCAAGTATTTTCAAGGTTTCCTAATAAGAACTCCAAATGCAAGTGCTGGCATAGGAATGCAGGAATGCATAAGAGCATGTCTGGCCAGGAGGTTCTGAGTCCTGACAGTGACCCCCTTCACAGACTGCTTCAACACACTGGCTGTACACCAAGTCTGTGTGCAGAGGGTTATACCAGTCAGAGTTCTCCAGAGAAATAGAACAGAATGTATGTTCACTACACAGGATTACATGAACAACAACAAAAAAAAGGTGTGCGTTTATATTTATTTAGACAAAGAGATTTATTATAAGGTATCAGCTCATATGATTATGGAGGCTGAACAGTCCCACCATCTGCAGTCTATGAGCTGGATTCCCAGGTAGGCCAGTGGTGTAGGTTGGGGGTCTGAAAGCTGGAGAACCCATGGAATAGATCTTAATCCAAGTCTGGAGTCTAGACAACCAGGAGCACCCAAGGCAGGTAAAGACTGATGTTAGAACCCCATCAATCAAGCAGAGTGAGAATTCGACCTTCCTCTATCTCACCACTTCATTCAGGCCCTCAAGGGATTGGATGTTGCCCACCCACATGGAGAAGGCTATCTGCTTTACTCACCCCACCAATTCAAATGCTTACCTCTTCTGGAATCATCTTTGCAAACATACCCAGGAATTATGTTTAATCTGATCTGGGCATCTCATGGTCCAGTCAGACTGACACATAAAATTTATCATCATGAAGGGTAATTTTCCTTCACAAAGCCAGCTAGATAAAGCCTTTGTAATTGCCTATGGTCTAGCCTGAAAAAAAAAACCACACATAGGTTTTTTGTGTGTGTTGTTTTTTTTTTGGTTTTTTTTTTTTTTTGGCCAGGAACTGAACTCCCCACATGCGATCAAGGTAATGTCCTAAGAAAGGGCAAAATTTGAATGACAAGCACTTGCTCTTTGATATAGCCTTTTTGGAAGAATACTCTAACTCAACAAATGACCCTGATTGAGGAAAAGTCTTTCCTAATACAGGTGTTTGATAATCAACAGATAACACCATTTAGGAATTTCAACTCAAAAACAAAAGAAAGTTCTAAAAATAATTTGAACAAAATGAAGGTTTTTTTTTTTTTAATTATGATGAGAATTCTGTAATATAGCAAAAACTCAGCTCTTTCTCCCTAAGGAATATTTTTAAAAAATCATTCCATGAGCAATAGACCTGGTTATAACTTTCCACATAATATTTCCAAATACAGGAGTAGGAAAATACCCACATAGCCACAGAATTCTTATTAGTTCTGCCCAGTAATTTATCAGCCATGATTCTATCATTGCGTACTTCTTCAGTCTCTTATGATTAAGACATTTTTTTTAGAAAGATTTATTTATTTGAGAGAGAGAGCGAGCACAGGGGAGGGACATAGGGAGAGAGAAAATCCTCAAGCAGATTCCCCACTGAGTGTGGAACCTGACACAGGGCTCAATCCCAGGACCCGAGATCATGACCTGGGACAAATCAAGAGTCCAACACTTAACTGACTGAGCCACCCAGGTACCCCTAAGACATTCTTTTTAAGAAGGTCCTCACCAGGTTGGACAGAGCCCAAATGTATGTGATAAAAGTGGTAAGCTACAAAAAATGGGAATCTTTAGCAGGAAAAAGAAACTCAGAGGACTGAGAGATGATGACATGATAACTAACTTTAATATTTCAAAGAGAAATTAACCGGGGCCAATGAATAAAAGTAACAGAGAAACACATTTAAGCTACACATACATATATAAGCAAACAAATATTTTAACATAGGAACATTCAAGAGTTTTTAACAATGGGCCACCTAATGAGAAAACCATATATTTGCAGCTCCAGGAATTTTTTAATGATAATAATGGTGACGGATGAATTAAAGCATGGATACAAAAGCAACACACACCAAAAGTTTTATCAAATTTATTCAATCAAAGGGCATAATAATATTGATCAAGTTGATGAAAATAATGGAACTAACAGAAATAAACTGGTCTCAAAACAGTTGAGATCTATTCAATACACATATGTCTAAATTGAGACTCAGGATTTATCCCAGATAGCAGCTCTTGTATTTCAACTTGCATTGAACACTTTCATGAAAAAAGAATATATTTTTATACTTAGGTAGAAGAAAATGTTAACCAAACTTTAGCTGTATAAATTTCATAACAGTTCTGGAGTAAATTACTGACTTTTAGCATGACAGAGATTCTATATCACCTTGGAAATCTTAATTATCCCTTAGCATAATCAAGTCCCCTCCTAGCTACGCCAAAGAATTTGTCACGTCCTGAGGCTTGCGTTTGAAAGACTATTGCAGAAAGTTAATGTAAAATTTATACTCCTCCAATGTCTGTGAATTTCCTCTGAAATTGTCTTCATTTCCATAAAATAACTCTGGAATTCCACAAAACATATGATTCTCCTGAGCTCAGGACAGTTCAGCAAGAGGAAATGAGCAGGGTCTCCAATTACCACCTCCAAAAACCACTCATGAGCCACTTAGGATGTTTTCAGTAGCTACAACTCAAACTGGCTCACACACTGAACAAGATTTATTGGCTCGCATAATTGAAGTTCAAAGCTGGCACAGATCTTAGGCATGATTTATTCAGGACTCCAGCTCAATATCTTTTCACTTCTCTTTATTGTTATCTCATGTGTGAACTTCCTTAGGATGGCTTCCCAGTACAACACAATGATGGCAGCAAGTTCAGTCTTTATATCCATATTCTTCATCATTCACAAACGACAAAGAGAGAGATTTCCTATGTCCTGGAGCTTCTAGTAAATGAGTATCACATTGATTAAACACTCTGAACCAACCCCTGGGACTAAAGGAATGTCATGCACTGAATGGCTTAGAACTGGGTTGTCTGAAGCAACAATTGTAGAAGCAGAGGAGGCAAGGCAAGACCTGGATTTGTATAGCATTTGCCAATTTCAGCGGTATAAATGATTCCACCATAGCCAATATGGTGAGAGGAAGAGAGAGAATTAAAAAAAAAAACCATGAAGAATGCCAGCGATAATGTCAAAGAGAAGGAAGAAGTAGCAATTTGAAAGTACTGGGGGAAAAATAATACCTTTTCCTGATGGTACGCTACTGAGGTAAGTCCACTTGACAAAATGACAAAACTGCAATAGAAGATACCTAAAATATTAACAGTTGTTATTTTTGATGGTGAAATTACAGGTGATCTTATCTGTTTTCTGTTATTTTTTTTTTATTATGTTAGTCACCATACAGTACTTCATTAGTTTTTGATACAGTGTTCGATGATTCATTATTTGCATAACACCCAGTGCTGATTACAACACCTGCCCTCCTTAACACCCAACACTGGGCTAACCCATCCCCTCACCCTCGTCCATATGAATATGTAGCATACCATTTTCATAATAGAAAAAAGTGGTAAGTTCTTAATATTATTTGCCAAAACAAAACTAAAGCACATCAAGGAACACATGCCAGAATTCAGCACTCCCACTGCAGTATTCTCTATTTAATTAAGTAGAATCAATCAGCAAGCATTCCTGTCATGCAAAAGAATAGAATGAAATTCTTTAGTAAAGGAAATGGCTGTTTTTCCCCATAAATTTGCTTTTCTGCAATAGTCATGCAAATATTCATTGATCACCCTTTATCTATGATAATAGTTTTCATGAATTGTTCTTTGTTGACATTTTTGTTGGCATTGATCTTTTTAATAATACTCCAAAATTTTAATTGTAATAAAAATCATCAAAATGAGGGTATGTTTTACAGATTAATCATCTTACTCAACTACCACTGTGGTGCTTACTTAGAGCTGCAAATCACAAAAAAACTGAGAAAAAATGATGAAGTTGATGGACTAGCAAAACTACCTATTAATTATGTTAGGAACTTAAATTATCAAAAACTAAGTGGTTCTCCTTGCTTAAAAAATTATAATGTCTGAGTGGCAGATGAAATGAAAGAAGACAGAAATTCATCTTCCTCTGCCCCTCATTCATAAACCTTTTTGTTAATTTCAAAATGGAAAGTTGGGAAAATTAATGAGATTTTTTCCTGAAGCATATCCCTCTAAGCTTACATATATTTAAATTAGAAGTTCACAAAAATAGTGTGTGCTATTTTAGTGACTCTTAAAAATAATTTGGTAACCCCCAAAAAACAATCTCAAGAGATAAAGAAACCATACAAATATATTTAAGAAATAAGTATCTGAGTCTATGTTTTTTCCCCTTAAGTCTTTTTTTTCAAATCAAAAATTTCAGATGAAGTTTTTTTTTAAGTCCACTCAAGTATATATGCATATTTCTGTATCTAGCATAAGGAAGCTTATTATTTGGTCATATCAAAAAAGCAGCAAATTATAGGACCATGACACTGATATTCATATGCCAGAATACCTATGTCTGAATGATTTACAGTAGTATGACCTTGAGAATAGATGATTTTTCTCCCCAGACATAGGTCTTCCATACTAAATTAGTTACTCCTTAAAGTTGTGGAGGCCGAGAAAAATCAAGGCCATCCCACCTCAGGTTTAGCCTTAGCATAAATACAGCCATCTCAGACCCCTGTGCCCAAGGGCTGAACTTTCCCCTACTTTATTTTAGTTCCAGGAAGCCCCACCCTACTTTAGTTCTAAGGACCCCCCACACTACTTTAGGAAGCCCCACCCTGCTTTGGTTCCAGAAACCCACAGCCCGCTTTAGTAACAGGAACCCATAAATACCCCTGCCTTAGTTAAGCTCAGGGTCCTACTCCACTGCATCGAGTATACTTGGGCCCAAGCTTAAGCATGTCACCTCAGGATCCAAGTCCCTACTCTGCTGTGTTGGGTATACTTGGGCACAAGCTTAAGCTTGTCAAATAAACCCTCATGTGATTGCATCATTGCTTGGCTCCTTAGTGGTCTCTCAGACGTGAAAACTTGGGGGCAACAAAGCAAAGGATTCTTGAGGACAAGAATCTTTATGTCACCGGCACATTTATGTATTGATGGACATATAATGGTTTTTCAGACAGTATTTGTTGAATATATAAGTCAGCAATTGAAGCTCTGCTTTGCCCTATATCTCAAATTCACTAATTCAGAAACCACTGTAGACTTAAATAAGCAGAGATATAAAGCTTAATGACGGACAGAGTCACACAGTAGCTTCTCAAGTCTATCCTTTCTAAGTCAAGGAAACCATGGCATCGCCATATTACTGGAATCCAATGCCTAATTCAAGCATCCAGGGGCCCTCCCAGCAAGCTATGAAGACAAGCACCAGGTGTCCTTTTGGAACCGAGTCCTGAGTTATGGTGCTCTTCTGTCAATAAATTCTCCCTTTTCTAGTCTTACATTCTTCTCCTCCCAGGACAAATAGTCTCAACATCAACCTTCTCATGTCTTCCCCCAGTTCCTCTAGGTTTTTCTTAGCCAGATTCTGCAATTCCTTTGTGAGGACCATTTCTTCCTGAATCCAGATCCATATTTTCCTATTCAGACTGAGCAGAGACCTGAATCTGGTTATTGGCCTAAAGGCAATGAGGGAGGGTAGGAGTTGTACTCAAGAAGAACAAGGAAGGGGCACCTGGGTGGCTCAGTGGGTTAAAGCCTCTGCCTTCGGCTCAGGTCATGGTCCCAGGGTCCTGGGATCAAGCCCCGAGTCGGGCTCTCTGCTCAGCAGGGAGCCTGCTTCCTCCTCTCTCTCTCTGCCTGCTTCTCTGCCTACTTGTGATCTTTGCCTGTCAAATGAATAAATAGAATCTTTTAAAAAAAAAATTTTAAAAAAAGAAGAACAAGGAAGTTATCTACCTTACCTGAGCCTTTACATGGTACCCAGGCTATTGGGGGAGCAGGGGATTTCCTTTGGAAAGAGAGAAGGAGTTGCTACTGCCAAATAAGAATCCAGAACTATTGGGAATTTAAGATTACCTATTGCTTGCCTCAAAATCCCCCATCTTTTCCTATCAAGGTCCTAACATTAACATAGGCAGACCTGTTGAGGTCTTATACTACTCCCACCCTTAAAATTAAATTCAGAGGTTTATTTTCAGCACAGTCCTTATGGTAGCCATAAGAAATAGTCTTTTAAAGCAGCTGTAGGAACACACAGGCTTGCAGAACATGACTTAAATGTGTCTGTGATTCTGTTTACAAACCAATGCCATCAAAAGAAGATATCTCATGCCACAATCCTTATAAATCTTCTTTCTCCCATAACAACCAAGTGCATCAGGAATACAACTTCTAACTGCACCTCTCAATAAACCACAATTGAAAATTTTAGTAACTGAGATGTGTATTAAACAGAATAATGCCCCCCTCAATGATGTCTATATCCCAATCCTAGAAACAGTGAATGTTATTTTACATATTAATAAAAGAGATCACAGCTGTGATCAGAATTAAGTATATTGACATGGGGAGATTATCCTGGATTATCAGGTGGATCCAATCTTGATTTCATGACTCCTTAAAAACACTTTTCCTATCTGGGTTAAACAAAGCGATGTGACGATGGGAGAAGGGTCAGAGGGATGCTTTGTGACTGGCCTTTGAATATAGAGGAAGGGTCCACAAGCCAAGGAATTCAGGTAGCTTCTAGAAACTGGAAAAGGGAAGGAAATGGATTCTTCCTAGACCCTCCAGAAGGAACACAGACCTACTGATTCCTTGATTTTTAGCCCAGCAAGACCCATGTTGGACTTCTAACCTAACAGAATTCAAGAAATCAATACGCTTGTGTTGTGTTAAGCCACTAAGATTATGGTAATTTGTCACAACAGCAATAAAAATCTAATTCAGAATGATGTTGCATGCCAGGGTTATTAACAGTCTACTTACTGCCAGCAATGGAGTTCATATGGATTTCAGACAGGCATGGAGGCAATGTTTTGTTTTTTTGTTTGTTTGTTTTTTGTTTTTTTGTCTCTTAGCACTGATAGGTTTTTTTTTTAATTTAAATTCAATTAGCCAACATACAGTGCACCTTTAGTTTCAGATGTAGAGTTCGATAATTGATCAGTTGCATGCATATTAATTCCAGTGCTCATCACAAGTCTTCCTTAATGCCCCTCACCCATTTACCTCATCCCCCACCACTACCCCTCCAGAAAACCTGTTTGTTTCCTATAGTTAAGACTCTCTCATAGTTTGTCTCCCTCTCTGATTTCTTTCCATTTCATTATCCCTCCCTTCCCCTATGACCCTCTGTGCTGTTTTGTATATCACACATATGAGTAAAACCTATGGTAATTGTCTTTTTCTTTTTTTTTCTTTTTTTTAAATTTTTTATTTTTCATAAACATATATTTTTATCCCCAGGGGTACAGGTCTGTGAATCGCCAGGTTTACACACTTCACAGCACTCACCAAAGCACATACCCTCCCCAATGTCCATAACCCCACCCCCCTTCTCCCAACCCCCCTCCCCCCAGCAACCCTCAGTTTGTTTTGTGAGATTAAGAGTCACTTATGGTTTGTCTCCCTCCCAATCCCATCTTGTTTCATTTATTCTTCTCCTACCCACTTAAGCCCCCATGTTGCATCACCACTTCCTCATATCAGGGAGATCATATGATAGTTGTCCGTCTCCTCTTGACTTATTTCGCTAAGCGTGATACACTCTAGTTCCATCCACGTTGTTGCAAATGGCAAGATTTCATTTCTTTTGATGGCTGCATAGTATTCCATTGTGTATATATACCACCTCTTCTTTATCCATTCATCTGTTGATGGACATCTAGGTTTTTTCCATAGTTTGGCTATTGTGGACATTGCTGCTATAAACATTCGGGTGCACGTGACCCTTTGGATCACTATGTTTGTATCTTTAAGGTAAATACCCAGTAGTGCAATTGCTGGGTCATAGGGCAGTTCTATTTTCAACATTTTGAGGAACCTCCATGCTGTTTTCCAGAGTGGCTGCACCAGCTTGCATTCCCACCAACAGTGTAGGAGGGTTCCCCTTTCTCCGCATCCTCGCCGGCATCTATCATTTCCACACTTGTTGATTTTAGCCATTCTGACTGATGTGAGGTGATATCTCATTGTGGTTTTGATTTGTATTTCCCTGATGCCGAGTGATATGGAGCACTTTTTCATGTGTCTGTTGGCCATCTGGATGTCTTCTTTGCAGAAATGTCTGTTCATGTCCTCTGCCCATTTCTTGATTGGATTATTTGTTCTTTGGGTGTTGAGTTTGCTAAGTCCTTTATAGATTTTGGACACTAGTCCTTTATCTGATATGTCGTTTGCAAATATCTTCTCCCGTTCTGTCAGTTGTCTTTTGATTTTGTTAACTGTTTCCTTTGCTGTGCAAAAGGTTTTGATCTTGATAAAATCCCAATAGTTCATTTTTGCCCTTGCTTTCCTTGCCTTTGGCGATGTTCCTAGGAAGATGTTGCTGCGGCTGAGGTCAAAGAGGTTGCTGCCTGTGTTCTCCTCAAGGATTTTGATGGATTCCTTTCGCACATTGAGGTCCTTCATCCATTTTGAGTCTATTTTTGTGTGTGGTGTAAGGAAATGGTCCAATTTCATTTTTCTGCATGTGGCTGTCCAATTTTCCCAACACCATTTATTGAAGAGGTTGTCTTTTTTCCATTGGACATTCTTTCCTGCTTTGTCGAAGATTAGTTGACCATAGAGTTGAGGGTCTATTTCTGGGCTTTCTATTTTGTTCCATTGATCTATGTGTCTGTTTTTGTGCCAGTACCATGCTGTCTTGATGATGACAGCTTTGTAATAGAGCTTGAAGTCCAGAATTGTGATGCCGCCAACTTTGGCTTTCTTTTTCAATATTCCTTTGGCTATTCGAGGTCTTTTCTGGTTCCATATAAATTTTAGGATTATTTGTTCCATTTCTTTGAAAAAGATGGATGGTACTTTGATAGGAATTGCATTAAATGTGTAGATTGCTTTAGGTAGCATAGACATTTTCACAATGTTTATTCTTCCAATACAGGAGCATGGAACATTTTTCCATTTCTTTGTGTCTTCCTCAATTTCTTTCATGAGTACTTTATAGTTTTCTGAGTATAGATTCTGTGTCTCTGGTCAGGTTTATTCCTAGGTATCTTATGGTTTTGGGTGCAATTGTAAATGGGATTGACTCCTTAATTTCTCTTTCTTTTGTCTTGCTGTTGGTGTAGAGAAATGCAACTGATTTCTGTGCATTGATTTTATATCCTGACACTTTACTGAATTCCTGTATAAGTTCTAGCAGTTTTGGAGTGGAGTCTTTTGGGTTTTCCACATATAGTATCATATCATCTGCGAAGAGTGATAATTTGACTTCTTCTTTGCTGATTTGGATGCCTTTAATTTCCTTTTGTTGTCTGATTGCTGAGGCTAGGACCTCTAGTACTATGTTGAATAGCAGTGGTGATAATGGACATCCCTGCCATGTTCCTGACCTTAGCGGAAAAGCTTTCAGTTTTTCTCCATTGAGAATGATATTTGCGGTGGGTTTTTCATAGATGGCTTTGATGATATTGAGGTATGTGCCCTCTATCCCTACACTTTGAAGAGTTTTGATCAGGAAGGGATGCTGTACTTTGTCAAATGCTTTTTCAGCATCTATTGAGAGTATCATATGGTTCTTGTTCTTTCTTTTACTGATGTGTTGTATCACATTGACTGATTTGCGGATGTTGAACCAACCTTGCAGCCCTGGAATAAATCCCACTTGGTCGTGGTGAATAATCTTTTTAATGTACTGTTGAATCCTATTGGCTAGTATTTTGTTGAGTATTTTCGCATCTGTGTTCATCAAGGATATCGGTCTATAGCTCTCTTTTTTGGTGGGATCCTTGTCTGGTTTTAGGATCAAGGTGATGCTGGCCTCATAAAATGAGTTTGGAAGTTTTCCTTCCATTTCTATTTTTTGGAACAGTTTCAAGAGAATAGGAATTAGTTCTTCTTTAAATGTTTGGTAGAATTCCCCCGGGAAGCCGTCTGGCCCTGGGCTTTTGTTTGTTTGGAGATTTTTAATGACTGTTTCAATCTCCTTACTGGTTATGGGTCTGTTCAGGTTTTCTATTTCTTCCTGGTTCAGTTGTGGTAGTTTATATGTTTCTAGGAATGCATCCATTTCTTCCAGATTGTCAAATTTGTTGACGTAGAGTTGCTCATAGTATGTTCTTATAATTGTTTGTATTTCTTTGGTGTTGGTTGTGATCTCTCCTCTTTCATTCATGATTTTATTTATTTGGGTCCTTTCTCTTTTCTTTTTGATATGTCTGGCCAGGGGGTTATCAATTTTATTAATTCTTTCAAAGAACCAGCTACTAGTTTCATTGATTTGTTCTATTGTTTTTTTGGTTTCTATTTCATTGATTTCTGCTCTGATCTTTATGATTTCTCTTCTCCTGCTGGGTTTAGGGTTTCTTTCTTGTTCTTTCTCCAGCTCCTTTAGGTGTAGGGTTAGGTTGTGACCTTTCTTGTTTCTTGAGAAAGGCTTGTACCACTGTATATTTTCCTCTCAGGACTGCCTTTGTTGTGTCCCACAGATTTTGAACATTGTGTTTTCATTATCATTTGTTTCCATGATTTTTTCAATTCTTCTTTAATTTCCTGGTTGACCCATTCATTCTTTAGAAGGATGCTGTTTAGTCTCCATGTATTTGGGTTCTTTCCAAACTTCCTCTTGTGGTTGAGTTCTAGCTTCAGAGCATTGTGGTCTGAAAATATGCAGGGAATGATCCCAATCTTCTGATACCGGTTGAGACCTGATTTAGGACCAAGGATGTGATCTATTCTGGAGAATGTTCCATGTGCACTGGAGAAGAATGTGTATTCTGTTACTTTGGGAGGAAATGTTCTGAATATATCTGTGATGTCCATCTGGTCCAGTGTGTCATTTAAGGCCTTTATTTCCTTGTTGATCTTTTGCTTGGATGATCTGTCCATTTCAGTGAAGGGAGTGTCAAAGTCCCCTACTATTAGTGTATTATTGTTGATGTGTTTCTTTGATTTTGTTATTAATTGGTTTATATAGTTGGCTGCTCCCACGTTTGGGGCATAGACATTTAAAATTGTTAGATCTTCTTTTTGGACACACCCTTTGAGTATTATAGAGTGTCCTTTCTCATCTCTTATTATAGTCTTTGGCTTAAAATCTAATTGATCTGATATAAGGATTGCCACTCCTTTCTTCTGATGTCCATTAGCATGGTAAATTCTCTTCCACCCCCCCACTTTAAATCTGGAGGTGTCTTCAGGCTTAAAATGAGTTTCTTGTAGGCAATATATAGATGGCTTTTGTTTTTTTATCCTTTCTGATACCCTGTGTCTTTTGATTGGGGCACTTAGCCCATTAACATTCAGGGTAACTTTGAGAGATATGAATTTAGTGCCATTGTATTGCCTGTAAGGTGACTGTTACTGTATATTGTCTCTGTTCCTTTCTGATCTACCACTTGTAGACTCTCTCTTTGCTTAGAGACCCCTTTCAATATTTCCTGTAGAGCTGGTTTGGTGTTTGCAAATTCTTTCAGTTTTTGTTTGTCCTGAAAGCTTTTAATCTCTCCTTCTATTTTCAATGATAGCCTAGCTGGATATAGTATTCTTGGCTGCATGTTTTTCTCGTTTAGTTCTCTGAATATATCATGCCAACTCTTTCTGGCCTGCCAGGTCTCTGTGGATAAGTCTGCTGCCAATCTAATATTTTTACCATTGTATGTTACAGACTTCTTTTCCCGGGCTGCTTTCAGGATTTTCTCTTTGTCACTAAGACTTGTAAATTTTACTATTAGGTGACGGGGTGTGGGCCTATTCTTATTGATTTTGAGGGACGTCCTCTGCACCTTCTGAATTTTGATGCTTGTTTTCTTTGCCATATTGGGAAAATTCTCCCCAATAATTCTCTCCAGTATACCTTCTGCTCCCCTCTCTCTTTTTTCTTCTTCTGGAATCCCAATCCCCCCTTATGTTGTTTCGTCTTATGGTGTCACTTATCTCTCGAATTCTCCCCTCGTGGTCCAATAGCTGTTTGTCTCTCTTTTGCTCAGCTTCTTTATTCTCTATCATTTGGTCTTCTATATCGCTAATTCTTTCTTCTGCCTCATTTATCCTAGCAGTGAGAGCCTCCATTTTTTATTGCACCTCATTAATAGCTTTTTTTATTTCAACTTTGTTAGATTTTAGTTCTTTTATTTCTCCAGAAAGGGCTTTTATATCTCCCGAGAGGGTTTCTCTAATATCTTCCATGCCTTTTTTGAGCCCGGCTAGAACCTTGAGAATTGTCATTCTGAACTCTAGATCTGACATATTACCAATGTCTGTATTGATTAGATCTCTAGTCTTCGGTACTGCCTCTTGTTCTTTTTCTTGTGGTGAGTTTTTCCGCCTTGTCATTTTGTCCAGATAAGAGTTATGTAGGAGCAAGTAGAATACTAAAAGGGTGGCAACAACCTCAGGAAAATATGCTTTAACCAAATCAGAAGAGATCCCAAATCGTGAGGGGGGAGAAAGGGGATAAAAAGAGGTTCAAAAAGAAAGAAAGAAAGAAAAAAGTATAAAAAAGAAAAAAATATATATATATATATTAGATAAACTAGTTAAAAATTTTTAAAAAAGAAAAGGGTAAAAGTTAAAAAAAATTTTAGCAGAAGAAGAGAAAAAAAATGAAAAAGAAAAAAAATTAAATAAACTGCAAGACTAAAGAATCATAGGGAGAAAGCCATGAGTTCCGTGCTTTGCTTTCTCCTCCTCTGGAATTCTGCTGCTCTCCTTGTTACTGAAACTGCACTCCTTGGTAGGTGGACTTGGTCTTGGCTGGATTTCTTGTTGATCTTCTCGAGGAGGGGCCTGTTGTAGTGATTCTCAAGTGTCTTTGCCCCAGGCAGAATTGCACCGCCTTTACCAGGGGCCAGGCTGAGTAATCCGCTCTGGTTTGCTTTCGGGAGCTTTTGTTCCCTGAGCACTTTCCGTAGAGTTCCAGAGGACAGTAATACAAATGGCGGCCACCTGGTCTCCGGCCCGGAGGAGCAGAGAGCCTGGGGCCCCACTCCTCAATGTGCCCTCAGAGAACAGTGCCCAGTAACTCCCGTCTGCCTGACCTCCAGCCATGCTCCAAGCTCACCGAGCCTGCGACTGGTTCAAGGTAACCCCGAGCTGGGAGCTCACTGTCGGCTCTGTCTCTGTAGCCGGCTTCCCCGTTCTAATACCTGTAAGCTCTGTGACACTCAGACACCCCCGATCCTTCTGTGACCCTACGGGACCTGAGGCCATGCTGACCCCACGTGGGCTTCACCCCGGTTTAGCCTCTGGAGCGATGATCCTCAGCGGAACAGACTTTTAAAAGTCCTGATTTTGTGCTCCGTTGCTCCACCGCTTGCCGGGAGCTGGCCCCTCCCCCCGTGATCTATCTTCCCACAGCTTTGGATTCACTTCTCCGCCACTCCTACCTTTCAGAAAGTGGTGGTTTTTCGGTTTCTAGAATTGCTGCTCTTCTTCTTTTCGATCTGCCTATAGATTTGTAGATGTTTGCAATCTTTAGATAAGCTATCTAGCTGATCTCCTGCTAGCTGAAGTAGTCTCAGCCTGCTACTTCTACGCCATCTTGACTCCCTGCCTGCATGCTTTCTTATACACACATTGCTTTCCTTATGGACCTTTTAACTCTAAACTATTTTCATATCATGGAAATACTTATTACAATTAACTTAGTATGTATAGCTATTAAAAATGAGTTCTGATGAAATTTGCAACATATCACCCCCCCCCTTTTTTTTTCCTGATGGCTTTTGCTAGATTTCAGTTCCAGAAAAAGAAATCCAGGGTAGATCAAAGGAATCACTTAAATTACTTATTCTGATGCTGACAACCACTGTTACAGGCTGCTGAGGAAAGTAATGGGTCACCCTTTCTGTAAATATCCAAACTGCCCAAAGGAATCAACTGCCTCCCCCAGCCACTTTAACCCCCCCCCAACTCCCGGAGGGCAGTGTGAGACTGGTTATAAGCCTCCAAATTAAAAACAAAAATACAGGGATGCCTGGGTGGCTCAGTGGGTTAAAGCCTCTGCCTTCAGCTCAGGCCCTGGTCTCAGAGTCCTGGGATCAAGCCCCGCATTGGGCTCTCTGCTCAGTGGGAAGCCTGCTTTCTCCTCTCTCCCTGCCTGACTCTCTGAATACTTATAATCTCTGTCTATCAAATAAATAAATAAAATCTTAGAAAAAAAATGGTGGATTAGCTGGTCATATGACTTCATAAATATAGGAGTTCAGGGACTTAATTCAAGGTCTCTTTGCACCCCTAGTTCAAACCTATGAAGCTGCCTAACAGTTTTGTCCCTGAGCAGCTCTGCTTCATCCTGCAAGGCATAGTCCAGGGAATGGAGCCCCGAGACCAGAGAGAGCTGGTCCTGTTCAACTAACTTCATGGCTCCGGGAAAATTCATTAAAATAATGGGTGTCAACAAAAATGTGTTTTTATAAGAGCTATTTTTTAACGATTTTTATGTATTTATTTGACAGATAGAGATCACAAGTAGGCAGAGAGTCAGGCAGAGAGAGAGGAGGAAGCAGGCTCCCTGCCACACAGAAAGCCTGATGCAGGACTCGATCCCAGAACCCTGGGGCCATGACCTGAGCCGAAGGCTGAGGCTTCAACCCACTGAGCCACCCAGGTGCCCCAAGAGCTATTGTTGTAAATATTGTTAAATGTACTCAAGTATCCCAAGGAGCTTCGGTACTTTCATTTTAAGTAAAATATAGTCAATGGATTGAAATAGTAATAGCCTGTCAGTATTCTTGAAATAAATGGAACCTGGTAGATAAACTGCTTTATGTGGAAATTACTTCATAGTCTACTCTGATACACACTGTTTTTGAACATGTAGAGCAAGATTTAGTAAAGTTAAGTCTAATAGTATCTGATATCCTATGTTTTTTTGGTGGTTCCTAAAGTTTCATGGACTTGAGAATTGCCTGGGCTGATTGTTAAATAGGCCCATCCTTGTTCCCACTCCAAGAGATTTTGAATTAGTAGATCTGATGTGGGACCTAGAAATCTGTTTTTTAACAGGCATCCCCTCCCTTCAGATGATTCTGACACACATGGTTGACAAGCCATTCATTTAAAGTAACCAGTGTGCAACTCTGTTGCTTGACTCCTACTCTAAAATCTCAGTGTGTCCAATAGCCCAACAAAGAATACAATGAGGAATGTGATAGATTGTAAACATCATATATTGGACACCTCTTACTGATCCTCTTGGGTCACTTGTCACCAGTACTCTTGACCTAGAAGCCAGTGGACCATTCTTCACAAATTCTGCCAATTTGATGGGGGTTACAACCTATCAGGATTTTATCTCATGTCTGTGTTTCTCATCCTCACCTCCTGCTGGAGTTTTACCACTGCTAGAGGTAAGACACAATGTGGGATTTGCTGGCACCCACACGTAACCTGTAAGTCCCAGGGGAATAAATGTCCCATGAAGCAAAGCTCTGATCTAGGGAACTAGACAATGATTTCCATCCTCCCGCATTGGACAGCCCCAAGAAGGAGCCATTTACATGGCGTTTCAGAATACAGTTCCACTGAGATCAAATAATTATCACACTTGATATATAAAATGGTTCTTTCGTCCCTTTTTCTTCTTGTCCCCCACATGGGATCAATGGTATTGCATTCATTGATAACTTAAGAGCAAATATAGCTTTTGCTTCCAGCTCTGCTTTCTGGGGAACCTGGGCTAAGATATATTATGTAATTATGTTATTTAACTGTAGTGTAGCAAAGAACTATGAATCCATGAGCTCCTCTGAACTGACATATTCCTCCCTCATTAAAGATTGCTGAAATCTCTAAACTTCAGACAAAATATCTCTATGAGGGACAAAGGAGGTACTGAAAAGCTACATCCACTTAAACAAGCATGTATCCTTGATCTCGTGTGTATCCTCTTGCTAGCTAGAACCCTAGCCAAGCCTCATCTAAGTTGTCATATTCACCAATCCCGAGATCTACACTGACCAGTTTTTTACAGTCTAGCATGACTCAACTGGGTGACACAAAATTTAAATATACTACAAGATTTATCTGTTCAATGAGAATCAACTAGGGTTAAACATTGATAACTTTTAACCCAACAAAGCTGAGTTCTATTTCTCTGCTGTATCCTTTTCATGACCTACACTAGGACATCACATTCACCACATTCCATTTGATAGAAGTGATCCACCTATATAGCTTACGTTCATAATCACATTGGGGAGAGGGTAGGAATTAGCCTTCCCCTTTTGCATGGAAGAATACCCCAAAAATCTGCAGACCCACAGAAAACTACCACCTGGTTTTGCCCCTGAAAAGGCTCACTAGCTCATTCATATACCAGAATCCCTAGTTAAGCTGCTACTTCTTGAGGACAGAATTATGACCATCACTTCCTAGTGCAAAGCTGTACATGCTGTAGACCACAAATATATGCTAAATAAACAAAATAAAAAGACATTATCTTCATGGTTCCTCGCTCTTCAGTTATTTTAATCATTAGTAAAACCAGGTATTTACTCATACTAAACGTCCCAACTGACATACCAGATGGAAAATTGAGGCCGTGAGATGAATAATTCAAGCAAGAAGTGTTTTCACTTCAATTACTTCAAGAGACAATGCAGGAATTTTTGCCTATGGTGAGATTTTTTTTTTCTTCCCCTCTAGAGGCAGCAGACTCTCCTAAAGTTTTTCTCACTGTCAACTTCTAATTTCTCCCCAGTGACTCTGAGCAACTCACAGAAGCGATTTGTCACCAGTCCTTTATACTGAAGGTAGAAGACACTGCTCTAGTCTAAACTAGTCCCAGGTGAACTGTATATTAATAGGCATGAACTCCTTCATTAACCTCAAACAAGCTGTCATTCCTCGAACTTCCTCGGAGTTAGAACTACTGTGTCTCAGCAACAGAATCAGGAACCCATTGAAAATTTACAACAAAGAAAGCATCAAGCAGAGGAAGCCAAATATATATTCTTTAGATGTATAGTACCTGAGGTTAAAACAAAATTAAAAAAAAAAAAAAGAAAAAAAAAAAACAGTCTCCCCACCCTTCCAGAGGAAGGGATACATATTCCTAACTACATTAAAAAAAAAAAAAAGTCAATATGCTCTCCAAAAGAAAAGAACCTGAGGCATAATTTATCCAATTTGGACTATCTAGTTATAGCCAACATCCAAACTGACTTTCAAGTGATAGCAAACCTTTTATTATATATGGCAATGGTTCAAGAGTATAAATTCAGTCTTTTCAAAGAGACTTTTATTCCCCTTACCATAAACTCATCCTTTTCTAACTTAAGAAATATGCCGTTTTAATTACAGAGGAAGTGACTGTGAAAAGTCAGGTTTTGCCTATTTTTGTAAACTGAAACTTCCTAGGACACAAATTGCCAGTGTGGCCCACATGTGCTGTGCTAACAATAGACCTGGCCTAGCAGCAAGAGAGGAACATCACTGAGACACAGTTAGAGAGAAAAGATGATAGTGGTTACTAAGAAACAAAGCCAAATGCATCTGGTCTTTTTTTTCTTACAACTCCCACTACTATGATAGTTACAAGAGATGCACTCATTTCTTTTATTAGCACTTAAAATGAGTAGATGACACATTACTCAATTTACCTACTGAGATACAGGATTCATCATTATATAAGATGCCAAGACTATGATCTAATGGCAAATGGGTAACTCTGGTTTTTTTGAGTCACACCTTATATGCTAGCCATTATGGCACTAATAAAATATACAGGTGCTTGTGCCCAGAGGCCAAGATTAGATATGAATAGAATTCCAGGGTCCTAGGGAATAGAGCAAAAGTGGAACAAGAGACAATGTAAAATGATACTCCAGCTTAATGGCAAAAGTTGTCAAGTACAGAAAGGGCCAATGGTCTGGATTAGGCCAGACCCACAGAATTAACAAGGTGGAAGGAAAAGAGAGTGGAGCCAAGGAACACATCTGTGAGACCAAGTAAGTTTGCACTGAATTCAGTCTAGTGTGGCTAGACTTCTTTTCAACCCTATCCCTGACAGACTTGGAGAAATATTCTATGCTGGGGCATTTGATAACATCCATTTTTATGTTTCTGAATTGTCACACATGCTTCATCACTCTGCCACTGTGAAGGTTTCTATACAAAATTGCTGGGCTATACAAAATTGCTGTCCCCAGAGGTCTTTGAGAATGAGAAAAATACCCATCAGTCAAAGAGAAGTAGAAGTGACAAGATGAATTCACAGATCCCTCCAGGTTTCTACTGATAGGCCTCAAATGGAATAATCCCCCCTAAACCACTCCATGGGCTTTGCAATCCGAAAGACTTCTTGACTACAGCAAAGCTACAGATCAATTCCACCCTCACGAAAAGTAAAATAACCAAAGGGCATCAGAGAGAAGGAAAGCATGAGAATTGGAACTAGCAGCTTCCAAAATTAAGTGATGAGTATTTAGGGATACTTAGAAGATCAGTTTGAGACCTGTAGAGGATTCATTCATTCCTTGGTCATCATCTGTTTGTCGAGAACCTTGTTGGGTATGGAGAAGAAAAGGTGAAATTTATTTATAATCTTCAGGAGCAGAAATAAAGACTTTACAACACAGTGGGTTACTTGCTATAACACTGAACATAAGCTGGAGGTCCATGGAGGGACAAATGCCTGGTGAAGTGTCAGTGGACTTCATGGAGGAGGTGGCTACTGAACTAAGTCTTAACTATGGAAGAGGAAATCCAACTACGGGACAGGTAATCCAGAAAAAAGAGCTGGCAGGTGATTGGTCTGTCATAGTAAAAGTTCTCTAACAAAGAAGGTCTTCTCTAATAAAGATTGCAGGTGAGAGTCAAAGGAGGTCAGCTACCTTCCAGAAAGTGAACTAATTTAAATAAGAATGAACATCAGGGCTTTCAAACATTAAAAGTTTCTGGAACACCAAAAGGGCAAAAGACATGGTCTGTCTTCTTCTTAAACATCTCCAGTCAGTAATGTTGGAGAAATTTGCCTTTCAACTCATTAAATATTAAAATTAGTATTTACACTTCTGTAAGTAAAGGCTAATACTCGCCATTTCTCTAATTGTAAGACGTGGATAATTGTTAAACATAGATGATTGTGTTAATTGCATTAATTTAGAATCTTAAATATGATTAATAATTAACATCAATAATATTACTTCACAAAAATCACTTCCGAGTGACTGTTCCCCGCTGTGATGGGTCTCAGAGGAGTTGTCCTCCTTTCCAGTCTTTGGCAAATGTGAACAATGGCAAGCAAACACCATCATCTCATCTCCCTGGAAGCCTTCCCCACCTCCAAGAGGGGGAGCACTCAATCCTGGCAGAGCCTCTGATGGGTCTGCAAATAAAAAGCAACAAGAAACAGCATCCTTATATGAGAAAGGCGTAAGACTCTTTGTTGTAATTTGCTGCTATGAGCAAAAACATGCGACTTGAATTTGAACAGAACTTGAACCAAAAAAATGACAGTTTTGTCCTTAAAACATATCTGTCACAAAAACTACATTTAACATAATGATCCTAGGTTGGATCCTAAAGAGCAACACCAACAATAAGATACAGATATTAGGACAATCAGAGAAATTTAAATTACAGTTTAATCTTGTATTGATGTTATATCTCCTGGTTTTGATCATTGTACTGTCACTGTATAAGAAAATGTCTTTATTCAAAGTAAGTACACATCAATGAATTGTGACAGGGACAAGTGACAAGATTTCTGCAACACATTCTCAAATGGTTCAAAGATAATATATAGATAGTAACATTATATGTTAATTGAATTTAAATTAAAAAATAATTCTGATCAAAAAATAATATATAGATGGAAAGATACAGACATTAATAGATATATATCTAAAGATATAGATAAAACATGAGAAATGATAAAGTAAATGTGGCAAAATATTAGCAATTGGTAAAAACTGTGGTGAAAGGTATGCAGGAGTTCTTTGTACTGCAGTTAAAACACTTCTCTCAGTTTGAAAAATATTTCAAGATAAAATTTAAAAAGAGTTCTGCCCCTCTACATTTCATAGAGTGCTGACCAACTTATTGCCTGTTTCCTATCATCACCCTGTCTTCCTTTCATGTGATTTTACTTATTACTTGGAAGCACTTATGCCACAAACACTGTATTGGGTATTCTGAAGGAAATACACGTGTAGTGAGATGCAAGCCCTACAAGTGTGGGCACACATTAGCCATCCTGTGAGAAAGAAGTTCCTATGAGCAAAAGAAAGTGTGCCAGAAAGGACAGAAGAGGAAATCAGAAAGCACTGGGGCTGGTTTAGGGTACAGAAACCTTCATGTAGAGGACTTCTGATCTGAGGTCAGCTATGAGCACAGGTGGGATTGTCACAGTATAACTCTGGAGTGCAGAACAAGTGGCAGAAGGCAAAGGGGGTAGTTGGAATGTCATGAGTAAACCTCTGACACAAGAAGGGCAAGGTGAGTTCCATCTGGGAATGTGCTGGGAAGTGAAATAAGTTTAGAAAGGAAAGACAGGGTCAGATGCTGAGTGACCTTCAATAATAAGAGAAGTATTTTGAATTTTGTTTTAGATAATAGGGAGTTAAGATTTTTGTGAAAGTAGTTATTTCCCTCTGAGACTGGGAACCATGTCTTAAGTATCCTTTGTGGAATTTTACTTCAAACATTGTTAACATTTAATAAATAGTGGTGGTGTGATATTTATAATAAAGTAAACATTTACAATCTAATGAAATTTTATTCAAACTCAAGTCTCAGAGACTTATGTTATTAAAATATGAAATCAGTTTTGAAGTGGGAAAAATTGTCGGGTACTTCCCATATGCCAAATGTTTTACATAATCTCTTATTTCACCTGTCCAATTCCTACATTTAATAAGTAGAACAAAAAAATTAGCTTAACACTCAAAATTATAGTTAGTAGACAGGTGAAGTTTCTTTGGTTTCAGGCATTAAAAATAACGCATCTAATTCAAGCAGGAAAATGGGGAATAATGTAAGAATCGAAGGGAACATTGGAAATCAGATTTAGAAATTTCATTTAAGAACCAAAGCAGTGGTTACTGAGATGAATTTACCCCACTTATTTTAATTCCCTTGGTCACTCTACACTAGTACAAGTTCTAAGCAGAAATCATTCACAGTCATCTTTTTTTTTTAAAGATTTTATTTATTTGACAGAGATCACAAGTAGGCAGAGAGGCAGGCAGAGAGAGAGGAGGAAGCAGGCTCCCCGCTGAGCAGGGAGCCTGATGCGGGGCTTGATCCCAGGACCCTGGGATCACGACCTGATCCGAACGCAGAGGCTTTAACCCACTGAGCCACCCAGGTGCCCCTCACAGTCATCTTTAAGTAGGGGAAAGTAGAGTATCCCAACTGTTATTCACATCCTATTGTATCCTGTTTTCAGAGGCCACGGTGCCCATGAACATGAGCCACTCACATCTTGGGCTACAAGAACATCTCCTGGCCAACAGCTGAGTATGGTGGGGGTAAAATGTATGGAATAACAAGGGATCATTCCAGCAAGATACAGGAGTCCTCCAATTAGCCACCTTTAGCTTGAAGACTCCTTGAAACCTAGCAAAACTTTTCTTTCAACCTGCAGTTTGAGACTTCCCACACAACTTTCCTTCCCTCTCTCTTTCTCCAAGTGTCAGACCTGCCTCTAATCTGAAGGTCAGCTCTGTTCCACCTGCCCCTAATCCTTCTCCCAATAAATCTCTGGATGTCTAATCCTGTCCTGTCTTCTGCTTCTGAATAGACTAGAACTAATGCAGCAATAAAAACAACACTTGAACTCTAAACTATATGAACTCAAGCCTATGTGAACTCAAATCTAGGTTTTTTCCACTATCCTCAACAGGAATAGTTGTAGATAGAGAAAAAGTGATTACCCAAATATGAGGATAAGACCCCATTTTTTTTTAGGTGACAAAATAGAGGATATATTTATCCATAACAGTAAAAAAGAAAAATCAGCAATGAAGGGATACCTGGGTGACTCAATCAGTTAAGTATCTGCTTTAGGCTCAGGTCATGCTCTCAGGGTCCTGGGATCAAGCCCTACATCAGGCTCTCTGCTCAGCAAGGAGTCCACTTCTCTCTCTCTCTCTCTCAAATAAATCAATAATATCTTTAAAAAAAAAACTAGCAATGAAATTCACATACTAAAAAAATAAAGAACAATCAGGGGGCAATTTTTATATTTCCAAAGTTATATGACTCTTTGGGGGATAGTTTCAAAGTGTCAAGTTCCACTGGGATGTTTGAAATCTACTGTGACTTACCCCTAATCTCCGAGCTGCCTGCCCATTGGAAATTCTATTCCTGTACTTGGTAACAGGGAAAGAAAAGAATGCTGATATCTCTCTCCCAAGCCAGGCTTCCAAACTGAAAACAGTTGTAAGAATCAAACCCCACTGAGGACAAAGAAACAAAATGGCAGGTATCAGGTCACCTCAGCCCTGTTGCCACTGTGAAGCGTGGAGGCGAAAACTGTCTTTTTTTTTTTTTTTTACGATTTTATTTATTTATTTGACACACAGAGAGATCACAAATAGGCAGAGAGGCAGGCAGAGAGAGAGAGGGAAGCAGGCTCCCTGCCAAGCAGAGAGCCCGATGCAGGACTCAATCCCAGTACCCTCAGATTATGAGCCAAGCGAAAGGCAGAGGCTTAACCCACTGAGCCACCCAGGTGCCCCAAAGCTATCTTTCAAAGAGAGCTGCTGTATTGTATCTCCAACAGTCCAACCAACCCCGGTGAGAACACAGCACCTAGAGATGCAGTGACATCAGTCAGAAAAAACCAATAGCTTATCATTTAACTGAACAGTGTGAAAGCCCCCAGAGGAGAAAATTATCTTTTATTGGTCAGCTGGGAACTACACTGAAGTGAGACATTTTATTTGTCATGCTTTACCACAATACTTGTAAAAGATTTTTATATTATTGGGACTGTGTTTGAGGAAAAATTAAGGTACTCATAATGACAAAATAAGAATCTAGAAGTCTTAGGAAAAAACCTTGATTGAATTCAAGAACCTTATGTCCACCCATTTATGTAGTAAATATTTATTGAATACTTCCTAAGTAGCTAGCTGCATAAAGACTCCTTCAAAAAATTTATGATTCAAATAAAGATATGAGGAATGGTAAATGGAACTAACATTTATTATTACAGAGATATGTGTGTCAGACTATATAATAGGAAAATTTCATAGCAGTATGGAACAAGAGGTCTCCTACACTGAGACATTGACAATTAAATGAAAAACAAGGTACATGGATAGATGGGTCTGGAAGGATTGTACTGGGCTCAGCAACAGCAGCAGCACCTGGGAACTGGTCAGCAATGCATAATCACCAGCACCACCCCAGGTCTTCTGGACACTCTAGAAATGAGGCTCAGAAGTCTGAGTTTTTACAAGCTCTCTGGTGCACACTGAAGTTTGAGAACCACTGGTAAAAAAACAATGACTCAGAGTCTCCATTCAGAAGGTGGACTGGTCAGAGAAGATCTCAGGATCTAAGTTAGACCTGGGAAATGGGTATGAGAGGGGAAGAAGAGGTACCAAAGCAGAGTGGAACTGGGCTGTCCACATCCTACTGAATCTTTGACATAGTTTTCTCCTGGATCTTAAAGTCTTCATGTTGATGATAAGGGCAAATCCTTTCACTTTAACTCTATATGGTCTTATCCACTGGATAACCCAGCTAGTCCTGGGCTCTGATACTTATCCAATGCAATCTCGCAGTTAAAAGAGTTCAAGCCATCCTTAGAGTCTTAATAAGATGACATTATTAATTCCTTAGCCTACAGATGAAATTCTCTCCCCTTTCAGGCTATTGCTACCCTGATTATCTTACAAACTCATGTCAGTATCTCTTGCTCTTCCCAGGACAAATGGAAGTGAATTTTAAAAGGAAAATGTCCTGAAGTATAGAAAATAGAGAGCATGAATTTTAATCTACCACCCCATAGAGAATTGCACATTTTGAAGGATTATTTAAAACTTGGATGCCAGCTTGTTCCACAGTTGCAGCTGCAGCTTAATAACCAATCACAGCAAGCCCTCTGTAGAAATTTCTAGCAGTTTTGCAAATAGTTCGAAGGCTCATCAACCTGCTTCTCAGAAATGCCTCCTTATTTTCCCAGGAAAATTTGCATTTCATCTGCCAATGCCCTACCCTCCTACACACCCACATTTCTTTCTCATGCTCCTCAAGATCCCACGTATGGTGAGAATGAGTTACAGATAAAACTTCATAGTTAAAACTATGCACTGCAACAGAAACAAGGCTTCCATTCCAAGCCACCCAGTGAAATCTGAAGAGATTGCCCACTTTAGGCAGAGCACACTATTCTCATTTATTCATGCAACAAACATCCGTGAATATTTCCTGTTCGGAGAGGCAGCCCATCCCGGGATCCTGAAAATTCTGGGCGTTCTTGCTTACTATGACAGATTGCAAATCTCCTCCATTTCCTGATAATGAAAAAGATGATGGCGTGGCCAAGGGTAACTACCATGTAACTGTTTGATGCCCTAGGGAGGGGAATTTGCTTGTTTCTTGCAGCAATGTTTTCTGCTTGCCCAGAAAGGTGCTGGGCATTTGGTCCTGGGTTCTTCTGCTGCGATGTACATAATGTGTAGCCCCCCATTAAACTCATCATGCCCCATAAGTGAGTCAGCACTCACATTGCTAATGCTCCTGCTGTTTGCTCTTCTATAAGTAATAAACCATGTTGTACTGATTCCTTAAGTCTTGTTGTCTCTTTTGGCTCCTAGAGAGTAGCAATGGGTTTGCTCCTTGACGTCCTTTATGAGATTGGTGTTTGTCTATGACACCCACTATGTGCTAAAACCTGTGATGGTCGCTGCTGCCCAGTATTCCAGCATAGAAGGACCACAAATTCTGCACACTCAGACTCTCAAAGCACCACAAGGGACGCTTGTATGGGACTTAGACTAAGATAAGATATTTTCTGAACCTTCAAGCAAGGTCTTAAGACAACATAAGCCCAAAGGAAGAAGAGCCTGGTGTCTGGCTGATGGGAATACCATCACCACAGTGATCACTCACCATCTGGTAGGCCATGAGGACTCAGTGATTGGTGGTGGGGCACAAACAGTCTGGCACAAAGTGGGGATCCAGCTGTTAAAAGTTTCACTATAACAGAAAAGTCTGAGAGCTAAACTTCAAAGACGATTAAGGCCCAAGCAAGGCAGGTCTGTTATGCCAGGGTCAGACCCTCACTGTAAAAACCTGGGATCCTAAACATGGGATAGGGACATGAGGGTGGACAACCCTGATGATTTTCACACCCTAGACTAACCCTCTGAAAATACAGACTTAATCCGTTCCTCCCTTTTGGGAGCTACAACACACTCCCCTACCCCCAGCCATGGAGGACGATACAGAGGCCTCTCCCTGGCTAGGCAAAATGTACCTCTCTCAGTGCCCACATCCCTCCTGGCCAGAATTAGAGTAGGAATATAGGGGACTAGGTAAATAGATGAGTCCTGGCCAAGATACAGCTTATATTAGGTCCACTGAGTCCATGAACCCAAACAGGTGCTATTTCCCCAGTCCCAGAATATATATTTGGGATTGATATATAATCAATTCTCATTTTTTGCAATAGTTGTGCTCTGCAATGTCACTGCAGATGCTGAATTAGTGAATACTGAATAATCACTCCTCAGGGAAATATAGGACTAGGTTCCCACAAGTGTCTGGTCACAATATTTTCATCAACCAATCAATATATAACCTTGTTTTATGTGTGTTTCTGTTTAAAATATCTTATTTCCTATATACTGTTATTTTATTAACATTGAACTCACAGTCAATGGCACTGTAACTCATGCCCAAAGGAAGCTTATCTAACACTCACTTTCTCTGTAAGAGACATCACAGCCTTCTTGCTCATAGGAACCGTACACAACACTTCAACACTTCAGCACTGCACCTGGGGGGCATTTAAACAGCAGCCATCCCATAAAAGCACAACAATGCAAAAACGTGGTACTTTACAGACTACAAAAAGAACATTTACTTACGGTCTGAGACTTAAAACAAGAAGAGAGAACATCACCTTATCAACAGGCTGTGACCATGCCTGTTGGGTGACCTGAATTTTTTACAACTTTGTCAATGTCCAGTAATGACCATAAAAGCACCATGAGTATTGATTTGGGAGTCAATAAATTTTAGCAAGTAGGTGAACTTACAAATATGGAATCCATGAATAATGAAGGTGGACTGTGCATCATTAACGAATGGCATTATCTTCGCAACCAAAGTGTAACTTGGTTAGCTATATATGCTAAAGCATACTTAGCTAACCCTGGTCTGAAGAAATCCCTGATTCCACACAGTTCTGCTCTGATTTGCATGGAGAAAGCATAGGGAGGTACCAACAGCTGGACCAGGTGCTTGCAAATCTAAACACTGCATGACGGTGAAGACTCTTTCACCAGTCCAGGAGTGCAAAACACCAGTCTGAGTGATGACTCTCCCATACACTCACCCCATCTAGTGAAAACTCACAACAGGATTTCTCTCTTTTTGCCTTCCCCTCATCACTTACAACAGTTAGAGCATGTGAAGCACAGAGGGTTTTAATCTTGAGACAGGACTTCCACCCTAGGAGGGTTAAGAACACAAGGAGTTGCCAAAGCTAACCTTGCATGTCTCCCAAGACAGGAGCATCAATCAAACAGACTGCAAAGGAGAACACTGTTTGATGCAGCCAGGGAATTAAACCCAGGTACAGGAAGACCAGAAAATCTAACCTGGATCCTACCCAAAACATCTTGCTGAGAGAGACTAATTTTGACCTCCAAAGCATAAACTATTTATTATCTGGCCCTTTACAGAAAAAGTTTGCCAGCCCCTATATTAGATTATGCAGTCAATGATTTGGTAAATGCATTCGTTTCTATCTAATCTAGAGAAGAGGGCCAGAAAGAGTTTACTCTTTTTTTTTTTTTTTTAATGGATAAGAGGATACTTTTACAGTTTTGCCCCAGGACTATGTTAAGTCTCCTGCCCTCTGTCATAATAAAAGCCAAAGAAATGTGGGTACCTTGCCAAAAATCACATTAACCCATAAAATCAATGATGCTATGTTGATCAAGCCAGATGAACAAGAGAAGACCAGCATACTATATGGATATGGACTCCTGGACTTGAGAAAGAAACTCAATGAAGATTCAGGGGCAAACCAATTCCATAAATACTTCAGAGGTTTAACAATAAGGAGGGTGCTGAGTCATTCCTTCAAAATAACAGTCAAGATATTGGAGCACCTGGGTGGCTCAGTTCCTTAATCATCTGCCTTAGGCTCAGATCATGATCCCAGGGTCCTGGGATCCAGCCCCACAATGGGCTCCCTTCTCAGAAGGGAGTATCCCCCCACCTCAGCTTGTGCTCTCTCTTTCAAATGAATAAAATCTTAAAAAAAAAAAATAAAGAGTCAAGTTATTGTTCTTTGTTCCCCCTTCCATGAAGAAAGAATACTTTGTGAGCAACTTCAGGGTTTGGAGGCAGTATATTCCAAATCTAGATTACTGCTCTAGCCTATATGCCAGATGAAAAAAAGTTGCTTTGGATGGAGCCTCAGGTGGTTCAAGCAGTCCTATCACTTGGGCCATATGACCTGGAAGATTTATGGTGATTGATATTTTAATGGTCATACAAGGTGTCATATAGAATTTATGGCAAAATTTGGTGAGAAAAATCACAATTCAGTCCCTAGGGTTCTGAAGCAAGATCATGTTATCTAAAGTGGAGAATCATAAACCTTTTCAAAAAACAACTTCTGGCAAGATACTGGGCCTTGTACTAGCATGGAACACAAATGGAAAAAATGGAAAACTTGGTAACTAGCATACCAAATGACCATATGGTCAGGATAACCATCATAAGATGAGTCCCGTTAGGCTGAACAAGCCCTTAGATAAGGCAAGTCCGGCAACTGTCCAACTGGAGATAAAAATGTCATTAGGGATGGATGCCTGGTGGCTCAGTTGGTTAAGCATCTGCCTTTGGCTCAGATCAAGATCCCTGAGTCCTGCATTCAACCCCCACATTAAGCTCCCTGCTCAGTGGGGAGCCTGCTTCTCTCTCTGCCTGCTGCTCCCCTTGCTTGTACTCTCTCTCTCAAATAAATAAATGAAATCTTCCCAAAAAATGTCATTAGGGAGTTGTAAGTTAAAACCATAATAGATACCATTACATAATCAATGGACTGGCCAGAATCACAGACACTGAAAATACCAAGTCTTAGAAAGGATGTAGAAAATCTGAAACCCTCATATGTTGCTAGTGGCTATATAAAACGGCACAACCGCTCTGGAAAAATTTTTTTTAAGGTTTTAGTTATTTATTTGTCAGGGAGAGGAAGAGCACAAGCAGGGGGAGCAGCAGGCAGAGGGAGAAGCAGGCTCCTACTGAGCAAGAAGCCCAATGCAGGACTCAATCCCAGGACCCTGGGATCATGACCTGAGCCGAAGGCAGATGCTTAACCAACTAAGCCACCCAGGTGTCCCAGGTTGGTGGTACTCTTTAAAAATTAAATATATACTTATAACTACTCATTGTTATAAAATATTTCATAATCCCCAGTCATATTCCTAGTATAAAGAGTACTCTATATGATATTAATGTAACTTTCTTAAATTTAGTGTTTGCATGTTTTTATCCTTTCTACCTTTAACCTGTATGTTATCATATAAAAAATGGGTTTCTGGTAGAGAGCATTTAATTAAGTCTAATTTGTTTTTTCCAGTCTGATCATCTCTACCATTTAATTGAGAATTAGACCATTTATACTTAATGTAATTATCAATATCATTGGTTTTTAAATCTACCATCTTGCTATTTATTCTGAGGGGTTTTTTGTCCATTTTATTTCTTTTCTGACTTCTAGCATTCATTGTTTATGCACCACACCCAGTGCTCCATGCAATACATGCCCTTCATAGTACCCACCACCAGGCTCACCCAACCCCTCAACCTCCTCCCCTCCAAAACCCTCAGATTGTTTCTCAGAGTCCACAGTCTCTCATGGTTTGTCTCCCCCTCTGATTTCCCCCAACTCACTTCTTCTTTCCAACTCCCAATGTCCTCCGTGTTATTCCTTATGCTCCACAAGTAAGTGAAACCATATGATATTTAACTCTCTCTGCTTGATGTATTGTACTCAGCATAATCTCTTCCAGTCCCATCCATGTTGATACAAAAGTTGGGTATTCATCCTCTCTGAGGGAGGCATAATACTCCATTGTATATCCATTTATCTGTTGAAGGGCATCTCGGTTCTTTCCACAGTTTGGTAACTGTGATCATTGCTGCTATGAACATTGGGGTACACATTCTTCTTTTCACTACATCAGTATCTTTGGGGCAAATACCTAGTAGTGCAACTGCAGGGTCATAGGGAAGCTCTATTTTTAATTTCTTAAGGAATCCCCACACTGTTTTCCAAAGTGGCTGCACCAACTTGTATTCCCACCAACAGTGTAAGAGGGTTCCCTCTTCTCCACATCCTCTCCAACACATGTTGTTTACTGTCTTGTTAATTTTGGCCATTCTAACTGGTGTAAGGTTGTATCTCAATGTTGTTTTGATTTGAATCTCCCTGACGGCTAATGGTGATGAGCATTTATTCATGTGTCTGTTAGCCAATTGTATTTATTTTCTATTTATCTTAACTCTTCTTTGGCTATTATTTTCCTTCCTTTGGCTTAATAGAAGGGTTTTTTCCTTCTATATTTATGAGTCTATTTCTGGTTGTTTATTCACTTGGTTTTTTAGATTCCACATATAAGTGAACTCAGATAATGTTTCTTTTTCTATGTCTGACTTATTTCACTTAATACCCTTTAGGTCCCTCCATGTTGTCACAGGTTTTTTGTTTGCTTTGGGGGATTCCTTTTTATCTCTACTATTGGCTAGTTATCTATTTCTCTTTGTTTTTGGTTTTTAATAGTAGGCTTAGGACTTAAAATATTCATCTTTAACCTGTCATATTCTATTTTCAAATAATATTCCACTTCAAGTATAATGTAAGATTCTAACAGCATTGCCCCATACATTTCACTTCTACATGTTATAAACTTCACAATTCATTTTTTACTTTAAAGAGTTAACCACAATTTTAAAAAATTTAAAAGTGAGGATAAAAGTTATTTACGTTCACCCAAATATTTATCATTTTCAAATTTTTACTTTAATAGACCCAATTTTATATCTAGTATTTTTTTTCTTCCCCTTAAGTCTTTAAAATTTCTTATAATTCTTGTCTGCTAGTAATAAATACTCTCAGCTTTTGTTTGAAAACATATTTATTTCATCTTCAAATTTTAAAGATATGCTCTTTGGTTATAGACTTTAAGGTTGACATTTCTCTCCCTGAATTTTGAAGATGTTGTTCCATTGTCTTTTGGCTTTCATAATTCCCCCACAATCTCTGGTAATTTTTATTTTTTTTCTCTTTAGGCAGAGTTTTTTCCCCCCCTTGAACTGTTTTTAAATTTTTCTCATCTGTGGTTTCAGGAAATTGATTTTAATGTGTTTTGGTATAATTTTCTTTGTCCTTATCATTTTTATACTTTAAATTTCTTAGATGTGTCAAGTTATAGTTTCATCAAATTTAAAATTTTTCATTCATGTTTTCTTCAAATCTTTCTTCTGCCCCATCCATCCCCTACCCTTCTTTCTAGGATTCCAAGTTTATGTATGTGCAAAAACTTGACACTGTTCTATAAGTTTTATAGGTCACTAAGGCTCAGTTATTTTTATTTTTCTTTGTTGTTGTTGTTTTTCTCTCTGTACTTGAGGTTGGGTATTTTCAATTGTTATGTGTTTGTATTTACTGATATTATCTTAGACAATGTTTAATCTGCTACTAACACCAACCAGTAAATTTTTTATCTTAGATACCAAGTTTATTTTTTCATCCCTACAAGTTTTTATTATCTTCCATTTCTCTTTTCACAATATTTATTTTTTAATATATTGATCATAGTTATAATAATAGCTGGATTTTTTACTCTTTCTGTCCATTAATTCAATCATCTCTGTCATTTCTTACCCCATTGTCCTGGTGGAGTTTTCTTCTTGTTGTGTATTACATTTTCCCATATCTTGCTATGTTTAGAATTTTTTCTTAGATCTTAGTGTTTTTTTTATTAGACCTGAGTTTTACATTGTGAGAATTTGTATTTTGTCCTCTTCCTTTAGAGCGTATTGGTCTTTGTTCTGGAAGTTGATTAAGTTAATTGCACTTTTTAGGCTTTTATTATTTTTAAGCTTTGTTAGGGCCAATCTAGAAGAGTCCTTACTTTACAGATAATTTATCATGCAGATAAGGTATGGTCCTTCTAGAATCTCTGTTGAATGGGCCAAGTAATCAACAAGGATTCTCCAGTCTTGCTAGTCATAATTCAGAAGGCTCCCAGGACTGTGTGAGGTTTGGCAACTCTTTAGTTAACAGCAACCTAGGCACTCTTTGCCCTACTTCATGGAGTTTTGCTCTGTACATACCTATACATCTTAGTATACAGCAAAGACACAAGAGGACTCCATGCAAATATATAGTTATTTTTCTGCATAGTTCTCCAAACTCTAGCTTCCTTAGCCTTTGTCAACTCCAATCACTGTCTCCTGAACTCAGCAAAATCATCATAGCCTGCTTAGGAGTAATACACAACCACTCAGCTTTGTGATGGGGAAAGTACCTTCAGGCAAAGAACTGCAGTGACCACAGTGTTTATCTCACCCATTTCCCATTTTGCAAGAATCACAGCCTTCTGTCTCCTGGCTCTGTCTTCTGTCTCCTACAGTCTTCTGTCTAATGGCTGAAAATAAATGTTTTTGTTTTTTTAGTTTTTTCAATATTTGGGGATATAGTATCAAATTCAGTCCCTCCATCATGGTCAGAAAAGAAAGTCTATGTGAGGTGCATGAATGGTTCAATCAATTAATTGTTCAACTCTTTATTTCAGCTCAGACCATGATCTCAGGGTCAAGGGACCAAGCCCCATGTCACGCTCCATGCTCAGAGTGGAGTCTGCTTGGGATTCGCTCTCTCCCTCTGCTCCTATCCCCACTTGCTCTCGCTCTCTCTCTCAGTAAATAAATAAATAAATAAAATTTTTTTAAAAAAAGGAAATGAAGTATATGAATGTATTTTGATAAGTTATAACCTCCATTTGTGAATGCGAAGTTTCATGATTATTTTATTATGCATCATTTTCAACCAACATTCACCAAGCTTCAACTATATATAACAACACTGCAATGCACTATAGAGAACACAAAGCATCTAGGGGGAAGAGATTCCTTATGTACAGAGGAAATCCCAACAGAATAATGTCAGACCTGTCCACAGAAACCTGGCAAACCAAGAAGGGCAGGCAAGATGTATTCAGGGCACTAAATGAGAAGAACATGCAGCCAAGAATACTTTATCCAGCAAGACTGACATTCAAAATGGTTGGAGAGATAAAGAGCTTCCAAGACCGGCAAGGTTTAAAAGGGTATGTGACCACCAAGCCAGCACTACAAGAAATATTAACAGGGGTTCTATAAAAGAGAAAAAAGCCCAAGAATATCACTGAACAGAAATCTATGGAGACAGTCTATAGAAACAAAGACTTCACATGTAACATGATGTCAATAAAAACGTATCTCTCAATAATCACTCTCAGCATGAATGGCCTAAATGTACCCATAAAATGGCACAGGGTTGCAGATTGGATAAAACGACAGGACCCATTCATATATTGTCAACAAGTGACCCATTTTGAACCTAAGGATACATCCAGACTGAAAGCGAAGGGATAGAGAAGCATCTTTCATGCCAATGGGCCTCAAAAAAAAGGCTGGGGTAGCGATTCTCATATCAGATAAACTAGATTTTAAACTAAAGACTGTAGTCAGAGATTCAGAAGGACACTACATCATTCTTAAAGGGTCTATCACCAAGAAGATCTAACAATTGTAAATATTTATGCCCCCAATATGGGAGCAGCAAACTACATAAGACAACTGTTAAGCAAGATAAAGAGTCATATTAATATGAATATATTAGGGGTGCCTGGGTGGCTCAGTGGGTTAAGCTGCTGCCTTCGGCTCAGGTCATGATCTCAGGGTCCTGGGATCAAGTCCCGTGTCAGGCTCTCTGCTCAGCAGGGAGCCTGCTTCCCTTCCTCTCTCTCTGCCTGCCTTTCTGCCTACTTGTAATCTCTCTCTGTCAAATAAATAAAATCTTTAAAAAAATATATGAATACATTAATAGTAGGGGATCTTAATATGCCACTCTTAGTAACAGACAGATCATCCAAGCAGAAAATCAATAGAGAAACAAGAGCATTGAATGACACATTGGACCAGATGGACCTCATAGATATATACAGAACATTCCACCCTAAAACAACAGAATATTCATTCTTCTCAAGTGCACATGGAACCTTCTCCAGAATAAACCACACACTGGATCACAAATCAGGGCTCAACCGACACCAAAAGACTGAGATTATTCCCTGAATATTCTCAGATCACAGTGCTTTGAAACTAGATCTCAATCACAAGAAAAAGTTTGGAAGGAATTCAAACACCTGGAAGCTAAAGACCACCTTGCTTAAGAATGCTTGGATCAGCCAGGAAATCAAGGAAGAACTTAAACAATGCATGGAAACCAATGAGAATGAAGACACTTTGGTCCAAAACCTATGGGATAAGGCAAGGGCAGTCCTAAGGGGGAAATACATAGTCATCCAAGACTCTCTCAAAAAAACTGAAAAATCCAGAATTCACCAGCTATCTTTACACCTCAAAGAATTGGAGAATCAACAACAAATTAAGCCAACTCCACACACAAGAAGGGAAATAATCAAGATTAGAACAGAGATCAATGAGATAGAAACAAAAGATACAGTAGAATGTATCAATGAAACTAGAAGCTGGTTTTTTTAAAGGATCAATAAGATAGATAAACCATTGGCCAAACTAATGCAGAAGAAAAGAGAGAAGACCCAAATTAATAAAATTATGAATGAAAAGGGAGAGATCACAATTAACACCAAGGAAATAGATATAATCATTATTATTAATCAATTATATCATGAAATTATTTTCAACAATCATATCAATATTATGAAATTATTATCAACAATTATATGCCAATAAGTTAAGCAACCTAGATGAAATGGATGCAATCCTGGAAAACTATAAACTTCCAAAACTGAATCAGAAAGAAACTGACAACCTGAATAGACCAATATCTAGTAATGAGATTGAAGCAGTGATCAAAAACCTCCCAAAAAACAAGAGCCCAGGACCTGATGGATTCTCTGGCAAATTCTACCAAACTTTCAAAGAAGAAATAATACCTATTATTTCTAATAGGTACCTAATAATACCTGAAGCTGTTTCAAAAAATTGAAGCAGAAGGAAAACTTCCAGACTCTTTTTATGAAGCCGGCATTACCCTGATCCCCAAACCAAGCAAAGACCCCACCAAAAAAGAGAATTTCAGACCAATATCCCTGATGAATATGGATGCCAAGATTCTCAACAAGATTCTAGCTAATAGGGTCCAACAGTATATTAAAAAGATTATCTACCATGACCAGGTGGGATTCATCCCTGGGTTGCAAGGGTGGTTCAACGTTTGCAAATCAATCAATGTGACAGAAGAAATCAATAAGAGAAGAGAGAAGAACCACATGGTCCTCTCAATTGATGCAGAAAAAGGATTTGACAAAATCCAGCATCCGTTCCTGATTAAAACACTTCAAAGTATAAGGATAGAGGGAACATTCCTCAACTTCAAAAACTTTTTATCTATGAAAAACCCACAGTGAATATCATCCTCAATGGGAAAATGCTGACAGCCTTCCCTTTGAGATCAGGAACACTACAAGGATGCAACATAGTATTAGACGTCCTAGCAATAGCAATCAGACAACAAAGAGAAATAAAAGGTATCCAAATTGGCAATGAAGAAGTCAAACTCTCTCTCTTCACAGATGACATGATACTTTATATGGAAAACCCAAAAGACTCCACCCCCAAACTACTAGAACTCATTCAGCAATTCAGTAATGTGGCAGGATACAAAATCAATGTACAGAAATCAGTTGCTTTCTTATACACTAACAATGAAAATACAGAAAGGGAAATTAGAAAATTGATTCCATTTACTATAGCACCAAGAACCATAAGATTAATAAGGCTAGAACTTGCCTTTTGATGAGATTCTAATCTCCTGGGGGTGACACACTGCACACTGGTGTCTAGGTAAAACATGTTAAGTATTATAACTTAAGTGTTAAAACAGTATAGAAAAAAGAAATAACATTAACAGGATTAAAGATGGCTTCAAGGAAAAGGTGGCATGTGGGCTGATCCAGAAAAATGAGTAGAATTTCAATAAGAAGTCAGATCAACAGATAGTAGCATAGCAAGTGCTTGGAGGACAATGACTGGTGGGCAATGTAGCCAGGTCTTGGAGAGAAGAGGGAGAACAATTTAGGAGATGAGCCTAGATAAAAGAGTCTAGATAAAATCTAGATAGATAAAATCTTTGGATTTTAAAAGCTTTGGACTACAAACATGTCAGTGATATATAAGGAGTGGCAAAGCAAGAATACTCATAATTTTAATATTAGATTCCTAAACCCTGATATTATCCACTCACCACTCTTCTCTCTTGACAGGTTCAATTAGCCAACTGCTGCCCACCCTCCACTTACGCTTTTCATTTTTCTTAAACTTTCACCTCAGTCATTCTTGACAGGTGAATATTTCCATCAACAGTCTGCCAAAAAAACAGCCCATCCAGCTTGAGTCACTTCCCATGACAATGTCCTTGGTATGTCCATTCATTCATATATCATTCCATATTTAATTAGCAACTATTAAATTCCAGGCAGTATAATAGACATGCAGTAGATACAATAAAAATAAGACTGCCTTCATAGAATTTGTATTCGGTGGGGGAGACAGATAATAAACAAGCAAACAAGCAAATAAGCAACAGAACTCTGGAATATGAGTAAACACGATATTACAGCAGATAATAAGAATAATTGAGGCAACCAACAACAGGACACGCTCACCCAAGAGTTTGTTAGAAATGGAGAGCCATCCTAAACATATTAGAGCAGATATTGTATTTCAGTGAAAAGCTAAGACAGACCTCCCTGGGCCTGCTGCATCTGCACTAGATCCCACACACAACTAACTAATATAGAAACAAAGGGGAGGAGAGGTTTGCAGACAAAACCTAGATCATGATCTTTGCTGTGAACAAACATGGGCCCGTAACTCAGGAGGGAGCCCAGAGCTAAAGCTGTAGATGTGGTAGCTAACATCTCTAAAATGAAGCCTGGTGCAGAATTTGTGATCTTGAGATCATTAATACGGCTGTATCATTTTAAAAAGGAACCAGCAAACAAAATACTGGTAGTTAAAGTCTTCAATCTGAAGAATCTTTTTTTAGGGAATTCCTGTGTCACCAAATGGGGGCTGTGATTTGGCAATCACAGGCAAATAGAACTTCTAACAGCAACTACTTGCAAAATGGATCTATACAGGAAGGAAAAAAGAAGAGGAAGAAAGGAAAGGAAGGAAAGAAGAAGGGAAGAAGAGAGGATGAAAGCTTAGGAAATCATTTATAATGCATGAAGAACAGCTGCCTTGATGCAAAAAAACGTATCAGAAAGAAAAAAGTCATACCGTTTATCTCTCTATTCATAGCACCACTAAAGCAACTGCATCTACCTGTACAAAAAGACTCTTAGGAGAAAAGAAAGCTCCCCTTTAAGTAGAAAAGCTCTCTCTCTCTCTGGGTCTTGGTATCTTTCTCTGTTAGAATGGGAGCATCTTCTAAATCTGGAAGCTATTAAATGTGATGGTACCGTGTAGTATAATTATAAAGTGACCCTTGGTTATCAACCACCCAAGGGTGAGCAGCAAAATAAGGGGGAAAAGTTATGAAAACTTCCAGGACCTGTCTCAGCATCTAGCCAGGTGGGGGGGGGGGGGACACAGTTTAAAAATCTAAGCTTGTATCTAAATACAGAACTGCACTTCTGAAGGTGTAAATTTTTATTTATTAAATTCATAATATATGCTGATATAAAAATTTTAAAATTTCAAATGCAACAGAGTGAAAGACAGATCTCCTTCCCATCTCTGTGTCCCAGTAACCCTCTAGATTTTGTTTGTGAACTTCAGAAATGAACTCTACATCTGCAGCCAAATATGCATATGTGTGCATACTACGTTGGTAACACATTTTTTTCCTTAAGATTTTTATTTATTTATTTATTTGACACAGAGAGAGAGAGAGAGAGAGAGAGATCACAAGTAAGCAGAGAGGTAGGTAGAGAGAGAGGGGGAAGCAGGCTCCCTGCTGAGCAGAAAGCCCAATGTGGGTCTTGATTCCAGGACCCTGAGACCATTACCTGAGCCATCCAGGCACCCCAGTAACACATATTCTTAAAGTGGAAATATACTACACAAATTGTTCCACACATAATTTTTTATTTCTCCTTAATATATTTTGACATGTATTCCATATCTATATATAAAGATCTACTCCATTTTAATGACTCTGTAATATTCCATTACACATTTGTAATATTTTATTGAACCATCCCCTCTTAGTAGATATGTAACTCCTTTCAATATTCTCTACTATGCTGCAATGAAGGATTCCATATTTCTGTCATCTTATAGTTGTGTAACTGTAGGATAAAGTTCTAGAGGTGGCAAGTACAGGTCAAAAGGCACTCACATTTGTAATATACATCAATGCTTGCAAATGGGTCTCTATGGAGTTATCACTCCCACTATCACTCTGGAAGAATGTCTGTTTCCCATGCTCCCTCTAATAGTGTTAGCAAACATTTTCATATCTTGCTGTTTAATAGGTGAAAAGTGATGTCCTAGTGATGTTTCCATTTGCATTCTCTTTTAGGAGTAAAGTTGGGCATTTATTCATATGTTTGAACCACTTCTACTTCCTCTACCTTAAACTATTAGTTTTTTACCTTTGCCCATTTTTCTATGGATTTGTTGCTCTTCTTTTGAATTATAGGAGCTCTTCATATACGAGGGACATCAGTAAGTCTATGATAGGTATTGCTGTGCAAAATGCTGTGCCCCAAAAAATCCAAATTTCTTTTTTCATTTGTTGTTTGTCTTTTGACTTTGATTATGTAAATTTTGCCTTCCAGAAATTTTGTACTTTCATTTATTTAAATACGTGAATGATATTTCTCTTCAGCTTCTGGGTTTTGTGCCACCTTAAGTCTTTCCCACCATAATGAGTTTTTAAACATTCTTCCATAGTTTTTTTTTTTAATTTAGTTTTCATTTTTTTATTGAGGTATAATTGACATACAACATTCTGTTTCTTTCAGGTATATAACATGATTCAATATTTGTATATATTGTGAAATGATCACAATAAGTCTATTTAATATCCATCACCATACCTAGATACAGAATTATTTTTGTGACCAGAACTTTAAGACCTACTTTCTTAACAATTTTCAAATATACAATATAGTTTACTAATTATAGTTTCCATGCCGTACATTAAATCCCTAGGATGTAATTAATCCCTATTTATCTTATACCTGATGGTTCTTTTTTCTCCCCCCTACCACAACCCATCCTACCAATGTCCCCACAACTTTTTGCCTCAGGCAACCACCAATCTGTTCTCTATATCTATGAATTTGGTTTCTTTTTAAGTACTTCTATGATTTCATTGACCAAGTTTAAATTGATCCATTGTGAAATTATTTTTAGTATAATGATGTGTTCCAACACCATTTGTTGGATTATCTACCTCTTCTCCACTGATTAAAAATACTTACCTTTTCATATTATAAAAAGTAACAGTTAATATTTTCTTAATTTTATAAGTATTTTAGGATAAAAACTATATTTTCATGTCTTAAGACATTTCTTTATGGGACAATCGAACTGGAAGATATAACAATTGGAAATATTTATGCACTCAATATAGGAACATCCAAATACATAAAACAGTTAACAAAAAACTAAAAGGAACTAATTGATAATAGTAAATAATAGCCAGAGAACTTAACACCCAACTTACATCAATGGACAGATCATTTAAACAGAAAATCAACAAGGAAACAATGGCTTTGAATGACACACTGGACCAGATGGATTTAACAGTTACATTAAAAAAAAACTTCCTCTTAAAACAGCAGAATACACATTCTTTTGAGGTGGACATTAGACATTCTCCAGAACAGATCATACATTAGCCTATAAAACCAGCCTCAACAAATTCAAGAAGTTCAAACTCATACCATGCATCTTTTCTGACCACAGTACTATGAAACTAGAAGTGAGCCACAAGAAAAAAACTGGAAAGAACACAAATACATGGAGATTATATTACATGCTAATAAACAATGAGTAGGCCAACCAGTAAATCAAAAAGAAATTAAAAAGTATATGGAAACAAATTAAAGTGAAAACACAACAGTCTAAAACCTTTGAGATGCAGCAAAAGCAGTCCTAACAGGGAAATTTGAAGCAATAGAGACCTACCTCTAGAAGCAAGAAAAATCTCAAAAATCGACATAACCCTACATCTAAAGGATCTAGAGAAAAGAGAACAACAAGTAAACCTAAAGCCAGCAGAAGGAAGGAAACAACAAGAATTAGAGAAGAAATAAATGATACAGAAACTAAAAAGCAACAGAAGAGATCAGGAGCTGGATTTAAAAAAAAAAATCAATAAAATTGACAAATGTCTAGCCAGAATTATCAAGAAAAAAAGAAAAAGGACCCAAGTAAATAAATCACAAATGAGAGAAGAGAAATAACAGTCAACTTCACAGAAATACAATCAATCATAAGAGAATATTGTGAAAAACTATATGCCAACAAATTGGGCAGCCCAGAAGAAATAGGTAAATTCCTAGGAACAAATAAACTACCATAACTGAAGCAGGAACAGAAAATTTGAATAGACTGATAACCAGCAGAGAAATTGAGTCAGTAATCAAAAAATTCCCAAAAAGCAGAAGTCTAGGACAAGATGGCTTCACAAGTGAATTCTATCAAACATTTAAAGACGAGCTAATAGTTAATACCTATTCCTCCCAAACTTTCTCCAAAAATATATGAGGAAAGAAAACTTCTAAATTCATTTTATGAAGCCAGGATTACCCTGATACCAAAACCAGATAAAGATATCATCAAAGGGGCACCTGGGTGGCTCAGTGGGTTAAGCCTCTGCCCTCGGCTCAGGTCATGATCTCAGGGTCCTGGGATCAAGCCCCACATCGGGCTCTCTGCTCAGCGGGGAGCCTGCTTCCCCCTTTTTCTCTGCCTGCTGCTCTGCCACTTGTGATTTCTCTCTCCCTCTGTCAAATAAATAAATAAATCTTTAAAAAAAAAAAAAAAGAGGATACCACCAAAAAAAAAAAAAAAAAGAAATATAAACTACTATCTCTGGTGAACATATATCCAAAAATCCTCAATAAAATATTATCAAACAGAATCCAGTATTTTTTTTAAAAACCATCCACCACAATCAAGTGGGATTTATTCATGGGTTGCATGGGGGGTTTATATGTGCAAATCAACATGATACATCACATTGATAAAAGAAAGGTTAAGAACCATATGATCATTTAAATAGATACGGAAAAAGCATTTGAGAAGTACAACATCCATTCATGATAAAAACCCTCAATAAATTAGAAGGAACATACCTCAATGTATTAAAGGCCATATATGAAAAACCCACAGCTAATATCATTCTCAACGGGGCAAAACTGAGAGCTTTACTTCTATGGTAAGGAATAAGAAGGGTCTCCACTCTCACCACTTCAATTCAACATAATACTAGAAGCCCTAGCTACAGCAATCAGACAAAAAGATCATTCAGATCGGTAAATAAAAAGTGAAACTTTCACTATTTGCGGCTGACATGATACTATATCTAGAAAACCTGAAAGACTTCACCAAAAGCTGCTAGAGTTGATAAATGAATTCAGCAAAGTCACAGGATAAAAAAAAATCAATATACAGAAATATGTTGCTTTTCTATGCACCAATAATGAAACAGCAGAAAGAGAAATTAAGAAACCATCCCATTTACAATTACACCAAAAATAATAAGATAACTAGGAATAAACCTAACCAAAGAAGTGAAAGACCTGTACTCTAAAAACTATAAAATATTGATGAAAAAAATTGAAGATGACACCAGGAAATGAAAAGACATTCCATATTCCTGAATTGGAAGAAAAAATATTGTTCAAATATCTGTGCTACCCAAAGCTATCTACACATTTAATGCAATCCCTATCAAAATACCAACAGCATTTTTCACAGAACTTGAAAAAACAATTCTAAAATTTGTACGGAACCACAAAAGACTCCAAAAGCCAAAGCAACCTTGAAAAGAAAAGCAAAGCTGGAGGCATCACAATACTGGTCTGCAAGCTCTATTCCAAAGCTGTTGTAATCAAAACATAGTGATTCACAGACCTGTACCCCTGGGGATAGAGTATTATGCCTCCATCAGAAAGGATGAATACCCAACTTTTGTAGCAACATGGACGGGACTGGAAGAGATTATGCTGAGTGAAATAAGTCAAGCAGAGAGAGTCAATTATCATATGGTTTCACTTATTTGTGGAGCATAACAAATAGCATGGAGGACATGGGGACTTAGAGTGGAGAAGGGAGTTGGGGGAAATTGGAAGGGGAGGTGAACCATGAGAGACTATGGACTCTGAAAAACAATCTGAGGGTTTTGAAGGGACGGGGGGGTGGGAGGTTGGGGTACCAGGTGGTGGGTATTATAGAGGGCACAGATTGCATGGAGCACGGGGTGTGGTGGTGCAAAAATAATGAATACTGTTATGCTGGAAATAAAAAAAATAAAATAAAATAAAATAAAATAAAATAAAAAAAACAGTATGGTGCTGGCACAAAAACAGACACACAGGTCAACAGAACAGAACAGAAAACCCAGAAATGGACCCACAACTATACAGTTAATTAAGCTTCAACAAAGCAGGAAAGAATATCCAATGGTAAAAGGACCGCCTCTTCCACAGATAATGTTGGGAAAACTGGAGAGCAACATTCAAAAGAAATTGCACTACTGGGATGCCTGGATGGCTCAGTTGGTTAAGTGGCTGCCTTTGGCTCAGGTTATGATCCCAGGGTTCTGGGACTGAGTCCCAAATCTGGCTCCTTGCTCAGCGGAGAGCCTGCTTCTCCCTCTGCTTGCTCTGCCTGCTGCTCCCCCTGCTTATGCTCTCTCGCTCTTGCTCTCTCGGACAAATAAATAAACAAAATCTTTTTTTTAAAACTCTGGACCACTTTCTTATGACACACACAAAAATAAAATAAAAATGTATTAAAGACTTAAATATGAGACCTAAAATGATAAAAATGCTGGAAGAGAACACAGGCAGTAACTTCTTTTGACATCAGCCATAGCAACTTTTTTCTAGATAGGCCCGCTGAAGCAAGGGAAACAAAAGCAAAAATGAATTATTCTGACTACATCAAAATAAACAGTTTCTGCACAGCAAAGGAAACAGTCAACAAAACCAAAAGACAACTGACAGAATGGGAGAAGATATTTGCAAATGACATATCTGATAAAGGTTTAGTATCTAAAATATATTAAAAACTTACAAAATTCAACACTCAAAAGACAAATAATCCAATTAAAAATGGGCAGAAGACATGAATAGACATTTCTCCAAAGAAGACACCCAGATGGCCTACAAACACATAAGATGTTCATCATCAGGAAAATACAAATCAGAACCACAATGAGATATCATCTCACACCTCTCAGAATGGCTAAAATCAAAAATACAAGAAACAACAGGTGTTGAGGATGCCGAGAAAAAGAAACCCTTGTACACTGCTGGTGGGAATGCAAACTGGTACAGCCATTCTAGAAAGCATTATGGAGGTTCCTCAAAAAGTTAAAAACAGAACTACCCTATGATCCAGCAATCATACTACAGGGTATCTACCCAAAGAATCAAAAAACACTAATTCAAATGAATACTTTCACCCCTATGTTTATAGCAGTATTATCTACAACAGCCAAGATATGGAAGCAGAGCTGGTGTCCATCAATTGATGAATAGATTTTAAAAAATAGGTGCTATATATGTAATGGAATATTACTCAGCTATAAAAAATAGTGAGGGGCACCTGGGTGGCTCAGTCGGTTGAGCATCTGCCTTCGGCTCAGGTCATGATCCCAGAGTCCTGGGATCGAGGCCCTCATCAGGCTCCCTGCTCAGCAAGGAGTCTGCTGCTCCTTCTCCCACTCCCCCTGCTTGTGTTCCTTGTCTCTCTCTCTCTCTGTCAAATTTAATTTACCAAGCAAGTAAATTAAATTTAAAAAAAGAATGAAATCTTGCCATTTGCAATGACATGGATGGAGCTAGAGAGTATAAGAGTATAATGCTAAGCAAAATAAGCCAGTTGGAGAAAGACAACTACCAAACGGTCTCACTCATATGTGGAATTTAAGAAACAAACAAACAAAAAGCAACAGGAAAAAGAGACACAAACCAAGAAATAGTCTCTTAACTATAGCAAACAAACTTAGGGTTACCAGAGAGGAGGTAAGTGAAGTGGGTTAAATAGGTGTTGGGAATTAAGGAGGTCACTTGTCATGATCACCAGATGATGTATGGAATTGTTGAGTCAGTACATTGTACACCTAAAACTAATACAACATCTTATATTAACTAACTGGAATTAAAATAAAAACTTTAAGAAAAAATTCAAGAAGATATTTCCTTATTACATTAAAACATGTAAACTATACCACAAGGTTCAATATCCCTAACTTGGCATTTCCTCACCTTTAAAATACACTAGGAACCTCAGACAGGAAACTGGCCAAGATTTTTCTTAACTGTGAGAGGCCCCTAGGAAATAAGGCCAGTTACCTGGAAGCTCCATCTGTATAAGAACCCCTAAATTCCTCCTTCCTCCAGAGACTTTCAAACAAAGATCAAGATGTTCATGTCACAAAGGCAATGGTGATGGTGATCTCAGAGCCAGTGATGGCATAGAGAGGACTGAAGGGGGCCATTAGAACACGTAACCTGCTTACTACTATGTCCAAGACTAGAAAGTCCTCAGAAGTCACTGACAGAAGAAAGGAGAGAAGTTTCTGCCAAGCAAAAAAGAGCCTGACATAGAAAGTGTTCTTCCCAGCTACCGGATGGGCAAGAGGAGAGCTGGGTCAGGGCAGCAGGGATGGCGGGGAAGTGGAGGGATGGTTAGGTAGACCGAGCTTTTTGTTTGTTTGGAGGCTGGTTGTGATTTGGGTTGTGATTTGGTTTTTTATTTTGCTGTTTGTTGCATGAAGTGGGTTCTGCACCTGAATGTCTCATTACCCTGAGTTGTTTTGATTGGATCCCAAGATGCTTTCCCCAGGGTATGTTTTGGGAAAGAGCTTAGAATAGTTACATTAGATCTAGTTCTGATTATTAAGTGACAAGGATAAGATAAGCTTGCTTTTTATTTTTTGCTCCCTTGAATCTGAAACAAGTTTACTGCCAGAAATGGATGCAGATAAAAATATATTTAAGTGACTGGGACTTGGAATCGCCCACAGAAAAGGTTCTCCTATTTAACATCAGAACGCAAAACAAGAAGGATGTTGGTTTTTCTATAACGGATGTTCAGCTGAATTATGTCTGTTCCCCATGGGGGTAGGTGGGTGGAGAAAACAGGATAAATACTCCAGTCCCTCCACCCCCAGGAGCAGTTAACATATATGAGACACCAGTGAACAAAACAGACAATGCCCTAACCTCCTCTAGCCTACAGTCTAGGGCCTCTTAGGCCAGAGGCAGAGAGAAGAAATGCCTTTCATTTCGCATAGTGTAATAACTAGAAGGGACATTAAAGAGTATACAACAGAATGGGCTCATTTTTATCAGTGAGAAAACTAGTACCATCCCAAAGTCATTCACGAGAATGATAAGGCTCCCTACTGAGTGCTCTCCTCACTTACTCCTCATCACAACCACATGCAGCAGACAACACAGTTACATCCATTTTCAGAAATTTTCAGAAAGGTTCAGTCAATAGGTCATCAATAAATAATTGATGAATGAATGAAGAATTCTAATGCACTTACTCTGCTGTTACAGTGTTGCTATGCTCTTTCCGCAGAAGCTCTCCCTGAGCTCTTCCCCACCAAACCTAGTCCTTTTCTGGGGTTCCCCATCTCTGTAAATGACCCACATGCAGCATCAGCACAAGCCAGAAACCGAGGGGGTCTCCTTAATGTCTCCCTCCCTCCACTTACCTTGAGAATCCTTCACCGGGTCCCATTGGCTTTAACTTCGAAGATTCTGATGAGCATTGGGCGTTACACACAACTAATGAATGGCCGAACACTACATCAAAAACTAATGATGATGTACTACCTGTTGTCTAATTGAACATAATAAAAATAAATAGATAAAATAATAAAGTCACCTAAGGACAAAAAATAAAAGGATAAAATAAAATAAATTAAATTCTCCTGAATCCATCCACATCCTTCTGCCCTCTCCAAACTGCTCAGCCGAGAGCCTGCTGTCCTCTCCCCTCGTCCAAATTGCTATCATCTCTTACCTAATGACCACAGCTACCTCCTAACTGGGTCCTCACATACATTCTAGGCTCCCTTCAATATGCCTTCCCGTGCCCTCTGGCAAGAGTGACCTTTTCAAAAGACAAGTGTCTTCACTCTCTTCCTCTTCCTTTCCTTCCTGGACAGTTGGGGCCCACAGCCACTACACAGCTCGAGATCTAAGAAGGGGCCTAGATAGGAACCTCCAGGATGCCATATATACTAAAGTACATAGGACCCAAACCAGCTGCACTCTGATCTCTAACCCACCAGACAGGGGATTAAATATCATGAATTTCAGTAGCAATGGAACCTGCTGACAAGGGTCTCAGAGAAGAGATAGCAGAACCCATCAAGGAAGCAAAGTCTCTCCAGACCAGGTGTTTTTCAGGCTCAGCTCCCATGTCTTCCATAGCACCACACCTTGGTTTTCACTTCTTGCCCTTCCTGCTGAGCTCATTGAAGACAGTCTTACCATCATCTTTTCATTCATCACAGAGTCAACAAAGCCCACAGTAGGCAGCTACACCTGTCCTCTGCCCCACCCCAAGCACAGATATTAGAAGACTATTGAGTAAACGCTTACATAGTTTATATTCTCAAGGCCTTAGTCATAGGTGAGGGCTAGTGAAGGAGGCAATACACACACTCTCTTACGTCTTCAAATACTAAAGGATTCTCTGGAGGAGTAAACAGTAAAATGACAACAGCTGCCTCGAGGAGTGGAACTGATGGGCTGGGAAACGGACATCATTCAGCTGAACATCCCTTACAGAAAAACCAACAGACTGTCCTGTGGCAAACTGTCAGCCAACATTTGCAACATTTGCATTGCAAAAATAAAGACAACTCTGGCTGGTTTAAGTGGGAAGGGAGATTGTTGGAAGGATGGTGGATGGCTTAGACTGCCCAAATCAGTCTTGGGGGACTAAAAAGTCAAGGACAGTGTCCCCAGAAAATTCTACTTTCTTCGGTGAGAAGCAGGAAGGCAGGAAGGGAGAATCCTTTGCCTCACAAAGAAAGAAGAATCCTCCAGCACTGCACAGGGGCTCAGGATCTAAGCAGCCAGGGTGAATTACGGTTGGGTAACTATACTTGCACGTATATATTCAAAAGTACTGAAGGCAAGAACTCAGGTATGTATACTAAAGGGCATAGCAGCATTGTCCACAATAGGCAAAAAGTGGAAACAACCCAAATGTCCATTGCTAGGAGAATGGAGAAACAAAATGTGATGAATACATACCATGGAATATCATTCAATCTTAAAGAGAAATGAAATTCTGATACCTGCTAGAACATGGATGGATCTTGAAGACCCACTAACTGAAATAAGTCACTCACAAAAGGACAAATACCGTATAACTCCTGTTTTATAAGTAGGCAAATTCTCAGAGACAGAAGGTAGAGTGGTGGTTCCAAGGGCTGGAGGGAGGAAGAGGAAATCATTTGCTAATGGGTACAAAGTTTTTGTTGGAGATGCTGAAAAAGCTGTGGGTATAGTTGGTGGTGATTATTACCCAACCTTGTGAATGTACTTAATGCCACTGAATTACATATTTAAAGATGGTTAAGATGATCGATATTATGTATTTTTCACCACAATAATAAAAAAAAAAAAAAATAAGGATTGAAAACACCCACAACACTCATTTTCCCCTGTAGGTTCTTCTATGCATTTATATTCATGGGCATGTATTACCTATTTAAGGCAGATTTTTTAAATCAAGGGATTTATACAGTTATAGGATGTGCTTTCAACTATGTAAAAGTGAGTCTACTATATCTTAGAAATGGTAAATTATTGAGAAAAAAAGCTGCAAAAACCAAAAACTGCATCTGTGTGTAAATATATTCATCAATGTAAATAAATTCACTCATTGCTGTTGCTCCCACAGACGCAAAGAACAGACTCTCTCCCTTTCTTCCCTCTCCTCAGAGCCCAACCCGTTTCCTGTCACACGCATCAAGAATTTCATAATTCTAGCAATCTCTCATCCAAAAAAAAAATTCTTGGCACAAGATTTATCACTCCCCAAATCATAATGCAAATTATATTTTTAATGCCTGGAGTATTAATTTGAGAATGTGAACAATAATTGCAGGACTGTCACAAAAAGACTTGAAGTCTTTTTTTTTTTTTTTCCCTAAAATAGAGAACAATGGAGGATGTGGGAGCTGTGACTGGCCTGGAGAGTGCAGACAGCCAAAATGGATTTCCAGTAGCATTCAGGTGATCCACAAAAGATCAGTTTAATCAGCCTCTATTTCTTGGCTGACACTTTGCACCACGATACCATAGTGTTCTTCCAACATAGTAGAAGTACGCAAGTCAAAATAACTTACCAACAAATCTTGGGAAGCCTGGTGTGTGCCCAGCACTGTAACTTCGTCTGTATTCTGCCAAATCTATGATGTCAAACAGAAAAGGGAAATTGTCCAGCTCTGCTGTGTCCCACGTTGAACTTCCCAAGAACACGAAACATGTTTTGTTCATCACCCAATGCCTGACACACAGTAAGCCTAAAAGAGGTTTGAAGGGATGCCTGAAGGAGGAGATGCCGATCTGGAGCACTTGTCTCCAAAGCTGGTATGGCAAATAAGTGATGGCCTCACCTCTATAGACTGACAGCGAGCCGGTCACCAGCCCAAGTCTAGCTGTGATCGGCTGAGCAGTGGTCAGGAAATTAGGGACTTCGCTCATTCCAGAAGCACTGATTGAATGGCTACTCTATTGCAGACACTGTGCCAAACTCTGAGGATACAAAGGAAAAGGAGAGGCTGCCCCTGCACTTTGGCCGCTTGGGTTGATGTCAGGCTAGAGGGGAGACCAACATGTCTGCTGACAATTACAGTACAGAGTGGGAAGTGCTACCTACGCAAAAGGCAGCGGGAGCCCAGCAGAGGGAGTAGTGATGGGGTGGAGGGGGGGACATGGAAGATCAGGAATTTCAAGCCAAGCCAGGACAGTCAGGCTGTGGTGGAGAAGGAAAGGCAGGAGGGATGCTCAGGAAGTGCCCAGAGAGCAGACCTGGAAGGGACATCACAGGGAAAGGGGGCTGGACAGGAAGGAGCCAGGAAGAGAGCTGGAAGAGTTAGAAAATGAAAAAGATAAATGTTGCAGTGGGTAGGGGAAGGGGGTGATGGGTAAAGGAAACTTGCCTTCTTTGTTTTCCCTGGAAGAATGCTAAAAGGAGGTTGGGCAGGTTGGCTGGCTGTTTGGTGGGTGGGGTAGCACATCAGCAGTGAGAGAAGGCTGGGGACTGTGGGAAGCTTTATTGGAGCCGAGAGGAGCATCTATAAGAAGAAAGGAGTTAGACACCATTGTCATCCTGTCTTTGGGACACAGCGTTACTCTGTTACTCCGAGGTTTCTGACTGACTGTCCTCTATCCCCACAGAAGTGGGTAGGGCCTGTAACTTCAGCCCACACTGGAACCAAAAGAGGTTGGGTTATGCAGGAAGGAGGTCAGAGTCCTCAATTCTTTTCTAATCCAGAATTTCCAGTTCTGCTTCTTGAATTCAGGTTCCTCATCTGCCAGGTGCATGGAAGGATCGCGTATCTAAAGCCCATGCCAGTCCTGAGAGTCTCTGACTCCTTGACTCAGGATCCATCCCAGTTAGAGAGATATATGGTGCTATGGGCTGAATTATGTCCTCCAAAATTCATATGTTGAAGCCCTAACTTAACACCTCAGAATGTGGCTGCATTTGGAGGCAGAGTCTTTAAAGAGATCATTAGGGCTGAACAAGTCAAATGAGGGGTCCTAATCCAGGCTGATTAATTATTTTTGGGGAGAGGAAATTTGGATGTACGAGAGATACGAGGAACACACAGATGCACAGAGAAAAGGCCACACGAGGCGACAGCAAGAAGGCTACTATATGCAACCGGAAGAGAGAGGCCTTGGGAGAACCCAAACCTGACACACCTTGACCTTCGACTTCCAGCCCTCAGAACTATGAGAAAATAAATTTCTGCTGCTTAAACCACCAGTCTGCGATATTTTACTACGGCAGCCCTAGCAAACTAATACATATGGCAACAGACCAACTTAAAAGGTTAAATTGTCCAGGAAGAGGGCTTCCTCAAGCAAAACAGCCTCTGGTTCTTTTGACATTCAGCCAGTTCGCCTGGGGCCCTGTGCCATGACTAATAAGATGTAATTCAATATAACAAGTGTTTACGGAATGCCAGCCATAAAGAGAGGCACTGGCAGTACACACCTAATTCTCCAAGGTCTTGGGATTAAGAGGGGATGGAGAAAGATCAATCAAAAATCTAACACCGGCCAAAAAAATTAAATCTCTCCTTTCTCCATATGTGACCTCCATCTTTAAGAACTGATGGATTCTCCTCTCCTGGGGCTAGCCCAGTCTTTCCTACAGGTCGTCATCAGCCACAAGTAAGCATGAGAAGAAAGAAAAGTCTAGAAATCCATAGACTTGGATTAGCCATTGTTACAGAAAAGAAGCTGAAGCAGCTCCTGGGGAGGGACTCCTCTGTTCAAAGGGAGAAGACGATTCAGGGAGGGAATGGATCTAGAAAACTTGCTGGCATTTGTGATCACTAAGGCAGAAATCTGCTGAATGGGAAAGAACCGGTTGAAAACATGTCCATGGTTTTCTCAGCTGTGCCTAGAAAAGTGTGTAAAAGAGAGAAATCTCACAGCTGAGCTCTTTCTTTGGATAAAAATATGTTATAAAGGGGCGCCTGGGTGGCTCAGTCAGTTAAGTGTCTGCCTTCGGCTCAGGTCATGATCTCAGCTTCCTGGGATTGAGCCTCATATTGGACCCCCTGCTCAGCAGGAAATCTGCTTCTCCCTTTCCCTCTGCCTGCTTGTGCACTTGCTGTCTGTCTCTCCCTGTCAAATAAATAAAATCTTAAAAAAAAAAAAAAAAAGCTGGTATGGAAGCAAAGAGGACTGGAAAGTGACAAGAAGGAAAGAAAGATCTGGAGCTTGTTTTATTTTTATAATTAATATCTGGCTGGAGATGAAGATCTTTGGAAGCCATCAACAACTTTTGAAAGAGAACACAGAGTCTAAATAGACAATCTCAGATCTTCAAAAGCTAAGTTGCACACATCACCCTGAAGGATCCCAGCATATCCACTGCGAACCTAAGCTCCACCAAGATTTCAGAAAGGTGAGCTCTCCTCATGAGAGCCCAGAGATCTCACTTTTCAAGCGCAAAGTTCTTAGCTCAATTCTTGGAGTCTGTCCTTACAAAAGAGCAGAGCATGAAGATTCATGTTTCTAAATGTTCCTTTTGAAATTCTCTCTCTTTATATCCTTCCCCATCAGAGAAGGACGGGGCTATCCTTCAGAGTCCTCGCTCTTTTCTCAAGAAAAGCTAGCAATTGCTTCCGGGACCTGACTCTGCAGACTCCACCTTCACCTTCCCCTGCCCAACCCACCACCCATCCTGGGCCAGGACCTTGGACTAAGTCTTCAGAGTGCTCAGCAACCCTAAACCACACTGTACCCACCACCATCACTGCCCCGAAGCCCAAGGCAGGAAGGGTTCACCTGCCTAAAACTGGGCTAGGCAGGCTAGGCAGCAACAACTGGTCACTTGGAGGCTCTGGGGACAATCATCTTAGAGAATCAGAAGCAGAGTCTGAGATTTACATAAATGTGAAGCTGGTGTTTGCAGTCAAATGCTCTACCACTAAGGTATACCACCATGAAGCTGGTGTTTGGACCTGAAAGAAACCTGATTGTTAAAGGAACATAAAGCAGATACCATGTGCTGTAGAAGGAAGAACACTGGACTAGGAGGCTCTGGGGTCTACCTTCATTGTTGCTATGTGACCTTGCACCAGGCACCTAACTTCTCTGGACCTCTGTTTTTATCACTAGAAGAAAGCAAGTATTAGAGCAATCTCTAAGGATTTTTCCAGTCCTAAAATTGTCATAGCTTTAGTTTCTTTGATCATTTTCATTAATATTCATAGAAAACAATCTTCAGCCCACATAAGGTCCTGACCCTTATCAATAGTAAGTTATTGGGGCGCCTGGGTGGCTCAGTGGGTTAAGCCTCTGCTTTGGGCTCAGGTCATGATCTCAGGGTCCTGGGATCGATCCCCACATCAGGCTCTCCGCTCAGCAGGGAGCCTGCTTCCCCCTCTCTCTCTGTCTGCCTCTCTGCCTACTTGTGATCTCTCTCTCTCTCTGTCAAATAAATAAATAAAATCTTTTAAAAAATAGTAAGTTATTAAAGTGTCACAGATTGGAAATACTATTTTCTGAATTTATAGTACGTGTTTTTCATTCTTTTTGGGCTGCCTTTCCTGTGTCGAAGGAGTCTCCCACCATATGAGGTATTATAGATTGAGCTATATCTCCCCTAACACTAAACTTTTAACTCTTAGTAACTTGGAATGATCCTATTTGGAAATAGGTTGTTGCAGATGTACTTAGTCAAAATGATGCCATATGGGAGTAGATCAGCTCCCATCCAATGTGATTGGTGTCCATATAAAAAGGGGGACTGTGACTCAGAGACACACACTCACAGAGAAGGCCGGGTGAGTCCTGGAGTGTGTTGTCTTATGCCCAGGACCCACCAGAAGCTGGGCAGGGCCCGAAATACATGCTCCCCTCATGCCTTCAGAGGGAAGCCCTTGATCTCAGACCTCCAGGCTCCAGAAGTGTGGAAAGTAAATTCCCGTTGTGGATGGCACCCAGAGCGGGGTTTTTATTAGGACAGTTCTAGCAAACAGAAGAGGTAAACCCACTTGCCAGTACAAAGTTAAGAATGCCAGCTGCTTACTTTCCCAGCCATGCCTGGGGTTGGGCAAGGATTTGTGACCTGGGTTCTACTGATGGGACACACCTGCACAGCTAGTGAGGCAGAGGCAGGAACTGGGAAATCCAATCAGATGGCACACGGTGGCAGTGGTGGCCACACCACACAGCTCCAAGGGGTAGTTACAAGGGCAGGTGGAGCAGCCAGCTGGACCATGGAGCACCAGAGGTGATGGCCACACCTGAGAGCAAGGGCACGGGAATCTCTGTAGCATGAGCTCTGCAGCCTGGCTTAGGGGGTCCTCTGAGCCTGCTGGCTCTTCTAGGGCTTCCTAAGTTATGCAGTACTTTCTCACAAATTTCCTTTCTAATTCAATTAACCAGAGGATGCTCCTGTTGCCAGCCTAAAACACCTCATAACCCAGAGTAGGTCCCTGGTATTTCTCAGTATTGAATAAACTCTGAATTAACAGAAGTGGTCATACATAAGCCACATATTTTTCTAAAACAGTTCAATATAATACACATATACTTGATGAATATCCAAATAATAATTACTGCCATTTAATAAACATGGGCCACATACTCTGATCAAGCTCATTACCTGGGACCTCAACACAACAGTGCCCTGCTCTAGCAGGCCCTCCTGACTTGCACAGATGGGGAAAGCCATGTTTGGAGACTTACCAAGCCATGGTGCTAGCAGATGGCAAATACAAGAGTTGAACCCAGGCATTCTGACTATAATACGTGTGAACAGAACACTCTGGAACAATACCGCAAATACATTTTTTAAATGAGATAGCAAGGAAAAAATGAAAAGTTTCTGATTCTGAATGAGTTACATAACAATATTTAAAGTTTGCTTTGATGTCCGTTTGTCTAGAAAAAGAGTCACATGTGCCTTTTCCTAAAAGAAGAGAAATGAACTAGACACCCTCTGCTATTCTGGTAATGGCCTGAGGGAAATTGATGTAAATAGCTACATAACTTAAGGCACAAATTATTGAGGCAACAACCAAACTGGGAAATTAATTTATCTGATAAATTGTGTTATATCAGCTTGACTTTATAAAACTAATTTCATTTTTTAAAGTGTTAGCCATTACAAATTCTGAGATACTTCGTAAATCTTTTGTTTGGCAAATGAGAACAGCTGGGAAAATAAATCTGTACAGTGAAGGAAGCTAAAATATCTTGTTCAAAAATGAAATTACAATAGCTGTGAAAACCAAAGTATCAGAACATCGTCCATGTTCAAGTTCACCATCATAATCAAAGCATTATTTATTATTTTTGAAAAAAATGTTGATAAGAAGCTCAGGGAACAGGTGACAATAAGAAATATCTGTTGTAGCTCCCAAAGCAAGGATTGGCTAGGTCAGTGGGACCCTGCCTTCCTAATCTTAGGGAGAAGCTCTCAAGATTCTCTGTGGGAACTAGGTACTTCCCTTTGTGTTCATGGAGAATCATACTAAGTTTCATTGATTGATCAGTTTCCACACTAAGATTGGAATTAAGCCACTGGAACTCTTTCTGGACTGTCCCAGAGAAGATACATCACTTCTCTGGGTCTTCACTGTGTCACACAGTGTAAGGACCACCTGCTTTATCCTGCCTGACCTTGACAGCTGTCAGGGGAGACAGGAGCTCCTGAAATCCTTGCAGATTCTTCACAGACCTTCCTACAAGGCTTCATTTAGTGCCTAGTTATTCCCTTCCTATCCTTTCCCCAACTTCTGGACTCAGAAGTATCATGGGGATGCTGAGGGTTCTGAGGCTTGCCAAGGCAAAGGCTTAAAGTTCAAGGTTCAAATGAGGTTCAGAGAAACTGTTGAACTGAAACTACTAAAGCTACATGTATGATTAGTCCATGATTTAGCAATTCTACCACTAAGTATATACCCATAAACAGTATGTGCATTTCTCCACCAGAAGATGTATGTGCACAATGGACGAAACCTGGACCAGATCCAAATGTACATCAACAGTACAGAGCATAAACTACAGTATATTCATATATCATTACACAGCAATAAAAATAAACCACTTTCATACTCAACAATATAGATAGATATAGAATTGAATGATGAGGCTAGATACCAACACGTGTACTGTAGGATTCCATTTACATGAAGATCAAGAACAGGTAACACAAATCTGTGGTGAAAGAGGTCAGAACAGGGGTTACTTCTGGGGAGAGGGTAGATACTGCTTGGGAGGGAACATACAGGAACCTTCTGGAATGCTGTGAATGTCATAGATATTTGTCCTAACAATGATTACATGAATATATAACATAGGTAAAAATTCAAATAACTTTTATACTTTTATACATATATGCATACTTTTATACATATATTATCAAAAATTTTAAGAGAGAGGTTTTTGAGAGTCAGGACTTCAGTCTTTTTTTTTTTCTTAAAGATTTTATTTATTTATTTGACAGAGAGAAATCACAAGTAGACGGAGAGGCAGGCAGAGAGAGAGAGAGGGAAGCAGGCTCCCTGCTGAGCAGAGAGCCCAATGCGGGACTCGATCCCAGGACCCTGAGATCATGACCTGAGTGGAAGGCAATGGCTTAACCCACTGAGCCACCCAGGCACCCAGGACTTCAGTCTTAAAGTGGAATATATGAGTATAGGAGATTTCAATGAGAAGTGCTCAGGTTGGAGCCTTCAGGCTTCAATGCTCAGCATTCAAGACAGCTCAAGATTCAGAGGGTAGAACTTAAATATCTGCAAGCAAATAAAGATAATCACTACCATCTTGTTAAGTACTTTCTAGGTGCCACACTCTAGACCAAGCATTTTGCAAACATGACCTCACTTAACATTTACAACTTTATAAGGTAGGTCCTGTTATTATCTCCCTTTTACCGAATAATGACATGTCTCGCTCAAGGTCATGCTGCCCTGAGTGGGAAAGTCAGGACACTAACATAGATCTGTCCAGGATGAAGGGACAGAATGGTGTCAAGGTGGAAAAGAATGGTTTCCAGGCTCCTCCGCTCTAAGTATTTACTTTTCTTGGTAAGAGACTAATCAAAACTTCAGAGACAGAAACTACTCTTCTCCCTTAGCTAACCAAGCAATCAACACGTTAAAGTGAAGAATGCTCTAAGGAAACAAATCAGGTCCAGGTGGAGTGGCTTCTGCTTTTGTCAGCCAGCACTCCTCCTCCCTTTTTTCTGGAACAGGAATAGAGAGTGACCTAGCAGGGGCCCGGGACTGTCTCTCCCTTGGGTACATGAAGGTCCAGTACTAACCCATGCAAGTGGAAGGAGGCAGACCCAGTCACTGAGCAAGAGGTAGAAGCTCCCATGGCCAAAGCCACAGGGCGACCTGCTCCCTGCCTTTCCTATATGTCTTGTGCCAGTTTTCTTTCCCTTTTGTGAATTGCCCCAGGGTCTTTTCAATAAATCCTGTGTTAGGGTACCTGGGTGGTTCAGTCAGTTAAGCGACCAACTCTTAATTTCAACTCAGGTCATGATCTCGGTGGTGGGGTGGGGCACAGTCAAGCCTCAGGAATGGAGATTCTTGAGATTCTCTCTTGAGAATCTCTCTCAACCTCTTCATCTCCAACTAGTGTTTTCTCTAAATTAGTTAATTAATTCAATCTTTAAAAATAAATAAATGAATCCTGTGTTATTTAATAAGGTTCTTTGCTACAATAAAGGAGTCCAGAGATACCTGGGTGTCTCAGTGGGTTAAGCATTTGCATTTGGTTCAGATCATGATCCCAGGACCCTGGGATAGAGCCTGCATCAGCAGGGAGCCTGCTTCTCCCTCTCTCTTTGCCCTCAACCTGCTTGTGCTGTCAAATAAATAAATAAAACCCTTTTAAATAAAAAAAAGGAGCCCAATTTGAACCAGCTTGAGTGAAAAGAGGAATTCATCAGTAAGACCCACTGAGTCTCACAAAAATCAAAGATGGAAACACAACCTCCAGAAGAGAGCATAATCCTAGAGCCCTGTAGGGAAGGAACTTGGAGGTCTCTCCACATCACTCCCTCCATTTTCCCAGTACATCTCCTTCCCTAGTCCAGACTACCACAGACCGGGCTCCTTGGCTCCTCTAGACACACTATGGCATGTGACCAGGATTTGTACATTCCATCTCATACACCCAACAGGAAGCTCATCTCTCACCCTTATTTCCAAAATCAAAACTCAAGGTCAAGGACTGATTGGCCAACTTAGATAAAAGGGCCCAGACGAGGCAAACATGGCAGGGGTTCAGGATCATGTAGAAATGTGGCAACTCCTACCATAATCATGTGGGCAGATGAGGGAAGAAGAAACTAGTGGAAAAGAGATGGTGGTAACAATTTGATGGGTATCCACCACATGGCCTCGCTTAAGCAATCCTTTGACCATAGTGAAAGCATCAGCTTCGGAGTTAAAAGGACTAGCTCCACCATTTACCAGCCGTGTGATGCTGGGCAAGCCTCTGGCTTCTCACTTGCAAAGTGAGGGTAATAATACATACCTCATGGTGTCACTGAAAAGATCAAGCAAGGAAGAGAATACAAAGCACCTACAACACTACCTGACACAGAAGAGTGCAATGCTCCTAATTTTATTTTGAAATTGAAACAATCACAGGAGGACTAAGTGTGCCTTGCATATATACTGAATTGTTTTTGCTAACACGGAGATTTTCCCATGCCATGTAGCTTGCTAACTTACGGCATTTCACTGGGGCGTCTCATGCTTTCAAAAAAATTTTTAACAAAATACAAATGTTCCTTCGTGCTTGTTGCAAAAAAGTGAAAGGCAAGAGGGTGCCATGGTACAAGCACCCAAGCTAAACCCTCTCGGTGAGGCAGATGGTGGTAACTTGTCTTAGGATGTTTGGATTTGTTCATAATGAGCAGTACATGTGGAGAGTTATCAGTGAGAGCTATAAATAAGAAAGTTCTAAAGAGGCAAAAAGCTGATGAGACTATGGGAGGACTTTCTAGTTGTCAGGAAAGGCAGGTGGGAAGTCCCTCTTTCTTTTTGTCTCTTTTCTTAGAGAAAGAGAACAATGTACTATTTTAGGAAATCCTTCTAGGCCTGATTTAACACCTTGAACAGTTGGCTTCATGCTATCAGCATCAAGGTGATATTTTCAAAACACAAAGACAACAATACTGGCTGTGATCACTATGTCAAGGCTTTGGGAAAGTGTCTAGTTAAAAAAAAAAAAAGCCCAGTCTCTTGAAGTTTATCAGTTTGACCTATCATGGTTTAGGATTCCCAGCACAGGGAGCAAGTGACTTCTGGTTCCCTCTGGTATCTGAGAGAACGCCCATTCCCTGAAGCAGAATGAAGGTCAGAGAAACTGCCCATTTATAGTGCTTGCTGGAAATCAGCGATATGTGTCTAGAGTGTTCATATTTAGAGCAGCATTTTGTTTCTAGAAATTTATAAACAATAACCCATGTATAATTCACATCTTATATGGAATTATTGTTCCTCAGGTAAACAAAGAATTTATGTGCGACCTTAAATTTTAGAAAGGACTTGAGTCTTCTTTAAATTAAACCATTTTGTATTTTTTCATTTTTTATTTAAATTCAATTTAATTAACATATACCATATTGTTAGTTTTAAAGGTAGAATTCAGTGATTTATCTGTTGTATAAAACACCCCATGCTCATCACATCACATGTGATGCCCATCACCAGGTTACCCCATCCCCCCATCCACCCACCTCCCTTCTAGCAATCCACAGTTTGTTTCCTAGCGTTAAGAGTCTCTTGCGGTTTGTCTCCCTCTCTGTTTTCCTCTTACTTTATTTTACCTTCCCCTAGCTTCATCTGCTTTGTGTCTGAAGTCCAACATATGAGTGAAATCCTCAGGCAAACAAAAAATTTATGTGCAACCTAAAATTTTAGAAAGGACTTGAGTCTTCTTTAAATTAAACGATTTTATTAAACCCATTTTATTTTTTTTAAGATTTTATTTATTTATTTGACAGAGAGAGAGATCACAAATAGGCAGAGAGACAGACAGAGAGAGAGATGAGGAGAAGCAGGCTCCCTGCTGAGCAGAGAGCCCAATGCGGGACTCGATCCCAGGTCCCTGGGATCATGACCTGAGCCAAAGGCAGAGGCCTAACCCACTGAGCCACCCAGGCGCCCCTATTAAACCCATTTTAAATTGAAAAAGTTCTCTTTAGCAACATGAAAAATACAATATGCTCACATGAGAATCATGGTAAACCTCCCAGCAGAGGAAACCCCTTTACAACAGTCCTGCAAACAATCACCCAACCTCTCACTCAATACTTTGAGATGAGCTACTCCCCAGCTTGTGGTGTGTTCCTGCCATCATTTGCCTTGTTTATGTTTGTACTCATTGGTACTCATTAAGCTCTGCAGCAAAGCAGAATCAGCCTGTCTTTGAAACTAAAATATCCTTTCAAAGATAGGACAGTGGTCATCACGCCCACCTTTATCTTCTTTCAACCCAGCTAAACTTTGGGAATACTCTCAACAAGACATTTTTTCCCGGGCACCTTAGAACTGAACTGAACAACATAGCACAAAATATGGAGGAATTTTTGGTTGTGGGATATAGCTAATGGCTTCGAGGTGGCATGAACTTTCTTTGGACGCCACATCACCTCATTGACTATTGCTTTAAAAACATCAGAAAATGAACTGCTGCTTTCTCTAAGATGTTTTTCATTTGCAATCTTATACATTATTTCTATTTTCTTTTAAAGCTACACTTACAGAAGTCGTTATAGGCCAGCACTGACCTTAAACCAAACTGATTGTAAAGGGGCCGATTGCTGATGCTGGTCAGGAAATGGTACCTTTGCTGGCAAGCAGAAAGGGCTTTTATAATAGTAAACTAAAGAAAATGTCTTTAAAATTGGACATTCTCTAGGAGAAAGAGAAAGAATAAGAAATGATGTGGGCAGCGGCTTCCTACACTGGAGGAAGGATAATGAGCCATGAATAGAGGGAAAGTCACACAAAATTACCTTTTTTGTGTTAATTAGGTGACACGCCATGACAAACACTGGATAAAATGAAAAAGAATGATAAGCAACACGCCATTTCTGAACCTAACCCACTGATTAAAGGTGGGGGCAGCCCAGTCACCGGCTCACCCAGAAGATTTGCTGAAGGGGAGGTGCAGTTAGGCAAACTGGTTTTCTAATCAGCCTCTGGACAACATGGCTGACATAATGCTGTGAATGATGTACAGGGAGACCCGTGTTCCTAGAAATGGTCTCCAATTTTTAAAAAATCTCAAAACATTCTCATTCCTTTTATTTATTTTTCTTTGAATAGATCTCAGCTACAGTTGGTGGAACAGGTAGGTAGAAGGATAAGAACCACTTGCCAAGGAAGAATAACTGACAAAACATGAGCATATGGCATGAAAGTCAGAAAGACTGTTTTTACGTGATAGTCGGATGTTGAGTACTTCCTAGTGATGATGTTATAACCAAATGCTTGTGCCCATCCTCACAAAATTTCTTGTGTTGAATCCTAACCCCCATTGTGATGGTGTTGGGAGGTGGGGATTTTAAAAGGTAATGAGGTCGTGAGGCTGAATGAGGTCATGAATAGCATTAGTGCCCTCATAAAAGAGGCACCACAGAGCCTCCTGCCAAGTGAAGACACCAAAAGAGCTAGGAACCATGAAGTGAGCCCTCACCAGACCCCTGACTCTGCCAGCACCCTGATCTTGGACTTCCCAGCCTCTAGAACAGTGAGATATAAATGTGTGTTGTTTGAGCCACCCTGTCTGTGGAACTTTTGTTAGAGCAGTCCAAACTGACAAAGATACATGATAACCTAGTGTGCTATGGATATATTCCAGAAGAGAACCATGAGGCATGTGTTCTCACCAAAGCCACTCCCCTCAGAAATAAAGACAGAGTCTCTTGTATGGATTCTGATTAGTGTAACTTCACGTGAACTTCCTCAAATTTGGGAATACCTTTGCCCTCTCCCCACACACACTCAAAACCACTCACTGTTAAACTTTAATTATTCCCAGGAGTGTTAAAGAAGAACATCTGTACCTGAGTGATTTCAAGAAGCATAACCCTAGAGCCCATTATTTGACATGGATACTAAGCATGAAGTACCTGCTCTACATCTGCTCTGAGAATTTCTGGGCCATCTTGGCAGTTACTGTCTTCTCCTACCATTTTCTGTCCCAAATATCACCACTCTGTCACTTTCTATCAGCTTTCAGTCACCTCCACTCTCCTCTGGGACTAATCTGGCTGTCTGCCTATATCACAGAGCATTACCTGAAATTTTCTGTTCCTGCACAGACCCTATAATATTAAACACAGGTATCCCTAGCTGTATTTCTGAAGCCATGGATTTTAAGCCCAGCTGCACATCAGAATCACTTGGAAAGCTTTTTAAAAATACAAATGCCAGGGGAGGAATTAAGAAGGCAGAGGAGTAGGGAGACCCTAAATTTGTCTTTTTCCTCAAATACATGTAGATGGTTACCAAATCATTCCAAACACCTAAAAAATCAGTCGGAGATCTGAGAAAAGAAATGCTGAAGTCTAGAAGTAGAAAAGCAACCACTGTTTGGAAAGTAGGAGATGCAGGCACTTGAACCTGGTGTGACATACCTGAGGATACAGTGGTGGGGAGAGAGCCAACTTAAGGAGGATACTGCAAAGTATTATAAGAAGCAGAGCACAAAATTGGAACTTTTAGAAGTCTGTTACGCTGGGGGATGTGCCTGGCTTAAAGGTGCACAGGTGGTGAAGCAGGACAGAATCCCAGGTATAACAGGGATCCCTGGTATCACAAGAAGAATGGGTGGCTCCTGAGTGAGGCAGAGTTTCCAGGCACAGGAGCTGGAAAGCTGGCTGAGAGCAGGAATTCTAGGTACTGGCTCCCTGCTCTGTGTTGCCATTACCTGTGAACCACCGTGCATTCATGCAACCACTTTCCTGGGACAGGTCCAGCAAAAAAACCTTTTGCATGGTGAGCCCCCCTTTCTCCCTGACCTAGGGAGGAACAGTGCTAGTCCACACCACAGAAGTCCATAAAATTTGGAGTTTTGTAACTCAGTCATGTGCCAGAGGTAAAAATGCTCAGTCACAGGCAGGGTGAACACAGGGTGAAAAGAAACTGAGAAGACAGGAATGATTGATGGCTTTTCTGTGAGCACTGAAGAGCAGGGGCAGGAATTACCAGCTCTGGGGATAGCAAGCAGGGTGGAGCCATGTTCATCCCACCCATCAGTGCTGAAAGCCTTCAGAGAGCAAAACAGCACCACCTTGTGGAGTCTCGAGCCACATACAACAAGCCCTGCCTCCCTGTGCACTGGAGGCTCATTTTCACTAGGGCAAGTGCAGCTAAAAATCACTGGAACAGGCCTTCCCCAAGAAGACCAGCACAAACAACTCACTCTCACCAAATTTACTGATCTTAAAGGGCTGCTAAGCTTCAGCTCTTGGGGAAAACAGTATATAGCATTCTTTGTATTTTCATTTTTTAGTCTTTTTTCAGTTTCTTATTTTTTCAATTTTTTTATTTTTTAATGTTTATTTTTAATATACTTTATATATTTTTATTTTTGTTTCCTTTAATTGCATTTTATAAATGTGTGTATTTATGTATATATATACATACATATACATATATACATGTATACATATATAAAATATATATAATATTATATATATATATACATAAAATTTCCTTTCTTGTTTTGGGATCTAGTTTCTTTTATTATTTTTAAAGATTTTATTTATTTATTTGTCAGAGAGAGAGAGAGAGAGAGAGAGCACAGGCAGACAGAGTAGCAGGCAGAGGCAGAGGGAGAAGCAGTCTCCCTGCCGAGCAAGGAGCCCGATGTGGAACTCTATTTCAGGACGCTGGCATCACAGCCCCAGCCGAAGGCAGTGACTTAACCAACTGAGCCACTCAGGTGTCCCTGGGATCTAGTTTCTTTTAAAAAGCAGACCAAAACACACCCAAAATCTAGTTTCTTTCTTTCCCTGTTGTTGTTATTGGTAGTGGTGGTGGTTTTGTCATTTTTTTCTCTTCTTTTCTTCTTTCCTTTTCTGAAAAAAATGATGAGATGGAGAAACTCACCCCAAAAAATAAATAGGGGTAATACTCACTGCTAGGGATTTAATCAATATGTATGTATGTAAATGTCTGAACTAAAATTTAAAACAATGATTATAAAGATACTACCTGGGCAAGCAAAAAAAACCAGAAGACACTAGAGAATCCCTTACTGTAGAGATAAAAGAACTAAAATCTAGTCAGGCCAAAATTTAAAATTCTATTACCAAGATGCAGACCCAAGTGGAGGCCATAAAAATGAGGACGAATGAATCATAAAAGGGAATAAGTGATATAGAAGATAAAATGATGGAAAATAAGGAAGAAAAGAAGTAGGAAAGAAAACTATTAGAACATGAAGGTAGACTCAGGGAACTCAGTGATTTCATAAAGTGAAATAATGTCCATATTTTCAGAGTCCCAGAAGATTAAGAGTGGGAAAAGAGGGCATAAAGTTTATTTGAACAAATTGTATCTGAATACTTCCCTAATCTGGGGAAAGAAATAGGCATTCAAGTCCAGGAGGCACAGAGAAACCCCCTCAATATCAACAAAAATAGGTCAAACAACTTGATACATTTTATTGAAGCTTGCAAATTACAAAGTTAAACAGAAACTTCTGAAAGCAGCTTGAGACTAGAGGTCCTTAACCTAAACAGGTAAACACATAAGTAGGCTGGAAGCAGAACTGTCCACTGAGACATGGAAAGCCAGAAAGGACTGACATGATATCTTCAATATGTTAAATAGGAAAAATATGCAGCCAAGAATACTTTATCCAGCAAGACTGCTATTCAGAATAGGAGAGATAAAGAGTTTCCAGGACAATCAAAAACTAAATGAATTTGTGAACACTAAACAAGCCCTGCAAGAAATAGTACAGAGGATCCTTTGTGTGGAGAGCAAGCCCACAAGTAACAAAGACCAGAAAGGTACAGAGAAAATATACAGGAACAGCAACTTTACAGGTAATCCAATGGCACTAAACTAATATCTTTCAATAGTTATTCTAAATGTAAATGGACAAAATGCTCCAATTGAAAAACAAAGAGTATCAGACTGGATAAATAAAACAAGACTCATCAATATACTGCTTATAAGAGAATCATTTTAGACACAAAAACACCACCAGATTGAAAGTGAGGGAGTGGAGAATGATTTATTATGCCAATGGACATCAAAAGAAAGCTGAGTAGACATCCTTATATCAGACTAACCAGATTTTAAGCCAGAGACTGTAATAAAAAGGACACTATATCATAATAAAAGGGTTTATCCAACAAGAAGATGTGGGCACCTGGGTGGCTCAGTCAGTTAAACATCTGCCTTTGGCTCAGGTCATGATCCCAGGGTCCTGGGATGAAGTCCCACATTGGGCTCCCTCATCAGTGGGGAGTCTGCTTCTCCTTCTACCCTTCCCCACTGCTCATTATCTCTCTCTTTCACTCTCTCACTCTCAAGTAAATAAAATCTTTAAATAAATTAATAAATAACTATTGGCTTCCACCTGTAATTGAAAAAAAAAAAAAGATGATGATATGATCTGACAATTATAAAAATGTATGCCCCTAACTTGAAAGCAGCCAAATGCATAAACCAAATAATAAAATTAAAGAAACTCATTGATACTAATACAATAATAGTAGGGGACTTTAACAGCCCACTCACAGCAATGGACAGATCACCTAAGCAGAAGATAACAGGAAAACAAGTGCTTTGAATAACACCTAAACCAGATGGACTTAACAGGTATATTCAGAGCATTTCATCCTAAAGCAGTAGACTACATATTCTTCTTAAGTACACAAAGAACATTCTCTAGAGCAGATCACATATTGGGTCACAAATCTGGTCTCAACCAAGACTGAGATCATACCATGCATATTTCCAAAACACGATCATATGAAACTTGAAATCAACCACAAGATAAAATTTGGAAGGACCACAAATACATGGAGGTTAAAGAATATCCTATTGAAGAATGAATGGTTCAAACAGGAAACTAAAGAATTTAAAAAAAAAAAAAAGACATGGAATCAAAGGGCATCTGGGTGGCTCAGCCAGCTAAGCATCTGCTTTCAACTCAGGTTATGATCCCAGGGTCCTGGGATCATGTCCCACATCAGGCTGCTCGGTGGAGAACCTACTTCTCCTCCTCCCTCTGATGCTCCCCCTGCTTGTGCTCTCTCCCTCACTCCATCTCTCTCAAATAAAATCTTTTAAAAAGGGATGCCTGGATGGCTCAGTAGGTTGAATGGCTGCCTTTGGCTCAGATAATGATCCGAGCGTCCCAGGATCGTGTCCCACAACAGGCTCCTTGCTCAGCAGGGAGCCTGCTTCTCCCTCTGCCTCTGCCTGCCACTCTGTCTGCCTGTGCTTGCTCTCTTTCTCTCTCCCTCTCTTTCTGACAAATAAACAAAGTCTTTAAAAAAAAAACTTTTAAAAAAATGTATGGAAGAAGATGAAAATGAAAACATGACAGGCCAAAACCTTTGAGATGCAGTAAAAGTCATTATAGGAGGGAAGTATATAGCAATACAGGCTGTCCTCAAGACGCAAGAAAAGTCCCAAATACACAATGCAACATTACACCTAAAGGAGCTGGAAAAAGAACAGCAAATAAAGCCTAAATTCAGCAGGGAAGAGAAATAATAAAGATTGATTTCTACTCTAATGATATAGAAATTTTAAAAACTAGTAGAACAGTCAACAAAACTAAGAGCTCATTCATTGAAAGAATAAGATTGATAACTCCTAGCCAGACTTACTGAAAAGAAAAGATAAAATACCCAAATAAATAAAATCATGAATGAAAAAGGAGAGATCACAACCAACAACAAAGAAATGCAAATAATTATAAGGGAATTTATGAGCAATTATATGCCAACAAATAGGGCAATCTGGAGGAAATGGATACATTCCTAGAAACATAAAGTACCAAAACTGAATGAGGAATAAATAGAAAAGCTGAACAGACCCTTAACCAGCAAAGAAATTGAATCAATAATCAAAAATCTCCCAACAAACAAGAGTCCAGGGCCAGATGGCTTCCCAAACATTTAAAGAATTAATATTGATTCTTCTGAAACTGTTTCAAAAAATAGAAATGGAAGGAAAATTTCCAAACTTGTCCTATGAGGTCAGCATCACCTTGATCCCAAAACCAAAGACACCATCAAAAAGGAGAATTACAGACCAATATCCCTGATGAACGTGGATACAAAAATTCTCAACAACATACTAGCTAATAGGATCCAAAAGTACATTAAAAGGATTAGTCACCATGACCCAGTGGAATTTATTCCTGGGCTACAGGGGTCATTCATATTCATAAATCAATCAACGTGATACACTACATTAATAAAAGAAAGGATAAAAATGATATGATCCTCTCAATAGATGCAGAAAAAGCATTTGACAAAATACAGCATCCTTTCTTCATAAAAACCTGCCATCATGTAGGAAGAGAGAGAACATAACTCAACATCATAAAAGCCACATGTGAAAGATCCACAGTGAATATCATCCTCAATGGGGAAAAACTGAGAACTTTTCCCCTCAAGTGAGGAACACAGCAGGGATGTCCACTTTCACCACTGTTGTTCAAGTAGTCAAATAGTATTGGAAGTCCTAGCCTCAGTGATGGATAGGATAGGATTCGATAGGACAGGAAGACAAGGAAGAGAAGGAAGAGAAGGGAGGGAGGGAGGGAGGGAAATAAAGAAGGAATAAAAGCATCCAAATCAGCAAAGAAGTCAATCTTTCACTCCTCACAGACAATATGATGCTCTATGTAGAAAATCCAAATGACTCCACCAAGAAATTGCTAGAACTGATACAAAAATTCAACAAAGTGGCAGTATATAAAATCAATATACAGAAGTAAGTTGCATTTCTATACACTAACAATGAAGCAGCAGAAATATAAAGGAATCAATCCCATTTACAATTGCACAAAAAAGGGGTGCCTGGGTGGCTCTGTGGGTTAAGCCTCGGCCTTCAACTTGAGTTATGATCTCAGGGTCCTGGGATTGAGCCCTGCATCAGGCTCTCTGCTCGGCGGGGAGCCTGCTTCCCCCCACCCCCCACCCCTCCCTGCCTCTCTTCTACTTGTGATCTCTCTCTCTTTCTCTGGCAAATAAAAAAATAAAGTCTTTACCAAAAAAATTGCACCAAAAACCATAGGATACCTAGGAATAAACTTAACTAAAGATCTGTAAACTTAACTGAAAGATCTGTACTCTGAAAACTATTGAACACTAATGAAAGAAATTGAGGAAGACACAAAAAAATGGAAAAACATTGCATGCTCATGGATTGGAAGAATATTGTTAAAATGTCCATGTTACCCAAAGCAGTCTACACATTCAATGCAATCCCTATCAAAATACCATCAGCATTTTTCACAGAGCTGGAACAAACAATCCTAAAATTTGTATGGAACAATGGAAGGCCCCAAATAATCAAAGGAATGTTGAAAACAATCAAAACTGTAGGCATCATAATTCCAGACTTCAAACTATATTACAAAGCTATAATCATCAAGACATACGGTACTGGCACAAAAACACAAAGAACAATGGAACAGAATAGAGATCCCAGAAATGGACCCTCAAGTCCATGGTCCAGTAATCTTCAACACAGCAGGAAGGAATATCTAATGGAGGGTGGGGGACAGTTTCTTCAACAAATGGTATTGGGAAAATTGGACAGCCCTATGCTGAAGAATAAAACTGAACCACTTTCTTATACCATACAAAAAAATGAACTCAAAATAGATGAAAGACCTGAATGTGAGACAGGAATCCATGAAAATCCTAGAGAAGAATGCAGGCAGCAATGTCTTTGACCTCAGTCACAGCAACTTCTTGCATTGGAGACACCTCCAAAGGCAAGAGAAACAAAAGTAATAATGAATTATTGGGACTTCCATCAGGATAAAAAGGCTTTGTATAGCAAAGGACACAATCTACAAAACTAAAAGACAACCTATGGAATAGGAAAAGATATTTGCAAATGACATATTAGATAAAGGGATAGTATCCAAAATCTGTAAAGAACTTATCAACACCCCCCCCCCGCCAAAAAAAAAAAAAAAATCCAGTCAAAAAATGGAGAGAAGGCATGAACAAACATTTCTCCAAAGAAGACATACAAATGGCCAACAGATGCAGCAAAAATTGCTCAATATCACTCATCATCATGGCAATACAAATCAAAACCACGATGAGATACCACCTCACATCAGTCATAATGGCTAAAATGAACAAGTCCAGAAACAACAGATGTTGGCAAGTATACAGAGAAAGCAGAGCCTAAATACACTGTTGGTGAGAATGCAAACTGGTATGGCCACTCTGGAAAGCAGTGTGGATGTTCTTCAGAAAGTTAAAAATAGAACTACCTAGGACCCAGCAATTGTACTACCAGGTATTTATCCAAAGGATGTAAAAATCCTGATTGGAAGGGGTACATACAGCCCAATGTTTATAGCAGCAATGTCCACAATAGCTAAAATATGGAAAGAGCCCAAATGTCCACTAACTGATGAATAGATAAAAATGTAGTGTATGTATATGTGTGTGTGTAGATATATATGTATCTATATATACAAATATATAAAATGGAATATTATTCGTCCATCTAAAAGAATGACATATTGCCACTTGTGATGATATGGATGGAACTAGAGGGTATTATGCTAAGCAAAATAAATCAGAGAAGTATCTGTTCATATCTTCTGCCCATTTTTTTATTATAGAGGACATGGATTGCATCGAGCACTGGGTGTGATACAAAAACAATGAATACTGTTATGCTGAAAATAAATTTTTAAAAATTTAAAAGGGGCGCCTGGGTGGCTCAGTGGGTTAAGCCGCTGCCTTCGGCTCAGGTCATGATCTCAGGGTCCTGGGATCGAGTCCCGAGTCGGGCTCTCTGCTCAGCAGGGGGCCTGCTTCCCTTCCTTTCTCTCTGCCTGCCTCTCTGCCTACTTGTGATTTCTCTCTGTCAAATAAATAAATAAAATCTTTAAAAAAAAATTAAATAAATAAAAATTTAAAAATAAATAAATAAATCAGAGAAAGACAAATACCATATGGAATTTAATCATGTGGAATTTAAGAATCAAACCAGATGAACATAGTAGAAATAAAAGAAAACTATAAAATAGGATAAAAATGGAGAGGGAGGCTAACAATAAGGGACTCTTAACTATAGGAAATCAACTGAGGATTGCCGGAGGGGAGGTAGGTGGAGGTAGGAGTAACTGGGTGATGGGCATTAAGGAGGGAACTTTATGTAATGAGCACTGGGTGTTATATACAACTGATGAATCCCTAAATTCTACCCCTAAAAGTAGTGATATAGGATATGTTAACTAAATTGAATTTTAAGATTTTATTTATTTATTTGACAGAGAGAGATCACAGGTGGGCAGAGAGGCAGGCAGAGAGAGAGAAGTTGGGGAAGCAGGCTCCCTGCTGAGCAGAGAGCCCAAAGCAGGCCTCGATCCCAGGTCCTTGAGATCATGACCTGAGTCAAAGGCAGAGGCTTAACCCACTGAGCCACCCAGCTGCCCTGAATTGAATTTTAATAAAAAATTAAAAACAAAAAAAATTAAAAATAAAAAAAGGCAAATACAAATGCCAAGACCTAAACCTCAGGAATTCTAATTTAATGGAGGGTATTGACACCAGTAATTCTTAAAAGCTTTTCAGATGACTCTAACATATAGCCAAGGTTAAGAATTACCATTTTACTTCTCCAACATACCCACAAGCTGTGATGTATAACATCAATAACTGCAGTTATTTATGGGGCATAAGAAGGGAGATTCTTAGAGATAGCTTCTAACAATGAGTCCTAGAACCCTTCAAGAATAAGGAGAATTGAACATTAAATGTCAGATAAAGACAAGCCTAAAATTCACATGGAAAAGGAAGCACACAAGAATGCTTAAGATAACAGGGACAGGAAAAGTTCTAAGGACTTTAAACCAGACATTAAAACATGCTACAGAGCTTCTATAATTAATGTATTATTGGCATACAAATAGACAAACAAATCAAGGGAATAGACTGGAAATAGATACAACTACATAAAATAAACAAAGCATATGAGAAGATATTTGCAAATGACATATCAGATAAAAAGCTAGTTTCTAAAATCTATAAAGAACTCTTCAGACTCAACACCCAAAAAAACAAATAACTCAATCAAAAAATGGGTAGAAGACATATACAGACATATCTCCAAAGAAGACTTCCAGATGGCTAAAGGGCACATGAAAATATTCAACATCACTCATCATCAGAGAGATGCAAATCCAAACTACAATGAGATATTACCTCGCACCTGTCAGAATAGCTAAAATCAACAACACAAGAAGCAGTGGTTGGCAAGGATGCAGAGAAAAGAGAGCACTCTTACACTGCTTGTAGGAATGCAAACTGGTACAGCCACTCCGAAAAACAGTATGGAGTTTCCTCAAAAAGTTAAAAACAGAACTACCCTCCCATCTGGCAATTACACTACTAGGTATTTATCCAAAGAATACAAAAATACCAATTCAAAGGGATACATGCACCCCAATAGTTTATACTAACATTTTTATCGTAACCAAAATATGGAATTAGTCCAAGTGTCCATCAATTGATGAATGGAGAAAGAAGATGTGGTCTATAGATATATGTATACATACACAATGAAATATCACTCAGCCATAAAAAAAAAAAGAATGAAATCTTACCGTATGCAGCAACATGGATGGAGCTAGAGAGTATTATGCTAAGCAAAATAAGTCAGTCAGAGAAAGACAAATACCATAATGATTTCACTTATATGTGGAATTTAAAAAATGAGCAAAGGAAAGAAGAAAAGAGAAAGAAACAGACTCTTAACTAGAGAGTGTTAACAAGCATGGTTATCAGAGTAGAGGTGGGTTCGGAGGATGGAAAAGTCGGTGATGTGAATTAAGGAGTGTGTTTGCTGTGATGAGCACGCAGGTGTAGAACTGCTGAAGCGCTATAAGGTTCACCTGAAACTAATAGTGCACTGTATGTTAACTAACTGGAATTTAAATTTTTTTTAAAAAAGCAAAATGCAAAAAACCCCACATATGTAGTATGTCACCTTCTGGGTATTTTTTTTTTTAAGATTTTATTTATTTATCAGAGAGAGAGAGGGGGAGAGAGCAAGCACAGGCAGACAGAATGGCAGGCAGAGGCAGAGGGAGAAGCAGGCTCCCCACCGAGCAAGGAGCCCAATGTGGGACCCGATCCCAGGACGCTGGGATCATGACCTGAGCCAAAGGCAGCTGCTCAACCAACTGAGCCACCCAGGCGTGTTTTTTAAATAAGAAAAATGCATATTTTCCCTCACTATTAATATCAGCAAAAAGTCAGAACTAGTAAGCCAGTAAGCAATGAAATTGGTTCCCTGCAAGGTGCAGGTGAGAAAGAAATATAAGACTCATGCTTCCAAGCATAATTTTTTGGTATAGTTTTTACTTTTGAAAGCATATTGATCTCTTGTTCAAAAAGAAACACTGAATCAATAATAACGGGAAGAGAAAAAAAAAAACCCAAAATTGAAAGCAAACTGAAACAAATGAATCTAATTGTATCTCAAATGAAAATTATAGCCACACTGAAGGGGAAAAAATAAACAAGGAATGCAGGTGATTTATGAACACAATCTAATAAAGTATTTGTCTATAACCCCTCAGTAGGGGGTAGATTAGGATACCAGGTGAGGAAAAAGAAGTGCAAATAAATCCTAAACTCTTTCTAGTAGCTTTGCTTAATGGTAAGGGCAAAACAACAGGGGAATGATTTGGGATGTATTATTAGACTCAGCAGAAGAGTAAATATGTTCATATTGTTGAAATACAGGATCCTCATTGTGAGGAGAGACATACAAATATTGATCTGGATTTGTAAAAGGGTTCTGCGAAATGCTCACCAATCATTCCTTTCTGTTGTCACCTTGAAGATGCACATTTTGTTGGGCTGCTTGTGCTTTTCATAAGTAACTTGATCTCGATGGTGTCATTAGACCTCTAAAATCTAAAGCTTTCATCTAAGCCTACACCTTCCCTGAGGTCCCCCAGGGCAGGAAGGCACTGCCCACCTTACCATACCATCACTTCTTCGCAGTTCCCTAAGCAGAGCCTCATCACTGGGACAACTACATCCTAGTAAGAGCAGCAGTTTTCCCCTCTAAGCTCTTAAAAATGGCAGAGACCTTAGTCATATCTGTATCCTCAGGTCCCACTAAAAAAATCTAGCACTTGATGAATGTTGGTTCAACTAAACTGAATTGCACCTCTTTTGCTGTAGGCCACTGAAATCCTTCTGTGGGAAGAAGAGTATAAATAAATCTGAAATATGAAATTCAGTGGGGAGTAGATACTACCTCTCAGGAAAAGGAACAATCCTCGCAAATGCCCTTTTGTGGCGCAGCAGAAGATAAGGGAGGGACCTCTCACCAATAATGAACTAGCTGGTTTGACTTTCAGAAAACAAACCGCTGGTGCTGTCTTTCAGGGTGACTGAGATTTTCATGGGAGAAAAAGCAGCTGATTATTGGCTGCTTAATTACAGCATTCTTGGCAGAGAAATGGAAAAAGCAGTATAGTGAGCTCTGTTGACCTATGGTGATAGTTTACAGGAATATTAAAGCAGATTTTAAACACAAATCATAGTCTCTGTAAGTTATTTACTACCCAGACTTGTGTTCTTTGTTGATTAAATGTACAGCAGGAGTGAGCTGCCAGAGTCACTTTTAGCAAAAGACAGAAAAGATCTTTTACCCTTGCAAATTAATGCGTGAGATGCTCATTTAATTTTGCCACCTCTAAGGGGTTCATGCCTTGTTCCTTCTCACAAGGTCTGGTGTTCTTCCTACTCCTATGCAGTGTTAGCAGCTTTTTGGGAATGTGATTATAAAAGCACTATCCAATTTTACATTTGGTATCCGTGTCCTTAACTAATACTCCAGCTTTGCTGTAGGTTACCAAGTATCATATTTTCCTTTGTGTGAGTTTTTCTCACCGCCTCCTAACTTTGGGCATAAAAATCTATTGCTGGAACAAATACATTTCAATTTGGAGGCTTGAGGAATGTATTTATCATCCCCCCCGGGCCCCTGCAGATTCAGACATGCTTAGAAACTGCTCTCAGTTCCTGCCAGGGTCAGAGGATGCTTTAGCTCTGAAGTCACAGACCTTTCCAGTCTGGAAGATTCATGTCTGTTCATCAATGCAAGAGAAGAGCAAAAAGAAAGTTAAAGAATAGAGGGGAAAGGTAAGTCACCAGAAGGGAAGAGTAGAAAGGGGGCATGCGTACACAGGAGCTGCCCCTGCTCAGTCCTCCTAATAATCAGGTGGAGAATATTTCTGAACTGAATTTAGGGTTCTTCCCAAAACTTCTTTCAAATGATGGAATATCCTAAAGCCTAGCATCACTTCGACTTTAAAACCAGCAAGGAAGAGAGGAGCTATGTAGTGGTATGAAAAACACGGATTTTGATGTCTGAAGACCCAGTTCATGGAACAGTACTCTGACACCTTATTAAGCCACTCAGCCTTCTTAGAATCTCTGTTGTCCTCATCTGCTAAATGGGGATAACACTTGCCACCGATATTGCAGTGAGCCCCAAATGACTATGCATAGGAGAGTATTCTGGAAACTATACACTGAGCAACGGTTAAGTTTTCATTTCAACCATGGGTGGAGGGATGGTTACCATACCTGTATTTCAGGGATTCAGGGAACTAAAGAACAAATACAACAAGCAAGATCATGAAGCCACTGATTTATATTGTTAAGTCACGTCCACATTCTCATGTATCTCTGCATATTTCTACACATTTCCACACTCTGCATATTTCTACACCGAATAACAAAATGGGGAGCTTAAAAGGAACATAAGCATTTCTCAAATATTTGAAGGACAGCCATGTGAAAGAGGGTTTAAACAGATCTAGAGCAGCTCAGCGATAGACCCTCACACTAGCAAATAAAAGCTACAGGGAAACAGATTTCAGTACAATATTGATATCAATACTGATATTCAGATATCAGTACAATAAAGATCTTTCAAGTATTTAGGACTATTTGAAAATGGGATGGCTCCCAGGAAGGGAGGGATCTCCCAGCTGGTGAAAATACTTAAGCTGAAGGGAACATAAGTGGGCAAGGACCCATATTGCTTTATTCACGCTTGCCCGCACCAGTGACCAGAACAGTGCCTGACACACAGAAGAAACTCAGATGTGTTGAATAAAGGAATGAGCACATCCTGTGATCACTTTGACTCAAAGACTACAATTTTTTGATAGATGTTCAATAATAATTCTCAACTCTGCTGAGTTTAAGTCAGTTCAGCAGCTCAGCTGGGAGTTTCAAAAGCCATAATCATGTAAAGATTTTCTTCAGGTCAATTTCACAAACCCAGAAAGGCAGCTCCACATCTTCAAATAGCTACCAGCAAGACCTATCTCATCATTATACTTAAAAGTATAGGACGAAAAGCAGATAAAATAGTCAAGCCTACACAAGTCAACCAACAAAATCAAAGGGGATGTTATGTGGATGTTATGTAGGTACAATTCCAAATGGCTCTGCAGTCAAGAATGCTCTCCTGCCCATCTCTCTAATACTCAGCACAGATCAGTGTCTGGTCTAATACTCAAAAACCATCTGCTGCATTCAGTTGAACTGAAATTTATATCTGACAACCACTAAACTGTCCTCTCTTTTCTCATTAGGTTCACATCCATTCTATGCTTATTCTTAGCTTAGTTTGATTTAATTGCATGTCCCACTCCCCGGCTACCTTGTGAACACCATGAGAGATCGTGCCTCTTCTTTATCACTGTATAGACCAGGGCACCCCAGGACATTATATAGCACATAGAGGTGCTCGATTAATCTTTGTTGAATGAACCTTGATTAATATTTGTGGAGTGAACCGAATGAATACTGGAAGTAGATCCCTGAAATAATCATGTGGGTGAAGAATTCTGGAGTCACAGAATCTTTCAGTTAAAACAGACCTTAGCAATCCTTTCAGTTACTTATTGTTAAGTATTCCCATTCAGACTGAACAATTTAAGAAGTGAAGCAATTTAATCTACATAAAATAACAGTAAATCCAATAGTGATATCAAGAATGTTTCTTTTTTTTTTAAGATTTTATTTATTTATTTGACAGAGAGAGATCACAAGTAGGCAGAGAGGCAGGCAGAGAGAGAGAGAGAGAGGAGGAAGCAGGCTCCCTGCTGAGCAGAGAGCCCAATGCGGGACTCGATCCCAGGACCCTGAGATCATGACCTGAGCCGAAGGCAGCGGCTTAACCCACTGAGCCACCCAGGCACCCAAGGATGTTTCTAATAAGGAAATTGAGACCTAAAGAAATAACCAGTTTTCATACAAAGAGAAAATAAATTTGTGAGGAATTAACAGGATAAAGAAAATGGATACTTGGGAGGTGTGATCAGTAAGGAATTTGAGCAGGATTTGGGCTGAGGTAGTAGATTAGTTGAAAAAAAAAAAGTAACAAGGTTTGTTTCTATAGCTTTCTTGGCTTTCAAGTTCCTATCTCCCATGATAAGGGCATCTTTTTACTTCTTAGTTCAGGGAGGGTCCCTTTCACATGGGAAATGAGTTTTCACTTTGGAGGGACAAAGGAAGGTCTGTCTTTGCACTGGCTGTTTCTCAAGTAACTTTTATTTAAAATAATATGCCAAGGCAGCACATTCTGGGGCAGCCTGCCCTTCACCCCTGCAATGGTAATTGCCTGGCCTATGTTTAACTGCCATTAACCTCACAGGATTTCTGACACTGGGCAGCCCATTTCTCATTAAAATACTGAATTTTTAGCTATGTTGACTTGAGGAACAATGGATCTTTTTTATTTTTTTTTTAATAGAACTTGCTCATCTCAGAAATAACCTGGATTTCAATCAACCTTTCTTTCAATGAGGAAATTTCACAATAATGTACTTCATTCAAAGGGGCTTTCTTTTACAGGTCCCCTAAAGGACTGGCTTGCTAAACTCTGCCCAAGTAGGCAGGCTGAGTGACATGGCTAGAAGTTAAATCACCTGGCACTGTTTCACGGGAAGTCAATTTTTATATCTTCTCACTACACTGTGTCATCAACAGTGATATTTCTATAAGATGGGCACTAGGCCAAATGCTGTACCATAAAAATAACATGTGTCTGTGGTAGCATTAATACTCAGCCAAGCAACTGATCTCAGTGTACAGTCAAGTACACCAGCACAGGCCTCAAGGAAAGAATTTAACCACAGGGGTGAACCCCAAGGAAAGGCGCCATAACAAGCACCAGAGGTCAGGAATGCTGGGTCTGCCAGGAGAGGAGTCACATACAGCGCCCTGTCTGTTCAACGGTCTCCACAGGCGGAATGTTTCACACTGACTTCACACGGACTTAGGATACCAAATACATGAGAACCGACAGCCTGGGCAAGTTAAGTCTATGGTTTTGTGGGTTTTTTGTTGTTTTTTGTTTGTTTGTTTTGTTTTGTTTTTAAGATTTTATTTATTTATTTATTTGACAGACAGAGATCACAAGTAGGCAGAGAGGCAGGCAGAGAGAGAGGAGGAAGCAGGCTCCCTGCTGAGTAAAGAGCCCAATGCGGGGCTCGATCCCCAGCACCCTGAGATCATGACCTGAGCTGAAGGCAGAGGCTTAACCCATTGAGCCACCCAGGTGCCCCAAGTCTATGGTTTTTAAAAGGTTGACTCATAATGAAAAGGCTCTCACAAGCTGAAAAAATGGTCCTTGTCAGTTGAATCACACTTTATCAGAAAGCCATGACCAATTTGTTCAAACTGCTCCTCTGGCTATACTCTTCAGTATCCCTCCCAGAGTAAATGTCAGTTCGCAAACTCACTCCCAAACACAGAGGGACAAGGAGAGCCTGAAGAAAGGGGCAGGCCATTCCAGACTCTCAATAAGCAAGAGAACTTACTTCCGAGGCTCATCTTGGGCAGCTGAGAGCCAAGCAGATGTCCACACCCACCCGCCAGGATCTTGCAAGTTGACCTAGAGGCCTGCACTGGTTTCGGTCCCAGTATGTTGTACCGATAGTCTCGACTTCACGCTGCACTCTCGAGGTGGCGTCCTTGAAAATGGCTCCGGCTGTGGGAAGGGCCGGTGGGCAGAAGGTGCGTTTCAAGAATGGGGAGCAGGTGAGGAGCTTCTGATTGCCTGGTTCTAGGTCAGAGGTCAACCGGTGATCACCTGCTCTGCATTCATAACTCAAGCTCGAACTAACACCAAAATTAAGCCTTTCCAAAGTCATGAAAACCAGAAACTATAAATATCAGTACACCTGATTATATTAAAAATTACATTTGTAAATAAATACTGTATGATTCCACTTATATGAGGCATCTAAAATAGTCAAAGTCGGGGCGTCTGAGTGGCTCAGTTGGTTAAGTGTTTGCCTTTGGCTCAGGTCGTGATCCCAGAGTCCTGGGATCCAGCCCCATGTTGGGCTCCCTGCTCCGTGGAAAGCCTATGGCTCCCTCTCCTACTGCCTGCACTCTCCCTGCTTGTGCTTCCTCTCTCTCTCATTCTGTCAAACAAACAAAATCTTAAAAAAAAAAAAAATAGTCAATGCCCTAGAAACAGAGATTAGAATGGTGGTTACCAGGGACTGGGGGAGGGGAAAATAAAGAGTTGCTATTCAATGGGTATAAAGTGTCAGTTATGCAAGATGGGTAAGTTCAAGACATCTGCTGTACAACACCATGCTTATAGTAAACAATACTGTATGTACAATTTAAAATTTGTTAAGAGGCTAGATCTCATGTTATATGTTCTTACCATGATTTTTAGAAATCATGTAAGATAAAACATGTAATATATAATAGACAAATGGCTAATCTCAAATATGCAAAAACTTCTTAAGTATCAATTAGAATGAAGTCAATAGAAAAATAGTCAACACGGAAATGTAAGCTACACACATGTGCTCCTGCGCAAATGACTAGTAAACAGATGAAACCTCATCAGTGTTAAACAGGGAAGACATGTCTTTGGCCCACTGCAATTATCAATGCACTGTTGTCAAAGACATGGAAAACTGTCAGACACTGTGAGAGGGAAACTAACCAGGACAGACTTGCTGCAAAGCAGCTGCTCAGCAACTGCCATGAAAATGTTAAGTGTAGTTATGCTTTGACACAGCTAATCCACTTCAAGGTGTTTATCCAAAGGACAATTTATGCAAATGGGCATTTACCTCTTTTATTTAGAATGTTAAAAATGTAGCCAACAAATGTCAATAGTGTAAGACTGGGTATGTAAAACAATGGTGCATACATTCTCTTGTGTGCAGTCATTAAAAATGATGTAGACCTATACCGGACACGATAGAAGAATGCCTAAGTGTTTACTGAAGAATAGCACGGTATCTAGAGTTCGACCCCACTTACATAGAGGGATATTCATATATCTGGGCACATATGCTCATGCATAGAGAAGACTGGAAGAATATTACCAAACTGTTAACAATTGTTATCTCTGGGTTGTGGGGCTGCAAATGAATCTTCCTTGTCTTGGTACTTCCTGTATCAATGAGGTTTTTATTTGTTTTTACAGTGAGTATATATCATTTTCACTGAAACAAAGGCCTCTTTTTCTAAAGGCTAGTTTCATCAAACACGTCAGAAACAGAAGAAAAAGATGCTTTTCTGTTTTTAGAACTCACCATAGGAATAATCCTGAACCATTCAAGGTTTGTCTAGAGTTCCCTTATTATGAAATGACCATCTCATCACCCTGGAACTGTCAACCTGAACAGCGGGACTGCAAGGTCTCAACCAGTGATCAGTCACCTACCAAAGACACTGATGATGTCAGTGTGTAAATTAGCAACATACAAACCAGACATGAAGCTCAGGCCATGCCTGGCCCTCTCCCTGCATACCCCAATTTGCTCAACTGATTTTCTGTATCAGCACTGACTGGACTCCGGGACACACACCGGTCTGTGGCTTTGTTGACTGATGGCAACTGGCTCACAATTTTACAAAGCTGTGAGTACCATCATATTGACTAGAAACTATTCAATACTGAGCCTCTCAACAATGGATGTTTGTTTATACCCTACTTCCAATTTTTATATTCACATTCTCATAATTGGATGTGATGGAGCTTTTCTCAGTCCTACTCAAAATGTGATCTGTGGACTGATGCTGATCCGATCCACAAATAGTTCACAAATCTGCAAGAGTTAAGCAGATATTTAAGAGTAAGCATTTAGAAACTTTTATAGCAATTTGCAACTTTATGCTGTTGAATAAAAACGAAAGAATTGGAGCTCATATTTTGTACACTTTTTTAAAAAAGCTATTTCTTGTCATTGTTTTGGTTGTATTTTATACAAGGATTAGTCCATGACAGATCACAAAATTTTAAATTTCTAATTTTTATAAAATGGCCCTTCACTTCAGTTTGAGATAAATTGGCTTTCGTAACTAATAAACAGTAGTGTGGATATATTAGTATATCAAGTTTCCTCTTGCCGCCATAACAAATTACCACCAACTCAGCAGCCTAGAACAATACAAATTCATTATCTCACAGTTCTGTGGATCAGAAGTCCAGATAGGCCTGTCTGCTTTCTCTGCTCAGAGTCAAGTGAAACCAAAATCAAGGCATCAGCCGGCTTTGCTGTCATAAGGAGGCTCTGGAAGGAAGCCAATCCAAATGCATCCAATTGTTAGCAACACCCAGTTCCTTTTGGCTGTAGGACTGAGATCTCCATTTCCTCACTGCCTGTCTGCTGAGGGCTGCCCTCAGTTAAAGGCATCTCTGTGGTTCTTCCACATGGACTTCTGCATCTCAGAAGCAGCAACAATAGTATATTGAATTCTCCTCATGTTGTAATCTCTCAGCTTCCCCTCTGGCCACCTCTCTCTTGCCTCCACTTGGGAGAATGTTCTCTGCTTTTAAGGATTCATGTGATTAGACTGGGCCTTGCTATAACAGTATTTGTCCTTCCAAAGTGTCCTTCCAAAATTCATACACTGAAACCTGATGCCCAATGTGGATAATAGTAGGAAGTGGTGCCTTTGGGAGATGCTCAGATCTAGAGGGTGGAGCCCTCACGATTGGGATTAGTGCTCTTATAAGAGACCCCAGGGAGCTCCCTACCTCTTCTACCAGGTGAGGACACAGCGCCTGTCAACCAGGAAACAGGCTCTCACCAGACACTGCATCCACCAGTGCCTTGAGATCTTAAGACTTCCCAGCCTCCAGAACTGTGTGAAATAAATTTCTGTTGCTTATAAGCCACCAGTCTACAGAATTTTGTTACAAAAGCCCAAACAGATCAAAACAGGCCTATGGGGATAATCCAGAATCATCTCCCTATTTTAAGATCTCCATAGCTTTATCACATCTGCAAAGTCTTTTGGACATGTAATGTGACATATGCATTGTTTCCAGGGAGCAGGTGTGGGTATCTGTGAAGGGGCCATTATCCGGCCTAACAGACAGGGAAAGGTGAATGAGTGCTCACATAATCTGCTTGTTCCTGTAGGGAACCTAAAGGCTAAAGCCAAAGGCATGAAAACAATAATGATGGAAATGACAGAGGTGATGTGGGAAGTAACAAAATGGATCTCTGGGAAGTAACAAAATGGATCCTGGTAGGGCCAGCACATCCATTTTCATGTCCCAGGATGACTGCTTACGGATGAAGTTTGCTGCTGACTGCACAGCCAGTGAGAGTATCCCGAGAAGGAAGTCAAGTGGGGGTGCCACTAACCATGAAGAGGAGGCAACGTACAGGAAAACAACAATGTACACACAAGATTGGAAGAAATGAAAAATAGAAGCTGGTTACTTGTGAAGAAATAAAAGTTGTTCACAGTCTAATCTTGTGAGGCAAGTCATGAATAACAAAGATGCTCAAATTTCCTCAAAGTGGAAAAAGAAGCTGACAGAGCTAGATTTTTGAAAAAGAGAACAAAGACTGCCATTGCTTCAATGCTGAGAACATTCAGACAGGGGGCAAAACCCTGGCACCCGAGGACACTGTAGCTTAATTATCTCAAGTCCCTCTGGGTCGCCACAGCCCTCCCTTCCTCCAGTCCTCTCTCTGGCTGTCACTTCAGACACCAACTTTTAAAAAATTATTATTTTATTCTTTCACTTTCACCTCTTCATTTTAAATCACACTTCAGACAAAAACTGATTTACCAACCTTTTGCCTTTCCTCATTTTATAGTGCAAACCTCTAAATCTTATTTTGATTTTTTACCACCACACAATAAATCACACAAATCTGAAAATTGATTTTTCCACAGGTCCTATCTCACCTCATTACGTTTCAACAGGACAAAAGAACGTGACTATAATTGTAGCACACCTGCTAATATTTATGCCCGTTATCTTAAAATTTCTTTAAATAGAATTATTTGCCAGACAGAAACAACTCACCAAAATATTTTAAAAATATTGACTGCTTCAATGTCCTGCTGGGATTACTGGAGCTTCAATGTCCTGCTGGGGTTACTGGAGTCGTACAACCTGCCTGCCTGCCTTCATTTGCGCTTTCCTTCCTTCTTTCTTTTCTTATTTTTTCTTTTTATTTTTCACTCCCTCCCTTTGTTTTTGTTTTTACATGTTTTCCCCCCTAACGTGTGGTTTTCTAAAATCCCATCTGGCACAAAGTATGATTATCTATCAGGCTTGGTGTCCTGGGTTCTGCAAGCTGTTATCATAGTCAAAATTGGTCATATTCTATGCAGAAAGAGTTGTTCAGATGGGTTTACTCAACTGTAACAGAGAGAATTCAGACGTTAAGTAGTTAAATAGGGTTTTTTTGGGGGGGGGGTGTTTTTTGGGTTTTTTCCCCCCACAGGAAGCAGGCAGGGCTGTAGGGACAGAAGTATCAAGCCCGTAAAAAGAATATTCAAGGGTGAAAGCGTGTTTGTGGGCTGCATAGGAGGGTGTGTAAGTGGCTATGAGGCCATTGTTTCCATCCTCCATTCTCCACAGAATTTCTACTTCCTGCCCACAGCTACACCATCACGCTTACCAAGTTGTTGTGCCCTATTTCGATACCACGAAATACTTTTTGGTCCTTATGTTTCTTGACTTCTTAACTATATTTGACACCATTGATGACTTTAACCTTGAAACATTCTTTCCTTACCTTCCCTGATAAATGTTCTTGTAGTTTTCCTGGGCCCACCACTGAAGAAGCCAAGGCACTCTCCTCCTCAAGGCTGCAAGCTTTTGAAGTCTTCCCACCTCCCAGATTCTCCCTACTACCTCAGTCTTAGCAGTTACTAATCTCTGAGTTAACTCAGCATCCAGTTTGCTCTTTTAGCTTCCAAACAGGAGTTGTGATGTTTTAAAATATGTCAACAAACTGATACTTCTCCCTTCAAGAATGGAACTGACAATGTCCACAATAACTAAACTATGGAAAGAGCCCAGATGCCCATCAAAATATGAGTGGATAAAGAGGTTGTGGTATATATATTCAAAGGGATATTACGCAGCCATCAAAAAAACTGAAATCTTGCCATTTGCAATGACGTAGATGGAACTAGAGGGTATTATGCTAAGTGAAATAATCATAGAAAGACAATTATATGATCTGACATGAGGAATTTGAGAGGCAGGGCAGAGGGTTGTGGGGGGATAGGGAAGGAAAAAAATGAAGCAAAATGGGATTCGGAGGGAGACTCTTAATCTCACAAAACACACTAAGGATTGCTGGGGGGTGGGGGAATAGGGTGGCTGAGTTACGGGCATTGGGGAGGGTATGTGCTATGGTGAGTGCTGTGAAATGTGTAAGCCTGATGATTCAGACCTGTACCACTGGGGCAAATAATATATTATATGTTAATAAAAATAAGTAAGCCTGGACTCAATGAGTCATGTCTAACGAAGAACGTGGCAGAAGTGACAATGAAATGAGAACACAAAAGGCAATGTCGCTCCTCCCTCATTCCCTTGGATCCCTGACTCTGGGGGAAGCCAACTGACATGTCACAAGAATATTCAAACAGCCCTGTCAACAGGCCCACATGGGCAGAAACTGAGGCCTTTGGACAACAGCCATGTGAGAGAGCCATCTTGGAAGTAGGTCCTCTGGCCCTAGTCAAGCCTTCAAATGACTGTGGCACCAAAACCAGCACCTACCTAAACTGCTTCCAAATTTCTGACCCATAGTAACTATGAGAAAATAACTATTTGAAAATCATTTAGTTTTAGGGTAATCTATTATGCAAAAATACGTAACTGAAACACTAGTATTACTGATAGCCTATATTATACCCTCCCTATAATACCAAGTATTGTTTTAAATTCCTGACTACACCCCAACTAATACAAAATGCCAATCTTTTTTGAGTTTGTCATTGGCTGGCAATTTTTGGAAATTTTTTTTTTAATGAAAAGCCAAAGGCTTGGACTTTTAATTATAACTTTATCATAATTTTCAATAGTTTAATGGCTCCAATTTAGTATTTTAATACATGAGCAGGAAGCACAGACTGATAGTTAGATAATGATATATGTATAGTTGGTTTAAATATATATTTTATATATTCTCTTTATAGAATGTCTCTTCCTCTCCCCCAACCCACTCCGTCCCCGGCTGTCCTTCTCTATCTCCCTCTCCCTACCCAGTAATTCTAGTCAAGATGAGAAAGGAGCTAAGGAAACAGATACACTGAAATTTAAAGACTTGTCCAAACTCATATAGATAGTAAGTAGTGGAGCCAAGATTCAACTACAGAGAATCTTTCAAATTCTATGCTCATAATCACTATGCTATGCAACCTATCATAGTATATATATCTGATCACAAGTTATGTACATCAAAATAGGTAACAAGTTCTGATATTTATCAGTACGGTTACAGAGCCTACCACTTGGCTGGTATTTCCTTCCATGGTATTAACACTGTTAATACTTTCAAATTCTATGCTCATAATCACTATGCTATGCAACCTATCATAGTATATATATCTGATCACAAGTTATGTACATCAAAATAGGTAACAAGTTCTGATATTTATCAGTACAGTTACAGAGCCTACCACTTGGCTGGTATTTCCTTCCATGGTATTAACACTGTTAATAGTTAAATATCAACTGTTCTGAGTAGTGACCAAAAGATTAATGCACACATACATATACACACACAGAGGGACACAAAAGAAAACATGACTGTTTTAAAGAAGGTACCAGAAGGTACACACACATAAACATCAAAATTCAAGGGAATTATCTGAAAGTAGCTCCAAAATACGTAATGTCATACCTCAGTACATGATCTACAAATCAGTTCTTAAAGATATTTAGTGTAATCATGAACACATCACCTTCTACTATGTTTACTTAGAAAAGAAATGAAAAGAAAAAAGAAAAAACATTAATCCAAGTCACATTGGGAGATTTTTATTAACTTAAATTGACACTGTTAATTTTGTCTGCCAAGTCCTTACTGAATATACCTTTATTTGATACAAACCCACCCGTTCTTATCAATACCACAGGATCAAGAAGACTTACAGTAATCAGTGTTTTATGATGCTTAAAACAATGTTCAAATAACAAGTTATTTCACTGACATACTTAAAAGAATATTTTGGGGAGTGTTTGAAAGCTCTTTTTATAAATAGTGATATATTTAGATAGGTATTTGGTGTTGAAGATAAACACTTCTAATATAAAACATTGTTTTAACACATTGCTCTGCTAATGAGACTAGTTATCAGATATAATATATTTCTAACACTAAAGAATAAAGCTTTATCTTCATATTTATTTTATTCATAGGACTCTCATCAATGAAGAATGTTGAATCTAACAATAAACTGGCATATTGTGAGTGACATTCTATAGAAGTGAAAAAGAAAGCTGCAACAAAAGAAACTAGATCACTGCATTATACATTCTTTATACAAACAGCCCACTCTGAACAGTAGAATTAAATGCAGACCAAATGCTTTTAAAAGTTTTTGTGCCTAGCTGGCAATTATAATCTCCGTACACTAAAAAGAAAAGGAACAATAATAACACAGAACACAGTATTTTTAACGATTATCGCACATTTAACACCTTCAGCCATCCACCGGGTTCTCCAATCAGATTGGCAACTGAAATTTCACATCCACCTGGGCTTGCTTGGCTAAGGTCACTATTTCAGAGAGCTTTACAACCTGGAAGGAAAAAACAAAGCATCTTTGTTTCCGATTTCCACAAAACCGTAAAATCAGAACTACCAGTAAATGTGAAATTAATACACATTCAATCTTTCTCACTTAAAACATCTGGGCTATTCTGACATTTTATAAATCACTTCACACTTACAAGCATTTGCCACTCTTGAAGGATAGTCAAATCTGAGACTCTTCATAACTCACACCTCAGCTCAATACCTTCTGTATGTATGTGTGTGTGTGTGTGTGTGTGTGTGTGTGTGTGTGTATACCTACTCTTTTTTACTGCCTAAATTTTATCTATTTTAAAGACAGAAACTGTGGTTGTCTTAATTGGACACCATACAGTGCAAAGTACATCTAATCAAAAGTCTGTTTAATAATATAAATATAATCCTAACTTGCAGTATCAGGATAGGAGCTTGAGTCTAGAAGTTAGTATTTCATATTTTGCCAAGCTGAATTCCAATGTTGTGTCTATAATCTGTATGAGGATAGCCAGCTGGTACCATACAAAAGATTAAAATTAAATATGTCTAAAACAAAACACAAATTCAGCTTCTGTCCTCCCCAGGTGAGTAGTTAAGAAGAGGTTTCAAAGTTAGGCCCCCTGAGTCTAAATCCCATTCTGATGTTTATGACATGTGATCCTGATGAATAAGTTAATTTATTTGGCCTGTTTCCACATCTATAAAAATAGAAATTGTATAATCAAATATAATGAGATAATACCTGAAGAAAAAGCTTAGCAATGTAAGCACAATAAATAAGTGGCAGCAGTTGCTACTATCATCATCATCATAATTATTAATATTGTCATACTTCCATAATCTCATAGTCAGCAGAAAAACAATGCAGTTACAATTTAATCAGCTGTTCACTTCTGTCTTTTATGGTCTACTTGATCAAGAGTTGATCAAGATTTGACTGATTCTTCTCCTTTTTTCCCATGTCCACAAAGTTTTCTGAAATACTTTTGCTCTACCATTCCCTTGCTCAAAATCTTAATCTTTAAACTCGGGATTGAGGGGCACCTGGGTGGTTCAGTCAGTTAAAGTGTCTGCCTTCAGCTTAGGTCATGATCCCAGGATCCGGGGATAAGAGTCCCGCATCCAGCTCCCTGCTCAGGAGAGAGCTTTCTTCTCCCTCTGCTGCTCCCCCTCGGCCCCATTCTCCCCCTCTCTCCCCCTATCAAATAAACAAATAAAATCTTAAAAAAAAAAAAAAATTAAAAAATAAAGTCAGGATTAAGTATAAATCTGTCACTAAAGTGCAGCTGATTTTTATTTACTAGTGTGTACTTTCCCAAAGAATGACACAAGACCTTTATTATTTTTATGAAATGATATCACATTAACTCATCAAATCTCAAAAGTCTACTGCTGATTAAACCAGACAGCCCAGAGGATTCCATGAAATGACCATAAACAACAGTTGGAAGAATCAAAAGTTCTCATTTAAGAACACCTCTATGTCTACTATGGAGTGTGTTCCAAGACAGATTACTAAGTAAAAGAAATGACATAAAATATGTTATCATCATACAATGTGAGAAAGTGGAGATACAGATATATATGTGTGTATATGTATGTGTGTATACACACACACATACACATTACCTGCGTATTATTTTTGAAAAGTGAAAGGATGAACTAAAAACTTCTTTTAAAAAGTGGTTATGTGTGGGAAAGGAGGAAACAGGCTATATTATAAAAGTATAAAAAGTTCAAAAGTATAAAAGCTAGATTCTCTGAATATACCTTGGTTTAGTTTCAACTTTGGAACCACATAATATTTACATAAAACAAAAATTCCTTTAAAAATAAATGAGGGGGCGCCTGAGTGGTTCAGTAGGTTAAGTGCCTGACTTTGGTTCAGGTCCTGATCTCAGGGCCATGGAACTGAGCCCCACATTGGGCTCCCCGCTCAGCAGGGAGTCTGCTTGTCCCTCTGCTGCCCCCCACCTCATGCTCTCTCTCTCTCTCAGATAAATAAAATCGTCTAAAAAAATAAAAATAAAAATAAAAATAAATAAATGAAACTAACTTAGACTCTAAAATGAGCCAGCTAATATTGCCAACAATGAGTGTTTCTGCTAAATATTAGGAGCACTGAACTGATTATACCTATCATCCCATCTTATACACTTTGCAAATTTGCCCTTAGATATGTAATGTAGCATGTTTACCATTTTAGCAGCTTCATCCAAGTCATCACAAGCAAGAATTTTAAGTCCACTGTCTGCTATCAGTGCCTTAGCATCATCAACTCTTGTACCTGGAAATGATTTATACAAATATAAAGATGTTTTAAATACATGCTTAAACTCATTTAAAATGCAGGTCACAATATGAAATTTCAACATAGGAGTACTTTCATCATCTAAAATAAATGCTTCTAAAACCAAAGAAACTACTGTAAGATTCTGGAGCTACCTCAGGAAATATCTTGCCTTATCATGTCCATGGTAATTTAGGCAAGTCCGAATTTTAAAAAAGCACAACAAATAAATAACATAATAAATTATACCAACCAAAACCATAAGCAATTTCCCCCAATATAAGAAATATTTTCTAAACCCACATCTTAAAAATTTCCTATTATAGGGGTGCCAGGGTGGCTAAAGTGGGTTAAGCCTCTGCCTTCGGCTCAGGTCATGATCCCAGGATCCTGGGATAGAGCCCCACACTGGGCTCTCTGCTCAGCAGGGGGCCTGCTTCCTCCTCTCTGCCTGCCTCTCTGCCTACTTATGAGCTCTGTCAAATAAATAAATAAATAAACCTTTAAAAAAAATTTTTTTAAAAATTCCTATTATATATTAACATTTTCACTTCAAAGATAAAGCTATTTGAAAACTCTATTTTAAATGAATTAAACTCCTTGGAATTAGAACTTTTAAACAATCAAGAGTTCATGGAACAACCACAAGGTATCTTTTACACTCACCTTGTAACCGTACCACAATAGGTATTTTAATTTCCAAATCCTTTACTGCCATAACTATACCCTGTGCAATAACATCACACCGCATGATTCCTCCAAAAATGTTGACCAGAATAGCCAGTACCTGTGAATAAAATGGTTTTTGTAGATTAAAATTTAAAAGCAAGGAGTATGGGTCCTTCCTTCTCAAGAAAATACTAGTGCCTGTGCCTTATGATACCAATTAATTTCATGGTAATAATTTTCAACCAAACCATCACCTTCTCTGCAGCTCCCACCACTGAAGTTTATGCAGTCCACCACGTACCAGAACTTACTCTCCCCAACATGGGTGATTTCAACACCTGGCTTATACAGCATCTTCTCTCCTACCCCATATGAACAAGATTCCCTGATCCCGTTTACTCGTTTTCTATTAAACAGCCATTCACCAACATGACTGCCCCAGATCATGATATAAGATAACATTACATGCAAGTTCTCCAATTTAATATTTACCACCTATCATTCTTTCTTCATTTATCCCCACCAACTCAACCAAATTCTCACACACAACTGAACCTCAAAATCACTCAGCTTCTCCTGAATACCCACCCCTAGCTACACTTCACATTCAAATCTCAAGGCCTGTTTGGATCAGCATTCTTACATCATCACTGATAGTCTGAATCACTATTTTTCTATCATTTCCCCCAAGAAATCTTTTTCTATTTTTTAAAAAAGAGTTTTAGTTCATTTACCTACACCAGAGCTTCCAACTAGCAAAATACAAATGGGTTACAGACATACCAAGATACTGTTCCCCTCTACCCACAGAGCAGTTAGGAGGATTCTGCGACAGCTAGCACCTCTGCGCCTCTGGGCCAGTAGCCTCTGTCTACAAGCAACCTGCTCCATCTATTTTCTATACCCCACTGAAATACCATTTTCTGTGAAAGACAGGACATTAAAAAGACTGAAACACATTTAACTACACTATGCATTCCTTATTTTTACCAGTATTATTTCTAGACCTTTAAGAAATGAAGGAGTAGACTAGAATTCACAGTGACCTTAGACGCACCCTCCTCTCCTCCCTCCCACCTCATTCTGGGTAGCTTCGATACATACCACAGGCATCACCTAACACGCGTGCCTTAAAGTGTCTCTACCATGTCACTTTTACCTCCGGTTCTCCAACTAATGATCACCAAGGCTAAATCGTTGACTTGACCATAATGAATGTTTCTAGAATATTAAGTGTACAAAGCCCACTCTCTGCTCAACCTCCTCTCCTCTCACCTCCAGCTCCATCAGACCCAGTCTTTTCCTCTTAAAACCTTCTAGTCTCTCAACCTTGATCTAATCTCCCAGATTCTCAGCAGTTCTGGCTTTCTACACTACAGAGCCTGGATCCTGTGGTTCAGTGATCCAGTGACACTGTCACCTGCATGCTTAACTTCCCCATACCCATTCCTCTCAAGACCAGTCTGCCTCTGCCATCCCTTCAAATAATGCACTCTTGGATGATTCTAGTCAATCAGTTTACTCATTGCAACTTCAAGGAAAACCTAAAAAGTTAAAACAACAATAACCCAAAACATCAGCATAACCTAAAGAGCAGTACAATAATGACTCTTCATTAACGATCCTTTCTTTAGTGGTCTGCCTCATATCTCTCACTTTCTTCATAAGCCTCCTATCTCACCTTCAAGCTCTCTAATTGTTAGATGTGATCTTCCTTTCTCCAGTGACACCTTGAGGAAGGAGTTAACCCCCCCTCTCTAAAGCTAATCTCACTATCTCATTAGTGTGTTGTATCTCCTCCAGGTCTTCATTCCATTAGCTAAACTCACTTTCTTCTTCATCCTCAAATCTCTTCTCTCCTTAGATAGAAATAGCTCATATTCTTGGTCTTCTAAACAAACAAGAAAGCAAACATACACTAAACACTAAAGTTCTCCTCAACCCCACCTCCATTCAACTGCTAACACTATGTCCTTCTATACCCCCGAGGGTTGCCTCAGTGGCTCAGTCGGTAAAGCTTCTGACTTTGGCTCAGCTCATGATCTCAGGATCCTGGAATAGAGCCTATAGGGTGAGCTCCACATTCAGCAGGGGGTTTGCTTCTCCCTTTCCCCCAACTCATGCTTGCTTGTTCTCTCTAATATATAAAATCTTAAAAAAAAAGAAAAGAAAAAAAAAGAAAGAAAGAAAAAAATACCCTGAAAGGGTAATCTCTGCCGGAAGTCTCTCCTCTCTCAATTCCCAATCAGAGCTAACCTATTACAACCTGGTCTCTGGCCCTTCTTCCCTATTGTTCTTGCTAGGGTTCCCAATCACTAATTCAGTCCTTACTCTACCTGATCATTCCTATAGATGGACACTGCTGCCTACCTCTTACTTCTCAAACTCTCCACCTTGGCCTTAGATGTCATTGCTCTCTCCTGATCTCCAGGAGGTCTCTCCTGATCTCTTTTTCTATTTTGTTGGGTCTTCCTTCTCTCTTCAGTCCTTCAGCTCCAGCGGTGGCAGGGGCTCCCATTCTTGGTTTCAGCCTCCCACCCTGGGTCATCTTACCAACTTCCTAACACTTCAAGAGACACTTCAAGAGAGACACCACAAGCCAAGTTCAACCCAGTCAGAAACACCTATTTCTCCACTTTGCCTCTGACTACACAAAATGCTCGCCACCGAATGATCTCGCCAAACAGAAGTCCTTAATGTTAACCTAACCAACCCTTCTCTGTAGCTTCCCAACAAAAAAGGAAAAGATGAATTTAATGATTCTGTCTCAGAAATGCCTCTAAATTAGGTTTCTTTGTTTTATTCTTACTGACACTACTTCTGTCAGGGACCTCTTCATAGTTTTGCACAAGCAGGTATATAACAACTGAACTCTCTCTCCTGCCAGTGCCTCCTTCCACTCCACTTCATCCTCTACTAACCAGTTACCTTCTTTTAAAAAAAAAAAAAAAAAAAAAGGAAAATAAATAAATAAACAAAAAGGTAAGGGATATATATATATATATATATATATACACATATATATATATATGTATATACATACATATATATATATATATATAATCCCTGTGTATGGATTAGGATAAGGGAGTTAAAATCCAAACTTCCTAACTAGATACAGAGGATCTCTACAATGCGGTCTCAATTTGCCGACTTTAATCATTCACTCCAAAAATGTTGTATTCTTACACATAAGCACCTTACCATTCCATAAACACAATGGTCTTTTTTGGATTCTATATAGCTTTTTTAAAATTTATTTGTCAGAGAGGAAAAAAGGGAGAGCGCACAAGCAGGGGGAGCAGCAGGCAGAGGGAGAAGTAGGGTCCCAGCTGAGCAAGGAGCCTAAAGAGGGTCTTGATCCCAGAACCCTGGATAATGACCTGAGCCGAAGGCAGACACTTAACCGACTATGCCACCCAGGCAACTTTGGACTCTACATATCACTCTATTTTCTTCTTCTTCCCTAACTCATTCAATTTCTCAAGACAGCTCAAGGAATCATTCATTCAGTGAAGGTCTCCTTGATTTGCCTACTAGTTACCAGCTCTGACTTCTATTCTTCCACAACACTACATTCAGTTTATCACTCCAGTCAGACTATAAAAATGCCTTACGCAAAGTAACCATGCATTCCCAAATCCAAGTACAGTGTCCAAAACAAAGAGACATAATAAGTATACAGCTATTTCAATGCTATCCACCTTGTGTCCCTGGGTTCCTGGCCTGTTTCCAACTCCAATGCCCTTCCTGTCAGTCCACAACACTGGAATTCTTACGCTTTTCTCTATTCTTGTACGTAGACCTTAAAAGCTCTATTAGCTCACCGTAGTAAGTACTCAACAGTTAAATAATTAGATAATGCTCTGCTTTTAGAGTTTACCAAAAGCAGCTACAGAAATACAGTTCCAATAAGATTTATTTTTTGAATAGTTATTAAACAAGGAAAATAAAGCACTGTTATTTCTCATTTCAGTTCAATGCTTTTTGTAAAACAAAATATGGCCAATAATTCCAGAGGCTCAAAGAGCGGTAAAAAAAATTTTTTTAAACAACTAATTACTTTAGAGTCTAACACCATAAGTAAAAAGGCACATTGTCAGCAGCATCAATAATACTTATTAATGACCTCTGTATGCACTGAGCACTATGCCAGCCACAGGAAGAGGCAACAGTGAGTAAGAAATACTCCTCACGGGGCGCCTGGGTGGCTCAGTGGGTTAAGCCGCTGCCTTCGGCTCAGGTCGTGATCTCAGGGTCCTGGGATCGAGTCCTGCATCAGGCTCTCTGCTCGGCAGGGAGCCTGCTTCCCTCTCTCTCTCTCTGCCTGCCTCTCCATCTACTTGTGATTTCTCTCTGTCAAATAAATAAATAAAATCTTTTAAAAATAAATAAATAAATAAATAAAATTTAAAAAAAAAAAAAAAAAGAAATACTCCTCACTGGGGCACCTGGGTGGCTCACTGGGTTAAAGCCTCTGCCTTCGGCTCGGGTCATGATCTCAGGGTCCTAGGATTGAGCCCCACATCGGGCTCTCTGCTTAGCAGGGAGCCTGCTTCCTCCCTCTCTCTGTGCCTGCCTCTCTGCCTACTTGTAATCTCTCTGTCAAATAAATAAATAAAATCTTAAAAAAAAAAAAAAAAAGAAAGAAAGAAAGAAAAGAAATACTCCTCACCAATGAGGAATTCTCGGTACTGAATTCAGTAAAACTAGTTCCACAGAAGCCACTATCTTATTTTTCCATAAGTCTTACAAAACTCACAAGGGCCACACAGTAGATATACCTCTTTAAAAAATCATTAATAATATTGTGTATCTTTTGGATCATTATGCTTCACGTCCCTTGTATTCTGATAATCACTTACAAAATCATAGTTCTAATTTATGGCCTATCTACATATAAAAGATTAATACAAACATTAAAATGAGTGTTTTAGAAGAACACCTTATGTAAAAAGTGGGTCAAGGTATGCTAGTCAAAGAAGACAGGAACAGACATTTCTGCAAAGAAGACATCCAGATGGCCAAAAGACGTATGAAAAAGTATTCCACATTACTCGGCATCAGGGAAATACAAATCAAAACCACAGTGAGAATACCACCTCACACCAGTAAGAAGGCTAAAATTAACAAGTCAGGAATCGACAGTTGTTGGCAAGGATACGGAGAAAGGGGAACTCTCCTATATTGTTGGTGGGAATGCAAGCTGGTGCAGCCACTCTGGAAAACAGTATGGAGGTTCCTCAGAAAGTTGAAAATAGACCTACCCTACGACCCAGCAATTGCACAATGGGTATTCACCCTAAAAATACAAAGGCAGTGATCTGAAGGGGCACATGAACCTGAATGTTTATAGCAGCAATGTCCACAATAGCCAAATTATGGAAAGAACCTAGATGTCCATCAACAGATGAATGGATAAAGAAGATGTGGTGTGTGTGTGTGTGTGTGTACACACACGCATATATACAATGAAATACTATGCAGTCATCAAAAGAAATGAAATGTTGCATTTGCAATGACATGGATGAAAACAGAGAGTATTATGCTGAGTGAAATAAGTCAATCAGTGAAAGACAATTATCATAGGATCTCTTTGATATGAGGCATCTGAGAGGCAGGGCAGGGGGTTATGGGAGGGTAGGAAAGGAAAAAATGAAACTAGATGGGACTGGGAGGGAAAGAAACCATAAGGGACTCTTAATCTCACAAAACAAACTAAGTATTGCTGGGGGTGGGGAGGGGTAGGGATAGGATGGCTGGGTTATGACATCGGGGAGGGTATGTGCTATGGTAAGTGCCGTGAAATGTGTAAGCCTGATGATTCACAGACCTGTACCCCTGGGGCAAATATTATATGCTAATAAAAATAAATAAATGAAGGGGGAGAAAGATAATACATTATATGTTAATAAGAATAAATAAATACATACATACATACATACATACATACGGGGGAAAAAGATATGCTAGCCAAAAAACTCAAACTATGTGTTTTGACATATATTTACAAATGGGTGAACTAGATGGCATGTGAATTATATCTTAATAAACTGTTTCTCTAAATATATATATATATATGCAAACAGAAACAGAGAAAGGGAGTGTGAGTGTGTGCGTATGTGTGTGTATGTGTGAAATATACAAGCATTAGCAAATTTAAAAAATGGTAAGTCAATAGTAACAAAAATAATCTCTGGATAGAATTAAAGGTAATTTTAATTTTCTTCTTTGTAGCTTTATAGATTTTCCAGATCTCTGGGCTTTTGTGGTCAACTACCATCTCCAGCAGTTTTTCATAGGAATGGCTCCCATACTAGATCACTACTATTCAGAGTATTACCTAATACCATCTAATATATCTTCATCTTGTTTTCTAAATTACAGCAGGAAACTACCTTTTTTTCTAGTCAACTTTTATTGCATTGATTTCAGCAACTCTTCTAAGCTAGTTAGGTCTTCTGAAATTTAATGCTCTACTACTGTAATGACCACATCTACTAATTAATCAAGTTACTTCTTGTCATTCAAATTCTAAAACATAAGCCCGGCCCTTACCTTTTTATCTGAAGTGATAAGCTTAAATGCCTCTGTTACTTGATGGACTGTGGCACCACCACCAACATCAAGAAAGTTCGCTGGAGTCCCTCCGTGAAGTTTTATTATATCCATTGTGGCCATCGCCAAACCAGCACCATTTACTGTCAAAAGGGAAAATGACTTGTATAAACAACAAACACAAAGAAAATAAATTAAGTTCAGCCAACCCACCTTTAACATAACAACACATGGTACCTAGACAGCCTATATTTCCATCAAGGCCAATGTAGTTGAGATCTGCCTTAGCTGCACCTTTCTCCCTTTCATCTTCCTGGGTCCAATCCTGTAAGTCAAAGATTTTCTTCTGGCGATAAGCTGAATTAGAATCAAAGTTGATCTTTGCATCCATGCACAGCACTATGAAGGAAAAAAAAAGAAAATGATCTGAATTTCAAAACAAACACAATAAACCATCCAATAGTGAAATGTTCTTAGTTTAGGAGAGAAAGGTTTTGTATTGAAAATATTTCAATTTATGTTCACAATGTATTCAAACTGTTTATTAAAAAAGAGTATTTAGGAATTAAAATTGCTCTGTCAAAGTTACTAGTTATACATCCATCCTAGCCAGATAGTAACGGATAAAAGGGGGAAAGAAAAAAAAGAAACACTTTAAAAACCCTTAAAATTTGTTTTAAAGTTACTAAAAACAAAACAGCCAAGCACCTAGCTATCCCCCTTCTCATGTGCCTTGGACCCCACTGTCTCTTACCTATGGAAGGACATTGCTCTACCAATTCCATCCTTCTTGCATTATAAACTGCCCCCTTCTTGCTACTGGCTAAATGCCAATGATTTGCAAAAATGCTGTTATTTCTCCCACCATAAAAAGAAGAAAAAAATAATTTGCCATCTCTTCCCTCTTACTCTTCTCTTCATATACAGCAAAAGTCCATGACAGACTTGTCTATATAAACCAAGGGTCAGCAAAAAACCAGTATGGCTCAGGGGCCTGACTGAGACTATGCCTATTTTGTATTACCTGTGAGCTAAGAATAGGTTTCACATTTTTACATATTTTGAATGGGTTGTTAAGAAAGAAGGGGAAAAGGAAGACAAGGAAGATGAAAAGGATATGAAGAAAAGCAGCAGGAATGAAAACCATAAGTGGGCCACAAAACTGAAAATATTTACATCTGCCAACTACTTTGCCTAAACTCCCATCATCCTCCCTTAAATCCACTCGAATCAGGTTGTACCTCCAGCATTCTTCCAAAATGGCTAATTTGAAGGTTACAGCTACCAACTTCATCTTTCAGTGCTTTATTCCTTCCTCACTCCAATATAACTACAACATTCTCCTTGCTATCCCTGATAAAAGGCTGAAAAACTGAGCCGCTTAAGCCTACAAGGCTACCCAAAACAAGAGACAAAGTTTGAAATCCAGCTAAGTTAACTACTAATAACAACAAAAAACCAACACTCAACACTCTTTCAGAGGAAGATAAAAGAATTCTGTCTCTACACTGCATTTCCCAAAATATCCAGTATAAGACTAGATCCGTGAAGGTAAAACAGGAAAATATGAACACTGATAAACAGAAAAAGCAGCCAAGAAGAACCAAACCCAACACAACCCAAATTTGGAATCAGAGGACTCCAAAAGCTCTTTTAAATACTTTTAATACTTTTCCCTTTGAAATAAAACTATCAAAAGAAGCCTAGTGGAAAAATCTAGAACTAAAAAGTTCAACACCTAAAATGAAAAGTTCTCTGGATGTGCTTAACAATGTATTTATTGGAGATGGATCAATGAACCTGAAGACAGATAAACAGAAGTTACCCAATCTGAAAAAAAAAAAAAAAAAGTGACCTGTTAATATTAAGAAGTTATCCAACATGTGATACTGGGAAGAGAAAGGAAGGAGAATGGGGCAGGAGAAAATATTTGAAGTGATGAAAAAAGATATATCAAGCTAGATTTCTATGTCCAGTAAAAATATTCTTCAAATCATGTAAATAAATTTTCAAAAAATAAAGACCTCATCAAATTAATAAGAAAAACTATCCATGTTTCTTTTTTTTTCTTGTTTCTTTTGAGTACTGCAATAGGCTGAATAATGCCACCCAAAGATAAATAGGTCCTAATACATGTGAATGTTACCTTATATATTAAAATTCTTACAGGTGTGATTAAAATAAGGATCTTAGAGGATTATCCTGGATTATCTTGAAAGGCCCTAAATTGCATCACAAGTATCTTTATAGGAGAGAGGCAGAGGGAGATTAGATACACATAGAAGAGGAAGAGGCAATGTGCCTCAAGAGGCAGAGACTAGAATGAGGCGGCCACAATCAACAGAATGCCACCAATAAGTTACAAAAGGTAAGGAATGGAGGCTTTCCTGGAGCCTCTAGAGGGAGCACCTTGATTTCATGTGACATTGATTTTGGACTTCTGGATTCTAAAACTCTGAGAGATTAAGTACCTCTTGTTTTAAGCCACCTAGTTTGTAGTAATTTGTTACAGAAGCCACAGGAAACTAACACAGTTACCAAAGGACATCAACAGAAAATCTGCAGTCGACCGAGGAAAATGTATGCCCAATAAACATGAAAAATTCTCAACATCACAAGTAACCAAAGAATTGAAAGATAAATTAAGACATTTCCTGATTATTAGTTTGACAGAGTTTAAACCCAATATAAAACTTACTTCTGCCACAAGTAGACAATGAAATGGATACTCTGTATGTTAGACTAACTTTTCCAGATGACAATCTGGCAAAATACATCTCAAAATGTTATTATCATGACCCAATAATCAAACATATGTGAAAATATTATTCTTCTTTGACCCCAAAATTCCCCTTCTAAGAATCCATACGAAAGATAATGAAGACTGCAAAGATTTATATACAAATAATATACAAGCCTTTAAAAACTGAAAAATATTTAACATCAAAATATTCTATTATATAGGTTTTGGGGTTTTTTTAAGATTTTATTTATTTATTTATTTGACAGAGAGAGATCACAAGTAGGCCGAGAGGCAGGCAGAGAAAGAGGAGGAAGCAGGCTCCCTACCAAGCAGAGAGCCTGATGTGGGACTCCATCCCAGGACCCTGAGATCATGACCTGAGCCGAAGGCAGTGGCTTAACCCACTGACCCACGCAGGTGCCCAATATTCTATTATATAGTTTTAAGTTTAAAAAAGAAAAGATACAAACTGAATAGACAACATGATCCTGATTACTGAACAGACTGAAATGAGCTACTGAAATATTAAAATAGTGTTAGGTAATGAGGCTATATAAATTTTTTATTGGTGCAAATTTTCTAAAGTAAATATACAATGCCCCTTAACCAGAAAAGGAAAAACAAACAAAAAATCAAACAACAAAAAACCCTCCTTCAAAATATATAGAAATACATACAAAGAATAGAAACTAAATACAAAGAGATAAATATACAATGCCCTTAACCAGAAAAGGAAAAACAAACAATCAAACAACAACAAAAAAACCTCCTTCGAAATATATAGAAATACATACAAAGAAGAGAAACTAAATACAAAGGGAAAAAATGGTTTTTAAGAGAACAAAGACATTCTCTTAACAAGAGAATATGGCTGCAGAATTCCACTGCTGAAAATAATTCAGGAATCTTGCTTTCAACGTTTGGAATGTTTCCATGAGGAAAAAAAAAAAGAAATACCTATTCTATACAAATAATTCTCCTTCACTGAACATTCATTTTTAAAATGTGCCTTTACTTTCTAAAAAACTTAATTTTTTAGCTTTATAAACTACCCATATGATCAAAAGAGAATTTACTCATTCTTTATACAACTATATAAATGACCAACCAAAAATCAATTTCTATAATAAAGAATATAACTAGAAGTATAAAAGTGAAAGATGATCTACAAATGCTTAAGAGATTAAAATGTCCAAAGTGACTTGAAACAAATCCAATAAATTACAGTAACAAAGGTTGTTAATATAAAAGATCAAGAAAAGGGAGGAATGGGGTAACTGGGTGATGGGCATTAAGAAGGGCACATAAGAGGCGCCTGGGTGGCTCAGTGGTTAAAGCCTCTGCCTTCAGCTCAGGTCATGATCCCAGGGTCCTGGGATTGAACCTCACACCGGGCTCTCTGCTCCACAGGGAGCCTGCTTCCTCCTCTCTCTACCTGCCTCTCTGCCTACTTGTGATCTCTGTCTGTCAAGTAAATAAATAAAAATATTAAAAAAAAAAAAAAAGAAGGGCACATAATATGATGAGCACTGGGTATCATATGCAACTGATGAATTATTGAACACTACATCTGAAACTAATGATGTACTATATGTTGGCTAATTGAATTTAAATAAAAACAAATAATCAAGAAAAACTTAAGCTACAATAATGCAACTTACATTTTTATAACTTATATATAACTTATATATATAACTTTATAATTTTTATAACAATAAAACAACTATACATGGAAATTGTAATAATTCAGAATCTTTAAACACATGCAAAAGAAAAGGTATCAAAGTAACAAGCTAATCTTACTTCTCCAGTGAATAAAAATATTAAAAGGACTCAAGTATCAAAGTCTACCCTCTGTATAATAAAGATCCATGATGACTCTAAAGTCTGAAACTTGTGAGAGACTAAGATGGCTAATTTCCATAACTACAGCCAATTACTCACTACCACACCGGATACTCTAATCAGCAATGCCCAAAAGAACTTTCTGCAATGATGGCAATATTCTATATGCGTGCTATCTAATGTGGTAACCACATGCAGCTACAGAACAGATGAAATGTGACTAATTTGACTGGGGAATATTTTAATCACATATCATTTTAATTAATTTTAATTGCCACATGTGGCTAAGAGCCCCCATAAGGTACAGTATAACTTTAACACCCTCCCCGTGTATTTTAATAGGTATCTTTAATATTTGTTCACACTCATTCTATTTATTTTAAAGTAGTTTCTACATAGGAATGCCTTCACTCCATTATGAGTGAAACTTCCCTAGTGAAACATATGATTGGTAAATAAATATATCATTAATGTTTGATTAAAAAAAAGATACCTTACCAGATCCATCTGAATCCTCTACCATTGGATTTATTTCTACCATAGTTGCATCGTATTTCAGGAAAAGGTTGTAAAGCTTGACCATATTTTCTGCCGCAGAATCCACAATATTAGGTGGAAATCCCATCTTCTGTGCAAGCTGAAATTCATTTGTCTCTTTATTAACAACATCAACATTAAATTCTTGTAAATAAAAAACCTTATAATTCATCATTAAAATGGTAAGCATGAATCATTTGTAGTCCCCAAACATGAATGACTGAAATAGCAGCTACTACTACTAAATGGTTAAACAAAACTTTTTATTCAAAATTCTCACAAGGCAAGTAGTATGCCCATTTTACAAATGAGAAAGAAATTTAGAAAGGTCAAGTGACTTGCCATTTGCCTAGATTCCAGTTCCAGTGTTTATTCCATAGCCTCCATACTGCCTCTAAGCCTTATGGTAAACCTAAACTGAAAGAAGAGGCTTATATTTTATTAAAACGACATATAAAATGTGGACTGACAATCCCAATAGTCCAAATGATAGCAAAAATATTAAATCACCTGATCTTACCTTTTAGGTAATTTATGAAGAATATCTACCAAGCAATGAGAACACAAAATCAGTGTAACTGCATTCATTCAAAAATCTACTAAGCACCTAATACAAGTGAAGCCCAAAAGATATAGGTACTTTAGCTATGAATCTAATAGAAGAGTTTATAGTCCTGAGCAGAAATCCCTAACTAGATATACCTGAAGAGGTTTTTTAAAAATACATATCCCAAGGTCATAAGGCCATAACTGAGAAGTTCCAGTTCACAAGTTCTATAATGGACCACGCCATCTGTAACTTTTGAAGTTCCATAAGCAATTCTGAACCACTGGTATGGAAGTTCCATGTCTGTATGTTTATTCTAACTGCTGCCACTGCTCAAAAACACTATGGAGGATGTTCACCTTTTTTCCAACTGCTATCCAAGGCTGCAATACATTTGAATTTTAATTACAGAAAATCTTAAATTCTTTAAGGGTGAATATGGTTTTTGTAAAAAATCAAATGCCAATAAAGCAGATAATCAAGCTAAGAAATGTCATTTTCTATTAAGACTTATTTCAGGAATGCCTGGGTGACTCAGTTGGTTAAGCATCTGTCTTCAGCTCAGGTAATGATCCCAGAGTCCTAGGACAGAGTCCCACATTCGGCTGCTGGTTTAGCAGGAAGCCTGTTTCTCCCTCTGCCTGCTGCTCCCCATGCTTGTGCTCTCTCTCTCTCTGACAAATAAGTAAGTAAAATCTTAAAAAAAAAAAAGACGTATTTCAAATAAAGAATAGTAAGAAATAAATGAGAAATAATGAAATTTTATTTCATTAAGAAAGATTTTCACTAGGTCATAATCCACCATTTTAGAGCTAAACATATGAGAATTATGACAGAATCTGATCAACCCAGAATGACATTAATTTACCAAATGCTATGCTTGGTACTATTTCTGTTCATCACTCAAAAAGCTATAATCTTAGTAGACAATGTCTTCAACTATTCTTGTAAATCAAGTATTCTTTCTCATCTAAATTTAGCCATCCAGTCATCACTCTCACATAACTACCTAATGAATCTCTCTGTCCCATTTAAAGATTTATACCATTCCTTTGTCTAAATGACATTATCAAGGTAATTTCTCTATCTCTTTTAAACCTTTGTGCAGGTCAAAAATTTCTGTCCTATACTTCAGTATCATAAACCTATTTTGACATAGTTTCCCACTAATAGATGGTAATTTCATTCAAACTTTAATATTCAAACTTTTTTTTAAGATGGCACTTATTTTTCATATCCAAACTAAAAACAATTTAATTCAGTAGGAGTATTACCAACCTTAACAAGCACCTCTCACAGGCCATGGTATTAAACTTCATGGTTGGGCTTTTTTTTGGGGAGGGGGCAGGGGATGGGGAGTATTGATGGAGAGGTGGAGGGAAGATGCATACAAAAAGGACAATACAGAATACTAGTTATAATGTGGGCAAAATTTATTCTGTATGTGCAAACACTAAAAGTCATACCTTTCATTAGGTTCTCAAAAGCATCCTTAAACCCCCCCCAAAATAAAATCACTGACCTATCATAGGGATACATAAGACAGTGTCCGTACTATTCCGTACAATTTTATAGGAAATAAAGGGGAGGTTGAAACATATCAAATGCTACCATGGGAATGTAAAATCCAGACTGTGATAAACAATAATCACTCCACTGTCTTCAACAAATGAAAGAAGACAAAGAGAGTAAGGGAAAGAAAACCTATAAATTAGAAAAAGACCTATGAGACAATAACCAAAACTCAATGGAAGACCTAATATGGATCCCAACTCAAACAAATTATAAAAGAAAAAAAATGAAAAACTTGAGACAAGGGGATGTGAATGACTGGGTAAGTAAGTAATGATATTAAGGAATTATTTTTAATTTTACTAGTTATAACAATGGTATAGTGCCTATTTTAAAAGAATTCTTACCTTTTAAAGACAAGTAATAAAATATTTATGGAAAAAAGGATATATTGTAGATACTTCTAAAAGTTTCAATTTCAAACAAAATAGTCAAAATTTTTAAAAGTTTTGTCAATCACTTCACTTAGTCAAAGTTAATTCTTTTTCTTTCTTTCTTTCTTTCTTTTTTTTTTTTTTTAAGTATTACAATTATCCAATAAAGCTAGACAGAAATTTTTCAGAATACAACATACCCGGACAGCTTGTTCCTTCTTGATGCCTTCTACAATATCAATAGGTTCTTTAAATATGGCCTCAGGAGTCTCAGCAGCAACATCTTCAATGTTGACACCACCTTGAGAACTTCCTATTAATACAGGACCCTACCAGGAGGGGGAACAGACAAAACATCTAGATTTTATTATGGACCCTTCATTAAATGTTAAAACCTATTTATGCACACTATCAGACTTATGAATTTATCACTCCCCACTCCTATTTTTAAATTTCCCAGAGAATTTCTCCTTACACTTCCTGCACAGTGCCCCTTTATAAGTATTCATTTGAAATGAAGGCAAAGAAGTAAAAAAAGTAAAGGAAGACAAGAGCTCACCTGTGAAGGAAAAATATTAAAAATATACACAAAACTCACACCAAATAAGTTAATATAAATACATATATATATAAAATATAATCTGTGCATTATTTCTTAAGAACTGAAGGGCAATTAAAATATTATTTAAAGAACATTTTTAAAAGATCATAAAAAAGATACTGATATTTAAAAAGGAAAGTCTAATGAATTAAAGATTTTATAAGCTCTAGACATTCTGCAAGTTAATAAAAAAGAAAGTTACCTACCTTGAAAGAATAATTCTGGCTATTATCATGGATAATATAAGAAGGTAAGATACAAATACTAAATAATTAAATTAACTTTTAAGTCCTCTAAAACCCAGACAAGAAAAATCTTGGGAGCAAAATAATCTAATAGATTTGTTAATTCACACCCAAAACTGGAAATAACCTTAACATGCAAAAACAAGGAAGTGATAAAATCGTATTACTGAAGATTATTTAATGATATAGGAAAACGATCTCAGCAGTGTTACATGGGAAAAAATTAAGAAAAACTCTAGATTCTATTCTCAATTGTTTGGGTTTATTTTAACATAAAGTATGTCTAAAAGTGCCCCTACTCACTAATCACATAAACTGAAACCATTAAATGTTAAGACTTTTATTATTTTGTGTCACTATTCCATACCCCACCCCAATCTTTTTTTTACAGTGAACATAGTATTCTTAATGGGGGTGTGGGGAGCGGAACAAGGTGATTTTCATGGGAAAAAGGCAAAAACAAAAACAAAGACTATTTTCACTTTTCTATCCCAGCAATTAGTGTGCTTAAGTAACAAAATCGTCTCAAGACATAATATAAAGGAATAGTATTGTATTCATTACTGTCTGGAGAACAAAACAGTCCTTGAAATCCTCAAAATAAGGCAATAGCCAGAGGAAAAGAAATAACCTATTACTTTTTAAGAGAATTAACTGTTACTTAGGTGAAAAATGACTTAAAAAATAGTACCAGTGTCCATGGAGAAAAACTGGGTGGCTGAGAAACAGGTGGATGGGAGATTTATACTTCCTTGTATATCTTCATACCCTTTAAATTTTATATTATGGGATTAGAATTCAATATGCATGTATAATAGTTTGGCTGGCCTTTGTCCCCAGTGTCTGGACAACCTTTAAACCTTCCACTACATCTCACAGTTTATGCTAATGAAGTGACTCATGGTCGGCCCCTAGTTAATACAAAGGAGATGACTCAGGTAGGCCCCAGGCTAGGACAGAAAGACAAATGCTGTGATTAGAGGTTTTGGAGCTTTGAGCCACATGATATCTGCACACCCTTCTGGGAGGAAAGGGGATATTAAGTACAACCAAGCAGCCAATGATTTAATTAATCGTGCCTACTTAATAAAGCACCCCCCTAAAACTATGGACATCAGCATCAGAAAGATGGTAGATTTGGAAGCCCTAGACCTCATTCTCCCACAGACACACAAACTTAATATATGATCTGAATTTTTATTCCCTTCTATGAGAAGAAATCTCTTTATGAGAATACCAGAAACCAATTAGGAAATTGTAGTACCTCAAGTTCAAATGCAATGAAACAGGTAAGAAAAGTCATTTCATTTCATCCAAGTCAGCCCCCTCCCCTAGGTTGACACAGCTAAAGATCAAGAGAAATAGCCCAATGCCATTTCTTCCTTGGGGAGAATGCATATCTAACATTCCTGCTTTTTAGGCGGCTATGAAAACTACTAATCAATATCATTGATGAATACTGATGCAAAAACTCTCAATAGAACACTAGCAACCAATTTCAGTAACACACTAAAAGGATTATACATCTTGAATAAATGGTTTCTGTCTCACCTGACTTGGAAGGCTGAATGGGAAAAGCATACTCTTACTGGTGGTGGGGAAACATGACACAACGAGAACAAAAAAAGAGCTCCCCATCTTAGAATGCTGTGGAACTTGTATTACTGCACCACAGAACTTGTAATACTGCAGAAAGAAGTCAACATAGCCCTCAGAAGTTGGGAAAAAGCACCCAGCTCAGGGATTTTCTTTTTTTTTTTTTTACAACTCAAGGAACTAGAAAAAGAACCTAAACTCAAAGTTAGCAGAAAGAAGGAAATAATTAAGATTAGAAAATAAATAAATAAAATAGAAAATAGAAAAAATTAATAAAACTAAGAATTGGTTTGTTAAAAAGATCAACAAAATTTACAAACCCTTAGGTAGACTAATTAAAAATAAGAAAAAACTAAAACAACGAAAATTAGAAATGAAGAGAAGATATTACAAATGGAGACCACAGAAATAAAAAGGATCATTCAAGTCTACTGTTAATAATTACATGCGAATGAACTGGATAACCTAGAAGAAATGGAAAAATTCCTAGAAACAAATCAACCAAAAATGAGTCCTAAAGGAAAAAAAAAAAAAAACCTGAAGAGACATATTAGAAGGAGATTAAATCAGTAATTAAAAAACCTCACAACAAAGAAAAGCCCATGACCAAAGGGCATTACTGAAGAATTCCACCAAATATTTAAAGAACTAACAGCAATCTTCAAACTTCCAAACTCAAGAGAGCTCAGCACTGATCGGACAAAGATACTACAAGAAAACTACTAATTGATATCGCTGATGAATACTGATGCAAAAACTCTCAACAGAGCACTAGCAACCAATTTCAGTAACACACTAAAAGGTTTATACATCATGAATAAATGGGATGTATTCCTGGAATGCAAGGATGGTTCAACATTCAAAAATCAAAGTAATTCACCACACTAACAGATTCAAGTTTTTGATGCAGGAAAAGCGTTTGAAAAAAATTCAGTATCTTTTTATAAAAACACTCAACTAGGAATAGAACGAATTACCTCAACATAATAAGCTATACATAAAAAACCCACAACCAACATACACTCAATGGCAAACAACTGAAAGCTACCTTTTAAGGTCAGGAAAAAAGTCAAAGATGCCCACTCTTGCCATTTTCTTCAACATAGCATTTGGAAGTCCTAGCCAGAACAATCAAGCAAGTAAAAGAAATAAAAGGCATCCAAATAGGGAAGGAAGAAGTAAAATTACCTCTGTTCACAGATAACATGATCACGTATATAGACACCCTGAAGAACCCACAAAAAAACTAAGAACTACTAAATGAATTCAGCAAAGTTAAAGGATACAAAAATCAACGCACAAATATGTCTTGCATTTCTATATACTAACAATGAACAATCTGAAAAGGATATTAAGAAAATGATCCCATTTACAATAGCATCAAAAAGAATAAAATACTTAAGATAAGCTTAACCAGAAAGATAAAAAACTTGTACACAGAAAATGATAAAACAGTGCTAAATGAAACTGAACAGGACACAAACAGAAAGACATCCTGTGTTCATGGATTGGAAGACTTAATATTGTTTAAATGTTCAATACTACTGAAAGCAATCTACAGATTAAATGCATTCCTTATTGGCACATTTTCCCAGTGCAATCTTGTGTCCATCATCCATTTTCTGCAAAAATAGAAAAAAACCTTAAAATTCATATGGACTCTCACAGGACCATGAAAAGCCAAAATAATCCTGAAAAGCTAGAAGCATCACACTTCCTGATTTCAAACATACACACTTCCTGATTTCAAACATATTATAAAGCTATAGTAATCAAAACAGTACGGTTCTGGCATCAAGATAGGACATAGAGACCAATGTAACAGAATAAAAAATCCAGGAATAAATCCCCATGCATATGGTCAAATGATCTCTGACAAATGTGCCAGGCTATACAATGAGAAAAGGATAGTCTCTTCAGAAAATGGGGAAACAATATCCACATGCAAAATAATGAAGGTGGACCCTTATTTTACACCATACACAAAAATTACCTCAAGATGGATTAAAGATCTACATATAAGAGCTGAAACTGCAAAACTTCTAGAAGAAAACATAAGGGGAAAACTTCATGACCTTGGATTTGGCAATAATTTCTTAGCAATATTTCTTTGGCAATAATTTCCTTTGCCCAATTTAAAAATAGGCAAAGGACTTGAAGAGACATTTCTCCAAAGAAGATGTAGATCTTCATCAGCTTAGGATAGTGTAACAAAATGCAGTAAAGTCGGTGGTTTAAACAACAGACATTTATTTCTCACAGTTCATGGTTCCCATCCATACTAACCTCCTTATCAAATGGTTATTCAGCCACACCCTCCATATTCTTTTCCAAATAGCTTTCTCACTTTTTGCAGTATAGGCAGACTGAGAATTTTCCAAATCTTTTAAAACTCTGATTCCTTTTTGCTTAGCTAAGCAATTTCTTCTTCAATTCATTTCTCTTTTCTCACATTTTACCAATAAGCAGTCAGAAGGAACCAACCTGCTTCTTCAATACTTTTCTTTATAATCTCCTCAGCTAAACATTTATCCCTCCCAATTCTACCTTCCACAACACTAGAACATAAACACAATTGAGTCAAGTTCCTTGCCACTTTGTAACAAGGATCACCTTTTTTCCATCATTCTTTATTTCAGGCTGAGACCTCAAAAAAATGGCCTTTACTATCCATATGGATATTTATACTAACATTCTATTTATGAATATTTATATATTTTCTAATAAGATGGAGGTTTTCTCTATAGCTCTTTTCTTTGCGCTCTCATCGGAATCACTTTTAACAGTCCCTTCATGATAATCCCAGCTTTTTCTACCACATACCTCAAAACGCTTCCAGGTTCTACCCTTTACTGAGTTCCAAAACCACTTTAGTGTTTTTATGTATTTGTTATAGCAGCACCCCACTTCACTGTATCAACATCACCGTACCTAAACCTAATTACCAAAGGAATCACCTCCAAACATATCACATTAGGGGATAGAGCTTCAACATAGGAATTGGGGTGGGAGATAAACTTCAGTCTGTAACAAGAGCCAACAAGTATAAGAATGGGTGCTCATTATCATTAATCATTAGAGAAATGCAAATCAAAACCACAGTGAGGTATCACCTCACACCCATAAAGGATAACTTCTGTTTTTAAAAAAAAGGCATTGGTGGATGTAGAGGAATTGGAACTCTTGAACACTGTTGGTAGAAATGTAAAATACTGGAGCTACTGTGGAAAACAGTATAAGGTTGCTCAAATAATTAAATACCGTATTATCATATAATCCAGCAATCCTACTTCTAGGTATATCCAAAAGAACTGAAAACAATATCTCAAACAGGTATCTGCACACCCACATTAACTGCAACATTATTCAAAATAGCCAAGAGGAAGAAACCTGAATGTTCATCAACAGAAGAAAAATAAAAGAAAAATCATATATACATACAATGGAATATATTCAGCCTTTTAAAAAAAGGAAATCCTGACACATGCTAAGCATGAACTTTGAAGACTATTACGCTAAGTAAAATGAACCAGTCACAAAAAAGACAAATACTGCATGATTCCACATACATGAAGTTTAACTACATCTAAAACAAACAAACTCTTAAAAACAGAAAGTAAAATGGGATTGCCAGGCGCTAAAAAAAAGCAGCAGAAGGGGAACTGTTCAATGGATATAGTTCCAGTTTTGCAAGATGAAAAAGTTCTAGAGATTTGCTGCACAACAATATACATAAAGTTAACACTACTGTACTGTTACTTAAAAATGATTAAGACAGTAATTTTAATACATATACTTGACCATAATTTAAAAAAAAGAAAACACAACTCTAGACCAGAAACTTGATGAGGTCCTATGGTTGGCAATATTTTCTTTCTATGCACTGTCATATATCAATATTCCAGAAGAATGACAGGTACCTGAGAACAATGAAAACTTTATGCTTGGAACTCTCCCAGACCTTGCCCTGTGCGTTTTCATTTGGTTGGCTGGTTCTGATCTGTGTCCTTTGGCTGTAGTAAAACTATAATCATAAGTATAATATTTCCTAAGTACTGTGATTCACTCTAGCAAATTATGAAACCTGAAGGGGTACTAGAAACCCCCAAATTTGTAGCCAGCTATTAAGCATACAGGTTACCTAGGGAAGCCCAAACTTGAGGCTGGTGTCTAAAGTGAGTGAGCACAGGCATGTGGAGGCTGTACCCTTAACCTGTGAGGTTTGGCCCAATTCTGGGTACATGGTATCAGAATTCACTATAATACACAGACAAAATTTTTAATGAAAGAATTCATTGTGCCTCCTGAGACACAAAAAGAGAAAAAAAGAAAGCTACACTAAAGAGAAATGCTCAAAATTATAGTCTAATTTTTAGTTCCCCTATAAATTTCAAATGAAAAGATATTTTTCACTTCCTTTCTCGAAAGGCAGTTCATAATTATAAGCTTTTACAAAGAACTAAAAGGGGGGGGAACAGATTTAAGAAGACCATGTATGACTAATATCATGCTATTGAAGTAGAATATAGGTAAATTAATGTACAGATAACCTCAAAATATAATTTTATACAACAAATGAGATAGAAACCAACAAACTTTTAAAATATTTTAACATTTTTATTTTATTTTATTTAAGATTTTATTTTCTTTATTTGAGAGAGAGAGAACAGAAGAGGGAGAGGGAGAAGCAGACTCCTGCTAAGCAGGGAGCCCAATACAGGGCTCAATCCCAGAACCCTGGGATCGTGACCTGAGCCAAAGGCAGATGTTTAACCATCTGAGCCACCCAGGCACCCCTGGACATTTTATTTTAGTTTTACCTTTTTAAAAATATCTACTGATAAGAACAATTAAGAGCCACAAAGAAGGCGGCACTATTAAAGGGGAAAAGATACTAAATTCTCACTGAAGTAATGATTAAGTCTCCAAGAGTTAGCTGTAAGTTGGGAAAAAAGACAAAAAAACAAAATATGAAATAATAGTATAGAAAAGAAAGTGAACAGATTCTCTGTGTATTAATTCCGTAACCGGTTAGAAAGAAAACCCAAAATTATAGGCAGCTGATCAGAAGAAAGCTTACATAGGTAAATATGTATCAATTAAAACAATGACTATAGTTTTGCATTTGGTCATAACTGCTGAATGCATGCTGTTTCTGTTTAAACAACTGGTTTTAAGTTTAAATTTTAGTAATAAACTTTCAGAACTACTTAAGTTCTAGCAAATAGTTGTAAATTCAAATAAATTAATAATGCTATTTTCTCCTTCTTAACCTAAATTCTTTTCTTTGGTCCTACAAAAAATTTTGCCTTAAAATAAATCTGAATTTTAAATATCACAAATAAGCCACTTAATAAAAATGTCTTCTGAGAATAATAAAAGTGGGGTGTCTGGGTGGCACAGTTTGTTAAGCATCCAGCTCTTGGTTTCAGCTCAGGTCGTGATCTCAGGGTCAGGAGATCAAGCCCCACGATGGGCTCCACACTCAGCACAGAGACTGCTTAAGACTTTCTCTCCCTTGGGCACCTGGGTGGCTCAATGGGTTAAAGCCTCAGGTCATGATCCCAGGGTCCTGGGATCAAGCCCTGCATTAGGCTCTCTGCTCAGCAGCAAGCCTGCTTCCTCTTCTCTGACTGCCTCCCTGCCTACTTGTGATCTCTGCCTGTCAAATAAATAAATAAAATCTTAATGAAAAAGAAAAAGACTTTCTCTCCCTCTCCTTCTGCCCCTGACCCTCTCACTCTCTCAAATAAATCTTAAAAATAATAATAATAATAATTTTAAAAGTATGGAAAATAAAATTTGCAATTCTTGAAGCATTTGTTATCTATTCCAGGCAAAGTAAAAAAACTCTATCTGGTTAAATGCACCACTCATTTATAGCAGATTACAATGTTTTACTAGACAAAAAATATTAAAATAGCAAATGTAATTTGCTAAATTAGATTTGTTCAGCCCAAAAGTACCCAGTAGGTACTGGGAAAACGTTAAGAAATATAATTTTGAAAAAGTGCCAATACAGAGAAGGTACTTAAACTGATTTTTTTGACATACCATCCCTATGGTAAATATCTACCCAAGCTTCCTGATGTAACACATACTAAGAAGACCAATAGATCCTATGATATACTCCTAAAAAGAAATAAGGAACAAAAACAATTTTTAATCATCAGCTGACTTCTATAAACAGAACTTTAATTCAATCAAAAATGTTTGTTTCTTTTTAAATAGACTGATTTTTTTTTCTTAGAGTTCCCAAAATGCTTGCCATACCCCAAAAGGCAACATCAACCAAACACTACATTGGTTTAATGCAATTAACATCAAAGGACACTTGGCCAAATGGTTTTATTGGTACTATCAAATTTTTATTTTTCTAATTTTTTTTAAAGATTTCATTTATTTATACGAGAGGGAGGGAAAGAGGGAGCTAGGGAAAGAGAGAGAGCACAAGTTGGGAGAAAGAAAGCACAAGTTGAGAGAGAAAGAGGGGGAAAAGCAGACTCCTGGCTGAGCACAAAGCCCAACACACAGGGTTCAATCCCATGACCTGAGTCAAAGTTAGACCCTTAGTTGACTGAACCACCCAGGCACCCCACTGGTACTATCAAATTTTAAGTCTCAGTTATTATAATTATACAGTGTGAAATAAAAACATTTTTCCCGGGAGAAGGGGGGTGGGATTATGGACATTGGGGAGGGTATGTGCTTTGGTGAGTGCTGTGAAGTGTGTAAACCTGGCGATTCACAGACCTGTACCCCTGGGGATAAAAATATATGTTTATAAAAAATTAAAAATTAAAAAAAATAAATTTTTCCCACACAAGACTCAGAGAGTTCTCTAAAAATTCAAGTCCTTAAAATGAACTCAAATTTGATCCTCTTCCCTAATACATTTGGTTATGACTCTTCTCTCAGTGGTCATTATATTTTTAATGAAGTATTTTCAGAGTGTTATAGTTGTATCTTTAATAACACATATTCAGTTTGCCATATTTACTCCAATCAAAATGAGGTACTCTGAATGTTTAATATTATAGGACTCATAACTCTAAAACAAAAAGTAAAAACATAATAACTAACAAAATGAAACATGTTGATAGACAACCTCAAGAGAAAAGAAAATACAGTGAAAATAAGTGAATTTGTAAAAATATGGTTTTTGTAAATGTGTGTAATATATAAGTTTATTGTCATGAAACTTCTAAAGAAACTAACAAAACTAAATTCTACCACATATAGAAACCTATACTGGTTAAGACATCACTTACAAATAAAACAATGTCTTTTATCCTATATATGCTGAGTGGGTTTTTACTACCATCTAGTGTTATATCTTAAGAAATACTTTCTTGCAAAAATAAGTTACAAAAGACACTTTACAATATTACTCAAACATTACTAGATTTAATTAACTGTAGGAAAAAAACATCACAGTATAGAAAAGAGCTATTTTTAAAAAGCTGTCTTATGTAAGAAACCTATTTTCATTACTCTTAAAATTTTTGTTTTATTACTAATTGTGTAATTGTGTAATGTACATCAAATCCTTTCTAGGGCTTCTAAATACATACTCAAGTTGCTTCAAAAGACAAAGTAGCTACTACAAAGATTCAGCCCATTAAATCTAGCCAATGCATTCAAAAAGCCAGATAGTTATAGTATAAAATGATTATCAATGTTCTCTCAATCCCAAGAGGTATATGAAAGGACTTCCTCCTCACCTGACACCTTAAATGCTAGCATTTTAGGTTCCATACAGAGAGAAAAGCAAAGGTATGGTTATGCTCCACAGAATCATATTGTTTGCTATTGAATGTCAGTCATACTTCAACTTGCCAAACACCAAAACGCCTAGTGAAATAAACCCCAAACCATTAAAAAAAAAAAACAAAAACAAAACACCAAGAGGTTGAAAAGGAAGAAGATGAAGCCATGAAAACACATTCTTTTAGTGGGTTCAGAAACTACCTTTGTTAAAAGATTTTACTCTGCTAGAAATTATTTTCTCAGGCACAGATTCCGGGAGTCCAGGGATCAAGTCCCACATTGGGCTCCCAGCTCCATGGGGAGTCTGCTTCTCCCTCTGACGTCCCCTGTCATGCTCTCTCTCCCTCAAATAAATAAATAAATTCTTTTAAAAAAGAAAAAGGAAAAGAAATTATTTTCTCAGTCTATGGAATCTAGAGATAAATCCAAAGGATTTAAGCTGCTTTTAGTAAATTAACAATTAAGAAGTCCTATGGATTCTATTTCAGCAAAGTTTTGCCTACACCTTTTTTTACCACAATATTACATATTAAATTTTATATCATTAACCATGCAGGGTTTGTTTTTTTTTAAATGACACAAAAATATTGTGCTCATGACATATACAAATAAGATTATGGATCATACCTTTTAAATCCTTCCCATACAAACAGAAATAATCAACCTTTGAAATTGAATGTAATAAAATCATCCTGAAGGTATCATGTCTACATTACTCACTTGAAATGACCTTTCCATTGTTATTGCAAAGTAGTATTCTCTCCGGGGATATCTTCTCTCACAAACCAATACTTGATTGCATATTCTGCCTTTTTCTCCTGTTTGCTTGGTAAACAACTTTTTCCCAATCATTTGTGAGGAAACAGCTTTTGCTTCTTCTGGACTGAAAAAAGAAAAGGAACTCAAATTTTTTTTCTCCTACAACTGAGAAAAACAAAAACATATGACAACCAAAATTTTATCTCACTTAATATTTATTTTAATTTTTTTTAAAGATTTATTTATTTGAGAGAGAGAGAAAAAATACAACAACGGGGGGAGAGGCAGGGGAAGAGAAACTCAAACAGACTCTGTGCTTAGTGTGGAGCCCCACATGGGTCAATCCTAAGACCCCGAGCTCAAGAACTGAGTCAAAATCAAGAGTAGGACACTCAACTGACAGAATACCCAGGAACCCACTCATTTAATATTTAAATTTCAGTATTTTCACCAATTCAATAATAAGGGATAATTTTTAAAATACATTTTTTCTTTAATACTGATGATTTTTCTTTAAAAAGCAGGACTTACGAGAAAACTATCTTCACTCCTCCTTTGAGGCCACTCTCAAATGTTCCTTTTCCTCTACCACCAGCTAAAACCTGTGCCTTTATCACAACGTCTTTTGAACCTAGAAGAAAAACACTTCCATCAGATGAACAGCATAGAATAGCATGCAAGATGTTACTGTTATTAAGCATATATATTAAGTGATGTTTTTAAATGCAGTAAAGACTCATTTACCCACAATGTCAAAAAATGTAGTCCACATATATAATTTTTCTAGATTAGAACATTAAAACATTCACCATCTAAAGATCCACAAGTTAAAAAATTAGCCATTCATATGATACCATTTCTTAAAGTAGACTGAAAATAATTTTACTTTTCCTTAACACTGAATATCTAATGCTTTGGAAGATATTAAAAGTATAAAAATTAAGACTCAAATGACTTCCCAACATTTCCCTCCCTTTCTGTTCACATGTAAAATTGCTATCCTGTGAAAATTTGAGTTAAAAATGCTACTCTGAGCATAATATACATGATAACTTAAGGGAAAACTGCCAGTACTGATAGCAACTTACATTGTTCTAGTAACAGAAAGACTTGTTAATACACATTCTTGAGCTATACTGTTATGAGGAGTATTATCAGAAGTTAAACTATATTTATCAGAAGATTCAGGGATGTTACATTTATAAGTCTTAAATTTTTAATTTTTATAATACTTTAAAAAAATTTTTTAATGAAATTTTTAAAATAAATACCCTGAATTTTTCTTCTTTAACAGGTAGACTGATCTCTCTTCTATCTTCCTCTTTCTAATGTGCTGAAGAAAAGCAGCAAACCAGCTGGTTAACCTGGGTACCCTTCATCATTCATGGTCCAAGGCTACTCCTCCCTGAGGGGCATTCTCTGTCTCCCCAGACACAGAGAATTTCAGAATCTCCTCATTTTGCCTCTTATGGCATTTTGCCTATACTAGCAGTGCAACACTTATATTACATTATGGCAAAATAATAACCTTATCCTTATTGGTCACAATCCCAAAGCAGTCCCTCGTATGTAACTACCAATCCATGCACACACCATGCAGAATGTGGGGACTCTCACCTAATCAGATAAACCAACAAAATCAAAGAGGTAACAAACACAGTTTCTGATAAAACCAGTAAGAACTGACCTAAAGTTTACACCTAAACAATTATTTAAAAAGAATGTTTAGAAAATTTATGATGTAAGGGTGCCTGGGTGGCTCAGTGGGTTAAAGCCTCTGCCTTCGGCTCAGGTCAGGATCCCAGGGTTCTGGGATTGAGCCCCGCATCCGGCTCCCTGCTCAGCAGGGAGCCTGCTTCCTCCTCTCTGACTGCCTCTCTGCTTATCTGTAATCTCTGCCTGTCAAATAAATAAATAAAATCTTTAAAAAAAAAATTTATGACGTAAATGACTCTACATTGAGAAATTAGAAGAAGGCCCTTAAGTCAGTCAAGGATGTTTTTTAAAAAGCCATCTTTTTCACACCCCATACCCATCTTTAAAATTTACGCAGAATCTTGACCACTCCTCATCACCTAGTTTGAACCCTGGTCCCAATGACCATTCTATCTCACCTAGATTACTCCCGTCCCTGACAGTATTCTCAAAGCAGCGAAGAGAGCACATCGCTCCTCTATTTAAAACCTTACAGTGAATGCCCATTTTACTCAAAGTGAAAGTCACACTCCTTACAATGACCTACAAGGACCTATATAATCCTCCAGTACCCTTACTACTTGTATCTCCTATAACCTCCTCATCGTTCACTCCACTCCCAGCTACACTAGTCTCCACTGTTCCCAGGCATACTTCCGCCTTTGGGATTTGGCTCTAATGCTCCCTCCGCCTGGAATACTCTTCATCAGGTATAGGAATCCTCTGCTTTTCAAAAGTTGACATTACACCACTTCACTTTTACAGAAGACCTACATCAGTTACCTGTTTTCACTAACCAAAAGAAATCCAAAAGTGATCTTTACTTCTGCAAAAGTATCACTGTTGATTTTGCAGAGAGCCATGAGAGGTAGCACAAAAGTGGCCAAGCTCTTTACCCACAACTATATTCAGCATCCAGCCACCAAAGCTTTGAACTGTGCCTGTGAGCATCTGTGCTTTAGCCTAGGAAGGGTCATTTACTGGGTCTGAAAATGTCTGAAATTTTTTCCTCATAATTAATGCTAACTTCTTTCACTTTATGCCATTTTGGCCTACAAAAGGTTTCACAAGAATGCTCTGCTTTCAGATACCAGAAGACACCTGTAACCACTTGAGAAAGGTCCACATTCCTTTCAAATTTTTCTTCTTACATCTCATTATCCATTAGGCTTACCCTGATCATTTTATTTAATAGTACAACCTGCCCACCAGGGACCAATCCTCTTTACCCTGCTTATTTATTTTCCATAGAACTCATCACCTTCAAACACAATATATAATTTTCTCATGTTTACCATTTATTGTTTTGCTCCCCCACTAGAATACAGGCTCCAAAAGGGCAGAATCTTCATTGTGTTCACTGATGTTCTCAAGCTCCAGGGAGCGTTCCTAGCATATATTTTCTGAATGTTGAATAAAAGAACGTGTAAAAATGGAAAGAATTCTTGCATACCTTGATTTTTCACTGCTCTTTTAAAGACTCAGAACTGGAAATACTGGGACCTACAACTAAAGCTGATTAGAAATGCCTGGTTTACACAAGACAGACCCTTTTCTACCTGCCACAGTCCCCACCATTCCCAGGTAAAAACAACTAATATTAGATGAAGAATAGACAAAACTTTAAAAATGTCCTTAAAATGAACAATAATTTTCTTATTGGAAAGAAAACAGGTAGCCTCTGGGACAATGGCAAATTACAGAGTTCATGCCCAAACTAAAAGGAGCAACCACTAGTCATTTTACCTGTTTCTGGTTACCTGGCTTTTCCCGTACTTTAGAAATATTCTTTTATATCCAAAGAGAATAAATGTAATCCCAACAGTGTAAATATAACATAAATGGGCAATAGTTAAACTGCTGATTTGCTGGGCTAAATTCAAACATTCCTAACATTAAACTGAGAACTTAAAACACTGACCCATTAGAGTAATAAAGCTCTACTTTTTCAAAATACATTTTACAAAACAAGAAGTCTCTTCCTCCACAAAGTGTCAATTTCCTTTCTTTAGGAATATAAATTCCTTAAGGGCAGAGAAGATTCCTCAAAAGTTCCTTCTAAAAAAGCCCTTCACAACAAAAGAAATACCAAAAAAATTTAATGAATACAGTTTCATCAAGACAAGAGGGATTACAAGAGAAATCTGAGGACAACTGATTGAAACAAAAATTTTATTCAATTCCATTAATTCATTCAACAATTACATCTATATACCAGTTACTTGCTGGAGCCACAGATCTACCAATGAGCAAGAGAGACCTACCTGCCCTTAGAGAGCTTACAGTCTTACTAGATTTGGCCCTTTGCTCTAGTCAGACAAGACCTTTAATGGATTTCAAAGTTGTCTTTAAAATATAGTCAATACTCTCCTAGCTTTAGTTAGTCATAAATGTCTTAAACATTCTTCATTATACATAGTCATTAATAAAGCATTGAGGAGAAAAAAAAGAAGGCAAAGTCCTATTTTATGCCTTTGGAATCTCCCTCCAGGCTGTTATTCATTAATTGGCAACCTTTGCACATGTTTAATCAGTCAGACAAAAATTCCACCGTAATTATACTAGAATCCTATACATTAGGACTAAAACACAGAACAGCTGAGTAAATAAAAAAACAGACTAATCTATGCTGACTGTAAGAGACTCACTTTAGATCTAAGGACACAAACAGACCGAAAGTGAAAGGATGAATAAAGATATTGCATGCAAATGGAAACCAAAAGAAAGCTGGGGTAGCTATACTTATATCAGACAAAATCAACTTTATAACAAAGACTGTAACAAGAGACAAAGAAGGGTATTCCATAATGATAAAAGGGTCATTCCAACAATGGGACGTATCAAGGGTGTTACATAATGATAAAGGGGTCAATCCAACAATGGGACGTATCATTGGTAAATATTTATGCACCCAACATAAGAGCTCCTAAATATATAAAGCAAATGTTAACAGACATAAAGGGGGAAACAGACAAGCAATACAATTAATAGTAGGGGATTTCAATACCCACATATATCAAACAATAGATCACCCAGACAGAAAATCAATAAGCAAACACAGGCCTTAAACAACATATTCAACCATGGTCTTAATATATATATACAATGTTCCATTCAAAAGCAACAATACATATTCTTCTCAAGTGCATATGGAACATACTCTAGGAGAGATCACATGGTAAACCACAGAAAAACTCTTAATAAAATTTAAGAGGACTGAAATCCCATCAAGCATTTTTTCCAACCACAATGGTATGAAACCAGAAATCAATTAAAGGAAGAAACCTGGAAAATTCACAAATATATGGAGACTAAACTGCATGCTGTCAATGGGTCAAGGAAAAATCAAAAAAAATTAAAAAATACATTGAGTCAAACAAAATGGAAGTAAACCAAAATTTATGGAATCTGCAAAAGCAGTCTAAGAATTCACAGTAATAAAAGCCTATCTCAAGAAATAAGAAAAGTCTCAAACAAATAAACTCTGCACCTCAAGGACCTAAGAAAGAAGAACAGATGAAGCCCAAAATTAGTAGAAAAAAGGAAATAACCAAGGTTAGAACATAAATAAAATAGAGATTAAACAGACAATGGAAAAGATCAATGAAAGTAAGAGCTGCTTCTTCAAAAAGATGAACAATATGACAAACCTTCAGCTAGACTTACCAACAACAAAAAAAGAGTAGATTCATAAAATCAGACACAAAAAGATATTACAACTGAACAGTCAGAAATACAATACAAAGGATAAGAGACTATTAAGATCAATTAAATGACAACAAATTGGACAACCAAGAAGAAATAAATTCCTTGAAACATACAACCTACCAAGAAGAAACATACAATCTTAACAGATTACCAGTAAGGAGATTGAATCAGTAGTAAAAATCCTCCCAACAAATGAAGGTCCAGATCCAGATGGCTCACTGGTGAATACTACGAACATGAAAAAAAGAATATCAATCCCTCTCAAACTCTTCCAAAAAAATAAAAGAGATGGGAACATTTGCAATTCGTTTTACAAAGCCAGAATTACCCTGATATCAAAACCAGACAAGGATGCCACAAGCAAAGAAAACTACAGACCAATATCCCTGATGAACATAGACGTAAAAATAGTTGACAAAATATTAGCAAACTGAATACAACAATACATTAAAAGAATCATATATACCTTCATCAACTGGGATTTAATCCAGGGATGAAGACTGATTTAACATCTACAAATCAGTCACTGTGATACACTTTACTAATAAAATGAAGGGTAAAAAATATATGATCATCTCAACAGATGCAAAAAAAAGCATTTGGCAAAATTCAACATCCATTTATATAAAAACCTCAACAAGGCAGTATAGATGGAACATACCTCAACATAATAAAGGCATATATGGCAAGCCCATAGCTAAATATCCAACTCAACAGTGAAAAGTTGACAGCTTTGCCTCTAAGACCAGCAAAAAAAGCAACAGTTCTGCCACTTAAACACAGAACTGGCAGTCCTAGCTATAGCAATTAGGCAAAAAAAAAAAAAGAAATAAAAGGCATCCTAACTGGAAAGGAAGAAGTAAAACTGTTCACTATTTGCATATGACATGATATTATATATAGAAAACCTTAAAGATACCATCAAAAACCATTAGAATAAATGAATTCACTAATACTGCAGGACACAAAGTCAATACACAAAAGTCAACTGCATTTCTATACATTAATCATGAACTATCAGAGAAATTTTTTTAAAAAGTCTCATCTATAACTGCAGCGAAAGAATAAAATACCTATGGATAAATTTAACCAAGGAGGTAAAAGACCTGTGTACTGAACTGTAAGCATTAAAGAAATTGAAGAAACTGAAGAAATTAATTAAAGAAATTGAATTTCTTTAAAGATTAAAAAAATTGATTAAAGAAAGTGAAGACAAAAATAAATGGAAAGATATTCCATACTGAAAAATTGAAATAATACAGTTGATATGTCCATACTACCCATAGCAATCTACAGATTCAATTCAATCCCTATCACAATTCCAATGGCATTTTTCACAAAATTGAACAATCCTAAAATTAGTATGGAACCAAAAAAACAACCCCAAGCAGCCAATGCAATCTTGCAAAAACAGAAAAAAGCTGGAGATACCACACTCCTGGATTTCAAACTTTATTACAAAGCTACAATAATCAAAACAGTATACTACTCACATAACAAAACAAAACAGAGAGCCCAGAAATAAATCCATATATACATGGTCAATTAATTTATCAAAAAGGAGCCAGGAATATAAAATGTAAAAAAGATAGTCTCTTCAATAAATGGTGTTGGGAAGGGGCGCCTGGATGGCTCAGTCGGTTAAGCGTCCGACCCTTGATTTTGGTTCAGGTCATAATCTCAGGGTCCTGGGATCAAGCCCTGTGTTGGGCTCCACACTCAGCAGGGAGTCTACTTGGAATTCTCCCTTCCTCTCTCCCTCACCCCACACTTGCTCGCTTTCTGTCTAAAAATAAATAAATCTTAAAAAGTTTTTAAATAAATAACTAAAAGAAATAATGTCGGGAAAACTAGACAGCCATATGCAAAAGCATGAAAGTCAACCACCATCTTACACCATAAAGATTAACTTGAAGTGCATTAAAGACTTGAACGCAAGACCTAAAACTACCCCATAAAATTCGAAGAAGAAAATAGACGTGGCAAGCTCTTTGACATTATGTCTTGGTGATAATGTTTCCAATCTGACACCGAAAGTAAAAGCAACAAAAGGAAAAATAAGTGGGATATGTCAAATTAAAACACATCTGCATACCAAAGGAAATCATCAACAGAATAAAAGAGCAACCTACTGAGAGAAAATATTTGCAAATTATACCATAATCGTAACTCTGACAATATGGATAGTGTCAATATCCATATATCCAAAACATATAGAGAACTCAAACAACTCAATTATAGGAAAAAAAAAAAAAAGTGATTAAACAACAGGCAGAAGATGTGAAGACATTTTTACAAAGACATACAAATGGCCAGCAGACATATAAAAAAGATGCTCAAAATCACTATTTATCAGGGAAATCCAAATCAAAACCAGAAAAAGATGTATCTCATACTTGCTACAATGGCTATTATAGAAAAAAGACAAGGAATAACAAGTGTTGATGAGGATCTGAAGCAAAGGGAACATTCATGCACTGTTGATGGGAATATAAATTGGTGCAGCCTTGTGGAAAACAGTAAAGAGATTCCTCAAAAAAATTAAAAATAGAACTACTATATGACACAGCAGTTTCACTTCTGGATATTTATCTAAAGAAAACACTAACTTGAAAAAAATACATGTATCCCATGTTCACTACAGCACTATTTACAATAACCAAGATATGGAAACAACATCCCTTGATGGATGAATGGGTAAAGAAATTATGGTATATGCACATGGGGTGTGTGTGGGTGTGTGTGTATGTGTACTCAGCCACAAAAAAAGAGTAACACTTTGCCATTTGCAGAAACATGGATGTGGATCTGATGGCTAAGAAAGCCAGAGAAAGACATATTCCATATGAATGGAATCTTATATATGAATTGGAAAACAAAACAAAACAACTAAGCCCATAGATACAGAGAACAGATTGGTAGCTGCCAGAGGGAGGGGGTAGGGGATAGGAAAAATGGATGAAGGCAGTCAAAATTAAAGAAAAAAAAGAAAAAAATGGGACTTAAGACCCATTTCAAACTTCTAACCTCATAAGATATAAGTTTGTTTTAAGCAATTAAATAATATGTAGCAGATATAAGTACTATTATCCATAAAATTTAGAATTTGGCAATTCAAGTCTATTCTAAGGATCAACAAATTATGCAAAAAAGACAGACTAGTCAGGCAACATAAATTTCACTAAGTTGAACAATTTTCAAGCAACAAAATGATTACATTGTGTCAATTTCAAACATGGAAAGTCAATTCAGTTGCAATTCTATTTAGGGTAACAGAGAAACTAAGATGTATTTGTAGCTGAACTATGTATTACGGTCTCCCCTTTTAAAATTCTGTGAAGCACAGCTTTTAATAGTTCCTCTGAAAATTAGAACAAAAATGGGAGAAACTTCCCAAGCCTAAAAGATATTATTCTTGGCAATACAGAATCATGAAATCAATGAGATGTCTACTACAGACTTATCATTAAAAACGGATATGAGGGGGGAACCTGAGTGGCTCAGTTGGTTAAGACTGCCTTCAGCTTCGGTCAGGATCTCAGGGTCCTGGGATCAAGTCCCACATCAGGCTCCTTGCTCAGCGGGGAATTGGCTTCTCCCTTTGCCTGATGCTACCCCCTGCTTGTATTCTCTCTCTCTCTCTCTCAAATAAATAAATAAATAAAATCTTTTTTTTAAAAAAATGGTTATGAGGGGACGCCTGGGTAGCTCAGTCGGTTAACTGTCTGCCTTCAGCTCAAGTTGATTCCAGGGTCCTGGGATAGAGTCCTGCATTGGGTCCCTTGCTCAGCAAGAAGCCTTCTTCCTCTGCCTGCTGTTCCCCCTACCTGTGCACACACAAGAGCGCTCTCTCTGACAAATAAATCTTTCCAAATAATAAATAAATAAGTAAAAAATAAAATAAAATGAAAATGGATATGAAAAGGGGAGCCTCGGTGGCTCAGTTGTTTAGACCTCTGACTCTATTTTGGCTCAGGTCATTACCTCAGGGTCCTGGGATCAAGCTCTGTGTCAGGCTCCATGCTCAGCAGGGAGTCTGCTTGAGATTCTCTCTCTCCCTCTACCCCTACCTCTGTGCATGCTCTCAATCTCTCTCTCTCTCAAGATAAATAAATCTTTTAAAAAATGGATATGAGAAAACCAGTCTATTAACACACACACACACACACACACACACAGGAAAAGAAAAGAAACTATAGATTTCTTCCCAACCATTCTTCCATCCCTAACTTCAATTATTCACAACAGGCAAAACTAGCCTCCAGGCCAGTGTATCCAACTTTTTTCACATCACAATATACACAGAAAATTATAGAATTTGTAGGGAATACTGGGGAAAGAGGCCAGGGCTATTTCAGGAGGAGTCACCAGTTGTAGGCTCAGTGCCCCCAGACCCCATGCTAACTCATGGAACTGAGGGCAAGCAAGTTTGGCCCACCTGTAATGCATTTATATCTCACTGTTTCAGCTGGTGATGTAAGAGTTCTAATAAATGGGAATTAATACTTTGTGAGTTGTTCAAAAATTCAAGAAGCAAAGTAGCCAAAATCAAAATTAGGAACTGCTAGCTAGATGGACAGAGCCAGGTATATTTCTAAGGCACCTTATACCATACCTTATTAGATCCTATAAGCAACATTTTCTGACATTAATGACTTCCAAACAAAAGACAAAACTGTCCTCAACATCTTCATAGTAGCTGCTAAATATATCTTTTAAAAGTGGCATTTCAGGGCGCCTGGGTGGCTCAGTAGGTTAAGCCTCTGCCTTCGGCTCAGGTCATGATCTCAGGGTCCTGGGTCCTGGGATCGAGCCCTGCATCAGGCTCTCTGCTCAGCAGGGAGCCTGCTTCCCCCCCTCTCTCTCTCTGACTACTTGTGATCTCTGTCTGTCAAATAAATAAATAAAGTCTTTTAAAAAAAGAAGAGACTAAATATTTATTAAAAAAAAAAAAAAAAGTATCATTTCTGGAGCACCTGGGTGGCTCAGTGGGTTAAAGGCTCTACCTTCAGCTCAGGTCATGATCCCAGTGTCCTGGGATTGAGCCCCGCACTGGGCTCTCTGCTCAGCAGGGAGCCTGCCTCTCTGCCTACTTGTGATCTCTGTCTGTCAAATAAATTTTAAAAATTTAAAAAATAAAAAAGTAGCATTTCTGAGTCTCTGAATTTAAGACCTCCTTAACCACTAATCCCACTTGCATCCTATAATCATCATCTGCAGTGTTACTTGACAAAAACATACTCTCCAGATGAACAAGATACCTTCTGTTCCAAGGGGCTCAAAATCAGAGCTGTCTACTTGTTCCTTACTTCACATAAATCCTGGTCCCAGAGACCTTCCCAGAAATACTCATAATTAGCTTATAAGGAGTAAGGAAACCCAGAAACTGGTAGCCAAATAAATCCTACTTGTTTTATGAAAAAGTTCCTACACAGATCTTTTTTTTGACAAAACAATGAATTTTGATTAAATGACCAAATATATGGAAAATACAGAAAAATGAATTATAGTGATTCAGAAATAGAAAAGCAAATTACAGTGATTCAGAAATAGAAAACAATAATTTTTACCAACTTCATTATATATAAATCAGGCCTTACTGACACTGGCATGAAAAACATTTTAAGCTTCAGCATTACAACAAAGGAAAGAATTGGTAAACAAAAAATCATCAACGCGAGGGATTAGACTAATAAAAATAAAAACAAAGTCAAAGGTCTAAATTTCATTCTTAAGGACAGAAGGGCAAAATAAGAAACCTTATACTTTCTCTACTGCACTTCCAAGTTTTCCTTCCCACTTAGCTGACTCTTCTTTACAAATTAAAGCTTAGGTCATACAGATAAGATCAAATCTCAAGGGAATAGTTATTAATAAGTAGCCTTTGCAAGAAATAGTACAGAAATACAATCACGAGTTTTCTTTACACTTGACCTTTAAGAGCCTCTACCATACAGTGTATTGAAGGTAAAAGCGAAGCACATCTTTTACCATGCACAAGTTCCAGCTACAGGTCACTAATTAACAAAAACTTCCCCCAAATTAATATCAATTTACACAAGGCTTTCAATGAATAAAAAGAAGTGTGCTTATAACCTGAATAAAGAGGACTTTTTTCTGATTAACAAAAAATTAAACTGTCAATGAAAAATCATGTTTCCAAGTAAACATCTCATTCAAAAATATAATATATGACATATGTCTGAACTTGTACATGCCCTCACTTTTAAAGAAAAACTCATTCTAGAAACAAATAAGTACAAAACGAGAATAAAACTTAAAAATTTTAAACATTTTTAAATGTTCCACTGTCTTCTTAAAATACTAATAAAAGCAAAGTCTTCACCAAAGCACATTCAAAGCCTTATTAATCAAGTATACATACAACAGAGATTGTGCTAATCTACGTAAAATTGGTGGAATTTTAAATATTGCTAAAAATAAAATGCAATGTATAGCTCCTACATTACTCGTTGTTATGGCCTCATATTAAATCATTAAAAATGTAAGGGGCGCCTGGGTGGCTCAGTGGGTTAAAGCCTCTGCCTTCGGCTCAGGTCATGATCCCACGGTCCTGGGATGGAGCCCCGCATCAGGCTCCCTGCTCAGTGGGAAGCTTGCTTCCCCCCTCTCTCTCTGCCTGCCTCTCTGCCTGCTTGTGATCTCTGTCAAATTAAAAAAAAAAAAAAAAAAAAAAAAAAAAAAATCCTTAAATCATTAAAAATGTAAAGTGAAGGATACCTTCTAAAGTCAGTATTTTTTAATTATAAGATTAATATAAATTAACAAAATTCAAACTAACAAAAGCTATTTAGTTTTCTGTTAGCAATAAAAGACTTGACTAATAAACATGAGCAAGTACTTAATTCATTTAACAAATATCAATAGTTCTTGATTATGTAAGAGTCAGGTACTCTTCTAAGAATTTAGGATATATCACTGGACAAAATAAGACTTTAACCCTGCTCTCATGGAGCTTACAGTCTAGCACTCAGCTTCGCCCCTCCCTCCTACCACCCTGGTTCCATACTTTTCCTATCAAGAGAAAGCTGGGGGAGTTTTATTAGACCTCTTTACAACCATATAAACAGCTAAGATTTTCTTCACTATTTTCTTGAAGAATCATCACAGACACCAGTCTTTTAAGCTTTAGAATATTAAACAGAACTTTCTTCCCATAATTATACTCCAACTAAAGACAGGACTTTAAAGGCTTCCTAATGCCAATATAATTGGTTCTTAAGTTACTAGCTCTATGGGAGCTCAAAATAATCTCATAATGGCAGAATGTCAACAATCATAAAGTTCTACCTTCCCTTTTAAGTAAATAAAATTTATTTTTTAAAAAATAAAACAAAACCTATAAACTGTTATAAACTTAAGTAAAGTTTACATCTTATCAGAAGTGCCCATGTCAAAGTGGCCTAAGTTTTTCTTAAGTTAGTACCTAATTTTTTGGCAACTGCATAAGCTTCATCTGGTGATTTTGCCACATGTCCTTTGGGAATGGAGACACCAGCTTCTTGCAACAATTCCATACTCATGTATTCATGTAGTGAGAGATTCCTTTGTTGCTGCTGCTGTATTTGGAGTCCATGGTTGTTAAAAAATCCAGAACTTCCCAGAACCTAAAGAAATTGGGGACATATTATATATGACAGAATTTGGAACTTATTAAAAACACTTTCTCAAAATACTTTTTTATATACAATACTTGGTTCTTCATAACTGTAATAAAACTGTTATGTTAAACCATCAAAGAATAATATTCAGAATACCTAAATTATAACCTAAGAGCTAACCTACCAGCTAAATATCAAATGTTACCCTTGTAGTTTTAACTATTTTCTCATCACGTCTAGTCTTACAAAAATCTCTGGAATGGGCCATATCCCTAATGACCTACAGAGCATTTCTACCTCAATGCCAAATTCAGCAGATCTAAAACCAACCTCATCTTTTCCAACAAACCAAAAATCCTTCCCATTTTCTTCTCTCTATCATTCTTCCAGCACCTAACAAATTGCTTGGCACTAGATACACGGTAGTTAGTTGAGTGATAATTGAGTGATTCCTCTTTCAAACACATAAGACTAAACCTTGGTTTCATCTGTAGTGATCACTGTGGTGTGCTACTCAGATTCCCCTTTCATAGCCCAGCTGCTGGGAGTGCTGGCTACTGACAGCTCTCTACTGAGTCCTCTCATTGGCACTTCCTTGCCCAAAGTCACACCTTCCCATTGTCAGCCTGCATCCAATGACTGGTCGATGGGGGTTTAAGGAAAGGTTATAAAGTCCTAGCACCTCACCCCAATTTGGGATAATTCTGAAGGACCATCTTAGTTCAGGATCTCCCAGAGGAGGCAAAAGTTCCTACTGCAACTGCACCACAGTTCTACTTCTCCCACTTCTCACGCCTCATTCCTTCACTCCCACAAGTGTTGATCCAGACACCACTTTCCAGTTGATTTCCTCAATGAAACTCTTCATTTCATAGCCTGTAAATATCAAAATTCCTCAATCCTATCAACTTTATATGACAATATGTAGAACAAATTAAGTGCTATGAAAGCCCTAGAAGAATGAATTGAAATCACACATTTAAGTATTATCCATACATTTTCATTCTCTAAACAAGGAATGCAGAATACTGAAACACAGCTCATATGAAACACATAGTAGCATAAGAATTGAATTTAAAGGGATCATATATAGAGTCTTTCTTTTTAATATAAAATATTGGAAACCATTTACTGATAGTCCATGTTATAGACAGTTAAGAGGATTAGAAATGTGCAGTTGTGGACTATCAACTATTGCTTTATTAAACAGTCTTCTTGAAGGAAGTTCATGAGCCATCTGCATCAAAATTACTGGGGATGTTGTCTAAAAACACAGATTCTGGGGCCCCACTTGAATCTACAAAATCTCTGGAATGGGCCTCAGGTAATATGCATTCACAACAAGTCATTCACCTGATTCTTAAGCACCCTACAGTTTGAGAACCCTAGTCTAAAAAGTCAGTCACACCAAGTAACAACTTATTTCTGTTTCGCCTGGTAAGCTAAAATCCTGAATAACATTTCAGCAGAGAAACTCAACTCCATGATTTACTGTCACTTCAATATTAAAAACCAGCAACATCCCAAAGTAGATGTTCATTATACATCTACTTTCTGAAATCCCATTCCTGGGTATATACCCAACAGAAATGAGTGCTTTGTCTACCAAAAGGCATATTCATAAGAATATCCATAGCGGGCTTATTCATTAAAAAATAAAAATGACTCAATCACCCATCAACAGAAAAAAATACAGCATATTCACATACTAGGATCCTACAGAGCAATTTTTTAAAAATCCCTGTTGCTCACAAAACAATGGATTCATCTCAAAGACATAATTTTGAGGAAAAGAAACCAGATACAAGAATACATATTTATATTTTTTAATATTGTTCAAAACCAATCAAAAATAGTGATAAAGTCAGTCAGAATTAGTGGTCACCTTCTGTTGGGGAATACTGATAAGGGGAGAGGACATGGGTGCTTCTGAGGGCTGAAAGTATTACATATCTTGATCTGAATGGTGGCTACAAAGATGTATACATATGTAAAAATGAATCTAGCTACCCAAAGTTGTATACTTTATATAAATTATACCTCAAAATAACAATAAAAATAAAGGGGGAAGAGGTGTACCGAGCAGAGCTTGGTAAAAACAGTTATACATTCAGACATTATGCCTGTATACCAGACACTGTGCAAGGGATGTTAAAAGAATAAAACTGACTTGGTCCAGCCACAGAATTCATTTAATGTAAATGAACATGTAAATGAACACCTACAACACACACATGAGCATTCAGAGTCATTACGTGGCACCTAATTAGCTGGACAGACTAGAAAAAATACTACAGAGGCCTGATCCCAGCTTGAAAATAAAACAACTTGGGGCTATTGAGTGGCTCAGTCAGTTAAGGGCCTGGCCCTTAGCTTCAGCTCAGGTCCTGAGCTCATGGTGCTAAGATGGAGGTCCCAGCAGTTCCAGGCTCAACTGTAAGTAGGCTTCCCCTCTCCCTCTCCGCCTGCCACCCCCACTCACAGTTGCACTCTCTCTCTCAAATAAATAAATCTTTTAAAAAATCAATCAATAAATAAAAATAAAATAAAACACCACTTTGGGAACAACTGGGAAAATCTAAAACTAAATTTCCAAAGTATGATAACTACAAATTTCCTAAATATCATAACTATGTTGTGGTTATTTAGGAGAATGTCTTCACCTTTAAAAGGCGTGTACTATGGGATGCCTGGGTAGCTTAGTCAGTTAAGCATCTGCCTCAGGTCAAGATTCCAGGGTCCTGGGATGGAGCCTGAGCCTTGCATCAGGCTCCTCCCTCTGCCTGTAGCTTCCCTTGTTTGTGATCTCTCTCCCTCCCTCTCTCTGACAAATAAATATCTTAAAAATAAATAAATAAAAGCCGTGTGCTAAAATAATATCTAGTGATAAAGCACCATGATATCTGCCAGCTAGTCTCAAATGGCTGAGCAAAAATAAATGAATGTTATTTTATACATACATGCATATATAAACATATATATATGCACATGAATGTAGTTTTTTAAAGATAAAGCAAATGCAGCAAAATGTTAAATAAAGATGAAAGCAATATCTGTGCTCACTGTACGATTGCTGGAACATTCTATCAGTTTGAAATTTTCCCAAAAAAACTTCAGAGTAAACCAATGACACAAAGCTCTAAGTATATTTTTGCAGTTTCTTTCAAATATCTATGTTCACAAAGAATCAGTAGTACTCATAAGGTAATGCTGCTAACTTTTATACCCCTTTAAAGGTTTTGTAATATCTGAAGTGTGGCTAATCCTTTCCTTGCACCCCTAGAAGTTATGACTTAAAATACGTTTTTTTAATTATGCTGGTAATAAATATTCCTACAGAATCACAAGGATTCCCACATTTAAGGCTTTGTCTTTCTCCACATTATCACTTAGAAGATTCTTACTGCCAAAAGGCCACAAATACCTGGCCAAATTCCTATACTACCAGCCATTTAATCATCCACCCATTTAATCATTCACCAATTCAAAAGGGGAAAATGTAGTTACTGAAAAATGTGATTCACGATGAGAAAATATTTAAAATTAGTTCATCTGGGGCTCCTGGGTGGCTCAGTTGGTTAAGCAACTGCCTTCTGCTCAGGTCATGATCCTGGAGTCTGGGATCGAGTCCCACATGAGGCTCTCTGATCGCCAGAGAGTGTTTCTCCCACTGTCCTCTCTCCTCTCATGCTCTCTCTCTCATTCTCACTCTCAAATAAATAGATAAAATCTTTAAAAAAAAAAAATTAGTTCATCTGCTCATAACCTAAGCTATTTTATCAGACATACACTGGACAAAAGATACAGAGAAACTAGACCAGGGTTAGAGAACTAAACACAATGTTTAAGAATATTTGCTAAACTCAATGTGTGACCTTGAACAAGTTTCCTAGGATCCTGCACCTCTGCGTCCTCATCTACAAAAGCAAGGGGTTAGATTAAGGGCCTTCCAAATTCTAAAGCTGTATTTTTTAATGTGTGGGTGGAAAAGAAGAGATGTTCTAAGACAATAAACTGGGCACCTCCACATGGAGAGACAAGAGCTTTTAAAAGAATTTCCAAAAGGACAGATGAAAACATATTTGTTCACCAAGTCTTCATTTTCTAAAAACAAGACAGCATTCTTTAAGACTCATAAGAAGGAAGTTCAAGGCCAAAAAATTATCACTTCTCCTATTGAGAAGCATGCTCATGTAATTCACTGCCTCCAGATTTAGAGTATTAAAATCAATTCATTTTTGTCATGTCCAAGGAGTTAATTTCAGAACGTAATCTAAAACTCTGGAATTGACTTATGAAGCCTTCCAACAAGTTTCTTGGTGTCAACACTGGAAAGAACAGGCCAAGTCTTCCGGAAAAAAAATGAAGAGCAGATTCGAGCACAAAGGCTTTGGAGCCGGACGGTTCTGGAATTACGCCTTAGCTTTGCCCCTACCTGCTTTGTGACGGAGCCCGAAATACTAGCTCTCCAGGCCACAGTTTCCTCATCAATGATGAGGATATTGATGACGCCCTGATAGTGCTGCTGAAAAGCCTAACAAGAAACTACAAGTAAAATGCCCAGCTCAGTACCTGGCCCACGGTAAACACTCCAAAACAAAAAACCAAAACAAACAAACACTTGTGATTATTATGCTATAATATATGCTATATAAACGAAGGGATCCAAAAGATAATTGTCTTACTTCCCCCAACTGGTAAGCTGGTAAACCTCATCTTATTACCACCCGTAACAAACAGAACAGGTGGGAAACTTCCCTGCCTCTTCCCAGAACAGACCAGTCAGCAAGCAGATCCTGTGAAGGCATTCCCACCTATGACAGCTCCCCAGGGACATAAAAGTACATCTGAAGGGCATTTTCCCCCCTCCCCAAAGAAGGGCCGCGGAAGCCTCTGCCCACTGCGCTGGGTGAGGTAAAAGCAGCAGAAACTGCCTAGGCCCCCACACCTCCACTTAGAAGCTCCCCTCACCCGCCTCCCCTCCGGCCCTCAGAAAGTGAGAGGGCAGCGGCAGCCGAATGGCCCGACTCCTCGCGGGCTGAGGACGAGAGCAGAGCGGCGCAAATATGGGCCCGCTCGCAGCCACAACCACAGGCGGGCAGTCCTCCAGGGCAAGCCGCCCGCGGGCCCGGCTGGGCAACCCCATGTCACCCAATGTCACCTATTGCGAAGTGACCCCGAGCCGGGCCTCACATCCCCTCACACCTCACCCACGGAAGCCACGTCTCCCACCTCGCCCTTCCTCCTGCCGACCCTCGAAGAGATAGCGGGCGGGGCCGCAATACCTGGGCGGCGGCCCGCAGCGCAGGCCGGGACCCGCGGCTCCTAAGGGCGGTGGTAGCCAATAACCGGCTGTAGAACATGGAGGCCGCCATTTCTGAGCCCGACCCCGTCCCCTCGGCGCCGTGCGCAGGCGCAGAAGCGCGAGGCGCCCGGCGACCCAGCTGCTCCTGACGCGGACTCCAACCCGTGGCCCCACCCATGGCGGGCGGGACTTCTGGTTAACTCTGCGAATGCGGATTCCCTTAGCAGAGATTGCCAGTTCAAGCAAAGTTGGGCTTGACAGGCACAGAGCAAACTTTGACCTTTGGAGCTAACCTCCGCAGCCTCAATAAGCGACCTGAGACCAGAAAGCAACCCAAACACTTCCTAGTAAAGTGGTAAGATGTGGTATTAGAAAGATGACCAGCCTCGCCATCTGTGTGATCCCAACTTCTCTGAGCCTCAGCTGCCTTAACCGTAAGATGGTGGTCGTTGAAAAAATAAGCACTCAGTGTCTGCTTTGTGCCAAAGTCTGTGTTGATACAGCAGTGAATAAAACACCAATTCTACCTTAAAAAAAAAAAAAAGACGATCAGCCACTAGTTACCAATCCAAATGGCACAGAGAGTTGCCTAGGAAGCTTTAGAAAAACTTCCTTCACCAGCCCCATCTGAGGATGGAATCAGGAATCTTTATTTCTTAGAGCTCTCAGGTGAATGACATACACACTGAGCATTGAAAGCCCTGAGATGAGACGTGTGCCCCATCCAGACTTGACCACTGGACACACGGCGCCTATTTTCCTCTGGATATGTGGTTTTAAAATGTGTCGAAGAGTTTTCAATGTTAAAGATGTTAACCCAGAATAGATTGGAGGGACTGACTAGCATTATACAGGCCCTGGTAGCTGCTTCTGAAGTACAGTGGCCCAATGCCCAGAACAGCACTGTATAAAGGAAAAAAAAAAAAAAAAGGAATCTAAAACAGCCTATCAACTCAGGGAACAGAAAAGGGCTTTCTGCAGTCCTCCAAATCTCTGAGCTCTTAAAGACAAAACTTTCTCACGGATTTTTTCATTTCACTGCACTTAGGCAGGACTGTCCTTAAAGCTCGCTTCCTCACTAAAAGATATGTACAGTTAGAAATAGGCAGAGTGGGAAAAAGCCATTGGTAGTTCAAATGTCTCTTGCTCTACCCTTCTACTGTCAATCATTGCCAGTCAAATAAAATCTAGATATCTGCCCAAAAAGCTGGGGCTGGGACCTACCAGCTTCTGTTGGAAACACCTATCCCATCAGATATGAATAGGACATACTTATTTTCAAGCCATTTTTTTAATTGCTAGTAAACACAGCAGTTGAACAACCAGGTACACCAAACCATCTGAGTCCAAGGCCAGTTATTTAAAGGGCACACGGGTAAACTCAGAATAAGTCAATGTGCTAAAATAAGATATAAGGCTTTACCCCTGGTAGGAGCCTAAGAGGCTCCACACCTTTCAAGTCTGCATCACAGGTGAACCATTACACATCTCCCCTGTTGTGCCCTCTTCCACCCTAGCTTAAAAACAGGGAAGGCAGCAGCAGAAATATGGAGTAAGTCAAGAAGTGAGAAAGAGAACATGCAGATTATGTGGGACTGGCTCCTTTGGAAACCTAAGCAAGAGGCAGAGGTGCATTCCTTCAGCACTCCTTGACTGTGTTCAGAGCTCTGTATGCCTGGATACCTCACTAAAAGAATTCAGTGAGGTAAAATGATGTGACTCCTACCTGCTAACCTTGTTTCAGCATCAGGCAATCAGCCTTAGAAAATGAAATTTCTTTACTAAGAAACTACTTTTTCCACAACAAACATTTTTATCATTTTTTTCTACAAGTATCTCAGAAACTAGTAGGCAGAATGTATTAGGTGGAGGGTAGGGGAGAGTATATGAGGAAGGGGGGAAAAAAGAATTGTACTTCATGTATAATGCTATTCTTATGCTCAACCTGTAGTCCCCCACTTTGTGTATCTCTGCCTCTACCTGGAGATTAAGGATGAGCGTGGTGTGCAGGAAAAAAGAGGAAAAGAAATTTCCTAGGGAGAGACTTTAATTTTTTTCACAGTCCTTTCAAATCATTAAAGGATATAACATCTGATGTAGCAAATTTTACTGCCTAGAGCAAAGACTTATCTAAACTGTCCTATTGGTTAGGTGATGGGGATTGAGAAGTGTACTTGCTGTGATGAGCACTGGGTGATGTATGGAAGTGCTGAATCACTATATTGTACACCTGAAACTAATATAACACTGTATGTTAACTGGAATTAAAATAAAAACTTTAAAAAATCTTTTAACTCACTTAACAAATAACTTTGCGGTATTTGAAACAAATATAAATGGAATTTTAGAGGAAAGAGCTGACTTGGAAATGTTAGCAGTGCCTATCAGTGTTAACACCATCTAGATTCAAGAGACTAAATATGTAGCCAGTTAGTGGGTGCAGACTTACCAACACAGGTGAAAAAAGTGGCTTTCATGAATGACATTGAAAATGCAATGGATAAAATGATAGAGACTGATTCAAACATAGAAACAAGTATGACAATTCACTAAGATACAGAAAAGATGTTTGGGTTGTATTGTAAGTCATACAAAAAGAAGGAGACAAGTTTAAAATGTAGTTCAAATTATTCTTGCTAAATTTTTTTAAAGATTTTATTTATTTATTTGATGGATAGAGATCACAAGTACACAGAGAGGCAGGCAAAGAGAGAGGGAGAAGCAGGCTCAGCCTCTCTGCTCAGCAGAGAGCCTGATGTGGGTCTTGATCCTAGGACCCTGAGATCATGACCTGAGCTGAAGGCAGAGGCTTAACCCACTGAGCCATCCAGGTGCCCCTCTTGCTAAATTTTGTTACAGAGAAATGAAACGCTTGAAATTCTCAAAAAATAATAAATTGTCCTATTGTTAACTATAGAATTAATAGAATTACCAAGTGCTGCAGAAAAAACTTCCAATATATCTGCTTAGCCTGAACTTCTATTGATGGCTGAGTGAATAACGGTGATTTACTGAACACTTAGTTTTTGGTGCCAGATAATTACATATTTTTTTTTCTATCCTTTATTTTGTCATGAGACATTTTCAGATTCTCTGGTTTTCAACTTATTCCATTTTACCCATCCAATCTGTGCCAAAGAAAGAAACAGTTACCAGATTTATACAGAGTATAAGGGTGAAGGAAGAGGACATACAATGTTTACACAAGATTTCTCTTAGTTCTCTTAAAGCCTCAGAAGTAATAGTAGGAACACTTATCTAGACCACCCTAGAATGGCAGTAGCAAAAGACAGAGAGAAACACATCTTAGTAATCCTCACAATCCTGCATTCTACAGAAGGGAAAACGGAGGTTCGGAAACAGTAAGTAACTTGCCCAGAGTCAACAGCTTTTACTTGATTGCTCCAGCACAACATCTGAACTGGTTCTGTATGGCAAGAGCTGGTTCCATATGGCAAGAGGAGAATTCGAGAAAATAACTAAGATTCATATCATCTTATCATGTTCATTAACCTTTTACTTTTCACTCCATTCACTACCTAAAAGAAGAATGATGCTGCAGACCATCAGGGGACAGGTTCTGAGGTGTAAATGCAAGGGTTGAGAACTGTAAAAGACTGAACTTCAAGTTTCAAAAGCCAGAACGAAGAAGGACTCAAGGAAAGTTTATGCCTCAGAATTAGAACTGGAATTTCCTCTCTCCTAGAGAATATGGAGAGAGGAAATTGGGAGAAAGTAAGACACTCTGGTGGTTTCTTGAGGAGGGCCCCTGTGTTTTATACTTTCCAATGCCACTGTGTCCCGGATGAAGGGTTATTCCACTCCCAAAGAGTTTTGGGGATCTAAACAAGAGATACTAGAAGAAGACACAAAATCCCCTGATCACACTGGGGACACAGAAGGAGTGGAAACTTCTGACAGTCAGGTGTACCTTTGCAGATGGAGCTAAATCATATTCCCAGGATTGTACCCATCCCACCAAAGCTGGGGAAGCCTGCAAGGGCTTCCAGAACCATTGACAGCTATGTAGACAAGCATGGAGAGATGGCAGATGGAAACATGTAAGGATAGACCTGTAAGGAACAATGACACAGAGCATATGGGAAGAGGAATTTGACAATAAATGTCAGCTTAGTTATCTAGCAATACCAAAGACTAGCTGTTCCATGCTCATCTGTCACTGCAATTATCTCCTGGATCTAAGGAGGAGGGAGGGAGATAGCTCCTAATTTACCAGAGGTTAATTTTCTGGCAGTTGATGTAATCAGGTTAATAATAGAATTCAACTCTATATGTACAAAAAGAGTCGTATCTCTCCTACCTATGAAAATATGAAATGAACTTGGCATCTCTGCTCCACTGGGAGCAATACTGAAGGCAGAAGATTTGTCCTGCCCCAGTCTTGTCACACTTCCACCTTGAGGCTCTGAGGGAAAGTTGCCTTGAAGAATCTCCTGAACCAAAAGACACTTGATAACATGGTATAGTCAGACAGGTGGGCTCTCAGCCACCCTTGGTTTTTATGTGAGGACTCCAGATTTCTTATCTGCCTGATTCCAAGGCACATGTTAAGTCCACATGGATTCAAGGAAACTATCTTCCAAAAGTGTTACAAAATGTCCAAGCCATACCCAGCTTCATATATCTGGATGTCTTCAGTAAAAATAACAGGGAGAAAGGTGACTGAAAGGCCAGCTGTTTAAACCAAGATAGACTGAATGTGACTTAAGGGTCCTGACTAAATTATTAGACTGGACTGTTTTGAACCAGATTGAATATTTAATGAATTCTCTACAGACCCATATGCAAACTAGTGACAAAGAGTTTGGGGAGAAAAATGAAAGGAAGGAAGGAAGGAAGGAAGGGAGGGAGGGAGGGAGGGAGGGAGGGAAAAAGAGAAAGTAGGTCATTATTTCTGTGTGTCTGAGTTGTGATGTGAGTTAAATTTGTTAAATTTAAATTCTGCCTTAATGCATACAATACCATGCTGTGTAAAACCATAAGGAGGGTACATGAGTTATATACACCTTTGAACATCAAACACAGGACAGGCTGGAAGGACAACACTGCTCTCCCAATAAAGTCCTAGAATTGGGCAGGGGAGGAACCCTTGTGCCTGGCTACCCTACCCTTTAACTGGGAGTCTGGATAAACTGGAAAGGAGATGTGGCAATACAAAGCTCTGTTAGGTTCTAATGCTGCAGGGACTGCTGGTATACCTTGGTCAACTAGTTGGGAACCCTGCAAAAGGGAATTGTGTGGATTCTCTATATAGAGTGGCAACTAAGTGGGCTGATTTACGCTTCTCTTGTATGATTCATAAACATCAGCTCGGTGTCTTTTTTCCTTCATCACTATTTGTATTTCGTGTGAATCACACCACCTTTTTCCATATGCATAAATATTCTAGGAAAAAATTGTTTTCTAGTTTGCTTAAATACAATGAAACTATTTTGTTACACTGATAATTGACGTGAAATGCTGGGGTTCGGGGACGAACTGTCAAGAAGGATTTCTTGAGATGTTTTTCGTGCAAAAGGGGTGGTTCTATTAAAGCTCAGGGACAGAATCCTCGGGCAGTAAGAGCTGCCCTGGGGTTGTGTGTGACTGATTACACACTTTCAAGTTGGGAGAGGGTTAGGGATGATGCAAGTCTCTAAGGAATTTGGAAGAAAGGCATCCAGGACCTTGAGAGCCTAGCTGTTGTTAGGAGAAGGTCATTTACTACTGTCCTGTAAAACCTTAGTCATGAGATTCTTCAGATGTTTATCAGTGGGACATATGCTTGGAGGATAATTGCTAACATATATCTTGCAGTAGGTAGAATGGGTAGAGATAAAGGGAGTTTCCAAAGGGATCTTCATATATTAAAGTAGACTTATAGAATCCTGGAGGTCAGGCTAATGTCAAGCTAAGCTTGCCTTTTGCCTTTAGCAAAGTATGAACATTGAGGCAGTTGAGTGCCTGGAGGAAGGTCACACTGCCTGTCCCAAATACTTGTCAATGGACTGTAAGTTTAAGGAAGTTTAATTTTTTTTTTTTAATTTTGCCTTTGTTCTCCACTTCAATAATAAGGAGAGAAGCTTCTGTTCAGCTGTTCATCTATAGGGCACTTACAAGTCAGTCACTGCTCCAAGTCCCCAGAACGCTGAGATCAAAGACTCTCCTTGACCTCAGTGCTTCTCTGGCCTGATGCTATTCTATTTTCACATCTTTACACAGCCCTACAAAGCATAGGAAAGACCAAGCTATAACATGTATACAGACTTTATTGAAGGCGTCCAGACAGTAAAATGGAATTATAAACCCAATAAAAGAAAACTTTAAACTGGCTACTAAATGTGACCCCTGAATGTCACAGGATGTCCTTGCCCACCACTCCCTTTAGACCCTGACTTCCTACTGTGTGTAAGGAGTAGCCTACTCCTTAACAGGATGTCTGTGACCTTGAACATGCTGTCCTCCCTTCCCTTCCCCCACCTCCCCGCCCCAGCTCAGGCTACAGCCTAAGGCTCGCTCCCAGGAAACCCTCTAATCTCCAGAGAACAACTCCACACACAAGAATGACAAATTTTAACATTGGTAAAATAGGGCAGTTTAGCTCTGGGCAGCCTTAGAACTCTCCGCTGCGTAACTGCCAACTCAACTTTTTCTTTCTGCAACTCCACATTGCATTTTTCTTTCTTGGCTATTTTTTTTTAAGTCAGATTATTGAGGTATAATATACATATAGTAAATTTCACCCATTTTAGTGTATAATTCTGCATTTTGAAAAACACATAGCTATGTTATCACTGCCACAATCCAGATAAAACACAGTTCCTTTATCCCTATCTCTCATGCCCTTTTAGTCAAACTCCTCGCATGCTCAGCTCCAGGCAAAACTGACCATTTTGTTATGTCTATAGTTTTGCCCGTAACAACATGGCATAGAGATGGAATCATACATATGGTAGTTTTTTATATCTGATTACTTTCACTTAGTATGATGTAGGTTTATCCATGTTAAATGTACCAAAGTTTGTGCCTTTATATTGCTAAGTAATTTTCTATTGTCTGAATTTACACTGTATGAATGTACTAGAGTTGACTTATCCCTTCACCACTTGAAGAACATTTGAGTTATTTATAGTTTTTGATTATTATGAATAAAGCCACTAAAATATTTACATACAGGTCCTGAAGAGAACGTAAGTTTTCATTTCTTTTAGGTAAATATCTAAGAATGGGATTACTTAATCGTATGATAAACCGATGCTTAACATTATATGAAACAGTAAATTGCTTTCCAAAGTGGCTGTCCCATTTTGCATTCCCACGAGCAATGTGTGAGAGTTCTGATTTTATGAACTTTTAAAAAAAATTCTTAATTTATTTGACAAGAGATTTTTTTTTTAAGATTTTATTTATTTATGATTTGTCAGATAGAAAGAGAGCAAGCGAGTGCACACACAAGCAGCAGGAGCAGCAGGCAGTGGGACAAGCAGACTCCCAGCTGAACGAGGAACCGGATGCGGGACTTGATCCCAGAACCCTAAGATCATGACCTAAGCCAAAGGCAGACACTTAACTGATGGAGCCATCCAGGCATCCCAACAAGAGATTTGTGTGAGAGTTCTAACTGGACTTCAGCATTTGGTATTACCAGTCTTTGTGGTTAAAAACAAACAAACAAACAAACAAAATAAAACACTAAAACTTATTCATTCTAAAAGATGTATACAGTTACCTCAATGTAGTTTTAAATTTTTAGAGACTCAGCATGTTGAACACATTTGCATGTGTTTATTTGCCACCCATATCTCTTTTTGATGAAATCTCAGTTCAATAATTTTGCCCATGTATTTATTGGGTTGTTAGCTTTATTGTTGGGTTTTGAGGACTCCTTACATATTCTAGAGCCCAGTCCTTTATCAAAAATGTGTGTTGCACATTTTTCTCCTAAGTCTGTAGCTTGTCTTCATTTTGAAAAATAGTTTATATCTTTGTTAGCTCAGGCTTCTATAATAAAATGTCATACACTGGGCAGCCTAAGCAACAGACGTTTCTTTCTCACAGTTCTGGAGGCTAGGAAGTCCAAGATCAAAGTACCAGCAGATTCGATTCCTTGTGAGAGCCCTCTTTCTGGTGTCCCACCCTCTTATGTCCTCACATGTTAGGAAAGGAGAGATCAAGCTCTCTGGTCTCTTATAAAGGCACTAATCTCATCATGAGGATCCCACCTTTATGACCTCATCTAAGTCCACTTACCTCCAAGTCCCCATAATCAAATATATGTGGGAAGAGCACTTCAACATATAAATTTGGGGAGGGATGAAATACAATCCATCCTTAATTGTGTCTCTCAAAGAGAGTTTTAAGTTTTGATGAAGTCCAAATTATCAATTGCTTTCAACAGATCATGCCTTTGGTGTCCTAGCTAGGAAACCTATGCCTAACACAGATAACAAAGATATTCTCTTATGTTTTCTTATAGAAAATTTATACTTTTAGGTGGTTTTATTTAGGTACAGTCCATTTTGAATGAACTGTTATATGTGGCACCAAGTATAAATGATCTTTTGTTTTTATTGTTCTAATACCATCTGTTAAAAAAGTCTATTTTCTGGGGTGCCTGGGTGGCTCTGTAGGTTAAGCCACTGCCTTTGGCTCAGGTCATGATCCCAGGGTCCTGGGATTGAGCCCCACATCAGGCTCTCTGCTCAGCGGGGAGCCTGCTTCCCCCCTCTCTCTGCCTGCCTCTCTGTCTACTTGTGATCTCTGTCAAATAAATAAATAAAATCTTTTAAAAAAAAAGATTAAAAATAAAGTCTATTTCTGGCTTCTCCATTCTGCTCCATTGATTTATGTGTCTATGCTTTAATAAACACCACACTCTCCAGGTGCCTGGGTGGCTCAGCTGGCTAGGCATCTGACTCTTGGTTTCAGCTCAGATCATGATCTCAAGGTCCTGGGATTAAGTCCTATGTCAGGCTCCATGCTGGGCATGAATGCTGCTTAGGAGTCTCTCTCTCTCTGTGTCTCTAAAATAAATAAATACATACATGCACACACATGCATACATATGTGCATACATACACACAGGCACGCATACATACATGCATGCACACATACCACTCTCTTGATTAGCGTGGCATTATCCTGGGTCTTAAAATCAGGTTATGAATTTTCCAAGTTTTTCCATTTTAAAAATTGTTTTGATTATTCTAGACCTTTTTGCATTTCTATATAAATTTTTAAATCGGTCTGTCAGTTTCTACTGGGGGAAAAAAGGCCTTCTGAAATTTTGGCTGGGATATCAAAATCCACATACATCAATTTGAAGAGATTTGACTGTTTAACCACATGTAGTCTTTTGATCTATCATGGTGGTATTTCTCTCCTTTCAGTTAATTTCCCGCAGTAACTTTTCATAGTTTTCAGTGTACAGGTTTTGCACATCTTTTGCTAAAGGTATCCCTTAATATTTTATATTTTCCATGATATTGTTTTTAAAATTCAGTTTCTGAATTTATTAAGTATTTTTTTTACTATTACTTACTTTATAATAAAGCACTGAAGATCTCATGTAACTTATTGAGTACTGTACTGGAAGTGAAAAGCAGAATGATTGTATACATACTGGGAGCTGAATCCCACTGTCGCTGGCCAGCATCATAGGAGAGTGCCACGCTGCATATCACTACCCTGGGAAAACATAAAAATTCAAAATTCAAATTATGGCTTCTGTTTTCACACTATCATAAAGTCAAAAAACTATAAATAGAACCATCATAAATCGGGAGACTAGCTGTATATGGAAATATAATTGATTTTGTGTATTGACCTTAATCCTTTGAACTTGATAAACTCATGTATTTGTTTTCATAGCTTTTTTGTGGATTCCTTAGGATTGTCTGTGATTAAAGACAGTTACTCCTTCCTTTTCAATTTAACTATCTTTTATTATTTATTGATTTTATTGGTTGCACTAACTAGAACCTCCAGCTATGTGATGACTTCAAGTGATATCCTTGCTTCTCTCAAATCTTAGTCTTTCACCATTGTATTAGTCTGCTAGGGCTGCCATAAGGAAGTACCACAGACTAACTGGCTTAAATAACATTTATTTTCACACAGCTCTGGAATCTAGAAGTCTAAGATCAAGGTATCAGTGGGACTGGCTTTTTCTGAGGGCTTTCTCCTTAGCTTGCAGATGTCTGTCTTCTCCCTGTGTTTTCACGTGGATTTTCCTCTGTCTGCGTCTAACTTCATTTCTTCTTTAAGGATACCAGTTATACTAGATTAGGATTCACCCTATTGACCTCATTTTAACTTAATTACTTCTTTAAAGGCCCTATTCTCTAAATATAGTCATATTTTGAGGTATTGGGGGTTAGGACTTCAACATACGAATTTGGGGCAGGGGAGCAGGACTTAGCCCATAACAACTGTTAAATAAGATGTTAGTTGTAAATCTTTTAAATGCCATATATAAGGTTGTTAAAATTCCCTTTAATCCTAGTTTGCTTAACTCTTTTTAAAATCATTAATAATTACTGAACTTTCTCAGATTCTTTTCTGCATCTGTTTAGATGATTATATGACTTGGGACACCTGCGTGGCTCAGTGGGTTACCTTCTGCTTAGGTAGGTCATGATCCCAGCATCCTGGGATTGAGCCCCACATCAGGCTCCCTGCTTGGTGGGGACTCTGCTTCTCCCTCCCCAGGCTCTTGTGCTCTTGCTTACTCTCTCTCTCTATTTATCTCTCCCTCCCTCTCAAATAAATAAACTCTTTCAAAAAATGATTAAATGGGTTTCTTTTTTCTCTCTTTTAATGCAGTAAACTACAAGGATTGATTTTTCAAATATTAACCTCACCTTGTATTTCTGGGAATAACTCCATTCAGTTATGATACATTATCCTGTCTATATGTTGCCAATTTTTATTTGGGAAAATATTATAGAATATCTTTGTGGTGCATAACATATTAAAGGGTGTATTTCTGGGTGGAAGGAAAGATGCTGTACAAATATGTAGTCATTTACCAAAACATGAAGAAGAAACCTATTACTTGAAATATGTAGGCAAGTATCAGGAATAATAGTTCAAAGAGCTAAAAGTGAATGGAAACCAGGACTAGTGGGTAAAGTCATCCCTACTCATCCTTACTTGTTTTTCTACCATTTGAGTTTTAAAATTGTAAGTGCATTAGTTCAGTAAAGTAAAACCTGATTTATATTAATGAAAAAAGTAAATCCTCCCCAACCAAAGACTAGTCATTTGTTCTTTTTTAGTTCATTTTCATCACAAATCTAATTCAGCTGGGATTATTTTGGTGGGTGCATGTTGTGCAAACAACTGGGACAAGTTCTTTCCTTCCCCCCAAACTAGCTTCTCCCAGCACAATTCATTGTCTTTAATTTTTTTCCATGTTGTGTTAATACTTTCAATAATTTATACCAGGTTGTTTCTATACCATTTATCCTTGCCCTAATAACCATGCTGACTTGAGCTATAGATAGAATGAATTTATATGGTGGTGGAGAATCTCATCCAAACAAAAAAAGAAATAGGATATGCAAGGCGCAGAGGTTTATAAAGGCGGACAGCTGGTAAATGCACGCTTTGGATAATCTGAGAGTAGATATTGATGTAGAAATTGTTGGGGTTCGGGGCAAATGCTCAGGAAAGAATTCTTGAGATGACTTTGGTGGTTTTATTAAAAGCAGGAAGACAGGACCTGTGGACAGAAAGGGCTGCCCTGAGGTTGTGATGTGTGACTGATTATGTACTTTCAAATTGGGGGGAGGTTAGGGACAGCACAAGCTTCCAAGGTATTTTGGAAACAAGGTTCCCATGATCCTGACGGGCTGTTGCTCGGGAAAGGTCATTTATTACTGTTTAGTAAAAACTCAGTCCTAAGACCCCCTCAGAAGTATATCAGTGGGCCACATGCGTGGAGGTGATTACCAACATACGTCTAGGGGTATAGAAATATAGGAAATTTGCAAAGGAATTTTTGTATGTTAAAGAAGACTTACAGGATCCTGGGACAGGAGGTGGGGGTGGAATCCTCAGGTTGATTGCCTCTTGCCTTTAGCAAAGTCTTAACATCGGAGAAGCTGAGTTCCCAGCGGAATGTCACTCTGCCTGTTTCAGGACTTAACAATGGGCTGTTAAGTAGTAAGGAAATTTAATTTTTTCGTCTTGGTTTCCCTTATCAGATATGGATAGCAAATGTTGAAAGTGCAACAGTAAGTGGCATTACTTAAAGCCTTGAGAGGCAATCCTTAAGGGAGGAATCATTAGCTTCATAAACTGAGATAGCACCAATGTAAGCCCCTCCACTCAGGCTTTCCTTTTTGCGCCAGCGCAGGCACAGGGAGAAACTGCGGGCGGCCCAGGAGGCGGGGCAAACGTCACTTCCCCTGGCCTCTGCCGGGTCCTCCCGCGCTATGACCGCCTGCCCGGAGCCTCCCCAGCGGCGCCCTGGAATCGGGATAGGAGTAGTGATAACTAGCAGCGGGCATCCTGGTTGTGTCCTCCTGGGCAAGAGGAAAGGGTCAGTTGGAGCCGGCAGTTTTCAACTGCCTGGGGGCCATCTGGAGTTCGGGTGAGCAGTCACAGGGATCGCCTTAGAAAATCCCAAGGTGCAGCGGGAGAATGAACTCGCTCCTTGCGTGCGTCCGTGCGTCTTTGCGTGTGCGCTGACGCTGCGTCATCTCGCGCGTTTCTCTGCGCCTTCCCTGGGCGGATAAGCCCCGCCCACCCCAGGTGCGCGCTGGGAATGGGCCCTGAGCTGGGGAAGGCTCGGAGGGTGCTGCCTTCGGTGTGAGTCCCGCCGGTGTTGTCCCTTTCGGCAGGCGTCCGCTTGGTCACGGGCTGGTGTGTGTGCTGTTCTAGTGCATGCACTTAAGGGACGCATAGTGGGTCTTTCTAAACCTCGAGCAGTCTAGTTTTGCCAGTGAAGGCATTTGCACGGTTTGGCTGTGCTTTAAACTTCCATGCATGAACGATCTCTTTCCTGCCTCAGCAGATTTATTTGCACCCTGACCAAGCAGATGGGGTACTCGAACTCTGTGGGACTCAGTGTCTTCATCTTTACAGTCAGAAAGTTGGAACAAAGTACTCTTTAATGTCCCTCTCTGCTTTGGCATTCTGTGGTGTGAAGATAGATCCAACCAACAAAGGAAGTTGGGCAGTTAAGGGTCAGATCTACCCAAGGGTGTAGAAAGCCAGTAGTTGTACTGAAAGGTGGGTTCTGAAGTGAGAACGGGCCTAAAGTCAACAGCAGATAAACAGCATCTAAAGCGTTCAGAGCCAGAGCTTGTTTTTCCATTAGTGTCAAAGTTCGAAACATGCATAAAAGTAGAGCACATAGCTGGTGAGTCCTCATTTACCTGTTACTCAGAGCTTGTTCTTGTTTCATCTCTGTGGCTCCCTCTCAACGGACACACACATCCCTTGTTTTCTCACTCTTCTAAAGGAAAACTCAGACATTTATTATACCACCCAAAATCCTTCAGTATGTATCTGTATGTATCTGTAATAGGCTTTTTAAGAGATGTAAACGTGTTTTCCCACCTTAACAGAATACTATTTTAACACAATAAGATAATCCTTTAATAACCTGTGATACTCAGTCTATACCGTTTTTCCCCAATTGTCTTGAAAATGTCTTTTTATTGTTTTGTACCAATCGAGATCAAAGGAAGAAGACATATTACATGTACTTTGGCATTGATAAATTTCTTAAGTCTCCAAATCCAACAGTAATCTTCCCCTCACCCTTCCTTTTCCATGCTATGTTGAGAATTTGGGTGATACGGAGAATTTCATACATTCTGACTATATTCTACTAAACTACCTATTGTAAACTGCTGGTTAGAAGTAGAGGCTTGATCCTAGTTCCCTTTAATCAGACTTTGTCTTTTATGAAACATGGAATTCTTATCTCATAGCATATGGAATTTTTGAAATGGTCTTCAGGATTTTAAAAGGCGACAATAAATCATTTTCATGTAAGATAAGCCATCAGTTAATAACTAATAAAATTTCCCACACACTGTATTGAGCTTTGTCAATTGTTGGTAAGCATTACACTAATTAGAATATATAATTACTGGAGCAATGGCTAAAGATAGATTAATAATAACACAATAAAGTATTAGAATCTTTACTCAGACATCCAATGATAATAGCCAGAATTGAACTTTAATGAGCTTTTTACTAAGTGCTAGATATTATGCTAAGCTCTTCACATGTATGCTTTCTCTTATCTTTATATGACTGGTACACTGGCCTAAGTTTGATGGGAAACAAATAGGAAATGGCTTTATTTTCTCTGACCATTGTCTTTAAACATGATTCGTCTTTCCCTTCTCTGGTGCTCTAAGACATTTCCTGCAAATTCGATTGTTTTCCTGTCACTTGATTGTAAAAATAAATCGCCCTTCAGTCAATTATGATCCACTTCCAAGCATTTGTCTCTCCCAAGTAGTGGGGAAAAGGAGAAAGGAGGTGGGTCTCCTCCTCTTCTCACTGTTTCTGGTTTCCTTTCTTCTCCAGGCTGTTGGGGAGGGAGGGAGGGGGCCAGACTTTTTACATGACTAATGCTGCTGTGATCTACCCATGGGTACTCTCTGGATACAGTATTCATAGATGTGCTCTCTTTCTCAGTATATATTTGTGGGTTGTTTGGAAGTCCTATAAGGATGTCTATACTGCACAGTTCTCTGACATAGATGACCGATTTAACTCTTGCTTAGCACACTGTCTTGCATTTTCTTTATGTTGGGGTCCCCAGTAGTCTCTTGTAGCATCTGTTGGGCCCAGAGGAAATTCACAGTGGAATATAATGCCTTCACGGTCACTCTTTTTCCTTGCTCATTCCTCATGGGCTTTTCTAGCCAGTCTCCTCCTTTCCAGATTCTTAAAGTGGGATGAAACCTCAGCCTCTGTCTTCACATGCGACCCTAAACACCAAGGAACACATTTTAGACTTACCCAGACCTCTTACCTTTCTACCGCCTCTAATCTGATGCACAACGTGTGAGTTTCCACAGTTCCACATGTCTTTAGCAGGGGAGTAACACACCAGTATCTCCTTGAAAGTCACACCCAATCTCTGTGACCAGTTTTCTTGGAGTACCTCTCACTTGGCCTTGGGGCAGAGTTGTCCCCTCATCAGGAGGAAGGGGAACATTGCTACTATGCTTGAAAATTCGTAACTTTCCTCCTTCCCCCAAATCGCCTATCCTTCTTATTATGTAGCCTGGGTGGGGTGAGGTCAAAAAACTACTCAGGCCTTTGGATACCTTTGAGTTTAGATGGCATTTGTTTGCTCTTTTGCCATACTCTTTAGATTTTAAAGGTGCTTATTGCCTATTGTCCTCAATTTTGAGGCTTTATCAAAAATTCTGAGACTGCAAAAAAAGACATCATCCACGTCTTGATACACTTAAAACAACTCGGTGAGAGAGTGGCATTATCTCTTTATTTGTGCAAGGTAGAAAGTAATGGACTTTGGAATCAAACCTAGGTCTAGCTGACTCCAAAGCCTGTGCTTTTTTCTTTCTTTTTTAAAGATTTTATTTATTTGTCAGAGAGAGAGAGGGAGCACAAGCAGAGGGAGCTGCAGGCAGAGGGGGAAGCAAGCACCCCACTGAGCAAGGACCCTGATGATGTGGGACTCGATCCCAGGATCCTGGTATCATGATCTGAGCCTAAGGCAAATGCTTAACTGACTGAGCTACCCAGGGATCCCAGCCTGTGCTCTTAACTGATACACTAAACTGTTTCCTGATTGCATACAGCTTCCAGGCATGTGAAGTAGTGCTGAATTGGCTAAAGGGTCATTTATTATTTTGCTCAATATGAAGTCCTTTTTGTCTTCAGAGAACTTCAAGATTCCTTATACTTCAGATGAAGAGAATGTAAAAGGCAGGGTTGTTGATTATTTTAAACATGAGCCAATTACAGTTCTTTTTGCTTTAAACTAGAAATTCCTAGCTAAGTTTCATGGCAGAAAAATAAATCACATAAACAGAATTGAATACAGCGTCACGCTTCTGTTTTCTAGTGAAACGTGGGAAGAATGTGCTCAGAGGGAAACCTGGGAAGAAGCAGCTCTTCACCTGAAAAATGTTCGCTTTGCCTCAGTTGTGAATACCTTTATTGAGAAAGAAAATTACCATTATGTGACCGTACTAATGAAAGGAGAGGTGGATATGACTCATGACCCAGAACCAAAGAACACAGAGCCTGAAAAAAATGAAAGTAAGAGAATTATATATAATCATGCATCATCTTAGAAAAGCGTATCATCTGGGTATTACAATATGTTGCCATGGGAAGAGAATTAGAGTCTCTTCATATAGAAATGTAAATATACTTAAATCCTGAGAACATAAGGACACAGCAGGAAAGAGAATGGGCTCCCTAGCCATACTACTTGACTTGCATCCTGGTTTTCCACTTAGAAATTTGCCACCTTAGGCAAGTTATTTAAAGTCTCTGGGCTTCTTTGCTCCTCTGTGATGAGAGTAACCACCTCAGATGGGTTGTAATAAAGATAAGGATAAAATGAATTAATATGCGTAAGGAACCAAGGGAACACCCTAAGAACTCAGTAAATCTTAGTTTTATTGTTAGTGTTCGATTTTACTTCAAACTGATTTTAAGGAAAAGATGTAAGGTGCCATTGTCAGTGTTCTCCCCTGTAGAAGGGTATAAATTTCCTTGTACAGGGAGGGACTAACTGGACAAAACAGTTCTCCTCCGTGTTGGGTCGAGTGCTCTGAAAGCTGTAACAAGTGGTATTATTTACTGTGTTCTAGGCATTGTTTTGAGGGCTTTTTTTTCTCTTCAAATTTCATAAAACTCCATGACAAAGAGTAAAATATCAAACATCACATATATTATTTGCCGTATGAAACCTGACCCCAGTGGTCTTGTGTCCTGAACCTACCCTGTAAACATTTAATTGATTCTCTAATATGGAAGAATCTTTTCATTCAATAATTAGTTCCTGGGTACTGTGTGCCCATTCCTGTTGTAGGCACAGAAAGTGCAGTGGTGGGCGGAACAAAGTCCATTGCCTCTCAGGCTTGACATTTTATTGAGCGGGAGGGATAGCAACAAATTGACGGGTATGTTACCATGTAATTATAAGGAATAAGGATAAAAATAAAACCGTGGAAGGATAGGGACACCTGGGTGCTGCCTCAGATAGGGTGATCAGGAAGGGCTCTGAGAAGGGGGATATACGCAGAGACCTGGAGGAAGTGATCTTTCCAGAATGAATAAATCATCCCTGAAGTGTTCTGCAGATTGAATTGATTGAATGAACAGAAGGGTATGTTCCCCCCAAATGTCTGTTGAGTCATATACAATTTTTTTAAATAAAACAGATAACTACATGAAATCATCTAAAGTGAACTAGCAAAGTCTGACTTTGACTTGAAATCATCCAAAGTGAACTTACTATACTCTAACACCAAATGTGTGGCTTTTCTCCTCACTCCAAATAATTCTCCAGACATCAGTTGGGTGTCTTACAATTCAGTCGAATTCTTAACAGTGTCTGGAGTTAGTCTCAGAGCCCCAAAGTTAAGGAGCTCCGTCCCACAACAGTACCCCCCCCCCCCAATGCCAGTCGCACGTCCTGGCCTCCTGCATTTCTGACTGCCTGGCTATCCATCGGGCTTCCCACCACCTCTTCCTCAGGTTGAATAATTTGCTCAAATGACCTGCTGAACTCAGGAAAACATTTTGCTTACATTACCAGTTTATGACAAAGGAAACAACTCGGGAATAGCCAAATGGAAGAGAGGCACTGGGCCAGGTAGGTGTGGAGAGGGAGGCAGAGCTTCCATCCTCTCAAGGAGCATGACACCCCCCTGGCACCTTGATGTGTTCATCAACTTGGAAGCTCTCTGAATTCTGTTGTGTAGAGTTTTCATGGAGGCTCCTATGTAATGGGACTATTGCACATTATTATTTTTGCAGTTGACTAAATCATTGTCTGCTGGTGATGAACTCAATCTCCAGCTCCTCTCCCTCACCTTAGGTGGGATGTGGGTGCCTGGGAAGTCTTTCTGGTCACCAGCCCCCATCCAGAAGCTCTCTAGGGGCCTCCAGCAACCCGTCAGCTTATTAGCATAAACTGAAGTATGGTTGAAAGGGGTTTATTACGGGTAACAAAAGTTGTCCCTCTCATCCCTATCACTTAGGAAATGACAAAGATTTCAGGAACTCTGTGCCAGGAAACAGGGAGGAAGGCCAGATATATATTAATCCCATCACAGTAACATACATAGAAATACCCCAAAAGTATCCAGAAGTCTTCGGTTGGCCTAGGGTAACAACGAAAATCATTCATGCCTTAAGAGAGGAAAGCAGGACACCTAAGTGAGAAATACCAGTTTCCCTGGGGGAGCTCTACAGGTTCTGGTCTCACACCCTAATTATCCTGGATAAGTTGAGGACGAGGAGAGTCCAGGACAGTAACAGTGGGAACAAAACTCAATAGTCTTGATATCCTGAAGCTGTGGGGAGGAGCAGTTGATTACTTGGCTTTTTAACATCAAGCTGAAGTGTAAATATGCAAAATTTCCACTGGAACACTTTTTGCAGGACTCCGTTTCCTACAAAGCAGAGTATATTTCATATAACTGAAGCAGAATATATTTCATGTAACTGAATTTTAAAAAATTCGTTTGAGGCGGCATTTATTCAGGTAATAAATAAGTGCAGATTATTGTTGTCTTAAAACAGAACCCTAAACTTGGAAGGAATGACCATTTCCTTATTTTTATCTCTGCTACAGGCAAAAAAAAACCTGAGACAAGATGAGACAAAACAATGGAATAGTTCAGTTTTGCATTCTTAGTGTCCTTGGTAGGAAGCAGACAGGAAAAGTGTTAATTTGTAGAGAAAGCCTGGGGAGAAAACACGGGAGTGACTGGCTATCGCATCAGCTCTGACCTGTCACCAGCCAGCTGCCTGTGTCTCACAGGCCCCCATTTCGCCTGGCGTCTGCAGGGATTTGCAGGGATTTGTAGAGATTTGTGGAGCTGAGCCCCGCCCCCAGGTGCAGAGTGCTGGCTGGCCTCTATTTCTAATTAACTTCCCCTGATGTTCAGAAGGCATCTCAGGTTCAATTCAAGTGTTCAGCTTCAAATCATACTTAATGTTTTCCCTTTACTGAACTGTGAATACATAAAGAGCAGAATTTGGGCTCATTCACCTTTGCCTGGCTCCTATTCAGAGTACTTTCAGAATGTGTTAAAGGAAGAAGGGAGGGAGGGAATGAGGTTCTCAAATCTGGTATCTAGACTGGCCTACTTTTTAACAACTTCTAAAACACTATTCTACTTTATGAAGTTCTATATAAGGGTTTTTGTTACTCTACTATTGTATGTATTGTTTTTCTCCTCCTAGAATATGGTAGGTTTGGTTCCTTTTTACATGCTTTGTGATTTTTTTTTCTTCATTTCTGTAACTTTTTTTTATTTTTATTTTTTTTTTTTTTAAGATTTTATTATTTATTTGACAGAGAGAGATCACAAGTGGGCAGAGAGGCAAGCAGAGAGAGAGAGAGGAGGAAGCAGGCTCCCTGCTGAGCAGAGAGCCTGATGCAGGACTCAATCCCAGGACCCTGAGATCATGACCTGAGCCAAAGGCAGTGGCTTAACCCACTGAGCCACCCAGGCGCCCTGTAACTTTTTTTTAATTTAGTTTGTCTCCTTTCATTTGGTTGACCCTCTCACATGCTAATAAGCTGAAATCAAACAGTATGATTTTATAAGGACCAAGTTTACTAGCACCAAGTCAGATTTGACCAGAAGAAAATCATTCAACTCTGTCCCTCAGTAACAATATAATGGACATTATTTTCACTGTTTTGCCAATTGAGAGCCCTTGCTGATGGCCAGCTGCACCATAGCCAAGGTGCAGTGGCTCAGTGATGGTGGTTTTATTTATAGTATAAATATGCGGTCTCTCTCCCATGCTCACTAGATCCTGGATCTGGACCACCTACTTCCGGTTGCAGGTTAGGACATCTTTCCTCCTGCAGCCAGTTATAATTAGGAGGATCAGCCAGATGCTTCATGTTCTCCAAGACAGGATAAACTTTACAGACAGCTCTCTTGAGGCTCTGGTAATTCAGCAGCTGTCCTGACATTGTTGGGTGACACCTGTCTGTCTCTCTCTCCCTCGTTCCTTCCTTCCCTGTTTCTTTTAGTCTGTGCTCACAGGGGCTGATCACTCCTTCCTGAACTTGTTCTAACTTCACGGATTCTCGGTCCCCTGCCTTCTCAGAGCCAAAGTACATGCCTGTATTTTATAGGGAGAGAAATACTCAGTGGAAGTAACTGCATTTAATTAAACATAAGTATATGCATGTGATCATGAGGAAATGTAGTTTGAACATGGAGTGTACATCTGAATATAATCTCTATATATTCACCTTTTAGGAGCATCTGTTCTTCCATATTATTTATATCTAAAGATGTAATTTATTTGAGAGAGAGAGTGCACTTTCATGTGAGCAGGTGGGGGAACAGAATGGGAGGGAGAGAGAGGGAAAGAATCTTCAGGAGATGCCATACTGAGCTCAGGGAGTCCATTCTGGGGGCTTGATCGCACAACCCTGAGATCATGACCTGAGCCAAAACCAAGAGTCGGTTGCTCAGCCCTGCCACCAAGGCGCCCCTTATGTTATTGACATTTGAATCATCAAAGAAGGGGTGCCTGGGTGGTGCAGTCAGTTAAGCAGCCAACTCAGTTTGGGCTCAGGTCCTGATCTCATGTGATGAGATGGAGCCCCCGACCGGCTCTGTGCTCAGCGTTGGAGTCAGCTTCAGATTCTCTCTCAACCCCTCCCACCTATGTTCTCTCTCTCTCTCTCTCTCTCTCTCTAAAATAAAATAAATAAATAAAAATAAAAAAGAAATCATCAAAGAAAATACTGTTCTCTAGAATGTTTTTCTAGAATTTCATGGATTTCACAACTGGTAGATGCTGTGAAATCTTTCCTCTTTCAATTATTTTTTAAAAATCTGCCCCGTCCATACTGTCTATCTAAAGTATACCACAACACAGAGAATACTTCTTATTCTCTGCACGGCTCCCATTACCTTTTAGAAAGATGGAGGATAGCTTAGAAATGTTGTAATTCACCTTATTCTATATGTAACTGGTTTATTTTAATGTAGTGTTGTAACCTGTCATATATAAAGTTCTGTGCATTTTGTTTAGCCAAATATTTAAGCAAAAATTGAATGGTCCTCAGTCTGGGTTTTACCATAACAAGGCCGTTATAAACTTAGCTTCATGTTGAAATAACAGCATGTTTTAAATGATCACCATTCTGTTAAGATGATTCTAAATGCAAATTATGTTGGTACAGCAGAGCTAATGCATAGCATCACTATAATTAGTAGCATGCTATTATTAGTAGCAAGCCATTTTTAAATTTAATTAATTTTTTTAAAGATAGGTTAACTTGCCAAATTAAATATTGTTTCCATCCAGCTAAATTAATTGATTTGGTATCTTTCTTTTCTAGGTTGGGAGTGGGTTCCCTGGGAAAAATTTCCTCCACTGGACCAGCTTTTCTGGGCACTGCGCTGTTTAAAGGAACAGGGCTACAATCCATTTAAAGAAGATTTGGATCATTTGGTTGGATACAAAGGACATCATCTTCAAGGGTACAAGAAGATAACCTGATTTATATTTAAAAGACAAGATAAGGTCCTGTTAGAGAGTGAAAAGTATCGGCATTTCACAACAACTCCATTTTATCTAAGAAGTTCCATATGATTGTGAATTTATTTGATCTCTCTTAATACATCCATCACCCTTTCAGCCAGTACTTGTGAAATATTTTCTGGCATTATGTCATGAGGTGCACTGCAGACTCAGTGTGATTAAATGGTGATATTGCGGAAATTCTGCTTTCTGTATTTTTCTGTGATATTTACTGTGCAGTTTTTTGATACCAGCTTGCATGGAATGGAGGGCAATAGAATTTGCCTTAGTGTTTCCATTCAAATAGAGATCCTCATTCAGATGCTGACACAGTATGCCTGCTGCAGAATTTACCCTGTTTGATTTTCCTCTTCTGTTTTATTTAAAACATACTTTTTGGTACTGTATTGTGACAGTCCTTGCAACTGCAGCAACAGGATAGGTCATTAGGGTCTATTTCCCAAGGTTCTGATTCAGAACCTACCTCAAGAGAAGTGAGACTAACTGCCCCAGATATTAATTATCCTGTCATTAACAGGCCATGTAATTTTGGGTTTCTCACATAATCTCTGTGAGATCTAACTTCCTTATATGTAAAAAGAAGATAAGACTAAGGCAGTGGTTCTCAAGGTGTGGTCTGGGGAGGTCTGTGAGACCCTTTCAAGGGCCTTCAAGGTCAAACCTGCTTTCGTAATACTAGGACGTTATTTGCCTTTTCCACTGACATTCTTTAATGAGTGTGCAGAGGAGCTATCCAGATGCTGAGGGACAATGATACTGTAACAGACTGAATGCAAGAAGAAACTAGGCTAGCCTTATGGATTAAACTCTTCCATAGGTTTATCTCAAATATAGTTGATTGGGAATTCATTGATTCTTTTTCTGAAATTAGAAATTCAATTAACATATAATGTGTTATTGGTTTCAGATGTAGAGGTCAGTGGTTCATCAGTCCTATATAACACCCAGTGCTCATTACATCACGTGCCCCCCCTTAATGTCCATCACCCAGTTACCCCATCACTCCACACTCCTCCCCTCCAGCAATCCTTAGTTTGTTTCCTATGATTAAGAGTCTCTTATGGTTTGTCTTCCTTTTTGATTTTATCTTATTTTTTTCCTCTTTTTCCCATGATTCTGTTTTGTTTCTTAAATTCCACGTATCAGCGAGATCTTACGATAATTATCTTTCTCTTATTGGCTTATTTCCCTTAGCATAATACCCTCTAATTCCATCCATGTCATTGCAAATGGGAAGATTTCTTTCTCTTTTTTTTTTTGATGGCAGAGTAGTATTCCATTCTCTTATCCATTCTGCTGTTGATGGACACCTGGGCTCCTTCCATAGTTTGGCTGTTGTGGGGAATTCATTGATTCTTTACACTAGTACTTATTACCAAGTAGAATGTTATAGCTTCAGAGACTTACCACAAACCTGTAGAGTTTTTCCACATCAGCTACTTTAAATTTTTAATAGACTCATTTGGAGCTCGTGAGGTTATTTTAAATTCACCCAATTAGACATAACGGTTTATCTCGATGGAAATTAAAACTAACCTGGGCTCTTATTTATAGGAATAGGTGAAATGATAAGTTTCATATTAGAGGGGGATTGTATTTACCTCAGCACCTAATATGCCCAGCTGGCATCCCATAATCAATCAGTAAATATTTCTCTAAATAAGCAGATGAATGGAGGAGGATTTAGAATTCTTATGTAAGCAGTTAATTCTCAGATGGTTTGAGAATTGCCTTTAATGGAAAAAAACTAATGCTGACCACTAGCAGTATTCTCTTAAGATTAAATGTCAGCTGGAGTTCCTGAGGTACTCCTCACCCTGCTAGGATGGTGGGGAACCTGAAATATCTCTTCTTCTATTTGCTAGATCGAGCCCTGAGTGTCCTGTATCCCCAGATAAGCAAGTGCAGTATTCTAGCAGAAGCATTCCCAGTAGAGCATGATGTGAATTCAGCCTCCCTTAGCTCCACTTGGAAGAGACAGTTCCCTGGTAGCTTGACTGCTAGCTTTCCAAATAAGGCAAACACTTTCAGATGAAATACTCTCTTTGGGGCAGTAAGTATCATACTACCTGGGGACTGTGGAGAAGGAAAGCTCAGGGAGTCATCTGCACGGGAGAACACAAAGTCTGCTTCCAACATAAAATCAATCACATATCAATGCTGCCTTCTAAAAAAATAATAATTAGACTATTTATGTTGTATTGAATTTGAACCCATCACACTTAATCTCAAATTCCCATTTTAGATTTTTTCCCATTTTTATGTTTAAAGAGTTTAAGTATTTGGTTTTTTACATACTAATATTGTTCATTGTTCAGGATAAATATCATTAAACACCTATCACAGTACTTGGCACACCTCTCCGGTTGGCTAACTAACTGACTGAGGTAAAACACACATAACAGGGGTGCCTGGGTGGCTCAGTGGGTTAAGCCACTGCCTTCGGCTCAGGTCATGATCTCAGGGTCCTGGGATCGAGTCCCGCATCGGGCTCTCTGCTCAGCAGGGAGTCTGCTTCCTCCTCTCTCTCTCTGCCTGCCTCTCTGCCTACTTGTGATCTCTCTCTGTCAAATAAATAAATAAAATCTTTAAAAAAAAACACACACATAACAAAATTTACCCTCTGACTTATTTTTGACAGCATACCTGTCAAAGTATTCTCTTTTGAAAAGAGAGACTTTTCAAAAACTTGAATCTAATGGTCATTTGGCTTGTTTCCAATTGAGGCTGTTACAAATAAAGCTTCTGTGAAAACTTATACATGCTTTCTTTGGGGTTCACATGTGTATTTAATTCTGTTGGATGTAAACCGATGAGTGGAAAGGCTGGGTCAGAGAGTACATATCTTTGCCAAAGAAATCTTAATGTGTGTAATTTATAAGGTGCCTCTTCAGACCTTGCTAGGGGTATTATATAACATATTATACACACACACACACACACACATATATATATCCTGGGTATATATGTATAATCCTAGATATAGAATATAATTCTAGATATATAATATAATATAATATAATATAATATAATATAATATACACTATCCTATTAACTTTCTAGAATATTTTTTAAAGATTTTTTAAAAATATTTTATTTGTTTATTTGACAGCTAGAGAGAGAGCACAAGTAAGCAGAGTGACAGGGAGATGGGGAGAGAGAGAAGCAGGCTCTCTGCTGAGAGCCTGATGCGGGGCTCGATCCCAGGACCCTGGAATCATGACCCGAGCCGAAGGCAGACGCTTAACCAACTGAGCCACCCGGGCACCCCTTTAAAGATTTTATCCATTCATTTACTTGAGAGAGGAAGAGAAAGAGAACATGAGAGACGGGGGAGGGTCAAAAGCAAAAGCAGACTCCCTGCTAAGCAGGGAGCCCAATGCGGGACTCTACCATCAGGACCTGAGCTGAAGGGAGTTGCCTAATTAACTGAGCCACTTAGGTACCCCAACTTCCTAGAATATTTTAAGAAATCCAAATTCTGAAATACATTTAGACCCCAGGGTTTGGGGTGAGGGATTGTAGAGCTATATATATAAATGCAAAGTGAACGTGTACATTGCAGTTTGATTTCTTTAAGGTACATGTGAAATTCCCTTTTCTTTAATCCCCTGCCCCATCAGCCCTCATAAGGAATCTATATCCCTTCATCCTCTCTATTTTACTGTTTGGGTTTATTTGTTCTCATGTTCTTTGTCTGTGTTGGTTTGTGAGTGAAAACACAGGCTTTTCTGAGGGAAAAGAACCAATAAGTTTGTGAAGAATTGACAAGACACTGGAATGGGATAAAGGGGAGGGGAGTTAGCCATGGGGCCTCTATACTACATTACAAATAGCAAATATTCCCTCACACCGACCTCATGTCAGTCTAGGAGGCTTTTTCAACACAGCCAGAAGCACCAGTCAATGCGAGATGAACATAGTTGAGACCTAGTCCATGATGGCTAATGCTTTGACTTTATATATCAGAAGGTAAAGTAGCTAAGACATTTAAAATGGATGTTTCCACAAAAGATTTACAAGACAGTATGCCTTATTTCAGGAATAGAAGTACCCATTTTGTGGCAACAGATTTCATTTAAATGGCCATAAATTCTGTTATTACAAAGAAAATCATTTTCCCATATAAACATTGTAATTAGGGAGATATATCCTGCCTAAGATTTGATCTTATAAAAGCTGCTGAAAAAACTATGTGTTAAAATGATTCTACAACATCAACATATGCAAATCAGTCAATGTGATACAATATATTAATAAAAGAAAGAACAAGAACCAAATGATACTCTCAACAGATGCTGAAAAAGCATTTGACAAAGTACAGCATCCTTTCTTGATCAAAACTCTTCAAAGTGTAGGGATGGAGGGCACATACCTCAATATCATCAAAGCCATCTATGAAAAACCCACAGCAAATATCATTCTCAATGGGGCAAAACTGAGAGCTTTTCCGCTAAGGTCAGGAACATGGCAGGGATGTCCATTTTCACCACTGCTATTCAACATAGTACTAAAGGTCCTAGCCTCAGCAATCAGACAACAAAAAGAAATTAAAGGCATCCAAATCAGCAAAGAAGAAGTCAAACTACCACTCTTTGCAGATGATATGATACTTTATGTGGAAAACCCAAAAGACTCCATGCCAAAACTGCTAGAACTCATACAGGAACTCAGTAGAGTGTCAGGACATAAAATCAATGCACATAAATCAGTTGCATTTCTATATACCAACAACAGGACAGAAGAAAGAGAAATTAAGGAGTCAATCCCATTTACAATTGTGCTCAAAACCATAAGATACCTAGGGAATAAACCTAACCAAAGAGGCAAAGAGTCTGTACTTAGAAAATATAAAGTACTCATGAAAGAAATTGAGGAAGACACAAAGAAATGGAAAAATGTTCCATGCTCCTGGATTGGAAGAACTAATATTGTGAAAATGTCTATGCTACCTAAAGCAATCTACATGTTTAAAGCAATCCTATCAAAATACCATCCGTTTTTTTTTTTTTCGAAGAAATGGAACAAATAATCCTGAAGTTTATATGGAACGAGAAAAGACCTTGAATAGCCAGAGGAATGTTGAAAAAGAAAGCCAAAGTTGGTGGCATCACAATTCCACACTTCAAGCTCTATTACAAAGCTGTCATCATCAAGACAGTATGGTACTGGCACAAAAACAGACACATAGATCAGTGGAAGAGAATAGAGAGCCCAGAAATAGACTCTCAATTCTATGGGCAACTAATCTTTGACAAAGCAGGAAAGAATGTCCAATGGAAAAAAGATAGTGTCTTCAACAAATGGTATTGGGAAAATTGGACAGCCACATGCAGAAAAATGAAACTGGACCATTTCCTTACACCACACACAAAAACAGACTCCAAATGGATGAAAAGACCTCAATGCAAGAAAGGAATCCATCAAAATGCTTGAGGAGAACATAGGCAGCAACCTCTTAGACCTCAGCTGCAGCAATTTCTTCCTAGAAACATCACCAAAGGCAAGGGAAGCAAGGGCAAAAATGAACTATTGGGACTTCATTAAGATCAAAAGCTTTTGCACAGCAAAGGAAACAGTCAACAAAACCAAAAGACAATTGACAGAATGGGAGAAGATATTTGCAAACGACATATCAGATAAAGGGCTAGTATTCAAAAGCTATAAAGAACATATCAGACTCAACACCCAAAAAACAAATAATCCAATCAAGAAATGGGCAGAGGACATGAACAGACATTTCTGAAAGAAGACATCTGGTTGGCCAACAGACACATGAAAAAGTGCTCCATATCCCTCGGCATCAGGGAAATAGAAATCAAAACCACAATGAGATACCACCTCACACCAGTCAGAATGGCTAAAATGAACAAGTCAGGAAATGACAGATGCTGGAGAGGATGCGGAGAAAAGGGAACCCTCCTACACGGTTGGTGGGAATGCAAGCTGGTGCAATCACTCTGAAAAACAGCATGGTGGTTCCTCAAAAAGTTGAAAATAGAACTACCCTATGATCCAGCAATCCCACTACTGGGTATTTACCCTGAGGATACAAATGTAGTGATCCAAAGGAGCACGTGCATCTGAATGTTTATAGCAGCAATGTCCACAATAGCCGAACTATGGAAAGAACCTAGATGTCCATCAACAGATGATTGGATAAAGAAGATGTGATACACACACACACACACACACACACACACACAATGGAATACTATGCAGCCATCAAAAGAAATGATCTTGCCATTTGCGGTGACATGGTTGGAACTAGAAGGTATTATGCTGAGCTAAATAAGTTAATCAGAGAAAGACAATTATCATATGATCTCCCTGATATGAGGAAGTTGAGAGGCAAGTATGGGGTTAGGGGGGTAGGAAAGGAAAAAAGTCAAACAAGATGGAACCAGGAGACAAACCATGAGAAACTCTTAATCTCACAAAACAAACTGAGGGTTGCCAGGGGGAGTGGGGAGGGAGAGGGTGGTGGGGTTATGGACACTGGGAAGGTATGTGCTATGGTGAGTGCTGTGAAGTGTGTAAACCTGGCGATTCACAGACCTGTACCCCTGGGGCTAATAAGACATTATATGTTGGGGTGCCTGGGTGGCTCAGTGGGTTAAAGCCTCTGCCTTCGGCTCAGGTCATGATCCCAGGATCCTGGGATCAAGCCCTGCATCATCGGGCTCTCTGCTCAGTGGGGAGCCTGCTTCCCCTTCTCTCTCTCTGCCTGCCTCTCTGCCTAGTTGTGATCTCTGTCAAATAAATAAATAAAATCTTTAAAAACAAAGACATTATATGTTAATAAAAAATAAAAAATTTTAAAAAATGATGATACAACAAAATAGTTAATTGATACTGATTAACCAAATTCAGTAAAATGGTCTTAAGTGTGTATATATATATATATATATATTATACAAGGGATTTTAGAAATGACCTCATATATGCCAAATTGAATCTAAAAAAGCAAATATCTTACTAGGATAAATATTCATTAAACATTTAGTTAATAAAGTTTATATAGGCCCTTGGGTGATGTAATGGGCCAAACTGTGTACCCATATGCTATTGTGATTTTGGTCATCTGAATTTCTCATATATAATTTAGTTTTTGTCCACAGTTCCTGGTTTATAGCTTCCAAACCCCTTATAATTTCCTAAGCATGGAGAGTGATAAAAAGTGTCTTTTTTTTTAATGTTAATATGGATTTGGGAAGGTGCCCCAGTTGGAGGCTGGTGCCAGTGGAGCCAAGTGATTACTGTGATTATAGGGTTGCAATCCTCCTCTGGAGCGGGGAGGGGCCTACAGCCTGAATTAATCACCAAATGTTAACAATTTAATCAATCTAGTCTAGGTAATGAAGCCTCCATAAAAACCCAAAAGGGCATAATTCAGAGAGTTCTTGGTTGGTGAACATATGATCTGGGGAGTGGCGTGCCTGGGGAGGGCATGGAACCTCAGCCTTTTCCCTATGCTTGCCCAGTGCATATTTTCTATCTGATGTTCCTGAATTCCTTTTGTAAATCAGTAATCTAGTGAGTAAACAGATTTTCTGAGTGCTGTGAGCCATTCCAGCACATTAACCAAACCTAAGGAAGGAATCTGGGGAACCTCTAATTTATAGCCTGTCAGTCAGAAATACAGGTAATAACCTCGGCTTGCGATTGGCATCACTGGCTTGACACATGGAGGGAGGAACAGGATTCTATGGCCAGGTAGTGTCAGAATTGAATTGAATCGTAGGACGCCTTGCCATTGTCCGGAAAATTGCTTGTTATTTTGGGGAAACACCCCCTCCCCCAACATACTGGGATTAGTATCAGAACCACAAATCCCAATGTGGGAACCCTAAACCCCAAGACCTCAGAATTTGACTATTATTTGGAGATAAGGCCTTTAAAGGATTAAGTTAAAATGAGGCCATTGGGGTGAACTCTAATCTAGTCTGTCTACTAGAGGAAATTTGGACCCACAGAGACACCAGGGCTGGGCGTGCAGAGAAAATGTCATGTGAGGACTTGGCAAGAAGACAAGCCCAGAGATTTGCCAAACCTCCCAACGCTTTGATCTTGCACTTCTAACCTCCACAACTGTGTGAAAATAAATTCCTCTTTAAGTCAGGGGTCTGTTATTTTGTTATAGCATACCTAAGAAACTTAACTAACAGGTAGCCTAAATATCATGGCTTAAAGAACTGTAACAGAACCCTCAAATGTTTGCTATTGTTGGTTCCCACACACCTTCCCTGCCTGCCATCCTTGAATTGAAGCCTCAGCAGCATCAAAGCCATCTTGCAGAACAGAGTCCAAACTTTTCTATTCCTTGGCATTTTAAAATGGTGTAATGTTACTTCTATTACAGAAAACAGAATGTTAACATGAAAAAAAAAATACTAGAAACAGGAAATAGTACAGTGAACTTCCATATACCCTACACTCAGATTCAGTATTTGCTCTATATTTGCTTTAGCTCTCTTTCCACCTCCTTTTCCTTGACTCTGTGCGTGTGCGTGTGTGTATTTTTTAGACAACCAATATTTTCCTATACCACATAATACACGTTATGACTGTAATTTATGTATACTGGCATGCCATTGAATTCACATTAATAAAAAGTAAAGAAATTGAACTGTAAGATAATTTATACTTTGAATTCCAGACTAGGCTACTCATTCCATCCCTTGTTTTATTCAAGGTACCAATCTAAAAATGTAATTCTGTTTCCAGGAAAACTGCTTGAGTTGGAAGACCAATGTTTTTCTACAGAGGTCATTTCGTTTAAATGAAAAAAAAAAAAAAAGGAAAGGAAAAAAAGTTGGAAAAATTGAATTCTCAGTTCATTGCAAGGATGGAGATTAACAAAAACTATATAGAATCTCAGGAAATACACATTATTTCAAACTGTATACATGTGGATCTTTAAAAAAGATCAAGAACCTACTCAAAAAATGTTAATTGATATGATCTCTTGGTAGAAGGCTAGTTTTATTTTCTCCTTTGTAATTTACTATATTTGCTAAACACTCCCCTATGAATGTTGTATTACTTTTGCAATCTGAAAAAAAAAAGTAAAACGTACACTAAAATATATCAAGCTGTGGTTATATAAACATATTCTTTAAACATGGAGGTTAACCATCAGAAGTTAAAAGTGGTTAAGAGTGATTACTTCTGGAAAATGCAGTAAGAGAGAAGGTGAAGGCAAGAGACTGTGCTTTCCATTCTAAAACTTTTCAGAGAATCCAAATGTGTTATTTTAAAGATTAGACATTATGGTAAGCTTTTCACTTATTAAAAAAAAAAGAAAGCTCGTGGGAAGACTAATGGAAAAAAATACAAAAAGCAACTCCATTTTATTTCTTCTAAGAATGTGCAGGCTTTTGTGAAACCTACTAGTTATGATTATTAGCTTAGCTGTATGTAGTACATCATGTTCATTCACAATCCAGAATTCTAAGTACGTACATATAAAATGCAACTGGATTTACAGAAGTAATTTCTTACCTACACTGAAGGTATATTTCAATTAAAAAAAACAACATACAGAGTACAAACAAAAGTGAGTTTATTTACAAAAATCACAATAATTACAGATAGTACAAATTGAGACAATCTCCCCTGTTGTGACAGAAGCTACCAGCTTTCACTTTCAAATGAGGGCTTTGTTATTTCAAGATAAGATACACATTCAGTGATCCACTGCCCTTATTTAGAATGCTTTTCTAAATAATTCCAGGGGCTGATTAGTGGTATGTACATGGGTCATTTCCCTCAACTTTTATTTCCAGAACTACTATGTTCAAGTCCAACATAACTGGAACATAACTGGGTAGAGTGGCACTACTTTTTTTTTTTTTCCCAACAGTAAATTTTGATTATTCTTTAAATATTTACTTAGTGGTTTAGAACTGAAACCATGATTTTTGGCTTTAAAGTCCAGTGATTTTTATGGGTTGTACAATTCCACTATAGCCAGTATGACCTAGCTATTTATTACAGGCTTGCAACTGTTTAAGAAACAGAATTCCATAGTAATCTATTCTGTTCTGTTTTCTAGAAAGGGAGAGAGGTGGAAGAAGGGGCAGAGGGAGAGAATCTTAATCAGACTCCAGGCCCAGCACAAAGCCTGAAGCAGGGCTTGATCTCAAAACCCTGAAATAGTGACCTGAGCCAAAATCAAGAGTCCGACGCTGAACTAAGTCACCCAAGTGCCCCCACAGTATTCAATTCTGTATGAATTTTGTCTTTTGTGTGTTTAATCAGAGTCACTACTGCTGCTAGAGGAGTCTGTTGACATAACTTCTACATCATCTTCATTTTCTTTATTATGCCCCGGAGGTTCCAACAAAAAGTCATTACTGTGATTTGGTGGTAACATATTCATTGACATGTCATTTGACTGCCATGGATATTGTGGAGCAAGGACATCTGTAGAAAAGAAAGAAGAACATGTAATAATACTTCTACCAATAATTAATTTACTTCTTAATTACCCTTCCCCTCATGCACAGAATCTGAAGTAAATATTTTTTAAGGCCAGGAATCAAAATGTACATTTGGCTAAATTAACGAAGATTAAAGTTATCAAAGAAAAGCATATTTTAATAACCAGAACCTGCATTTTATTTTTTTAAAAATCATGCTTACATCTAAGTAAATTTATATATATATTTTTTTATCTAAGTAACTTTAGAGTCAGTTGACCTAATTTTTCTTTTGTAAGACAAAAGATTTTCTTTTGTAAGATTTGTCACAATGACAAATCAAATGTTTCTTTTATATATATTAAGTCGTATATATTATTCTCTCTATATATTTTAAATAGCTAACATGTACTACACTATTACAAGTTTAAACTGCTTCTTAAGCTTTAAATCCACTCTTCTCCCCGGACCCTGAAAACATTTCTCCTCTGCCAGTAGCCACAATGTTAATCTTTGTCAATAGAGGGCACTGGAGGGACTCTGCAAGGGGAAAAGGACTAAGGGATCAGATGTTTCCCTTCTCACTCCTGTGGTACCTGGCTGGCATGCGGACATCAAGCCGTGAGCTTGCTCGCCCTCTAGCAAGTTTCAGTAGTGTTTAAGTCTCACCATTACCCTAAAGGTGACTTCCCTGCAAGGATCCCTGGAACCCTAGTGGATAATTTCCTGCTTGCTGGCTCCAGCCTGTGAATACCTCATCTAACTTCTCTGCCATCCTGTGGGCCACAGCTACATCCTCTCAAGGGTGCCACAATATGAACAGCAGCCTGAGGATGGGGGTGGGAGAAACCTCTTCTCAGTGGGTCCTTTCTTTGGGTCATCTGCCTGGTCCTAAATGTAGTAGCTGCTCCCCACATCTGTTATTACTGTATTTTTAAAAAGCAGTTCTCTTTACCCTTTAGTAGTGAGTATCCTGTTACTAATCAGTAATTCTTTAAATTTTCCTTGTTCGTACTGCTGATGTGGTTTCTGCCTATTGACTAGACTATGACTGGCATATGATATGGAATAATAAAAATGAGAAAAATGCAGTTATCTAGGGGAATTAACACACAGTGAGTTCTCAGTTTGTACTTTAGATAGTTAAAAAATGATGTTTTACAAAGCATTCTTAACAACATAGGAACATCCTTACAATAAAATGTGAAGCAGAAAAGCATTATTCAGAGGCATGTTTTTAACACTGTAAAAAATACAAGAAAAAATGAAATAGGTGTAATATTAAAAGTGAGTGCTCAAACAAAGCCCCAGTTTTTTGCTTTTTTATAATCTTCTAAATACTTTTTAAATGTTCTACCAAGCAAGTCACCTACAAAAGGTAAAAGATGGGGAACATAAAATAAATATAAAAATAACACAAAACTATATGCAGAACTTGAGGAAGGCCAAAATTCAGAATGAACCAAGTCTCTCAGAAGTGCTATTTTATTTAGTTACTGAAAAGCCCATAAAAAGCTACTATTCATTTTGTTAATTTGGGAGTTTTCCAGGAGTGGGTTCACTTTGTATTCTTTAAAATGAACATATGTATTTCTTATTCTGTTTGTCCAGTATATTTCACAATTTTATTTAAAAAGCTGTTTAGATTTTTATAATAAAAGAGAGGACTAATGCCCGAGGAAAATAACCTATTAACAAATAAGAGAAAAGTCAATTTATTCTAATTTCATGAACTCCAGCTAGAATAGTTTTTACACTAGAGAGCAGGATAAATGGCAGAAAACCTGGCTATTAAAACGAGCTGGGTCTAGAACCTCAAACTTCTTCAACAGCCAGATATTCCTTCATCATGTCTGCAAAACCTTGGTCTGTTTGAAAGCACTGTTCTGATTAACATTACCTGGCAATCTGCCTGCTGCAAGTGCATCCCCTGGTAAATGACCATTTACACCATTAGTGGAAGGATTGTTCATCTGACCCAATAATCCACTTCTCATCTCCAAATCAGTTGGGTACGGCCTCCGTGGGTCCCCTAAAAAAGACTGCTTTTAATTTAATTAATTTAATCTTAAGCAAAATAAGCATTAATATCATCTCTAAAGTACTTATTTTCCTTGACTCACTCTGAAAAACTCAAAATACCCATTTTCAATAAGGTCATATTATCAACTGCTATTAAGAGCATAATATATTAAATTTAAAAATACATGCATTTTGTCTTTGAATCTGTACAGTAATATATTATTCTCTATGCACAAAAAAGAGAAAAGTCTGTCATTTTAGCAATTCCAAATGACAAACTAAGAAAATTATAATGATCTTGATTCTTCTAACTTACCTACATTTCCAAGAAGAAAATAACAAATGATACATACACTGAGAGAATAAACAGATGATACATTTTTTTTTTTTTACAAGACAGGACTGGAATACTTATTTGAAGGACTGTGTAAATTAAAACTTTTCCTAACCAACCTCTTTGATCTTTTCATTTAAAAACTAATTCCTAGAAATTTCCAGTGGAGGAGTATCAGGAGCCAACGTTCACTTCTAATCATGGGAGCATACCATTTCGTTTTGGGATGATGAAAACTTGGCAGATTTGGACCAACTTTTTGGTAATATTTCTTACTCACTTCAGATCACTTACCCCCAAAGCTGTAAGTTAACCATAGTGTTTTTAGTATAGTAAAATACCACCATCATGAATTACTGATGTTGAGATACTATTTCCCACTCCTCCCAGAAGATTGCTGCTCCACCTTAGGTCCCTGTCTTATAAATGTCTTATGTACTATCAATATATATTGCAGTTTTTTACTCTTTTTAACCCTTTCTAATTACCCCAGCTTTATCCAGTCCCATGTGTTTGCTATTGGGTGCTCAGTGCTTCACCTTTATCACTGTACAGTTGGGACTGTCTTGATTCCAAGGCCAGAACGCTTGATGAAATTCCAATGATTCTAAAAAGTGGGCTTTTTGGCCAGCCTGGGTGTTACTGTCATATAAATCTATAGCTTTAGAATCATCACATATCATTTGTACTTAAAACATTAATTTATGATTTTAAAAAGGACAGAAACAGAGGCCCCTGGGTGACTCGGTTGGTTAAGCAACTGCCTTCAACTCAAGTCATGATCTCAGGGTCCTGGGACTGAGTCCCACATGCGGCTGGCTTCTCCCTCTCCTCTCCACTTGTGCTCTCTCACTGTCTCTCTCGCTCACTCTAATAAATTCTATAAATTTATAGAATAAATTTTTTTTTATTATAGAATAAAAAAGGACACACAGTCCCTGTAGCAAAAGTTTTGTAGAAAACCAAACTAATAAAACCCATGACCCATATTATTTCTTATAAGATATTAAAGATATGAAAATATATAGCAGATGTTTCTAAGGATAAATACATTCTATGTTTAAATCATTCTATGTTTAAAATTACAGTCACCTAAAAATTTTTAAAACAAATATGCCTAATAAAAAGAGAAGTATTTTACCTGGAACCCAGGTCAGTGGGGCACATACAGCATTACTTGCACTAATCCTATGTGCATACTTAATTATTTCTTCAGAGGAGATGGCACCTGAGAGTCAAGAGGAGAGAGTAACGATAGTCCAGTAACTTACAACTATATAGACGCACACATCATAATTAATTTTAAATTATCTGAAAACAGGATAGTCTGAGTTGCCCACCTTCCCTAATAATATCTAATAATATGTATATTGTTAAACTTAACATAAGATTTCGCAACTAAAGAACAAGACATCTAGAAAAAACAGCTAACAAAGTATCGAATCTGGGACATTGGCATGACTAAATTCACTAATCTCAATTATTAACTACCATTAAATATTCTTACTGTTCTCAAAGCAACAATGAGTACAAATAAGAGAGGAAAGAGTGTTTTGTCTTCCAGTGACATCTAAGCTATTAAGTTAGAGCAGCAGTTCACACTCTACCACTCAATCGTTGGCCTGATGTGACTCTAGGATTATAAGTAGGCCTATGTAGAAACATGTCCACAATATATTCATTAGATTAAAAAAAGTAAGCTGCTAAATAATATGTGTAGCATGACCCGGTTTTTGTTTTTGAATATGTACATATATGTATTTGTACTGTTATATTTGTATTAAACATCTAAAAAACAAAAACATCTAAACATCTAAAAACCAAACATGAACAGTAGTTATCTGAAACAGGAAAAGAAGAGGAGAGTTACAAAATTTTGAGATGACTATAGGCAAATCATCTACAAACCATTAAAATCAAGTAACCAAAATTTTCACTCTAACTTTTAGTACCTAAACTCAAAAATCCAAAATGGAAGTCTTTTAAAGAGAGGAGGAGGACAGGAAAAGGCAGGCTGGGCATCTGCACCATTAAATGTGCACATGTCCCAAAGCACATCTAGTTCTGACTTCAGGACACTCTAGTCCCACCCCAGCTGCCCACTGCACATTCTCTTTCACTTTCTGTCCTGTCTTTTAAGATCCAATTCACATCCCACTTGCTTCCAGCTCACAGTTCTCTTCCCTTCTCCCAACAATTTTATAAACTCATTCTCTTTACTGCACATATGGATACACAGCCATAACTTGCCTTATATTATTGCTTCCTAGAGCCTGAAAAAGTGTGAAAACTTCCCAATAATACATAGCACAGTGCTAGCATCTAGTAGACACTTTATAATAAAAATTTACTGGAATCATTTCAATAGCAGCAAATGATTACCAATAATACTCTCATTCATTTCTTGAAACCAAAACTTGGGACTTTTCAGAAAGTCATTCAATATTCCCATAGTTCTTACCTTTTCTTGCTTTTTCTATTGATTTGAGTTTTTCTTTTGCTTGGTAAACAGCTGTTGCCTAATTTGAATATTAAAAAAAGAAACATGGTTTACTCTTAACTATATCAAGCAGAATTTTTGCCTTAATTCATAAAATCATAATCCCACAGGAACAAAATGCAAAAGCTGGAGATCCTCACAATTTATTTGTAATGTTCTGACACTATTTGGGAATCATTTGTATCAGGTGGTTAATGAAAGTAATAATGTGTATTCATGAATCACTCTTCATCTACAAACTGTTAGAAACAATGCGCAGATTGGATTGTTTACTTTTTTGGGGGGCCTGTAACCAATTTTAATTAGCACCCCGCTGCTCTTGGTTTTTTTTTAAGATTTTTATTTATTTTTGAAAGAGAGAAAGAGAGAGAGCCCATGAGTAGGGTGAGGAGCAGAGAGAAAGTGGACTCCCCGCTGAACAGGGAGCTTGATACGGGATTTAATCCCAGAACCCTGGGATCATGACCTGAGCTGAAAGGCAGTCACTTAACTGACTGAGTCACCCAGGAGCCCCTAACATTTTTTTTCTTTATGCCTTCTATCAGACATGTATAAGAGATCCACATCATATACCAGTCCCAAAGCATCCTATTCTCACATTTAGTTCAAAGATAAAAATACCAAAATATTTTTTTCTCATTTACAAGACACATTCTTGGATTGATAGTCTTACTCATTTAGACATTACCATTACCTCTATGCTTAATGACTGTTATAATGAAAACTCCCACAACAACCCACCCCCCCAGTTACATTAAAGGGTAAAATGAAGTTATGTTAGTATATACATCCTCAACACAGTGGTTAAGAGTATGGAGTTGAGAAATAGGTTTAAGTTCCATCTCTCTACTTTTCACTCTTCCTGGGCAAGGTAACTATTAATTTAAAACCTCAGTTTCCTCATCTGTAAAATGGAATAATGGTACTAACCTAGCATAATTACTAAGGAGATTGAGATAATCCATGTAATCTGCAAACAAGCACAAGGCCTGATGCACAAGTGATCAATAAATGTTAGTTGTTATTACCTAAATCATAAAATTCAGTCTTTTTACAGTCCTTGTGTTAACTATCTTTAACTCGTTAACAACATTTCTGGAAATCAAATCTAAAGAACAAAATCTGAAATGCAGAAGAAAAAGACAACTTTTTGCAATGATATTCTTCAAAGCATTATTTATAACAGAAAGTTGAAAAGCTAAACAAAGAGAATACAATATAAGAAAAATGCTTAAGTTTTAAAAATAAGGGGCACCTGCATGGCTCAGTGGGTTAAGCCTCTGCCTTCCTGGGATCAAGCCCCGCATCAGGCTTTCTGCTTGGTGGGGAGCCTTCTTCCCCCTCTCTCTCTGCCTGCTCTGCCTACTTGTGATCTTTCTCTCTCTGTCAAATAAATAAATAGAATCTTTAAAAAAATACTTTATTAAAAAAAATTAAAAAGTAGTAATAGAAATCCACTTACTATCCTACTAATTACGAGATAAAAAATAGAAAACGTCTGGGAAAAAAAATCACTATGTTGTAAACTGAAACTATGTAATATTGTGTGTCAACCAGACTTCAATTTAAAAATCAATTATAAGCCTACTGGAAAATTAAAAAAAAAAAAGTCTGAGACTGAAATAAAATGCACAAAAGACTAATGGCAATCTGAATAGAGAGACTAACACAATTTTTTCTTCTTCCTTCTACCTCTCTTTATTTTCTGAATATCTTTTAGTAAGTATTTCTTTCCTAATGGAAAATAGATTTCATTACATATTTTTTTAAAAAGCATTTACTTGGGGTCATTTCTGCAGCAGGAGTGGTTAATTCACCCTGAACCACTCAGGTTTCTATTTACTGGAGCCTGTTTTGACACATTTTGAAGATTGATCAGGGATAAAAATTCCCTCAATGTCTGGTCCATATGAGAATCAAACTCAGCTATTTCTGCAATACCACCATATAACAGTTACACTGTTTAGTATTTAGTGAAATAACTGGGCAAATAATAGCAAAGAAAATGTTTTCAAACAATAGCCAAGAAGAAGAAAAACAAAAACCAGATCCCACTTAGAGTGTCAGACAATTATAAATTTTAATCCATTTATAAAATGATACATATTTATACTGATTTAAAAATATTTTTAAAACTGAAGATTTAGACTACTAATAACTGAAAACTTCTAATAGGACAGGATAAAAGTAAACTTCCCAGTTCTATTAATTCAATCCTATGAAACCTTTAAATAATGAAAACATGGTTCAAAAACAATGCAGACATCTGAAAATATTAAGTAAAATAGGGAATGACAATGGCCTTTCATTTAACCAAACTGACTAGCTGTCACTTTTAGACTTGGAAAGTCAAGTTTTCTGCCACTTCAAAATACCTGAAGATTTATTTTTTCAGAAATAGATTAATATCCTTTTTTACCTGATCTTCTATCAACTTACCAGTATTTGTTCTGCTTCCTTGAGCTGTTTTTGTAGTTGCTGAATATCACTGTCTCTCTTCTCCACTTCCTTTTCTAAAACTTGCATTTCATGATGGATTTTTCCCTGATTGAGTGCCAGTTTCATCAGTTCTTGAAATTCCCCATCTCTGTGAATTAACAACTCCAGGACCTGTCAGATAACAGCTGATTAAAGCAGACAGCAGAATACTGAAAAGTGACATTCCAATGAGGCAAAGAACTCATATATGAATTGGTTAGGTTATAAAATTTTAACACCCTCAAAGTATCATCCAATCAATGTTAAGAATAAAAATAACCTACCTATGATTATTTTGGAAAACAGATTAATATCAAGACTTTCTACTTTTTCTAATTATATGCTATTCTTTCATAAAAAACTAGTTTTCAGAAGTACCAATATGCCAAAATGAGGTTTATTCATTTCCCAGGTTAAGAAAAAATTTTAAAGTTCATCCTTAAAACTATAACATAATGGAGGTTCCCCCAAAATCTGGTATTTGAGATGATTTTAATTGACACGAAGAACTTTAAAAAAATTTCTACAAACTAAACAGTCTGATTAAAAATGGGCAAAGAAATTGAATCAATATTTTCCCAAAGACACACAAATGACCAAAAGTACATGATAAAGTGCTTAACATCACTAATCATCAGGGAAATGCAAATCAAAACCACAACTGGATATCACCTCACACCAGTTACAAAGGCTGTAATCAAAAAACAAGAGAGAAGAGTTGGTGTTGTGAAAGATGTGGAGAAAAGAAAACCCCTGTGTACTGACGGTGGGGATGTTAATTGTTGGTGCAACCACTATGGAAAACAGTATGGACATTACTTAAAAAGTTAAAAATAGAACTACCATATGATCTGGCAATTCCAATTCTGGGCACTTATCTGAAGAAAATGAAATTATTATCTCAAAAAGTTATAGGCACCTTCATGTTCATTGCAGCATTATTTACAATAGCCAGAACATGAAAGCACACTACCCATCTATCAATATACGAATGGAGGGGCGCCTGGGTGGCTCAGTGGGTTAAATCTCTGCTTTCAGTTTAGGTCACGATCGCAGGGACCTGGGATCAAGCCCCGCATCAGGCTCTCTGCTCAGCATGGAGCCTGCTTCCCTCTCTCTCTGCCGTCTCTCTGCCTACTTGTGATCTCTGTCTGTCAAATAAATAAATAAAATCTTAAAAAAAAATGAATTGATGAAGAAAATGTGGTGGGTTTTTTTTTCAGTTTTTATTTAAATTCCAGTTAGTAATAATACAGTGAGGGGTGCCTGAGTGGCTCAGTGGGTTAAGCCTCTGCCTTCAACTCAGGTCATAATCTCAGAATCCTGGGATCGAGCCCCCCCATCAGGCTCTCTGCTCAGCAGGGACTTAGTGGGGAGCCTGCTGCCCCCTCTCTCTCTGCCTGCCTCTCTACCTACTTGTGATCTCTCTGTGTCAAAGAAATAAATAAAATCTTTAAAAAAATACAGTGTAATATCAATTTCAGGTATATAATATGGTGATTCCACACTTCTACATATTACCCAGTGCTCATCACAGTGCATTCCTTAATTCCATCACCTATTTCACCTATCCCCCTACCCACCTCCTGTCTGGTGACCATCACTTCGTTCTCTATAGTTAAGAGTCTGTTTCTTGGTTTCCCTCTCCTTTTCCCTCCTGTGATCATTTGTTTTGTTTCTTAAATTCCACATATGAGGAACACCTGGGTTGCTCAGTTCGTTAAGCATCTGACTTTGGCTCAGGTCATGATCCCAGGATCCTGAGACTGAGTCCTGCACTGGGCTCCTTGCTCAGAGGGGAGCCTACTTTTCCCTCTGCCTGCCACTCCTCCTGCTTGTGCGCTGACAATAAATAAAATCTTAAAAAAAAAAAATTCTACAAAGCCAAATCTTATGGTATGTCTTTCTCTGACTGCCTTACTTCACTTAGCATAATGCTCTCTAGCTCCACCCATGTTGCTGCAAATGGCAAGATTTCATTATTTTTATGGCTGAGTAATATTCCTGTGTGTGTGTGTGTGTGTGCGCGCTTACGTGTATACACACACCACCTTTTTATCCATTCATCAGTTGATGAACATTTGGGTTTTTTCCATAATTTGGTTATAGCTGATAATGCTGCTATAAATACCGGGTACCTGTATATCTTTGAATTGGCAGAAAATGTGGAATGTATGTACTCACAGAGAGAAATATTATTCAGCCATAAAAAAGAAGGAAATCTTGCCATTTGTGAAAATATGGATGGACACTGAGGCCATTATATTAAGTGAAGTAAGTCAGGCAAAGACAAAAACTGTATGATCTCACTTACATGTGGAATCTAAAAGAGCCAAATTCATAGAGACTGGTGGCTGACAAGGATGGGGGTAGGCAAAATGGGTGAAGATAATCAAAAGGTACAAACTTCCAGTTATAAGACAAATAAGTTCTGGGGATGTAATGTACAGAAATGGTGACTAAGTTAACAATACTGCATTTGTATACCTGAAACCTGCTAAGATGGTAAATTTTGGCAACTTTAAAGAAGTTTTTAAAAATGTTACAGAGAAATGGAACAGAAATTTTTCCAAAGACACCGAAATCACCAATAGGTACATGAAACAGTGCCATGGTTTCCCTGTTATCTTCTTAAAAGTTCTTATCACAAGAAAAAAAAAATTCTAACTTTGTGAGGTGATCCATGTTAACTAAGCTTAGCGATACACCATTTCACAATACATACATATAACAAATCATCATGTTGTATGTCTTAAACTAATGCAATGTTGTACTTCTACTATATCTCAATTAAACTAGAAAAAAATTTAAACAAAAAACTCAAAAACTAAACAGGATACAAAGACATTATGAGAAAATGCACAATTTTTTCTTAAAGTTACAGAATTGTACATAATCAACTAGATAGCAAATAAATGAGCAGAGTATTAAACAATAATGTAAGGAAACTTGACAATATAATTATAGTAAACGCTTCAATATGGCTGTCTCAGAGTTGAACTGATCTCAGAAATACTTTAATGGTAAATGTATGATGCTTAAAAAAACTAAAGTTGCACATTTGTGCTACTATGTTTAAGAAAACTTATAACTCATATTAAACCTGTAATGTCATGAATAGTTTTACTTTATGATGAAGATGGTTTGAAAAAGAGAATTTCCAAAAATAGTAAATAAATTTTCAAATGGGCACATCCCATTAATATTTAAGAGTTTCAGTGAAAACTAAACAGGAATTTATGGTACTAAATATGAGGTTTAATTTTGTCCTGGGGTGGTGATAATAATAACCTTTCATTAATAAGCTCTTCCTATCTGCACTTAACATGCAGTATCATAAATCCTCATAACGACATTATGTGACAAGGTACTATTGTTTTTTAAGAACAGAACTGCTAGTCCTTACAAAGTATAAGAAAGGTTAGTGCTGACTGGCAGGTCTTAGTTATGACCTACTGAATAATCAGTATGCCTACAAAGCATATAATAAATGCCTAGGAAATAAAGTCAAAACTTGTATTACATTTTGCTCATTTTGTAACAAATTCTTTTTTTTTTTTAAGATTTTATTTATTTATTTGACAGACAGAGATCACAAGTAGGCAGAGAGGCAGGTAGAGAGAGGAGGAAGCAGGCTCCCTGCTGAGCAGAAAGCCAGATGTGGGGCTTGATCCCAGGACCCTGGGATCATGACCGAGCCAAAGGCAGAGGCTTTAACCCACTGAGCCACCGAGGCGCCTCTCATTTGTAATAAATTCTTATTTAGTTTCACAGGTATTTATCAATAAAGTATCTGAGACTAGCATTCCCCTATTAACATATTTCTCTATAAGCTTTTCCTAAAAACAAAATAAACAACATACATAAAACAACTTTAATATCCCTAAGATTACCAACTTTTCTACTTATAGCCTTATCAAATTCCCTTTCTCCACCTGAGGGGATTAATCTTTGAAGAAAACAAGTTTTAAAGATTATTTATTTGTCAGAGAAAGAGAGAGAGCACAAGCAGGAGGAAGCAGACAGATGGAGAAGGCGGCTCCCTACTGAGCAAGGAGCCCGACTTGGGACTCAATCCCAGGACTGAGGGATCATGACCTGAGCTGAAGGCAGATGTTCAACTGACTGAGACACGCAGGTGTCCCTGAAGAAAACAAGTTTTATGATACTTCTCTACTGACAGTCAATCAAATTCCTCTGCCCTCAAAACCTATCATAAGATAAAACTAAGATAAGATGAGGCACAGAGCTGTCTCGTATCATTAAAAAGGTTAGTCCTTCCCAGATGTTTTCTTTTTAAGTTTTTCAAAATTATGGTAAAAAACACATAAAATGACATTTACCCTCTTTAATAAGTTTTTGGATCAGAAAAAAAAAATCTGCTCACTGCAGAAAATTACAAAACACAGAAAGGAATAAAGAAAATAAAAATTTGTAAACTTAACATCCACAAAATAATTTCTATTAACAAATGCATGCTCTTTTATTTCCATTTATTTGCATTAGGGGAACCAAGCCTATAACTAAAGATTGGTTTATGAAAGCATTAACTTTTTATCTTTCAAATATTGTTTTAATCTCTACTTAACAAGTTTTGTTGGCTAATTCAAAGGACAAAAATGAGTAAATGTATAACTAGAACTATAAGAGAAAATAATACTGCTAAACCCTTAGACAACTATTTTCTTTTTTTTTAAGTTATCCTAAATTGTTTTTTTATTACTTATTTTTATTAACATATAATGTATTATTTGCCCCAGGGGTACAGGTCTATGAATCATCAGGCTTACACATTTCACAGCACTCACCATCTCACATACCGTCCCCATTGTCCATAATCCAACCAAATATTTTCTTTTTAAGCAATGTTACCTAATATTAAGTGATTCAAAGAAAATATCAATTTAAAAGTTGCAATTAATAATTTAACATATTCCAATCTTCCTGTCTCACACAAAGTAAATGTAAATAGGGAAACTGCAGAAATTATGGGGATTTCTTGTTTGTAATTTAAAAAGAAGCCACTTACCTGGTTTTCCTCATCAGGTGGCAACAACTTTTGGTTTCTTGAAATTGCTAACATTTCTATAAGTTCTCTAAAAAAGAAAAACAAAAAACCGAAACAACTTTGCAAAATAAATACAATAGAAGCTTTATCAACTGATCTCTACCTAACTGACTTGCTGGATTCATGGTACCCACAGCATGCTGAGTATTCACAGCCCCTGCCCCACTGTGACTTGGGCTCTCACCAGCAAGACTCAGTTGTGCTTGTTACCAGATCCATTTATGCAAGTTTAACCTATTACTATAATTACATAAATTAATATCCAGTATATAAATACCAATGAAATATGACTGTCAACAGAAAAGAGTTGTTTAAATAAAACACCCACTTACACTGGGTGGAGTTAGGGAAAGCTTCTCTGAGTGAGGAAAATCAGCCACAAAGAAGAATGCTTGTAAAAGACATAGTTCAGGGGTCCAAAGATGGGTCTGAGAAGTGTGGTCAGAATACAGCAGTAGGTACTGGGAAGCAGGATACAAAAATGAGGACATGGTTAGGGAGGGAGGGGCCAGATCGTGTTAGGGCTTTTTAGGTCACAGCAAAGGACCAGTATTTCATTCTAGGGACAGTGAGAAATGACCAAATATTTTAAACAGGGAAATGACATGAACTGATTTATGTTTTTAAGCAACCTGCTAAGCTACCTGGAGAAAGGATTTTAAGAGGGGTAGAATGGAAATCAAGTTAAGCAGCTTCTGTAGTATTCCAGGCAAAAAATGACATTGGCTCTGATGAAGTCCTAGCCACTAAGATTTAGCAATAGTAATGCAAAACAGGTGAAACGTGTACAGACTCAGAATATACTCTGGGGGGCGCCTGGGTGGCTTAGTAGTTGGGCATCTGCCATAGGCTTGGTCCTGATCCCTGGGATAGAGCCCCAAGTAGGGCTCCCTCTCAGCGGGAAGCCTGCATCTCCCTCTCTCACTCTTTCTCTGTCAAATAAAGAAATCAAATCTTAAATATGTACGTATATATACACTTACATATGTATATGTATATGTATGTATGTGTATGTGTATATATTTTGGAGGTAGAGCTGATAAGACTTGCTGATGGATTAACAGACATTTTATGAAGACAGCATGTTATATTAACCTTTTTCTTTACCCCATAGATGAGATATAAACAGCTGAGAACCTCGAGTCTACACAAAGGCTGGTTTCAGTGGTGGGAGTGGTGGGGATGGGAAGTATGGTGGGAGATGTGGAATGAACCTTTTTCTGCTTTTCTTTAGGCTGGTTTCAGTGGTGGGAGTGGTGGGGATGGGAAGTATGGTGGGAGATGTGGAATGAGCCTTTTTCTGCTTTTCTTGCAAATCGGGGAGTATATATCCACAGAAAACCTTAAAAGAGCTTACCTTAGGTACAGGAGTACAGTGGGAAGCAAAAAGCTGTAAGACTTAGTGCTGTTCAGTACCAGTCTAGAACAAAGTGGAAACCTCTGTCCTCCCCAATGGTAAAAGGAGGCTGGAGGAACCCCTGAGTCCACTCTCTGGTTACAGGTGTGGGAGATAGAGCCCTGTCCAGCTACAGAAGCTGTACTCCTGGCATATCAAATTAGGATCCACCCACAATTCCCCACAGAAATATAATTTACTTGAAGGTTAGATCCCATATTATTAGTGGTATACTACACTTCAGGTAAATTCTAGATAAACAGATCATTAGGCTGGTGTGGAAACCTCAAGACTCCTATCAACATGGTTTCTGAAGAACAATTGAGTTATGAGTCACAAACATGTTAACAAAAACTTGTAGTGGGGCACCTGGGTGGCTCAGTCATTAAGCATCTGCCTTTGGCTCAGGTAATGATCCCAGGGTCCTGGGATCGAGCCCCTGGGCTCTCTGCTCAGCGGGTAACCTGCTTCTCCCTCTCCCTCTGTTGAGGGAGAGGTGTTCCCTCTCTCGCTGTGTCTCTGTCAAATAAATAAAATCTTTAAAAAAAGAGAAACTTGTAGACTATAATTTGTGTTTCTATTTTTAAAAATTCCTCCAAAGATTACCTCATTCTATCATATTTTACAAAGTAATAAATATACTGAAAAGCTATATAATCAAGTAACAGCAAAAAATATATCCTAAATTTCAAACACACTATTTTTTAAAGTTAACAAGTTACATTAGTTTTTCTTTCCAATTTTTCATAAAAAAAACCAAACAAGAGAAAAATTTCACTAAGAGGATAATGACACATACCACAGATCACAAGCAGTACATGTAGCTATATCTGATTGCTAATATAATGGGATTTTTTTGAAAGCCAATCACACTGGAATAGCCTCATTCTGTGAAGTATCAGTGAGTATCGGGGCAAACCACAAAGTGACATCTCTCCCACTACCACCAACAACCATCTCCAGGGTCACAAAAGAGGTAAATTTTCACTCACTTACCGTCACCCAGTCTTTCTTTAGAGATGAACAATAAAAAATAATATGTCAGATTAAGTCATGAGAAAATCAGAGGAAAAGAAAAACTTTTAAAGTAACGGTTATTACCAAGCTGCAAGGACCCCAAGAAAGAAGAAGCTTATCTCTAGTTTGTCAACAGATTCAGTGAGGACTGCAAATCAATGACAAAGTGTTTTTAGCATTCCTGGGGAAAGGGCAATGGAACTACAGCTACGTTTAGAGAAAGCAAAAGAGAACTCAGCACCTCAACTAATCATGCACAGCTAGAAAGCTGAGGTGGGAAAGTTTCAGAAACAGATTCTTGATACATTTCATCAAACAGAAAACCCTATACTGGGGAATTAAGGAAACAATCAAAGAGGGGGAGAGATAAACCGATCAATTTACAAGACAATTTCAATTTGGTCTCAAGTTTTACACAATTGATAAATTACTTATTTATGTTATCTCAAGTGGAAGAGTGCGTGACGATCATGTATATGTACTCCTGTTGGTACCAACAGCGTCAGGAAACCACTTCAGGTATACAGAGCTATAGCCAAATAATCCAGAGGCAAGGTCTCAAGACTGATTACCAAGCTGTCCAATGTCAGAAGAAATTTTCAAAGACCTTTACCCTGTATGCCTAGGTTCAGAAAAAGTTTCCTAACTTGATGAATGTGAAATATATACCAGGTCACAAAACAGACAAATTACGTTACTGCATGTAAACTCAGAAAAGAAATGAATTTACTGGGCTCCAGAGTAGAAGGGTGAGAAGTAATAGTTCATTGAATATACTAAGACAAAGATTTGAAATTCAAAGACCAAGATTCACTCAGAACAAAAGGCAGCAGCCACTACTTCCCAAAGGGGGTGTCACTTCTTCAGAAGTAAACATTATTTACGGAAAAGTGACACACTAGACTAGACATTTGGACTGTATCTCACTGAGCATCAGGAACCTACCAACTCTTTTAAAGCAGAAAAAAGTGACACGAGATGCTTTTAAAAAAAGATAGCTCTGCTGTGGCAATACAGAAAGCGCAGAAGCATAAAGCCAAGTGAAACTGTAGGGAGGCTGCATCAAAAGATAGGACGGTGGGGATGGGAACTATAGGTCAAATCTGAGCAACCTTTTAGGAGGAAGAACCAAAACAATTTCAGCATCCAAGTGAATGTAACAGAGTTAAAGGCTTCAACTTCACAAACTACCACGAACGATGGCAGAATAAGGGGAGTGACATCCAGCTTCTATCTCTTCCATACTCGCTGAACTCCAGCCGCCCCAAACTTGCAACTGCACCAAGTCGCGAGTGCTCGTGCCTCCAGGCGTTTGCACCTGCTACTCCAACTACCTGCTACCTACAGAATGCGGTGAACTCCTTCTTCCCCTGCAGTCCTTTCTCCGAGAAGCCTGCCCTGACTACAACTGAGACGGGAACCTACAGTCCTCGAGTTTCAGTAACCCGGAGCGCACACCTCTGTTAAGAACAGGCTCCGCACCATGATGTCTGTTTACGTCTGTTACTTCCCCTTGACACTAGGCGCTCTGTGTCCGCAACTAGTCTCCCCCTCACTACCGTCTCCCAGCGTTTGGGACCCAGGGAGGGGGTTTCCTTAAAGGTGTGTCGAGAGTCCGTGGACGAAGGTACTCACACCTGGCGACCTGGAAGGTCCGCTACGGTTCTGACGACGTCGGGGTTCCAGCATCACTGTCATTTCTAAAATGTCCCCTAAGGAGGGTGGAGTGGGCTGCCGTCTCGGAGAGCCGGAGGACTGCGGACACCAAGTCCACGATACCTCGCTCACCGTCTTTGGGAGCGCGGCCTCCCCGGGGAGTCCCAGAAACGAACCCACCCTGCCACCCCGGGCGGCAGACCCACAGTCAGTCCTCCCGGCCCAGCCCAGTCAGGCCCTCAGGCCGACGGCATTACCTCGACAAGACCTCCAGATCTTCCAGGGCAGACAGCAGTCGCTCTCGCGTGCTGTTACCGCCGGCCGCTCCAGAACCGCCTCCCGGCCGCTCTTTTTCCTTCTCTCCACTTGAAGACGCCGCCATGCTCGCCACAGGCCCGCGGCCGGAGACTGCGCAGCTGGGTTCCTACGAGGAGAGGCGGGCTCCGGAGGCGGAAGTAAGGGTCACCGAGGCGGGGCGGGGTGGGGTAGGGTGGGGAGGTGGTGGTGGTAAAGAGGCCAGGGTCACAGCGCCACCTATGCACCTGGAGATGCACTGCGGGCGGCGGCGCCATCTGATGAGCCAGAGGGGTTCTCAGGTCCAAACCAGGGAGGAGAGCCAGAGGGGTTCTCAGGTCCAAACCAGGGAGGAGAGCCAGAAAACAAAGGCACAAGGCGGTCAGGTTCCCTGTGTCTTATGGTTTTCAAGTAGGAATGGGAGATTCAACGGATCTTAAGCATTTGAGGAAATTGTATAATGACCTACGTCTCGTATTAGTTTCTTTGTAAAATGGGCTGGCCTCCCCATTAACCTTCACCTTTCGTCTGCATCTCTATAATGCTAACCTTGCCGTTAGGCCTCTCCTAGAGGTTGTAAGCACCCTATGACAGGAGCCATAATCTGTCTTTTTTTTTCTTTATTGTAGTAAAATATACATAACATAGAATTGACCATGTTAATCATATTTAAGTATATAGTTCAGTGATATTAAGCACATTCATGTGGTTATGCTACTATGACCACCACCCATAACCTCATCATCCATAACCTCTTTCCATCTTGCAAAACTGTAACTTTGTGCCATAACAACTCCCCATTCCTTCCTACCCCAGCCTCTAACAGCCACCATTCTACTTTCTCTCTCTCTGAATTTGACAACTCTAGGGACCTCAGATAAATGAAATGATACAGTATTTGTCTTTTGGGGATTGCCTTATTTCACTTAGTGAATGTCTTCTACTTTCACCCCTGTTTTAGCATGTGTCAGTCTTTCCTTCTTTTTCAAGGCTGAATAATATTCCCTTATATGTAGATACCACATTTTGCTTATCCTTTCAGACACTTGGGTTACTTCTACATTATCATAATCCATCTTTGTAATCATATCTCTCCCAACAAAGTGTTTTGTTCATTGACTGAGATGACTGTTGAATGAATCAAGATAACATGTAAGTGGTAGTTTATGAAAATGGTTTAAATAATCAATATAAAATAGATTCCAAATTAAAGTCAAAACTCCGCCTTAGCCCACTTTTCCTGGAGAGAACACTATAGTTGGGGACTTTCCCTACCAGGAAAACTCAAAGTTGCAACAGTATGGGGAATGCGGGTTCTGTATCAGGTTAGGGTGTGAGATTTTAAAAGACAAGATGGAGAGATGTCACCTACAGAACAGCTGGGATTAAGGCAGGAGTACCTGTATCCATCATTCCATCATCCTGTCTTTCGGCCTGTTCTTTTGGAAGTGCTGAACCTTCTTACTGCTGGGCACCCAGACTTGAGGATTTTCTTGAAGACTCATGCTAAAAAAAAAAAAAAAAAGCCATTCATAGAAACTGCTGTATAATACGGAATGCTGATTTATTCACTTACAAGGAAAAGTAATAATGCCATACACAATTTTACTTACAGACAAATTTATACAGGAAGAAAAATTATCACCAGAATGTTGCTTGGTAAACTTGGATTTGAAAAAATGAAGATAGATTAAAAAAAAATTAACCAAGTGGACAGTCTTCTTTTGGAGAACTGCCTATCTCTCTTTTTAAAGAAACAGGTGTCTTCATACATTGGAAAAGGGTTGGGAACCTCTGGTCTAAAATGCAAGCACTTGTGAATGCATAGTTTGGGATTTTGAGTAAAAATCTATAAACATTTGGTGTGGAGGTTTGGGTATGTAGCAGGAAATTCAACCGGCCTATCCCTAAAAGTCTGCAGAACAGGGTGGCTACATATCTTATGTGTATTTTTATACATTCTTTTTCATTTTTATCAAGCAATCTATATATAAAGTTTAAAAAGTCAAATACCGCTCAGAAGCTACCAAAAAACAAAAAGCTCTCGGTCACACCTCC